>NC_060149.1:864609237-865234237 GCF_021461385.2 Schistocerca piceifrons | reverse complement strand
TTTACAAAGAGAAGTTCATAATGAAAAGTACAAACGCAAACCGGGCTGGTTCCATGGAAGGGCAATATCCACATAACTTAAGGGTCAAAGCCGGATACCGCCCTCTTTTAAATAGCTCGCGAGCAAATAATACCTATACAGAGTGGTCCATTGATCGTGAACGGGCCAATTATCTCACGAAATAAACGTTAAACGAAAAAACTACAAAGAACGAAACTCGTCTAGCTTGAAGGGGGAAACCAGATGGCGCTATGGTTGGCCCGCTAGATGGCGCTGCCATAGGTCAAACGGATATCAACTGCGTTTTTTTAAATAGGAACCCCCATTTTTTGTTACATATTCGTGTAGTACGTAAAGAAGTATGAATGTTTTAGTTGGACTACTTTTTTCGCGCTGTAATACTCACAAACATATGGCTCACAATTTTAGACGAACAGTTGGTAACAGGTAGGTTTTTTAAAATTAAAATACAGAACGTAGGTACGTTTGAACTTTTTATTTCGGTTGTCCCAATGTGATACATGTACCTTTGTGAAATCATCATTTCTGAGAACGCATGCTGTTACAGCGTGATTACCTGTAAATACCACATTAATGCAATAAATGCTCAAAATGATGTCCGTCAACCTCAATGCATTTGGCAATACGTGTAACGACATTCCTCTCAACAGCGCGTAGTTCGCCACCCGTTATGTTCGCACATGCATTGACAATGCGCTGACGCATGTTGTCAGGCGCTGTCGGTGGATCACGATAGCAAATATCCTTCAACTTCCCCCACAGAAAGAAATTCGGGGACGTCAGATCCGGTGAACGGTCGGGGCATGGAATGGTGCTTCGACGACCAATCCACTTGTCATGAAATATGCTATTCAATACCACTTCAACCGCACGCGAGCTATGTGCCCGACATCCATCATGTTAGAAGTACATCGCCATTCTGTCATGCAGTGAAACATCTTGTAGTAACATCGGTAGAACATTACGTAGGAAATCAGCATACATTGCACCATTTAGATTGCCTTCGATAAAATTGAAGCCAATTATCCTTCCTCCTATAATGACGTACCATACATTAACCCGCCAAGGCCGCTGATGTTCCACTTGTCGCAGCCATCGTGGATTTTCCGTTGCCCAATAGTGCA
This sequence comes from Schistocerca piceifrons, assembly GCF_021461385.2. Lineage (NCBI taxonomy): Eukaryota > Metazoa > Arthropoda > Insecta > Orthoptera > Acrididae > Schistocerca > Schistocerca piceifrons. The sequence continues at coordinate 865,233,092 of NC_060149.1, read as the reverse complement.
TATTATGCGGGTTTACGTTACCGCTGTTGGTGAATTATGCTTCGTCGCTAAATAGAACGCGTGTAAAAAATCTGTCATCGTCCCGTAATTTCTCTTGTGCCCAGTGGCAGAACTGTAAACGACGTTCAAAGACGTCTCCATGCAATTCCTGGTGCATAGAAATATGGCACGGGTGCAATCGATGTTGATGTAGCATTCTCAACACGGACGTTTTTGAGATTCCCGATTCTCGCGCAATTTGTCTGCTACTGATGTGCGGATTAGCCGCGACAGCAGCTAAAACACCTACTTGGGCATCACCATTTGTTGCAGGTCGTGGTTGACGTTTCACATGTGGCTGAACACTTCCTGTTTCCTTAAATAACGAAACTATGCGGCAAACAGTCCGGACACTTGGATGATGTCGTCCAGGATAACGAGCAGCATGCATAGCACACGCGCGTCGGGCATTTTGATCACAATAGCCATACATCAACACGATATCGAACTTTTCCGCAATTGGTAAACGGTCCATATTAAGACGGGTAATGTATCACGAAGCAATTACTGTTCGCACTGACGGAATGTTACGTGATACCACTTACTTATACGTTTATGACTATTACAGCGCCATCTATCACAAAGCGAAAAAAGTGGTCCAACTAAAACATTCATATTTCTTTACGTACTACACGAATATGTAATAAAAATGGGGGTTCCTATTTTAAAAAAAAACGCAATATCCGTTTGACCTATGGGAGCGCCATCTAGCGGGCCAACCATAGCGCCATTTGGTTTCCCCCTTCAAGCTAGACGAGTTTCGCTCTTCGTAGTTTTTTCGTTTGATGCTTATTTCGTGAGATATTTGGCCCGGTCACTATCAATGGACCACCCTGTATATCGAACCGATGAAGCAAAGCAGTTACACGTGTAGGGAGGGGGCAACCCCTTGCAACCAATTTTTGGTACTAGACCGCCTGAGTACTTGGTACACGCCAATATTATGTAGTTCACATCCACCACCGCCGTAAAGTCTTGATCACAGTGTACAGAAGTGATGATTTCCAAGTGTCCCAGGCTCATGTGGATGAAAGACGTCACTATGACGACTGCTAAGCTTCACGGAGGTGAACAACAGCCGCGAAGAGGCGTTCGGTTGTGTGCCACAAGGTGATCAGTCGACTGATGTTCATTTCCGTGTTGTCGAATCAGAGTACTTGCAATAATAGTAACTTTTCCGCCACAAATTGCTCACGTGAGCTACAGCTTCTACGGAGGCGGGTTACATCTTTTTAGTCAGTCATTTGAAATGTAAAGTGACGTTTTAAAGTACTATTTCAATGTACTAAAAGAAAACTTACTGGTCCAAAAGCCAAGGAATTAACAACATATGAGAAAAGTTTCACGTCGTATGATCTTGTAAGCCAGTAGTGATGACTTTATGAGAAAATATGACATAGTAACAGAGTCCGAACAAGAGTGAATATTCTTAAGACTTCCTACGGTTTTTTGCATCATAATTTTTCAGCCTGTATGGGGATGAATGCGGTTATAACAACTGGTTCAAAATGCAAATAGCTCCGAGCACTATGGGACTTAACATCTGAGGTCATCAGTCCCCTAGACGTAGAACTACTTAAACCTAACTAACCTAAGGGTATCACACACTTCCATGCCCGAGGCAGGATTCGAACCTGCGACCGTAGCAGCAGCACAGTTCCCGACTGAAACGCCTCGAACCGCTCGGTCACAGCGGCCGGGTAACAACTTGTGTGTGATATATGTTGGCTGAACATAAACAAACATGTCTGAAGCCAGGCACCAAATTTGTATAGTGGTGAACAGTTGTGGATCTCAATCCGGACTGTTGACAAAATGTAGCGCTGTAATAAGTGCTCCGTTGTCAATACTGTGAACTATGTGGCCTGGAATTTAACATCCTCATGAAAGAGCCAAGTCAATGCGTTCCAACTGGCAACAAATCGTTCTCTGCAATGTGTCTTATTTCAGTTTGGACCACAGTAATGGCGGTGTAGGACGCGTTGCCGAGGTGAATGTCATCTCTCAACATCATTCTGGATGTATGGCAAGTGCGAGTGTGTACCACTGAGGATCTCACACTGATCTAGATGCTCCGAACTTTTGGCATTCCGAAAAGCGGCCGCCGTGGGGAACAGACGGGCGAAGTAGCCAAGCTTTTTAAGCTGAGTCGCAACTGACGGAAACGCATGGAAATGAGTCATTATAAAAATGGAATATTTAATCACCTTAGTATCAAATTAAGTACTTCAAACATTTCAAAGCTTACAATGTGGTGAAATGGCCGCTTGGGCCGACGTGAGCAAGCGAAGTGGCCACTTCGTTTCAAACTAAAAAATTACGGATAAAAATGTTTTAACAACGAACTGAATACACAGGGTGACAATTATTGAACTATATGAGATAAAAGCGTCTTAACTTCTGAACGGTTTGCGTTAGGACGATCAAACTGCACGGTTGGCCGCGGGGCATGATGGGAATTAGTATGCGCATGTATGGTTTGGTTTAGCAACGAAGCCCACTTTCATTTAGATAGGTTCGTCAATAAGCAAAACTGGCGCATTTGGTGCACTTAGAATCCGCATTTCGCGATCGAGAAGTTTCTTCACGCTCAACGGGTGACTGTGTGGTCTGCAATGTCCAGTCACGAAATAATCGGTGCGATATTCCTTGAAGGCACGGTCACTACCGAACGGTACGTGAAGGCTTTGGAAGATGATTTCATCCCCATTATCTAAAATGAACCTGGTTTCGGCAAGATGTGGTTCATGCAAGACGGAGCTCGACCCCGTCGATGCAAGAGAGTGTTTGGAGTCCTGGAGGAGCACTTTGGTGACCGCATTCTGGCACTGAAGTATCCAGAGGCCACTGGCATGGGCCTCCATATTCTCCGGATCTGAACACATGCGACTCCCTTTTGTGGGGCTATATTAAAGACAAGGTGTACAGCTATAACACCAAAACCACTGCTGGGCTGAAAACAGCCATTTAGGAGGTCATCGACAGCATCGATGTTCCGACACTACTGCGGGTCATGCAGAATTTCGCTATTATTCTGCGCCACATCATCGTCAATGATGGCAGGCGTATCGAGCATGCCACAACCTAAATCCGAATAGCTTTAGTGAGGTTTAAACGTTGAATAAGGTTTGCTTATATGGATACCATATCCATATAAGTATATAGTTCTGTCAATACCGGCCATGATCTTCTTCTTTTGTGCGGATGCACACATATTACCCGAACTCTTAAGGGACTTAGTAAGCATGTCTTCCACGAGTAATGAGTGTGTTCGGTAGGGACACTACGAATGTAGTGTGTAGACATATGAGGTGAGAGTGTGGTCTCGCGGGAGGCGTGCGCGAGATAGTCCCTGCAGTCGCACTATCCTGTGTGCCCTCAGGGGCTCAGATGGATAGAGCGTCTGCCATGTAAGTAGGAGATCCCGGATTCGAGTCCCGTTCGAGGCACACATTTTCACCTTTCCCCGTTGATATACATCAACGTCCGTCAGCAGCTGAAGGTATTAATATATAATTCTAATTTTGTTAAATAAAATGTGTGCACGCCGTAGTTTGCAACTAATTTACGTTTTTTTCATATGCTTCAATAATTATCACCAAGTATTTTACTGTGAAACATGATTCGAATTAAATTATTTACACTTCTCACAAATAAAAGTCAAACTGTGTTCCTCACTCCCCGGACAGAGTTCGTGAGCCCAGAATGAGCATAACTGGCACTTAATCCACTGTTCTTCTGGCGTCGAGTTTGATTTTTCTTCGCAGTACATGCTCTCTCTGTCTTCGCAACTATCGTCAAAAAGAGCTCTTCTGGAGTTGCGTTTCCTGCTCTTCGCACTCTTATTTTTAAGGCCACCTTCTCTTCGGCTGCTTTCCGTTTTTACTTCTTTTTACTTTCTTGTTCTCCTCTTTTTTTTATTTTCAGCTTCTAAGCCCCTTTTATAAGGGCTTGCTGGGTATCACCGCGGAACCCTTCTTTCGGGCACTGCTTTTACGTTTTCTCCTGCACAAAGTGGAGAGAAGCCACCGCCGAGATGGCTACTTTGCCAGCATTGACGCTATTACGCAAAAGGTGTGCAGCCTCTAATAGCACGACCGAACTTTCGATAAATGAAGTAGGATTATGGAGTCAAGATAAGATACTTACAACAAAATTTCATTAAAAAACATGTCACATTTCTCCTCCACAATAAATACTGAAAGAGACAATTTACCATACATCAAGATAACTGAAATCGACAAAAATAATTATAACTTGGAGCAGCGCCACAGCAAACAGGTTAGACTTCATGGGATGACTTGACACACCAGGGAGAATAATTTGAGGCATTCACTGCGCAATGCTTGCACCTCACAGCCCCTGGGCCACATGGCCACCATGGCCACATTGCCCGGCTCTTCTCAACTACGGGAATTGTAGAGCCCAAATCAGTATTCTTCTGTCAGTTCACGTCTTACGCCGTTAAATAACTACAACATTCATCCACGTACTTCACAGCAATTCTTAAGGCTGTTTCTGTGCAGGAATTATACCGTGGCCCTTCTCGTCGCAAAATGAACATATCTGGGAGATCGTCGATTGCTTAATGCTGCCGATTCTAATCAGAAGGAAGGAGGGAAGATTGGCATTTACCGACACATCGACGAACAGGTCATTAGAGCGAAGCACAAGCTTGAATTGGAAAGAATAGCGAAGGAAATCGGTCGACCGCTATGGAGAGGAACCATGCCAACATTTGCCTTATACGATTTAGCCCAAGGGCGTTATTTGGGTAGAATATTTCCCATGTAATGTACCCTCGGTTAACGACCAGCGTCAGACAAAGTTCCAGTCCTTATTTCTACGAAAATACCTTCGAAACAGTGAAAAAGTCTGTAATATACAATCACCAAAACGTACAACAGAAAACATACGGCAATGCAAAAATCCTCATCCGCTAAGGTACTGAGATTTAGTTGCTATCGCTGCGGCAACAACTCAGAATAGTGGCGTTGTGCCGCATTTTCAGTCGAGCCATACACGAAGTGCACATTGGCAAACTCTTCATCAATAGACTTATGTATAATGCTGTGTATTACAGTTAACAAACACGGCCGGAGAAACAGATCCATTACTGCATGCAAACGTGAGGGCGAAGACTAAATTGGACATTACTGTTGTCAACAGCAAGTACAGTGAGTGAGTGCAACGAGTTTGTTTCCAAACACGACATACAGTCGACATGTACAGTGCTGCGCACATATTTTCAGTGTAATGCAGATACAAAGACAACTACTGGTAAGAAATCAAACGAAATACAACTGCTCTGAAACGAGCCACCGAACACCACAGGCCTTTTGTATTAAAATACTCAGAAAAAGATTCGTGAACAACGACCGAAATTTTGTCCGTCGAGTTCGCGTTCACCTTGCACACAAAAAAGTCTCTAAAGGCAACTCGACCACGCTTATCACGACTGCTGCATCTCGGTCAACTGAAACTGAGCTCCTAAATACGGTCATTTCTTCAAAACACAAACACACACACACACACACACACACACACACACACACACAGATTAAGAGAGAGAGAGGGAGATAGAGAGAGAGAGAGGGAGATAGAGAGAGGGAGGGAGAGAGACTGTTACCGCATACTGTGTAAGTCTGGCCATTGGCGACGACTGGTAGCAAGCAGTGCAAGACGATTAGCAGGTAATGAGAGGGCCCTGTGGCAGATGCCCAGTGGCAGCAGCAGCTGCAGAACTAGCCAACCTCACACTCGTGCAACGAAGAGTCTTTCCGCTAATAACGTTGGTACGAATCGGGCTCCACGGTTGCACGTTCTAAAATGATTCCATATTCTCACTGTTGATTGGAATGTGTGTGATGCCGGTACTTTGTAGTTACTGACATATAATCATTTATACTTGATTACACTATGGCTCTTTTTAGCCAACAATCCTTCCACCCGAAAAAACATTCGTTTCAACGGAGTGTAAATTTACGATAAGTTTTTTTCATATCTAGCGGACGACACGTCAAAAGCTCCGAAGCTAACTCAGCAATATTACTTTCGCTGATGTCAGCTGTCCCCAGCGGAAGGTTGCCAGTAGACAGCATAGTAAGCGTGATCTGTGGTTTTGCACCATGCATTATGGAGAATTTCTCCCTACAAGTAGAACAGATCAGTCGTCTTTAATTACGAAAAAAAATAATTACGAGCACTGTGACTAATTTTAGGATGCCAGAGTACGTAATACTTGTACATCTATTACATCTAAGGTGAATTATTTTTGTCCACTGCGACTGTGGCGCAAACATGGCGGGGTTCAGGGGACCAAAACATATGTTGTTCGAGGTTTTTCCGTTGGGAGTAATCCCCGAGTGCAGTCGTCATAATGGCAACAGAGTGAGTGAGTTATAATTTCAAAGCCGGCCGCAGTGGCCGAGCGGTTCTAGGCGCTTCAGTCTGGAACCGCGCGACGCTACGGTCGCAAGTTCGAATCCTGCCTCGGGCATGGATGTGTGTGATGTCCTTAGGTTAGTTAGGTTTAAGTAGTCCTAAGTTTTAGGAGACTGATGACCTCAGGTGTTAAGTCCAATAGTGCTCAGAGCCATTTGAACCATTTTTATAATTTCAATAGTGGTTTTCTTTTGGTCAAACCATCTGCTTAAGTTTTAAATGCATAAACTAATGTAATACCTTGTACTACTATGTGGTAAAAACCAAACATAATATTACTTCATAGGCAAAGTACATCTGAGCCTAGTGAACTACGATTTTTTTCTATACGTGCATATATCATAGGCCGCGAATGGCAGGTAGCGTTCTAACGTGCTACAAACGGCGTACATTTTGCGAGAAATTCGTCCAACCCGATATGACCGCTCTACAATGTTGTTGCTGAAACGAAGGCGCTTCATGTAAAATGATTCAGCTTTGGTGGAACTTTCTGAGCACTAAAGGATAACAACGATGAAAGGTTTACGGACATGCCGAGTACTTCCTTTCATGCTTCTCAGTACAATTTGCTAAGTTGCTCGATATGTCTTAGAATTATTAACCACACATAATAACTAATGGCGTCAAAATACAGATTAGCCACATCAAACGACACTGCAATCAGAGGACGAATGGGTGATATCCAGTCGACTTCCTGACGGTCACACCAGCTGCAACTTATTATACGAAGGAACTTCAAACAACAAGTTACACATTATTGTAGCAGGCCAAGTAACTTTTACTGAATGCTGTACTACAAATCAAAGTGACACAGAAACATGAAACAAATTTTCAACACATTCAAGAAGTCTTTGTAAACAACGATCATAACGTTCTACCAACCGTTCGATTCCTCGACAATAGCAGTCCACTCTCTCGTCAAGGAGCCATTCTAGAACAGCTGTATGAATTTCTTCAAATCGGAAAATCTGCGAATGGCGCCAATCATTTCCTCTACCGCTTGGTCATTGCTGGCTGTGGTGGATGTCAGTGACCCTCCTTCCCTATCCGCACCATCCAAGTCGGTCAGATAATTGGCACCACTTTACTACGGCTGGAAGCGACGCTGCGTTTGCTCCATATACCGCCAGGATTTCGCGGCGAATCTGTGCGCAGTTTAGACGTTCTGCCAACAAAAATCGTACTGTCGCACGTATTTCAACTCTGTAATACTTTCCAGTTGCACATTTCACTCTCAGACTGTGATGCACCTATTATCCGCATGACTCGGTAGTAAACCGGGAAGATGTACTTTCTTCCGACAACGCGCCACGCCTGTTACGCATTGATCTTAGGGTGGGCGGTGTGTGCCGATTATTTTTTGAACTCCTCTCGTGTTGATAACTTTAATCTTCAATTGCGAATTACGTGATTTTTCTTCATTATTAATTGTGAAGTTCGTTATAAATTTATGTTTTACATTTGCGTTTTAATGCCTTACGCATTTTTAATGTACAGTTAATCCAAAAAAATAAATGTCTGTCAAAACCAGATTTCTGGACAGTCGTTTCTCCGTTATTACCCTGATGTTTCTGTTGGCGCACGTGCGCTCGCGCACCCGCCCCTCCCCCTCCTCCCCCTCCCAGCGCCACACACACACAAACACAATACGTGAGCTTCCGCAAACAAAATGAATCAATAAGTTTTCTGACGTCCCGGAACCATTTACGTTGTGGATATGCCACAGATAAAAAAAGCTACACACACACAAACAAACACACACACACACACACACACACACACACACACATACACAGGAGTTCCACGCAGCCAGATAATGCAGTTAATGGATTGTTGGCTCTGTAAGTACTGCATTCACATCAGGAAGATCATTTACCAGCAGCTAATGCATAACACGCAGTTCCCAGAAACACACACATAACTTAGTTCTTGGAAGCTTTCACACGAGGACGTGCTGTAATGATCACAGGTGTATCATCAAGACTTTACTTCAAGTTGTAAAACGTGTTTTCTCATCGCTTTTTGATATCCCATGCAACACTGCTCAGATGGATGCCATGCTAAAATTGTATAAAATAAGTTCACTTCAAACAACGATGTCGTACAGCTGTCGCAAGTTATAGTGCCAGCAGTGTGGTTTAGAGTGATGCTTAAGTGCACCAGGAGATTTGTGCACCTACGAAGTAGTACGGGTATATACTTATGTTTAAAAATTCTGTCCGCTTCCGAAATGCGCTAGGAACCTGAAAAAGTCGTATTTGCGATAAATTCTAACGTTACCGCTGGATATATTTCGTAAACCACATCAAATACTGTCGAATCGATTCCACAGACCGAACGTGAGGAGAGGGGCTAGTGTAATTGGTTAACACAAACCATAAAAAAATGCACGGAAGTATGTTTTTTAACACAAACCTACGTTTTTTTTAAATGGAACCCCGTTAGTTTCGTTAGCACATCTGAACATATAAACAAATACGTAATCAGTGCCGTTTGTTGCATTGTAAAATGTTAATTACATCCGGAGATATTGTAACCTAAAGTTGACGCTTGAGTACCACTCCTCCGCTGTTCGATCGTGTGTATCGGAGAGCACCGAATTACGTAGGGATCCAAAGGGAACGGTGATGGACCTTAGGTACAGAGGAGACTGGAACAGCACATTACGTCCACATCCTAACACCTTTTTATTGGTCTTTTTCACTGACGCACATGTACATTACCATGAGGGGTGAGGTACACGCACACACGTGGTTTCCGTTTTCAATTACGAAGTGGAATAGAGTGTGTCCCGACATGTCAGGCCAATAGATGTTCAATGTGGTGTCCATCATTTGCTGCACACAATTGCAATCTCTGACGTAATGAATGTCGTACACGCCGCAGTACATCTGGTGTAATGTTGCCGCAGGCTGCCACGATACGTTGTTTCATATCCTCTGGGGTTGTTGGCACATCACGGTACACATTCTCCTTTAACGTACCCCACAGAAAGAAGTCCAGAGTTGTAAGATCAGGAGAACGGGCTGGCCAATTTATGCGTCCTCCACGTCCTATAAAACGCCCGTCGAACGTGTACCTCACCCCTCATGGTAATGTACATGTGAGTCAGTGAAAAAGACCAATAAAAAGGTGTTAGCATGTGGACGTAATGTGCTGTTCCAGTCTATTCTGTACCTAAGGTCCATCACCGTTCCCTTTGGATCCCTACGTAATTCGGTGCTCTCCGATACACACGATCGAACAGCGGAGGAGTGGTACTCAAGCGTCAACTTTAGGTTACAATATCTCCGGATGTAATTAACAGCCGGCCGAAGTGGCCGTGCGGTTAAAGGCGCTGCAGTCTGGAACCGCAAGACCGCTACGGTCGCAGGTTCGAATCCTGCCTCGGGCATGGATGTTTGTGATGTCCTTAGGTTAGTTAGGTTTAACTAGTTCTAAGTTCTAGGGGACTAATGACCTCAGCAGTTGAGTCCCATAGTGCTCAGAGCCATTTGAACCATTTTTTTGAATTAACATTTTACAATGCAACAAACGGCATTACGTATTTGTTTATATGTTCAGATGTGCTAACAAAACTAACGGGGTTCCATTTAAAAAAACGTAGGTTTGTGTTAAAAAACATACTTCCGTGCATTTTTTTATGGCTTGTATTAACCAATTACACTAGCCCCTCTCCTCACGTTCGGTCTGTGGAATCGATTCGTCAGTATTTGATATGGTTTACGAAATATATCCAGCGGTAATGTTAGGTGACTCACCCTGTATATATATAGGGTGAGTCACTAACTATTGCCATCTAGAATAACTCCGAAAGTATGACAGAAGCAGAAAAGTTTGTGGGACAAAAGTTGCATGGGACAATGGGGGCCATAATATGACATTGGTTTTTTGTTGCTAGGTGGGGTCGCTTCAGAGATATGAAGGCCAACTTTTGTTTTTTTTAATGGGATGCTATAGTTTGATACTTATTTTCTGATAGCGGCTATCGAGACGAATCCAATGATATGTAACAATAAGGTCTTTGAAGGTCAACGAAGGTCACAAAGGTGGCATGAACGTCCATTTACAAAAGGTGTTCCGAGTGATGACCATTGGTATCAATGCAGTGCTGCAATCTTCTTGCCAGGGATTGAGTGGTTCTCCTTATCACATCGGCACTTATCGAAGCACATGCTCTGACAATTCTCTCTCGCATATCTTCAGGTATAGTTGGAACGTCTTTATAAACAATGACTTTTACGGATCCCCACAAGAGAAAATCCAGAGGCGTCAAGTCTGGCGAACGAGCCGACCACGACACATCTCCTCCGCGTCCAATCCAACGATTTGGGAATTGTCTCTGCAACTCATTTCTAGCAATCAGCGAAAAATGTGCCGGACACCCATCGTGTTGATACCACATTCTATTCCTTGTTTCTAAAGGTACTTCTTCCAGTAACAGACCTAATGTTTCTTGCAGGAATGTGGTGTACTTCCTACCATTAAAATTTCCTTCTATGAAATAGGGGCCTATAAATCTGACTTCAAGAATCCCACATCATACATTCACCGACCACGGAATTCTGGTGCGCAATTTGGCGCAGCCAACATGGATTTTCAGTTGCTCAATAATGCATGTTTTGCAGATTAACACTTCCATAGTTCGCGAATGTAGCCTCGTCAGTAAATAAAATAAAATTAATAAATGTGTCATCCCTCTGAATCCGAAGTTGATCCCATTGGCAGAATTCAATGCGACGCATACAATCCCCACCAGTTAATTCTTGGCGGAGACTGATACGGTAAGGATGATATTTATGCCGATGCAGAACACGATCAACACTACTCTGGCTCATGCCAGATTCCCTTGCGATTTGTCGCGAAGTAACACATAGATATCGAATCACAGTGGCAAGAATATCAATTTCCGTTTACTTGTTAGTAAATTTCCTTTGCCAGATGTGTTTCCGATGCCTTAAAGCTCCACTTGTTCTCAATTTATCATACACATATCTAAATGTACGACGAGTAGGGTGAGTACGTTGAGGATATCTTTCAGCGTATAAGTCTCTAGCTCTCTCTGAATTTCTTTGGCATTCTCCGTAAATGAGAAGCATATCCACTTGCTCTTAGAAGGAATACATCATTCACATTCGCTTGATTCGACGATACTAGTATTACGGTTCCTATTAGTGTTGTATTACAAAACCGTCGAATGGTGTTTACTTGTCAAGGGCACGTTAGATGGATACGCCGTATTCGGCGAATATTTATTATTTGCACGATATACGAGAGAGAATTGACAGAGCATGGGCTTCGATAAGTGCCGATGTGATAAGGAATACCACACAATCCATGATAAGGAGATTGCAGCACTGCTTTGATACCAGTGGTCATCACTTTGAACACCTTCTGTAAATGGACGTTCATGCTACCTTTTTGACCTTCGTTGACCTTGGTTCAAATGTCTCTGAGCACTATGGGACTTAACATCTGAGTTCGTCAGTCCCCTAGGCTTAGAACTACTTAAACCTAACTAACCTAAGGACATCACATACATCCATGCCCGAGGCAGGATTCGAACCTGCGACCGTAGCAGCAGCGCGGTTCTGGACTGAAGCGCCTAGAACCACTCGGCTACAGTGGCCGTCGTTGACCTTCAGAGACCTTACTGTTGCACATCACTGCATTCGTCTCGATAGCCGATATCAGAAAATAAGTACCAAACTATAGCATTCCATTTAAAAAAAAAAAAGAAACAGAGTTGACCTACCAATCTCTGAAGCGACTCCACCTAGCAACAAAAAACCAACGTTCTCCCATTGCAACTTTTGTCCCACAAACATTTCAGCTACTACCATACTTTCGGAGTTATTCTAGGTGGAAATGGTTAGTGACTCGCCCTGTATATATGCGAATTCTGCCTCAAAATGCGGAATCGAGGATTTATCTAATGAATGCTATTTTATAGCGAAATGTATCCAGATGAACTACTCGTACTTTATCACAGATAGTTCGAAACATCTTTATTTTCTGGATATAAATATCAAAAATACAACCAATTTTTGATTATTAGTATTGCACACCATCTGACGAAGATAAATTTGCAACAGTAATGTGCTTAAGAGTATGTAAGCAGAATAAAAAGTTCAGTGAGCTCGATGCTCTTATGCCACATTAGTTGTGGAATGTTGATAGGTCTGTACATGACATACGCTTCGTAAAGCAACTTAGGACCCCACCGTGTTGACCTAGCAACTTAGAAGAGAGAAACGCGTACGTCTGTCTGCTAGCTAAAGTTCAAAAGATTGTATAACGCGCAGTTTTAGGCGATGGGTGTTTGGACTGTTGTTGCATGAAATACCGGTGGAAGTCTGGCCTGAACTACCTCATTTACGACACTGCCAGCGTCAGCTAGGCACTGCGGAATAGCCGTTAGCATAGTGTCGTTTTTTTTATTTCGACAATTCTAGTTTCTTTACGCTCTCTTTGCCTCCTTATAGTGACCATAATTCTGCACTGCAGGAACCGGGAAACAAAACCTGTCAACGTATTTCGACCACGCCGAAAGTCTTCCCATAGCATGTGAATAGAGTTATTTTTGGTTCTACTCCTACGCTAAGTACCTTGTCTGTTCTATCTGTAGCGTTGCCAGGTGTGCATCGTACGGCTATCAACGCCGACAAAACGTCGAAATCAGTAGTCTGCAATTTTATAATAATCGAATTTTGTGTGAAAAGAAAATTAATGTCGAGGAACACCTAAAATCAGAGAAGCAGTCTGTTCACAGGAGGGAAAATGCTGCTGATTCACAACAAAATCAATAATTTTTAAAAAAGTTTAAGTGGAGCCAAAAGAAGAAACTACTCAGAGGTCATTCTGGGAAGAAGTGTTAAAGTTCCTGTAAAAACAAACATTCTCCATCTGCATCATATTTCGGAAGCTACCTAATGGCGTGTGGCGGGGGGCACTTTCGGTACCACTATCTGATCTTTCCAACCCTGTTCCACTAGCGAATAGGACGTGAGAAGAATGATTGTAGGTGAGCCTCTGTATTGCCTCTAATTTATTGAATTTTCTCCTCGTGGGGAATAGGCGAGATGCATGCGAGGGGAAGTAATATGTTGTCCGACTCCTCCCGAAGAGTCCTGTCCCGAAATTTCAATAGTAAATCACTCCGTGATGCACAACGCCTCTCTCGTAACGTCTGCCAGTGGAGTTTGTTTAGTATCTCCGTAACGCTCTGTCGCCAGCTAAACGTTCCCGTGACGAAACGCGCAGCTCTTCGTTGGATCTTCTCTATCTCCTCTATCAGTCCTACCTGATAGGGATCCCAGACAGATGAACAACACTCAAGAGTCGGGCGAACAAGCGCCTTATGAGCCACATCTTTCGTGGATGAGTTACATTTACTTACGATTCTTCCGATGTATCTGAGTCTGGTATCTGCTTTTCCCACTGCCTGTTTTATGTGGTCATTCCACTAAAGGTCACTCTGGATGGTTATGCCTAGATATTTTATGGCAGACGCTGTCTCCAGCTGTTTGTCATCAATAGTGTAGCTGTACCGTAGTGGACTTCTTTTCCTATGTATGCGCAATATGTTACATTTATTTACTTTCAGGATCAACTGCCAGAGCCTGCACCACTGCACCTCTGCGGGTCGTTCTGAAAATTCTTACTATCTTCTGGAGTTGCTACTTTGGTATAGGCAACTGCATCATCTGCAAATAGCCTTGAAAAGCATCCGACGCTTTCTGCTACATCACTTATATATACTATAAACGGCAACGGCCCTATCATATTTCCCTGTGGTACTCCGGATATTATCTTTACATCTGTCGATTTTGTTCCGTTTTGAGCGACGTGTTGAGTTTATCTGCAAGAAAATCTTGGATCCAATCGCAAGTCTGCTCCGATACTCCTTAAGTTCGTATTTTTTTCATTAACTGGCAATGCGGGACCGTGTCAAATGCCTTTCTGAAATCAAGGAACACAGCATCAACCTGAGCGCTGTTGTCCACTACGCTGTGGATCTCATGGAAGAATAAAGCGACTTGAGTTTCACAGCCGCGCGGAGTAGCCGCTCGCTCTTAGGCGTCGTGTCACGGTTCGCGCGGCTCCCCCCGCCGGAGGTTAGAGTCCTGACTCGGCCATGGGTGTGTGTGTGTGTGTGTGTGTGTGTGTGTGTGTGTGTGTGTGTGTGTGTGTGTTAGTTTAAGTTATATCAAGTAGTACCGATGACTTCGGCAGTTTGGTCCCATAGTCCTTACCACAAATTTCCATTTGAGTTTCGCACGATCACTGTTTGCGAAATCCATGTTGATTTTTATAGAGGAGACGTTTATTTTCCAAAAACGTCGTAATTTTTTATCATAAAACATGTTCCATAATTCTGCAACAGATTGACGTCAACGATGTAGGTCTACAATTGTGTGGATCTATCTTACGGCCTTTCTTAAAAACGGGAATGACCTGCGCTTTTTTCCAGTCGTTAGGTACCTTTCGTTGCTCAAGTGATCTACGATAAATTACTTCTGGAAGAGGAGCAAGTTCTTTCGCATACTCTTTATAAAATCCTATAGGTATCTCATCTGGACATGACGCCTTTCCACTACTAAGCGATTGTAGCTGCTTTTCAGTTCCGCCAAGGGTTACCTCAATATCTGCCATTTCGACGTTCGTACGACGATTGAAAGGAGGGACAGTGTTACGATCTTCCGCGGTGAAACAACTTTTGGAAGACCAAATTCAGTATTTCGGCCTTCTCTCTGTTATCTTCCGTTTCGCTGCCGGAGTGTTCGCTAAGAGAATGAGTAGATGATTTTGACCCACTTACTGATTTTACGGTTTTTATTCAGGTCGGTTGACAGTGTCTTTCTTTCAAAAACACTGAACGCTTCTCTCATTCTCCTTTCCTTCAGCTCTTGTTTGTCAGCTAAGTTTTTACTTCTCTTAAATCTGACATGAAGTGCGCTTTGTTTACGAAGCGCGTTTCTAACACGGCTATTTAGCCATGGTGGATCTTTCCCATCCCTTAAAGCCTTACTCGGAACATACTTGTCTAGGACATACGAGGTGCGGCTAGAAAAAAACCGGACTGATGCTGGAAAAAACATTTATTTACAATTATTTACAATTTCATGTTATCTCCTTCAATGTACTCTCCTCCTCGGTCTCTACACTGCTCCATACGAATTTTCCACTGTTCATAGCAATACTGCAGATCATTTTCGGTAAGTCCATACATTACTTCCGTCGCTTTTTCTTTTACTGCTTCAACAATCTCAAATCTAGTTCCTTTCAAAGCTGACTTGACTTTAGGGAAAAGAAAAAAGTCACAGGGGGCCAAATCAGGTGAGTAGGGTGGATGATCTAAGATGGGAATGTTGTGTTTTGCCAAAAACGTCTTCACTGACAACGCACTGTGAGCTGGGGCATTGTCTTGGTGAAGGATCCATGACTTTTTTCTCCACAAATCGTTCCGTTTTCTCCGTACTCGCTCACGTAGGGTAGCCAGGACGCTAATGTAGTAATGCTGATTCACTGTTAGTCCCTCTGGTACCCAATCAATGTGCACAATCCCTTTGATGTCAAAAAAAAAAGCAATCATCATTGCCTTGAATTTCGATTTTGACATTCGTGCTTTTTTTGTCGTGGAGAACCAGGAGTTTTCCAATGCATCGATTGGCGTTTAGTTTCGGGATCGTAAGTAAAAAACCACGATTCATCGCAAGTAATAACATTTTGTAAGAAGGTGGGATCACTTTCAATGTTTTCCAGGATGTCAGAACAAATCATTCTTCGGTGTTCCTTCTGCTCAATTGTGAGACACTTTGGAACCATTTTTGAACACACTTTGTTCATGTTGAAACTTTCATGAAGAATCTGCCTAACACTTTCCTTGTCAACTCCTGTTAACTCAGACACTGCTCTGATTGTTAAACGGCGATCTTGTCGAACAAGTTTACCGATTTTTTCAATGTTTGCATCATTTTTTGCTGACAGTGGTCTGCCAGTGCGAATGTCATCACTGGTGTCTTCGCGGCCATCTTTAAATCGTTTAAACCACTCAAACACTTGTGTTCGCGATAAACAATCATCGCCGTACACTTGTTGTAACATTACAGACGTTTCACTTGCAGATTTTCCTAGTTTGAAACAAAATTTGATGTTAACACGCTGTTCTTTCTGTACACTCAACATTTTCCGACGCACAGACAAAACGTCAACTACTTAAAACAGACGCCACGGGCAGACTGAGTGCAGGAGGCAGATGAAACTCGAGCAGTAGGCGGAGCGAGAGACACGTGACAGGCCACGCGACTTTCAGCCTTATTGCATTCGTTTTATTGTTTCACCAATACTAGTCCGGTTTTTTTCTAGCCACACCTCGTATTGAACGACGCCTTTGAATTTTTTTTCCATTTGTTCTCCACATCTTCGTCCTCATCACCGAATATTTGATGCTGACTGCTGAGATATTCTGAAATTTGAATTCTGTCACCCTTACTGAGCAAATACACTATGTGACCAAAAGTATCCGGAAACCCCCCAAAACATACGTTTTTCATATTAGGTGCATTGTGCTGCCACCTACTGCCAGGTACTCCATATCAGTGACCTCAGTAGTCATTAGACATCGTGAGAGAGCAGAATGGGGCGCTCCGCGGAACTCATGGACTTCGAACGTCGTAAGGTGATTGGGTGTCACTTGTGTCATACGTCTGTACAAGAGATTTCCACACTTCTGAACATCCCTACGTCCACCGTTTCCGATGTGATAGTGAAGAGGAAACATGAACGGACACGTACAGCAAAAAAGCGTACAGGCCGACCTCGTCTGTTGACTAACAAGAGAGCGCCGACAGTTGAAGATGGTCGTAATGTTTAAGAGGCAGACATTTATCCAGACCATCAAACAGGAATTCCAAACTACATCAAGATCCACTGACAGTACTATGACACTTAGGCAGGAGGTGAGAAAACTTTGATTTCATGGTCGAGCGGCTACTCGTAAGCCACACATCACACCGGTAAATGCAAAACGACGCCTCGCTTGGTGTAAGGAGCATAAACATTGGATGATTGAACAGCGGAAAAACGTTGTGTGGAGTGACGAATCACGGTACACAATGTGCCGATCCAATGGCAGGGTGTGGGTATTGCGAATGTCCGGTGAACGTCATCTGCCAGCGTGTGTAGTACCAACAGTAAAATTCGGGGCGGTGGTGTTACGGTGTGGTCGTGTTTTTCATGGAGGGGGCTTGCACCCCTTGTTGTTTTGCGTGGCACAGGCCTACATTGATGTTTTAAGCACCTTCACTGTTGAAGAGAAATTCGAGGATGGCGATTGCATCTTTCAACATGATCTAGCACCTTTTCATAACGCACGGCCTGTGGCGGAGTGGTTACACGACAATAACATCCCTGCAATGGACTAGCCTGCACAGAGTCCTGAACTGAATCCTATAGAACACCTTTAGGATGTTTTGCCGGCCGAAGTGGCCGTGCGGTTAAAGGCGCTGCAGTCTGGAACCGCAAGACCGCTACGGTCGCAGGTTCGAATCCTGCCTCGGGCATGGATGTTTGTGATGTCCTTAGGTTAGTTAGGTTTAACTAGTTCTAAGTTCTAGGGGACTAATGACCTCAGCAGTTGAGTCCCATAGTGCTCAGAGCCATTTGAACCATTTTTTAGGATGTTTTGGAACGCCGACTTCGTGCCAAGCCTCACCGATCGACATCGATACCTCTCCTCAGTGCAGCACTCCGCAAAGAATGGGCTGCCATTCCCCAAGAAACCTTCCAGCACCTGATTGAACGTATGCCTCCGAGAGTGGAAGCTGTCATCAAGGCTAACGGTAGGCCAACACCATACTGAATTCCAGCATTAGGGATGTAGAGCGCCACGAACTTGTAAGTCATTTTCAGCCAGGTGTCCGGATAGTTCTGATCACATACTGTACATCTTCCTACCTTTCTTAAAATTCCTTGTAGGATCCGTCGTCACAGATGCTGTCAAAGTCTTATGATCACTAATACCTTCCTCTACGTTAACTTATTCGATGAGTTCAGGTCTGTTTGTTGGCAGGTCTAAGACGTTACCCTGACGAGTTGGTTCTCTATCTGCTCAGTCTGATCCCTTTAATCCCACAAACCAACCAACCAATCTATCTGCTCAAGATAATTTGCGGAAAAGACATCCAGAACATTCCAGTCAAAAAGGTACCCAGTCACCTATTTCTTAAACAGTTAGCTTCAAAGCACTGTGGCTTTCTATTCGGGAACACAGAGAGAGAATCTTTAAATTTGTACGAACAATTATTTACTAACAAAAAATTTAAATGCGAGTTTCGCCAAAAATTGATGCCACAAACTCAGGTCCCTAGAAATAGTTACCTCACAGTGGTGTGGCGACACTTAGTCTAGAGCTATACAGTCGAAATATTTTACATTACCATAATTTGGTTGGTCGGAGGAGGAGGAGATATGATTTGCACAGTTACTGATACCTAGGTTTTGCGTTACTGCCTCAGATTTCTTCACAATATCGTATGGCTTAAAGCCACCAACGCTTAATGGTATCGATTGGTCGGATGGAAAATTCAAATTGAGCGGCACCAGTGTTGATGCTTAGTGGGTGCCCTTGGACTGTTGTCATTTTCTCATTCCTTTCATTCCACAAGTACTACAGCAATTACTCAACACTGACATCTACGCGACACAGATACCCACTTGACACTTGATAACACACTGTGCCAAGAAAGCAATCAAGGTTTCTGTCTTGCCCCGAAACTCAGGACTCAGAACCCGGTATGGGATATGCAAAGTATTACAAAAACTTTAACGTATGTAGATACTATCCTGACAAGCGTCCTGAGGACAGGCTTTACATTGATTCTGTTTCAACCATTAGTATCTGAAACTGCAAACTTTCTCGAATGCGACAGCCGAGAGCTGCAAGATTATCCACCACGGACACCACCGCTTCGAGCTTGGTGTCGCTTTACGGGGAATTAACTCTCATAGGGAGAGACAGCTGTGGCGCATAACTTGTGAAGCAAACTGTTCTGGGGAGATGAAAGCAAGAGAGGTTCCACGATGAAGGCGACGCGCATCGGTCGCATCAAGGAAGCGCCGGCTATTCAAGCAGCGCAAAGTACAGCAGACTACGCCGGAGGAAACGGAAATTACTACGTCCTCCTTCAGGAGCTGGAGCTTTAATAACCGCCCTTTCACTTCTGCAGTTATTCATAGGTTTTCTGGCGGGCATTTGCGCATCCTGCGTTTGGCATTTATTTCTGACACCGGATGCCTTTCCTGCCGCTGCAACATAAGCCAAGCATAAATTGTACGCCATTTTTGATGAAGTATGAAGTTCCTGTTGTGTGTTCTCATATTTAACCATTTATTTATTGTGCATGGGAAATGAAAAAAGGAACCCAGTCCAACATTTGCCCAACGGTCGCAGAAAACCTCTAAATGATTAATCGCAGCACGAAATTAACTGTCGTAACGAGATTGCTTACAGAAAATGACGTCACTGAAATTGAATTCCTTTTTATTGTATGATCCAAGTTATCCAAAGGAATCCTGAAAACATCTAAACTGGTCAAAAATCAAAATATGACATATGATTTGCGTTCACGATCATCAGCTCATTGAAAAGCCTCACAATATACGTCGAAAACGTTTAACACCCAATGATTAACTCGAAATAATACTGTGGTCTTTACAAAATACTGTGATATTTCATATTTTTATGAAAGAAACAAAAATTGTGC
Organism: Schistocerca piceifrons; assembly: GCF_021461385.2. NCBI lineage: Eukaryota > Metazoa > Arthropoda > Insecta > Orthoptera > Acrididae > Schistocerca > Schistocerca piceifrons. The sequence goes on along the minus strand of NC_060149.1, from coordinate 865,212,843 downwards.
GTACTGTGGATATCTGTACTGTTGTGCAGATATTTTCGGTGAAATACAGTTACAAAGATAAATGGAGGTCAGCAATTTAACGAAATGCAATTAACACCAGACACCTCGAGTCCCTTATAATATAATACTCAGAACACATCCCTGAATAATATCTGAATTTTATCGGTAGAATTCGGGTTCACTCTCTGTATGTATGAAACTTGATGTACTAACTATAAACCGAAATTGCACGTAACTGACAATTTATGATACAGCGAAGGAGTCCCTAATTTCAAAATTAAATATTTTGAAAACTATGATCGATAGACGAGCGCAACAAACGGTATGTTTACCGTGAACACTAACAATTTTATACAGAAGCTATACAGAAATTTCGAAATAGCTCGAAAAGCTGCTAACGCAATACGTAAAGCCTATAACTAGTGCGCCACAGCTCAGAACAATCAGTTCCACCGCTGAAACGTGAAAGGTTAGCGTACAGAAGGAAGAAGTTGAATTCATGTACTCCGCTGAGTAACGTGTTTTCTGGTACTGGAATACCACGGGTTATAACACAGTCGTACGCCAGCGAGGCACAGTTTTCAAACACGAAAATGTCGCCACGCTTTCTGCAATTACTCTGCAAAATCCGTGGATATCCGTCCGAAGAATTGTAGCAGAAACTAGTTTGAAGTGTTCCAGCACGCAGAAAATACTGCAATGGAACCTACACAAGTTTTCATCCAAAATATAAAGCCACCAGGCCATACCAGTACGAGCTGTGAGACACAGGGCTGACTTTGCAAATAAGCTTCTTACAATGATTGATAATGAAGGGTTTCATATTGGCTGCATCTGGTTCACAGATGAAGCAAGCTTCCACTTGAATGAAGTCGTGAATAAACAAAACTGGCGATTTTGGGGTCCCCTTACGAGTGGAACGAAACCACTCTATGCTCCCAAAGTTACTGTTTGGACTGTGGTACGCAGCACAGGCATTATAGGCCCTCTTTTCGTGCGAGAAACGTTACGTTGCAGTTTTGGAGCAAATTATTCGCTACACTGCTACCATCGGGAGATATACCAGACACCGAGTGGTTCATGCAAGACGGGGTCAGAGCACTTCGCACTGAACAGTTTTTTCGTTTTCTTGGTGAATCATTTGGGAATAGGGTCTTTGCGTTGGACTATCGCAAATTTACTGGCGTAGGGATGGACTGGCCTCCATATTCACCTGATCTGACTCCTTGTGTCTACTTTTGTAGAGCACACTGAAAGACACTCTCTTCCGAAACCATCCAGCAAGCAGGACGAGCCTTAGTAGGCGACCTGTGTGGCATCTGAATTCATTTCCGTTGAGACACTACACGACGTGATGGCCACTTTCTCTGATAGTTTGCGTCTACGAGTAGTAGATATCTTGAAAACATTGTAATCCGAATGCAAAGACTCTTTGCAGAGGACTAATTTTAATTATGCACTCTGGTACTGTACGAGCTGCTCAGCGTACAGCGCCATATATTAGCAGCTTTTCGAACTCTTTCTAAACTTCTATACCATTTTTGTATACGATCCTTACAATTTTCACAATAAACATAGCTTTTCTTGCATTCGTCTATCGGCCTTAGTTTTCGAGCTATTTAATTTTGAAATTCTTCGCTGGACACCCTGTAGAATGTATACAGCAGACGTGGTGAGTTGGCGTTCTTATTACAACACAGAACTCGCATTCGAAAGGAGCGAATTTCATATTCCCGTCTGTCTACACTGATTTAGGTTTTCCGAAGTTTTTCTAAATCTATTAATGTGAATACTGGGACGGTTCCTATGGAAAGGACACGGCTGATTTCCTTCCCCATCCGTATCTAATCTGAGCTCGTGCTCCGTCCTAACCTACCAACCTACCTACCTACCTACCTTCCCTTCTTCCCTTCACCCATGCTACATGAACATCCTGCATCAGTTGTCTAACATTACCACTTTTGAGTGATTTCACACAGCAGTGTACTACTACAAGCCCGAAACACAAAAGGGCACCCGCAAATTACGAGACGCTCTTCGCTTTTATCTTCTACGTCGGCCATCAACTGAGTGGCAGTGACAACGCCGAATGCACGGTGTATGTAGGTAAATATGTGGAAAGCGAGAGCCTCGTGCCTCTTATTTCTGCTCTCAACAACTGGTCAGAAATGGTTGTCGCTTAAGACACAATCTGTTGTCACGATACAACAGTAGCTCAGTCAGAGACGCGATGCAGAACGTCTTGTCACTAAGTAACCAATTACTATCTTTCAGCACACATCAAACCATGTGAACGCAACAAAATCGCTTTTATAGCTTTTCAATCGTTTCTTTATGTCTTCCGCTTCTACAACACTAAACATGTGTTCAATTGTGCTATACTAATTTATGTGATTCTTAATACCCTTTAGTATTATCATCATTATTTTTAGTATTAGTGTCAACTATTATTTTCATTACTATTATTATATTATTATTATTATTATTATTATTATTATTATTTCCGTGAGTGTTTTTTCAATATATCTTTGGTATGTGCTGCTCCTAGTCAGATGCAAGTGAGGGCCTTAAGGCCCTAATCTGGTCAGGCTAGATAAACAATAAATAAATAAATTTTTCTCTATCACAGAGCCTCCCACATGAAGTATAAAACTTGAATAAATAGGTGGAAGAAAATAGTTAAAAAATGCAAGGCCTCAGTAATGTAGAGTACAGTAAACACTTTCCAGAGTGGTGGCCACATTTCGATATCGTTACTGTTACTTGTAGTTCCGTCACTTTTTCTTAAATTGACAGCTGTTTTTAATGGTGTGATCCCCAAATGTTGATGCTTCCACATCGTATGAATATAATTTTATCCACTGGAGTTCGTAAACCGTCTAGAATGTCACTTGCGTAATACATGGGACGTTAACCGCTTGTGCAATTTCTGTATCTTCAGACAGCATGGTCAATAGTCCAAAGACTTCACCTGTGGCCGATCAGAAGTGTTCAAGAGCAATCACACCCTGGCCTCTGGCGTTATGCAGGAACTATTCCCAGTCGCCTTGGCGTACGTGAAAGGGCTGCTTACTGGAGTAGTTATGCAGTACCCCAAACAGGGGGTCATCGGTAACTTATTAAGATAACCCAGGGGAACCTCTGTCCTACCCACACACTCTAGGCAAGAGGACTAAGTCAGGATGTAACTAGATTACGGTCATGTAGTCTTGTGTGATACAAAACTGGTGAGAAACCTTTGGGCCAATTGGAGGACATTAAAATGGCAAGAAAACCCTCCCTCTCCCTCCCTGGACAAATAGAATTCAAGAATGAAATTTTCACCCCGCAGCGGAGTGTGCGCTGATATGAAACTTCCTGGCAGATTAAAACTGTGTGCCGGACCGAGACTCGAACTCGGGACCTTCGCCTTTCGCGGGCAAGTGCTCTACCATCTGAGCTACCCAAGCACGACTCACGACCCGCCCTCACAGCTTCAATTCTGCTCTTCACAGAGGAGCTTCTGTGAAGTTTGGAAAGTAGGATACGAGGTACTGGCAGAACTGAAGCTGTGAGGGAGGGTCGTGTTCGTGCTTGGGTAGCTCAGATGGTAGAGCACTTGCCCACGAAAGGCAAAGGTCCCGCGTTCGAGTCTCGGTCCAGCACACAGTTCTAATCTGCCATGAAGTTTTTAAATAGAATTCAAGCTTCCCCTTCATCTTATTATCCTTCATAAGTAGTTTTTAAATAGAATTCAAGCTTCCCCTCCATCTTATTATCCTTCATAAGTACGTCAACTGCATTGGCCTCTTCATTCGAGGTCTGTGCACCATGGAGAGAGGTTCAAGTTTCTTATAAACAAATTCTACTTGGAAAGAACGGCTATGATATAACAAATTAAGTAATGGTTTATTATTTACAGTTGTGTTTGCAATACAATTTGTTTACAATTTAAATGTTTGTTGTTTATTAAACACTTATTTTTATGTATTTATTTACAAATGTAATACACAATAACTTTTTTTGAATGAACAACATAAAATTACATTTTCCATTGAATCAGTAAATGGTTTTTTCTTACTATATACAATATTTACATATGTAATCATTTTACAGTATACACTATATATGGGAAATGGGTACTAGACAGCAGCAGGTGAAGAGAAATCTCACAACTATATACAATATTTACATGCAAACATAATCTGCAGCTCAACACAACACAACACACACACACACACACACACACACACACACACACACACGTGTGTATGCATGTCTGATTGCACACTATGAAAATCGGTTCATCATCCAGACACACAACCACTATTTATACATAAATTAACCTCACGCTCAGTCACTCAGTCCCTATCCTATCCCCACAGTTGAACCACTTGTCGTCATGACACGATAGCCCCACTTTCAGCTGCACTGCAGTATGTACATCGTGCCTTCTAGACCGAAAGACTGCCTGTACAACCGTATGCGGAGCCTTGCAACGCCCTTGAACAGGCACCTCCTGTAATTCCCGATGGTGAGAGCCTCTGAAGCTGTACGATACACACCATTAGCCAACCTCTGGATGGCACCTCCATGTGTGTAATAGCCATAAATTTTCTATCTTAGCGCCACAAACTCCGTAATCTGCGAACCACTCGCTTCCTCTTTCATTAAGCCGATAACTTTCCTGTTTTGTGGTGTTATTTCATAAGGATTATTGGCTGTATATCCAGATGAATTTTTCGTGAATGTACCATTGGCTGTATATTCAGATGAATTCTTCGTGAATATCCCTAATTACTACACATGGCTCGCAGCCTTTCACTCAGTTGATAAAACTGTCTGCATTCATACAAAATAACTTGGGATCTGCGAAATTTTACTTCACAAACTCACTGTGGAATTTGTACGCGTGGAGTCTGGAGATGTCCAGAATACGCATACCAATACAGATAGACTTCGTGAACTGCACTGAAACCTGGGCCATCTCCACGGCAACTAGTGCTCCATTGAAGATGGTGGCCCATTTGAAATTTGGCCTTGTGATGAAATCTCTTGCGCCATAACACCTATACCAACGTTTAAACTAAATAAACTTCGCATTATTCTCTGACATTTTCCAATGTTTTGCCAAAAACTGAATTGTTCAGTAATTTGTAAAAAAATTTTCAAAATCACATATCGTGACAGTCCTCATTTCAGTGTTTACATGAATGTACTCACTTCAACCAGCGATGTTACTTGAAGGAAATACCACGGGCGATGCTAACAAGTTCCATCCCTAGGGCATGATATATCGCTGCTTATTCCACGGCAATGAGAGAAGCTTTGGGATGGAACCATTTGTGGGACTAGCCGCTGGCACTCATGGCATGTCTCTGTGGGTGTCACGTAAATCGATGGTATATGTCAGCTCTACCTCCAGAACATATCCCTCACCGGAATCAGCAGCCACATTTTGGACCAGATCCTTCAGTCAGGCGATTTAAACTTTGTACACCCATCGGAACTTTCCAAATGGCAGAGTTTGGTTGGGGCTTATCTTTGGGGGTTGTTTACATCCAAGTAAAAGACGTAACTTAAATCGTCAGATCGCCTGTACTCGTCCTCACTCATTTGCAGTTATTTGCCTTAGCGTAGCTGCACCTGCACTGGCAAAGTCCCCTGCAAATCGCCTATTGGCTTCTGTCTCGGTTTCTTCGGCCGACGTTCATCTAATGATTTTTCTGACGTTTCGCCAGCACGAGTGGCTGGCATTGTCAAAGCTTCACCCTCCATTGCCGGTGGTGAACTGGAGCCGAGCTCGCGGCCGCAGACTATATGTACCTGGCCAGGTACATATAGTCTGCGGCCGCGAGCTCGGCTCCAGTTCACCACCGGCAATGGAGGGTGAAGCTTTGACAATGCCAGCCACTCGTGCTGGCGAAACGTCAGAAAAATCATTAGATGAACGTCGGCCGAAGAACACGAGACAGAAGCCAATAGGCAGTTTGTCAACAAGTGGCCACGAAAGCCTTAACAATTTTGTATCTTGAAAATGTCAGTGAGGAATCGTATATCAGTGTTCATGGACAGTCTAGTATATTCACCTAAATCAGATATGTCGAACTCCGCCCATCATTCACCACAAGCTCATTCGCAGCATTCATTATGGCAGTGCCTGTTAGTTTACTGGAGAATGTGGTTATGTTGGGCAGTGTGGTTTCATGGAGTCTTTCCACACAAACGTTTCATGCGGTGAAAGTGTGCATTATCAGAATATGTAACTTTGGTTACACGCACATCCTCCTGGCGCACTGTCCCCACAATTTTCTGAAGAGACGCTTGAGTGAAGCGTAGCAAATCCAGGACGCAGAGAATTACTTTTAGCGTGATTCGCTTGGAAAATAAAATGTACTATTCAACAGCGTCACATATGACACACGAGTTATCATCTTTCAAACCGAAATCACTAAAGTGTTCAACAAGGACGTGAGCATCATACCCGTCCAGATTGTGGAAGAAGGCAATATGTGTTGTGGCAGTCGGTACTTCATGTTGCATGCAATGTGGGCTGCGCCGTGGAACTTTCCCATTAGGTGACATTGGTCTCTACGTGGATTTTCCACCCTTCTATCCAACGGTGGGCCACAAATATGACAATCAGCTCTCTGCTCACATAATGCATCATTCGCCTGCGAGTCGGTCATGGAAGTGTTGTTGCAATAAATCCCACCATCTTTGCATGGAAGTTTTTCGAGCTCAAAGCATCCATTTCTCTGGACTATCCGTGATGTATGATACGAGTTTGTTGTGACTGTAGTCACGTGAGCATACAACGTTATATGATGATGTGTATGGTACATGCCATTCTGTGTAGGTAGTATGAGAGGCACTGGGATCACCTTCACAACACGCTGTAGAAGGCACTTGAAGTCTGCTTACATGGCAGACATAGCTCCTGGTGGTGGGTTTTGTTAAACTTTAAGAACTGTAACATGTGGGCATTCCCACATGTAACAGTTCCTCGCTAGAGCAATCAATCATTGCCTTTGTCTTGGTGTGACATCTGCGACAAAAATGTCGTTTATGTCCATCCGCACAAAGTAGGAGGGACATGATTTTGATTTAGACGTAGACTTCTTTGTTTTGCACAGTGTTGTCACGGTCATCTACTTCTTCTGGCTTACTATCTTCGCCAACATCCACGGTTTATACACGAACTGAATAATATGGATTCTGCCTCTTGAATTTTGGTAGGTCCTAGAGTTTTATGGGGAATGAGATGCCTTTGAAATTGTAATGACCGTGGATACTAGATGTAAGCACTCAGAAGCAATGCATTTGGAAGATAATTTCTACCACTATCGAGAAGTGAGCATGCACAGCAATATTCATCCCTGTCTTCTAGATCCTGGACATTGATGCATGCCGGCCGCGGTGGTCTTGCGGTTCTAGGCGCTGCAGTCCAGAATCGTGGGACTGCTACGGTCGCAGGTTCGAATCCTGCTTCGGGCATGGATGTGTGTGATGTCCTTAGGTTAGTTACGTTTAAGTAGTTCTAAGTTCTAGGGGACTGATGACCTAAGATGTTAAGTCCCATAGTGCTCAGAGCCATTTGAACCAACCATTGATGCATGTTTTTCTAGCAGCAATATTTTTCGGAAAAGGAATGAAACTGGTTCCCACATTAAGACGGTGAAAAACATGCATCATCATTGTCCTCTTTTGTGATGATACATCAGGTCACAGTAAAGAGCTGTGTTACACTTAATGGCAGGATACCATGGCCCATTGACAATTTCAGGGAGCATCCTTTCCAAAACGTCTTGGCAGCTATCAAGAAAAGTTGCAGGTTCTGGAGAGCCCACATTTGTGTAGTCGATGCGGGCATGTGAGATCCTGGCGCCAAAAGCTCCAGCAGTCACAAAATTGTCCAATAAGGGCTGCTTGATTTACCTGATGATCCATAACAGAGCAGACAGGAATATTTCTACTGTTACGTCCACGGCGATGCTGTGGTGATATCCAATGGTGACGATTGTGTGATGGTCCAGGGCATGGCGAGCATGGCTGAGTTGACAAACGATCTGGTGTTGTCAAACTTGACTACGTTGATGATGATGGTCCCAGCTACGGTAATATTTCCTGGCTTGGTGAATAAATCGGTGACGAACAGGGCTAGGGCCATAAAGATATCATCGTCAGGACGGGTGGTGGAGTATTTGCAGGCTGAAGCCCATGTCCGCGTATGTCCTTCAAGTCATCTTCAAAGAAAGAAAACTATTGATAAGTATCACACGTAACAAGGGACATATGTAGACATCTATAACAATAATTAGCAGTTTTTTACTTATGTTCAAAACTGCCAGCATCTGATTAAATCCACGAGCCTCTTGTCACATCGTTATTTGCTGTGATGTCTTCTAATATCTTATCCTGCCGACCTACTGCAATAGTGTCATAGAGTGCACCTAGAAACGAAGGTCAATGACGACTGTGAGATGGCCCAGGGTGCGGAAAGAATCGCTGCATTGGAAAATAAGCTGGTGCCATCAGCCTGTACCATGTTGATAACAGACTGGGCTGTGGTGGTGTTTGCAAGGGCAGCGAATATATCACAGAAAAATCAGGCTGGGGAAATGGGCACATCATCATTGTGTCAGGTCATATAGTTGTTCTGGTTCATCCACACCCGAGTCCGTATACGCCTATCACATCTGCAACATAAGAAGACGAAGCAGAAGAAGAAGGAGAAATTAATCAGATTGCAGCTATAACGTAGTCTTAAATACATACCTGTAGGATCACTAGAGTCGAATCATAGATGCTTATTGGAGCCTGATGGACCATCATCACCATAATTTCCATTATGGTGTTTCACATTTGCTGAATCTATCGGCGCTGTTGAAGTTGCTGCTAGCAAGTCTTAAATAGGAATGACTCCTCGTGCCAAAACGACTCATATTTATAGCTGAAAACCACATGTCTTTGCTTATTTCAACCAATAGGAAACGAATATGGTTATCTTTAATCACGTGGTCTCAGACAGAATAGCACCAGCTCATGGCTCTGCATAGGCAGCACTATCTTATCCCACTTCTGCTGGCGTTCTCACATATGGAATTATATTTCAGCGTAGCTGCACGCATTGGTCCATTACGTGGACGCAGGCAGAATGTTGTCTATCTGATGATCAAAGAGAAGAATAATTTTCTGACGCTTTGAGACTTGCAGGCCACGCGGAGTGGCCGCGCGCTTTGAGGTGTCCTGTCACGGGCTGTCCTCCCTCGGGCATGTGTGTGTGTGTGTGTGTGTGTGTGTGTGTGTGTGTGTGTGTGTGTGCGCGCGCGCGCGCGCGTATGTATGTATGTATGTTGTTCTTAGCATAAGTTAGTTTAAGTAGTGTGTAAGTCTAGGGACCGATGACCTATGCGGTTTGGTCCCTTAGGAATCCACACTCATTTGAACATTTGAGACGTGCAGCACGCCAGGGCCAGTATCGGTGGAGTGCAACCCACGCCTCTGTCGGTTCTGTTAAAAGAATACCGTACATATTTTTGTAACGTGCCTATGCAGGTATTCACTGGCACAAAAGCCATCGATGTCAGGCATCAGGAGTCGCTCAGACTCCGGTAGCTATCATGGTACACAGCGCTTCTGCAATAATTGTTAGGGAAGACAGTTAGAATTATTTCTTACTCTGCCAATGAGACACCACGTTAGAGTTGTGCAGCGTCCAGTAGCAGACAGCTGTTACTGTGGACAGTGGGCCCACAGCCCTGCGTTCACTGCTCGCTATCTGGATATAAAGGAGCACGTCTGTATCGAGACAGTACTAGCCACTGGTGTGCACTGCAAAAATATGGTAAGAACCCGAATGTTTCTACCAGTAACACTCTGCGAGGAGTGCCTGTGAATCATCCTGTGGTATTTTATAAGAATACACAAACAGCACGAGTTGAAACTGTGGTGTCACCGCCAGACACCACACTTGCTAGGTGGTAGCTTAAATCGGCCGCGGTCCATTTAGTACATGTCGGACCCGCGTGTCGCCACTGTGTGATCGCAGACTGAGCGCCACCACAACGCAGGTCTCGAGATACGGACGAGCACTCGCCCCAGTTGTACGACGACATTGCTAGCGACTATACGGACGAAGCCTTCCTCTCATTTGCCGAGAGACAGTTAGAATAGCCTTCAGCTAAGTCCATGGCTACGACCTAGCAAGGCGCCATTAGCCTTACGTAGTTTGATGGTTATCGTATGAAATGTCTCATCAAGAACGTTGTAAACCAACAAAGAATAAAAGTTAAGTATTCGAGGAGCTGCATACTTTTCTTATTAGAATTCACTACTTATCCTGTTCCAGAATTCACGCCCGTCTGCGTTAGATAGCGTGCATTTCGACCTCCTATATCTACAAGGTGTTGGCACATTCACCAACACATCAGAAACAACTTTGATTCCATCAGGAACCGTTGGGCACAGCGACTGGGCGCTATAAAGGAGAGGCACACAGCAGTCAGTCGCAAACTTTATTATTCTTGAAAATCTAGATTTCGGCTATAAGCACACAGCTTCAGTGCATTTTCGTTATATTTCAACAGACTCGCCGCAGTTCATGTCACCGTATGTTCTTAGAGGTGTACAGGCAGAAGGACACTGAGGCCTCAAGTAGATTATCGGCCTGATGAAAGACGACATGAATGGTTCGCAGACTGTGGAGTTTGTGGGGCTGATATCGAAAATGTATGCATACTGCACAGATGTAGGTGCCGCCCAGAGATGGGTTAAAAATGTTGCGTCAGGACGACGAACGGTTCATGTGTAGGCATGGGATCAGGACACTCCAATATTCACACTATTCATTCAGTGACTGATGTGTGAGGTTGGTTAATTTATTTGTAATTAATGGTTGTGTGTCCAGAATATTTGAATGAACCAACTGACATAGTTGTGTGCGTGAATATGCGTGCCTGATTGAACACTGTGTGTGTGTGTGTGTGTGTGTGTGTGTGTGTGTGTGTGTGTGTTCTATGTACATGACTGCAGACTGTATGTGCATGTAAATATTATATATAGGTGTGTATGTATGGTTTCTCTTCACCTTGTTGCAGCTATTCCCCATTTGCCATATCTAGAGTATGTTGAAAAATGATTACAAATGTAGATATTGCATACAGAAAGAAAAAAATTTCTAGTTCAATGGGAAACGTAATATTTCAGTTCTTCCATCAAAACAGTTATTTTGTATTACATTTGTAAATAACTCCGTAGAAACAGATGTTTAACAAAGAACAAATAATTAAATTGTAAATAAATTTTATTGCATATGAAATTGTTAGTAATAAACCATTAGTGTTGTTATTTCCAAATCTTCTCACTATAGAATTTGTTTATAAGAAAACTGAACCTCTCCCTACAATGCACAGACCTCGAATGAAGAAGCCTATGCAATTGAACTAGTTATAAAGGATAATAAGGGGTAGGAAATCTGAATCTTGGATGGGATAGGGAGAGTTTTCTTGCCATTTTAAATGTGCTCCCATTGGTCCAGGGCTGTCCTGCCAATTTTATATCACACAAGACCACGTGCCTGTTATCGAGTTCTATCGTGACCTAGTCCACGTGCCTAAGGTTGATGAGTATGGCAGGGGTCTCTCTCTAAGTGACTTTTATCAACTGCTGGCTATTCCACAGATGGGGTAGGGAGAGCGCTGGATTCACATCTTCAGGAGGTTTAAGACACTTTTGCGTCTATTTTCCGCTGATTGTGTTATATGGTAACAGATTAACTGCACGATGATGCGTTTGGAGATTCTAGAGTAGGTATTTTTCCTTTTTTAGAGTGTACTGGTATAACGGACACTATAGCGCACGATCTTAGGTTTTCGTTTGGCGGCTACAGTTTATTGGAAAGAAGGTTTGTGTGCTCAACTCACATCTCACCGCCTTTATTAATGCAAAGGGAAGTTACCTGCTTAGAAATGAAAGTATGAGTGTGATTTTGTCTGAAATCCTTATCAGCGAAGCAGACGGCGTCTCAGACTGCTTACTGCAAGTTTCTATATGCTGCCAATCAGACGAATGAGAGTAAACAACTTTTACGCACTGCAGTGCCTGTACGACCTGAATAGATTACATCTTTCAGAATGTGTTGTGCCATAGTACAGTACGTTGAATAATTACACATCAATTTACGCAAAGCACAATTTACCAAGTTGATTCAGCAAAATTTTAACACGACGGTATAGCTGGCTGGCATATGTCGAATATTACTGAAGTTTAGTGGAAATCAAGAGAGAAACATTGTCACAATCGCTGAATGGAATGAATGTTTTGATGCCCGGAATCGCTCAAAGACAAAAACTTGGGAAGAGGAATATTATGTAAGTATTGACAGGAGACCACAACTAAATGCAATGAAATTTACACAAAATTAATTAAGGCACCTATTCAAGCAAACGTAAATATGGACTTAAATGTTTCAAGTTTTTCTGTCTCTCAGACTTCCAAATAGAAAAACTGTTCCTTCGCAGCAATACGCTGCACCAAATAGCAAACGTAATGGTTCATCTGGCTCACAGACCTGACTTCATATCTACGATGGCGTGCTGAAAGGTAATGCCCCTGAATATTTTATGTGGAAAGTCTTTAAGCTTTTTAAATAAAACAAATTCCACATACTTATTCTTCTTGTCCACACATTGATTTCTAGATATAGTCATCCTGGCGACGAACAAATTTCTCCCAATGAGAGACCAGTTCGTTGAAACCGTCACTGTACAACGTTTGGCCACAGCCTCACCTCTGCTTGTACCGCTTCACCACTATCAAAGTGAATTTCTCGACAGCCATTGATAATCTCTTGTTTTCAGGGTGAAAATGGTGAACTCCGATTTCATTACCTGTCAAAATGTTCTTAAGGAACCCATCACCCTCTCGCTCAAAACGGAAAAGAAATTGTTGGCCGATGTCCAGCCTCCTGTGTGTGGTGTCAGGAGCACCCACCGTGAACACAGTTTTCTGCACCGCAGGTGTGCAGTGATGGCCTGCACACTTTCTCGTCATACGCTACACTTAACTGAGAGCTGTGCCTGTCTTGTCCGACGATTTTATCTGTTGAGTTCATCGGCCCGATTCCGATGAGTCTCGTCGATTGCCATACGCGGTCGTCCACCTCGAGCTCTGTCACACACATGGAGGTTACCACCACTATTTCCTTCACTATCAGCACGAACAACTATAGGTCGCACATTAATCGATTACAGCACGCTGTTTCTCACGTTATACACTGCCATGTTACACACAATTCTGAGCCCTCTAGCGGCAGAGGATTGCAACTCGCGTCAGCGAGGCGGGAAACTCTACCGAGTAATACGTGTGACATGTAGCACCTCAACCGATATTGAGGACAGAATAACAACTTCTGAGGCATTACTTCTAAGCACGCATTATAGGCAAAAAGGATTTACTGCCGCGCAGATTTGGTTTCATATATACGTTTTATGAACAAATTAATTGAATTATTTACTTCGTAATGTTCTGTCAGTCCAACTGACAGACATTCTCTGAACTGTGTAGTAAACCGTCATAAATCATAATATACTAAGGCTAGAAGCAACTGCGCTTAAAGGTAACTGTCTATTCATGCTACCTACACGATATAAGTATGGATGAAGAAGCGGACGTGTACACTAAGGGATCAACACTACACTGAAAGGTCGCAAGAGATTCCACGATTTTTGCATAACAAGTTCCATTGGAAAATAGAAAATTTTGCATGAAAAACAATCCGTTCACACAAGTTCATAGAAACTATGTACACTACCTGACACAAAACACAAATACCATTTAAAGCGAAATTGGCAACCCATACAAGCTGGCAGAACTCAAATTGATCGAGGGCGTTCACCATTAAGTAGTCACCTTCGGACGTGGCAGTGACATGATATTTCAGTGAGCATGGTCATTTCCGAAAACAATGTTACGTAATCTAGTGTTTAGAGAATAATTTATGGTGGTATAACACTAGACTGATCTTTGTGATTGAAGACTCGATTAACGTTACCATTTTCTAGGGTTAATTTGACCGTGAACGGGCGTCTAGGTAAGTAAAGCAATCAGACTAAAATTTCTTCTGTGTATAGCAATGTACCTAAAGGATTCAAACCAATAACGCGGTTCGAACCAAAGTTCTATGAAAGGACAAAACAGTAATTTAGCAATAATTTTGATAAATACGGTAGCATTACAGAACAAATGGTAATGAATTTAACACTCCTGGATGAAATCAGTACGCTGTACATCCTTTACGTTAGGTTATCAGAAGCAGCTGAGAAAGTACTAGCAACCTCAATTACGTTAATCATGAATCATTAATAACATTCTTAAAGGATAACACCAAAGTGCACTAGGTAGCAAATTGTCCAACCCGTGTGTTTTCTAACAAACTGAGCTTTCTAACAACAACAAAAGGAAGTAGCATATGAGGGCCTGATACAGTGCCTTGATACACTTTTAAACAAATCGTTAAGTTATTTACATAAGAGTTAAAAAATATTCTCTGTGATAAATGGCCGATCAATAAAGGACACAACAGTCCTTAGGCAGTGGCCGTTCTGGCTCACAGTACATCACCTTCAAAAATGGTTCAAATGGCTCTGAGCAGTATGGGACTTAACATCTGAGGTTATCAGTCCCCTAGAACTTACAACTATTTAAACCTAAGTAAACTAAGGACATCACACACATCCATGCCCGAGGCAGGATTCGAACCTGCGACCGTAGCGGTCGCGCGGTTCCAGACTGAAGCGCCTAGAACCACTCGGCCACACTGGCCGGCAGTATATCACCTAAGATATCTTCAATGACGTCATCAGATTCGCCCCACCTCCGTCACGCCTCTGACAAAAGCTATTTGCCCCACGTATAAAACGACGGGAAATTCAAATTTTGATGGGAAATTCAATTGTTGGCAGGTTTACCCCCCAACCCCTCTTATGACGTCACTGTGGAAGTAGGGCTGCTATCCTAAGAATAAATTGATGGGAAATTCAAAACATATACAATGGTGTAATGCGATTCTTGAATTAAAGATGGGTGACCTGGAATACTGCAACTGGCTTCTATGACGTCAGAATCCAAGGTCTGAAATACTGGCACTATGGCGTTAGATTACCGTCTGAGACAAAGGATGTTTGTTCTCCCTGTAGGTCCAGATCTGTTTGGTAGACAAAGGATGCCAGCCTGTAGATCTACTTAACATGCTTCCTCAAGCTATTGTTCACAAAAAATTAGTCTGTAAAACGTATGGTGTTTATTTTACCCGCAGTACTGCTATAAACTCATCATTCTTCTTTGCAGCAGCCACGTAGCCGTGCTAGATCCCAACGGTCTCGTATCACAGGCAGTCGAGACGACAGGCATCTTATCCGCATGGCTGTAACGGATCGTGCAGCCACGTCTCGATCCCCGAGTCAACAGATGGGGACGTTTGCAAGACAACAACCATCTGCACGAACAGTTCGACGACGTTTGCAGCAGCTTGGACTATCAGCTCGGAGACCATGGCTGCGGTTACCCTTGACGGTTCATCACAGACAGGAGGGCCTGCGACGGTGTACTCAACGACGAACCTGGGTGCACGAATGGCAAAACGTCATTTTTTCGGATGAATCCAGGTTCTGTTTACAGCATCATGATGGTCGCATCCATGTTTGGCGACATCGCGGTGAGCACATTGGAAGCGTGTATTCGTCATCGCCATACTGGCGTATCAACCGGCATGATGGTATGGGGTGCCATTGGTTACACGTCTCGGTCACCTCTTGTTCGCATTGATGGCACTTTGAACAGTGGACGTTACATTCCAGATGTGTTACGACCCGTGGCTCTACCCTTCATTCGATCCCTGCGAAACCCTACATTTCAGCAGGATAATGCACGACCGCATGTTGCAGGTCCTGTACGGGCCTTTCTGGATACAGAAAATGTTCGACTGCTACCCTGGCCGGCATATTCTCCAGATCTCTCACCAATTGAAAACGTCTGGTCAATGGTGGCCGAGCAACTGGCTCGTCACAATGCGCCAGTCACTACACTTGATGAACTGTGGTATCGTGTTGAAGCTGCATGGGCAGCTGTACCTGTAGATGCCATCCAAGCTCTGATTGACTCAATGCCCAGGCGTATCAAGGTCGTTATTACGGCCAAAGGTGGTTGTTCTGGATACTGATTTCTCAGGATCTATGCACCCAAATTTCGTTAAAATGTAAGCACATGTCAGTTCTAGTATATTTGTCCAATTAATACCCGTTTATCATCTGCATTTCTTCTTGGTGTAGAAATTTTAATGGCCAGTAGTATATTTACAAGTCGAATCGTAGCCATCAAAAACGCGGCAAAGACATATGACGGGAAAACGTTCCCTACTTGCACACCACACTTCATGAAGAAAAACAGCCATCACCACCAACTGCCATCAACTGAGCGTAATAAGCCGTCAAGAGCCTCCAGCAAGCGCCAATTCGTAGGAATGTCGTGAGAAAGTAGTAGCGTGTGTAAGATTTGTGCACCGGTACCATCGCAGGAGAGCCCTCACTGGCGCGCGTGCGCCGACTCTGTCCACGAGTCGCCACTGTGCTGTCGTTTGCTGGGTTTGATTAGTGCGATATTTTCGTGATCGTAACCGATCACCGGCAGGTGATAATACAAACCATCGAAGTTTCACATCAATTCTGCGTTGAACCGGCGAATACTGTACCGAAACGAAAGATATTTGTACCTAAATAAGGAGAAGTTCCTCGCCAGGTGTAGTCTTACGCTTCCTACAACAAATATTGTACCGACAACACTGAGTCCTGCGTTGAATCGCGCGAATTTACTACCAAGAAATAAATTTTCCACGTAAATCGGAGAACATCCACGCCAGATCTATTCTAATTGGCTACAGATTGCAACCGCTCTAATCCCCACTGACACTGAGTGAACGTAACCAGCTGGTCGGTCTCTGGTATCACCAGATCGTCTGCGACCGTTATTCCACCAGTCTAAGGCTGCAGTTAGTTCATTCTAGGAAGACGCTGCATGTCGTTTTAGTCCTTTTCACTTATTTCTCAAAAAAGTCGACGCGCAGATATTAATGGATACGGTTACAAGCTGTTGAATATTTATGGAGGCAGGAACCGTCAGAAATGTCTCAGTTGTCGTAGTTATACAGTGCTGTAACCATGGAATAAATGTCTTTGTCAGCGGTCCCGTAGCGTGCTTCTTCCCATCAGGTGGCCATATGAAAGAGACACCTACACCCATATTTTGCTGGTGTTCAGATGGTGTGCACATGAATCATCTCTTGGACGTTCTTACTTTGTTACTACGTATCGCCCGGCTGATTTGATGGCTGGAGTTCTGCGATAGCTACCTGCTTTTTGCGTGCATAAATGAGCAAGCAAAGCGCCCTCTGAATTACACAGACGAAGGAGAAAAAACTAGTGTTTCCGTTAGGAAGGAATTAAACTGGTGGGACAATCAGATCAGATTTTATCATTTAAAAAGAAACAAAATGTACTTAGAAGCGCCGTGGCTTACTGAAACAATACGCAAACAACACAGCACTCCGAGATTTCTGCGTAGCCCCAAAGCAGAGTGAGTCTAACTGATTTGAATAATGCTGACAATGCATCTCTCCATACAAGATTGCCTCTGCATCATCCAATGAGCGTAAATTTTTGTACCTCTCCAAAGCCGCTGACGACTTGAGGTACAGCTCACTTTAATCTTAGTTCTGCCGTGCGAGTTTTACATATTAACTCACGACTCACAAAATCTCATCTAATATCAGAGGAGTGCCAGAAAATCGCTATTTTTTGCGACACAGCGGCTACCAGCGACTTCTGTTCTATCTTCAAGAAGACGGAAATATGAATCGCTAGCGCATCGAGTGTCAAGACTGTGCCGAGAATACCAAATTTCAGGCTTTACCTCTCACCACGGACAACACAGTGGCCGACGGCCTTCACTTAACGACAGAAAGAAGCAGCGTTTGCGTGAAGTTATCACTGCTAACAGACAAGCAACACTGCGTGAATGACCATATCGGTTGGACCATAGATGACTGTGAAACCGTGGTCTGTTCAGATGAGTCCCAATTTCAGTTGTTGAGAACTGCCAGTAGGATTCCAATGTGGCACTGATATCACAAAGCCATGGACCCAAGTTGTTAGCAAGGCACTATGGTGACTCCATAATGCTGTGGGCTGTGCTTACATGGAATGGACTGGGTCCCTGTTATGTTCGGCTACTTGGAGACCATTTGCAGCCGTTCATGGACATCATGTTCACAAACAACGACGGAATTTTTATGGATGACAATGCGCCATGTCACCGGGCCACAATTGTTCGCGACTGGTTTGAAGAACATTCTGGGCAATTCGAGCGAATTATTTAGTCCCCAGACGCTCGACACGAATTCTATCAAACATTTATGGGATATAGCGAGAGGTCAGTTCGTCCCCAATATCTTGCACCGGCAAACCTTTCATAATTATGGACGTCTCAATATTTCGGCAGGGGACTTCCAACGACTTGTTGCTGCATTACGTAGGGCAAAAGGCGGTCCGACACAATATGGGGAGGTATCCCATGACTTTTGTCACCTCAGTGTATCCAGCGTGTTTTATCGCGTACTATTGCGACAAAATTTTCTGCGGAAATAGCCTGATAGTGGACGTTAACGGCTATGCTGCTACAGCATCGACCATCTTCTGCCATGTATAAAAGTCAGTGTGCTACAAATGCAAGTTTAAGAGACATCTTCCGCAGTAATAAATAAAAAATAAAAAATAAAAACAAGATGTGACGATACACCTATAAACAGGCATTCAGGGATTTGAAATTATATTGGAATGTAAAAGATGAATCGTGCTCGTGGTTTTGGAATTGTCTGTTCTGTACCGTTCAATGTGTTACACGCTACAGTGCTCGAGATTAAAGCGCACGCTAAAAATCAATATCACATAACAAATCAGCTAGCTTTTATTTGGCTTGTGGGCAGTTTATCGCGAGAGTATTACAGCAGGATGCTGCAAATGAGGACACTTAAATGATATGGTGAGCCTGAATCCGCCCGCACAACGGCGTCAAGGTCAGTAGTTATGTACTGAGCGAAAATGCGGGGATAGCCGCGCCGCAGTTAGATTGCGTTGCTCAACTTTTCCTCTGGTAGAGCCTGGAAGAAGGGGCAGGGGGAAGGGGGGATACCATCATAAGAAAGGAATGCATATGACGACTATGGCATAGCAATACGCAATTTTTTGGCTCAAATGGCTCTGAGCACTATGGGACTCAACATCTGAGGTCATCAGTCCCATAGAACACAGAACTACTTAAACCTAACTAACCTAAGAACATCACAACACATCCATGCCCGAGGCAGGATTCGAAACTGCGACCGTAGCAGTCGCGCGGTTCCGGACTGAAGCGCCTAGAACCGCTCAGCCACCGCGGCCGGCTCACAAGTTTTTCCAGACTCTTGCTCGATATAAATGACTCTTTCATTTTCGGTGGTAGACATCCTACAGCAAGTAAAAATAAAACTTTGAAGTTTATTTCCCTCCACTCTAATTTTGCTATCAGTCAGCCGCAATTTGAGTGTAATGAAGAAGTACTGCTTTCGTATTTCCGAGGATAGACGAGTAAATCTGAAACACTCACACAGATCTTTTCAGCAGCTGGAACAATTTATTGCTTATAAACTCGTTTTTACAGCGAAAACTTCGACGATCTTAATTTTCGTTCATAAGTGCGCTTTTCGAGCAGCACGGAGAACAAAATTTGAGATTCCAGCCTTTTTCCGTATCACTAATACGTATTAGGAACATTCAAGCAAGAATGCTCACGTACAGCAAATTCTGTTCTAGCCATTTCGCTCTTGGTATGCCCCTGAGCGAGATAGCGGTTCAAATTCCCGGCTAGGCATCCAGATTTCCGTGATTTTCTTTGAAAGGGCAGCGCCGCTTTCCTTCCGCGCTCCGTCTCTCATAATCTCGTCGTTGGTGGAGGTTAAAATCTAATCTTCCTTCCTGCCTTTGGTAAACTCAGTTGTTTCATCACGAGACGAAAATGGTACATTAAAAATGATTATCTGCTTCAGGGTGTAGTTCATTACGTTCATACCGATAAATAAATTTGTCATTATCATATACACAGAAGAGCCAAAGAAACTGGTGCATCTGCCTAATATCGTGTAGGGCCCCCGCGAGCACGCAGAAGTGCCGCAACCCGACGTGGCATGGGCTCGACTAATGTCTGAAGTAGAGCAGGAGGGAATTGAACCCATGAATCCTGCAGGGCTGTTCGTAAATCGATAAGAGTACGAAGGGGTGGCGATCTCTTCCGAACAGCACGTTGCAAGGCATCCCAGCTATGCTCAATAATGTTCATGTCTGGGGTGTTTGGTGGCCATCGGCAGCGTTTAAACTCAGAAGAGTGTTTCTGGACCTGTGGGGTGTCGCATTGTCCTGCTGGAATTTTCCAAGTCTGCCGGAATGCACAATGGACATGAATGGATGCAGGTGATCAGACAGGATGCTTACTTACGTGTCACCCGTCACAGTCATATCTAGATGTATCAGGGGTTCCATATCACTCCATCTGCACACGCCCCACACCATTACAGAGGCTCCACCAGCTTGAACAGTCCCCAGCTGACATGCGGGGTCCATGGATTCATCAGGTTGTCTCGTTACCGGTACACGTCCAACATGTTTCCAATCATCAACAGTCCACTGTCGGTGTTGACGAGCCCAGGTGAGACATAAAGCTTTGTGTCGTGCAGTCATCAAGGGTGGGTATACGGCTCCAAAAGCCCATATCGATGGTTTTTCGTTGAATGGTTCGCACACTGACACTTGTTGATGGCTCAACATTGATATCTGCAGCAATTTGCGGAAGGGCTGCACTTCTGTCACGTTGAAGTATTCTCTTCAGTCGTCGTTGGTCCCGTTCTTGCAGGATCTTTTTCCTGCCGTAGCGATGTCGGCGATCTGATTTTTTACCTTATCCCCGATATTCACGGTACACTGGTGAAATGGTCGTACGGGATAAAGAATTACAAAATTAAAATCAGACCCAACAAACAGATTCCAGACAAAAGTAAAAAACACTCTGAAAAATATTGACATCATACTGGATAACACAGAGAAAAAGTAATTGACACAGATCAGTCCCACTGCACCGGTCCTCCGAAGCCAACCAAAAATCCACAAACCGAACCTTCCTGTAAGGCCAATACTGGATTTCAGAAAATCCCCCACTTACAAGCTAGCAGGATACATGTTAAAAGTACTGTCTGAAAGTTTGAAAGTACAAGAAGGCAGAACCATTAAAAACACTAAACAGCTAATACAACAAATAAAATCCCAGACACAGCAACACTCCTCTCATTTGCTATAGAAAACATGTTTTCCAACATACCAGAACCAGAAACAATAGAAATTATACATAAGAACCTGAAAACCTATAGTCAACTCCCTGATGAACAGATTAAGGAAATATGCACACTAATAAAGCTCATAACAGAACAAAATTACTTCCAGTTCAATAATGAATTTTATTTACAAGAAGATGGATTGCCAATGGGGTCCCCAGTTTCAGGAGCCTTAGCAGATATATTTGTAAGCCACATTGAACAGATCATTTTCACAAAAATAGTAGCACAAGAATACAATATATTATATTGGTGCAGGTATATGGACGACATCCTTTCCTTAATAGATGAACCACAAACAAAAATTGAAAAACTACATCTGACATCAACAAGATACATAAAAATATAAAATTCACAATTGAAAGAGAACAGAGCAACCAAATTAACTTTCTGGATATAACAATTAAAAAAGAAAACAATAAGGATATGTTTGAAATTTACCGTAAACCCACAGCAACGGATATTATCATTCCCCAGTCCTCGAACAACCCACACGCACAAAAGCAAGCATCACTCCGACACATGCTCCATAGACTCAGCACAGTACCACTCAACAAAGAACTGGACATAATAATGCAGATAGCACAAAATAATGGTTACAATAATAACACAGTCACAAAGATAAACAACAAAATTAAAAGTAAAATAAAAGCAGAAAGCTCCAAACCACAGATAACAACACAACAGAACCAAACACAAACACGCAGTCCCATAACAACTACACAGGATAACCAGAAAAAAATGAAAGAAAACACAAGATGGTACACAATGACATACAAACACAAACTCACCCATAAAATCACCAACATTTTCAAAAGACAGGGAATTAACATAGCATACACAACAGACAATTCTATACAAAAATACACCCCACAACTGACAAAAAACAGAGACGTATACCAGAAAGCAGGTATATACCAGTTACAATGTAACACTTGTGAAGGCACATACATAAGAGAAATAGGGAGAACATTTGGTGTCAGATACAAGGAAAAAATGAGGGCATGGAAATATGGGACAAACCACTCCATATTTGCAGAACACCTGAGAGAAAATGACCAAAAACCAACCACTAGAGAAGATGACATGATAATTAGAATCAACAATAAAAAGCACCTTCTGACCATGCAAGAAAATTACCACATACATAAAACCAAAGCAGAGAGGAAAATCCTGTTGAATGACCAAGTACACATGCCAAACAATTCATTATTTACACTAATAGATAAAATAATAGAATAATGTTAGCAAAAAGGATAAATATAAAAACAGTGTTCAATGAAATAATAATAGAACCCAACATCTTTACACTCAGAATGAGATTTCCACTCTGCAGCGGAGTGTGCGCTGATATGAAACTTACTGGCAGATTAAAACTGTGTGCCGGACCGAGACTCGAACTCGGGACCTTTGCCTTTCGCGGGGCCGGCTGTAGTGGCCGTGCGGTTCTAGGCGCTACAGTCTGGAACCGAGCGACCACTATGGTCGCAGGTTCGAATCCTGCCTTGGGCATGGATGTGTGTGATGTCCTTAGGTTTAATTAGTTCTAAGTTCTAGGCGACTGATGACCTCAGAAGTTAAGTCGCATAGTGCTCAGAGCCTTTCGCGGGCAAGTGCTCTACCAACTGAGCTCCCCAAGCACGACTCACGCCCCGTCTTCACAGCTTTACTTCTGCCAGTACCTCGTCTCCTACCTTGAGCACTTGCCCACGAAAGGCAAAGGTCCCGAGTTCGAGTCTCGGTCCGACACACAGTTTTAATCTGCCAGGAAGTTTCATCTTTACACTCACTCGTCCATGACTCCTCCCCAGAATATTGAAACGGAAAATCAAAACAGCTGTCACCAAAGTTTCAGCCACTCGCTAACAGCTAGCACAAGCGCCACCCCCCCCCCCCCCCCCCAAAAAAAAGGCTATCGCCCCCCTCTCTCTCTCTCTCTCTCTCTCTCTCTCTCACTCATACTCACACAGACGGTATAAACAGCATAAACAGAAGTTAGTAACGAACATATACTTCGTTAAGTTGGTGACACATAGGTAAACATACCAAAGACGATGGAACACGTAATGGAGTCGCAATATTTACGCTGTGAAAAGAAGTGTACGACGAAATAGTTGCATCGAGTGACAGAAGAACGATAGTCCACCACAAAAAAGAGTGACAAATATGCTGAACAGTGTGTAGATGGCGAAAACACGAAGAGGTGAATATAGAACAGTGATAAAAGTGGCAGTGCGACCTCCAGACCAGATGTGAGGAAACGCAACTCAGCAAATCGTAAGTAATTACATTTTTTACAAAAAATCGCGAAGTGAACTGTTTGATAATCAATAACTAACAAAACTGTATCATTATAGGTCCCACTGATGATGCCTTACAACAGTAGAAGGCGAAACGAGTATGGATTAAATAAAATAAATAGCAGCAGGTAAAGGCAGTTTGATTTGCAAAACAAGTATTTATATCCTTGCTGCGGAAGATAGCCACACAAACAAACGTGTTAAGACGAATTAGTGTTTGTGTGTTGGAGGTGCAATTTCTCCATCTTTATTTAGTGTTGTTGTTAACGGCAGTGGTCGATTACGCACACTGTCAGATGCACGTTCTGCTACTGTGGGTGAGACTGTTGCCGCTTTGACGGAGCAGGTACAGGTATTATCAGCATTGAATTCGCAGCAACAGCAGGAGAAAGAGGAGCTACATACGCAGGTAGAAGTTTTACAAGCTGCGGTTCAGAGGAACGCAACGCTGTAGTGTGCGTACCCTCCCTCCTGCTCTCCATCCATCGGCAGCTACCTTAAAAACGCCTATTTCTGGCAAATCAACAGAGGAAGTAACTGCATTCCTTGATTATGGCTCTGGCTCTGAGCACTATGGGACTTAACATCTATGGTCATCAGTCCCCTAGAACTTAGAACTACTTAAACCTAACTAACCTAAGGACAGCACACAACACCCAGTCATCACGAGGCAGAGAAAATCCTTGACCCCGCCGGGAATCGAACCCGGGAACCCGGGCGTGGGAAGCGCCTTGATTATGTTAAGACTAAAACTTTAATGAGTGGTTGGTCAGATAGGATTACTCACCATTCGGCTAATTTACGATTGACAGGCGAAGCGAAGACACACCTGTTGTACCACGAAGTTCTCAATAAGGAAGAAACATTCCAGCATCTAGCTGATGGTTTACGGCATCGTTCTCAGAACAAGCACTATTGCACACGGTTTTTCCGGGAAAAATTGAGTTCCTTAACGCAGAAGCACAAGGGATAAGCGGATACCTTTTCAGATAGGTGAATCAATGCACAGACATACCAGTTGATGCAAAATGCAGAAGCGGATAGAGTCTTCGTGTGGGAAGCCGAGAACAGGGCTTTGGATATTTTCGGACGTGTTGACCTCCCCCATTCTCCAAGTGATATAAACAAGTGTAAGGACGGAAAATACTACGGATCTGGCTGCGGCTCTTAGGATTGCTACAAAATTAGAAGAGATCGACACTGCTATAAGAATATGCACGGAGCGCCATTATCACATATGGAAGCAAGGTCAGTAAGATGAATGTAATATGTGTGGCCAAGCTGGGTACTGATTCTGGGAGCGTAGGCAGGGTAAACAATGTCAACAGAAATAGACAAACCCAATGGGCGTGCTTGAACTGTCAGATGGCATTCCCAATAGGACGCAACACTGCATAAATAAATGCACAGACGGAAAGCTGCTTGTCCAGCTTTGTGAGACGCAAGGAACACAAAGTTCTGGTAGACAAAAGTCGTCAGACTGGATCACTTAGGCAGGAGGAGATTGGGGGCCTCATGTTACAAACTGCGTGGAGTGGGTGATGATAATGCAGAGTAGTTGGGTACAACGCTGTTCAGTTTTAGGACTAGAAGTAGGTATTTTTATGAGCAGGTGAATGAATGTCTTACCATATGCGGGTGAAGGGCATTCAGCAGTTCTTGGGCTAGGTTTTCTCGACGAACATCGTGCCAAAGTCCGTCTTTTGCATTATACAGTAGAAACCAGTGCGTCTTTATTTCCATTGCGGGAAATAGCTGCAAGCGAGGCAATGTCGCAAGCACACCCCTCATGAAGGAGTTGCCAATTAAACTGTGAATATCTACATAAAGATTGGTTCAAAATGGTTCAAATGGCTCTGAGCACTATGGGACTTAACTTCTGTGGTCATCAGTACCCTAGAACGTAGAACTACTTAAACCTAACTAACCTAAGGACATCACACAAATCCATGCCTGAGGCAGGATTCGAACCTGCGACCGTAGCAGTCGCGCGGTTACGGACTGAGCGCCTAGAAACGCTCGGCCACCGCGGCCGGCTGTAAAGCAGGGATTGGCAGGCAATGGAAGCTTTGATATTACAGTTTATGGATTTATTTAACACAAAGTGTCGTCTACCAGCAACACATATTACCCAACACCATATACGCACACGTAATAAATACTGTACCAGTTTACAGAAAGTCTCACCACATAGCGAAACATCTCCAAGCCATAAAGAGGAGTTTATAGATCAACAGTTAGCTTAAGATATAAAGTACAGTGATAGCCCATGGGGTGCAAATGTTGTAGTCACGCCAAAAAAGTCGGCAGATGATACTAAGAGATACAGATCCTATTGCAATTACCACTACTTGAATGTAAAAATTGAGACGGATGCATATATCCTCTCCAGTGTTATGGAAACATTAGAAAATCTAGGACAGTGCAGTACTTTACAACAATGAATCTAAGAAGCAGTTATCACCAGGTAGATGTAGTCCCAGAAGACAGACCAACAACCGCTTTCACGGTCTCATGGGGCACTACTGAAAGGATGCCGTTTGAGCTGAAAAGCGCAACAGCCACATTCCAGAGGTTATAGATGGGGTCCTACATGGTTTATACCGAAACCTTTCACGATATATTTGAACGATATCATCATATTCTTAAAGGATATGTCAGAGAATGTGAAATGCTTGGAAGATGTGTTCAGCAGGTTACGATAAGCACATCTGATGCTTAGCATAGATAAGAGCCATTTTATGCAAATGTGGGTGAACTACCTTGGACATGTGACCAGCAGGAAATGTGTTCAAACTTATCCTTTCTTAATAGAGGCAATCCGGAACTTTGCAGTGCCACGAATCATAAAGCAACTACAGTCATATCTGGGTTTATGAAATAATTACCACAAATTCGTAAAGAATTTTTCACAGATCACAGAGCCTCTGAATTGATTGTTGAGGAGGGGTGTGAAATTCCAACTGCCAGCAGAGCGTCAAACAGAGCTTGTAGCATTGAAAGCAGCATTAGTTTCTGATCCATTGTATTGTATTGTATGTGAACCGGGGGCCTAGAAACGACGGAGAGGCTCAGACCCCGCCGCAGCCGCAGTGGTCCACAACGCCACGACGACTACCGCAGTCCACTTCATCCCCCCCCCCCCCCCCCCCGCCACACACGGAACCACTCACTCTTTCAGGGTTATTGTGCTGTTCGGCCCCCGCC
Organism: Schistocerca piceifrons; assembly: GCF_021461385.2. Lineage (NCBI taxonomy): Eukaryota > Metazoa > Arthropoda > Insecta > Orthoptera > Acrididae > Schistocerca > Schistocerca piceifrons. The sequence goes on along the minus strand of NC_060149.1, from coordinate 865,185,888 downwards.
GGCATAGTGTAGCTGAGGCAGAATGAGGGGAACCAGCCCGCATTCGCCGAAGCAGATGGAAAACCGCCTAAATATCATCCACAGACTGGCAGGCTCAGAGGACCTCGACAGAAGTCCACCGGGCGGATTCGTGCCGGGGACTAGGCGCTCCTTTCCGATCCGGAAAGCCGTGCGTTAGACTGCACGGCTAACCAGGCGGGCTTCTGATCCATTACTAGTCTTCCCGGACTTGGAGAAGGAATTTATCCTCGCTGTGACACCAGCAACGGGGCGGCTGGTCGTATTTTGAGCCAGAATTTTGATGGGCACGAACATTTGGTAGCGTATGCATCGAGGCAACTAGAAGAAGCGGAGCATAAGTACAATACTTTGAAACAGGCAAAATTGGCGTTGATATATGGAATTGCATACTTTTGTTACTATTTATATGGATGGACGTTTAAGGTTGTCACAGGTTACACATCATTAAATTGTCTGTTGGGGCTGAAAGACCTATCCAGTAGGTTAACAAAATGGGAACTGAAACTCTGGGAGTTTGATTATGAGGTGATAAGTAAACTGGGGAGGAAGCACAGAAATGTAGACACAATGGGTAGGAATGTTGCAGTGTTGAATGCGCTAGGCAAATTTATAACAGAGTGGCAGAGAGCACAAGCAGCATTCAGGTGACCGCCGACGGCGCTCAAGGCAAAGTATTGAGACAAGAGCTTAATCCTGTATTGTCAGGTGATGGAGCCATAATCCATAGGTAGCGGTCATTTACTGCCTGAGCGAGGCATGTCATCGACAGTTCCTGTCTCTCTGTATCTCCTCCATGTCCGAACAACATAGCTTTGGTTCACTCCGAGATGCCGTAACACTTCCCTTCTTGAGAGCCTTCCTGGTACAAAGTAACAATGCGGATGCGATCGATCCGTGGTGTTGACCGTCTAGGCATGGTTGAACTACAGACAACACGAGCCGTGTACCTCCTTCCTGGAGGAATGACTGGAACTGATCGGCTGTCGGACCCCCTCCGTCTAATAGGCGTTGCTCATGCATGGTTGTTTACATCTTTGGGCGGGTTTAATGACACCACTGAACAGTCAAAGGGACTGATACAATATCCACAGTCAACGTCTATCTTCAAGAGTTCTGGGAACTGGGGTGATGCAAAACTTTTTTTAATGGGTGTTGTAAACGTGGATCCGCAAACGAACCTTCTGTGAGGTAATTGTGAATATGTCGTTACGAGCCGCCACTGACTTAAGCATCCTTCTTAGTACGGATGTACTTGAAAAGTGATTACGTGGCAATCTAACTGCGATCAAATTACACACACCTTAACAGCAAACAGAGTACTAATTCAGCACGTTCATGTTGCTCCGCTCGTTTCTGCCATGATTTACGAACTCTTTCAAACGCTCCCGGAACATTTCGTAAATTTTTACAAGACTTTTTCACTTCGCTACCTCAGTTATTCAACTGTATCAACGGAAATTCTGCAGCAAAATATGCCGGTGGCCATCATGAACATATCACACTCCCAAACCGTAGGCCCTCGCTAAAATTAGAGCCCAATTATGAGGCTACTTGATCTACAAGTTAACATCTGAAATACATCTGTACTAACTACGACAATGCGAGAAGTCAGTGGCGGCTCTTAGCCATGCGGTCGCCATCATATCGGCCCCATGTTTACACGAATGTTTTTGCTTCTATTACTGTGTGCTTTCATCTGTGTCAGTTTTCGCAGTTAATTATGATACACCCCGCATATTCCTCAATTTTAAGGGAAAAGAACAGAGTCTTATTAATAACAATGAATTTTACACCTTTTCTTTCAGGAAATTTCGATAAACTTCACACTAATTTCTGAATAACAATTTCGTTTGGAAATTTTTCCAGTGCCTTTTTTAATTTATTGACACAATTTGCGAATCTCTTTCAAATACGTCGCAGAATATGACTGGTCTTTGGATAGCAATGGATAGACAACGCAGCATAACACTGAACGTGACCAGCTGAAAACGTGTGATCGAGTGGGAACAGAAGTGGCACACCTGTCTCCTTCGTGATGTGTCCTACCACATGAGCTATCCGAGTACGCCTCACTGTCATCCTGACAGTATATCGAGGGTAAAACATAATCGTATGATACGTGTAGTCCAATAGTGCAGCACCTGACGTGTTTGAGTACTACGTAGGCATACACTGCAAATCCTTTGTTCGCAGACATCGGTAGAATACGTCCAGAAAAAGTAGTTTAAAGGATCTCGTACATTCCATTTGCCTTTAGGAAAATGTGTGAAATATAGTTGTTCGCGTTCAGATGTCACCCATCAGAATCGTTTTGTATGTACAAAAGAAAAAGAGCGAGATTCGCAACGCTTGTTAATTTTAATGGTGCTGCAATACATGGCAAGAATGTTTTGTTACTGCTTTATCGTCACAGAAGCGTTCGGTGCCACAAATCGGTCGCGCGACTGCCGCTTTTGTTTTTCATGCAGGCTAAAGAGGGAAAGAGAAGAGAAACAAGTTTACGACGTTTGCTTGTTTCACGAGCGATAGCAGCCACTAACGACCGCACACTGCCTGGCTGTGGGCGGTGCAACGGCTGTCTTAGTGGAACCCTGCCAAACCACGATTGTGCACGTCTGTTTTTTCTTTGAGTACGGCAATACATTCACGATCGAACGCGTCATATGTTCTCACAAACTTCAAGTACCGAAATCAGAGTTTCTGTCAACTAGTTGCTACGATTATTTCTCTTTTTCTACCCGCTTCATTCTCCTGCATATTAAGCCACAGAATGCTTCCAAAATCACTTGCTGAAAACATTTTTTCAAGTACGCTAATTAACACAGTTATAATCTTGAAGTATAAGAAGTCATTCTTCACGATATGCTTTCGTGAAAGAGTTTTCGTGTTTTTTTCGACATTTTGTATACTACAAATGCTTCCTTCTTAGTGCGAGTATAATCGTCTGCCAGCTAGATAGACCAGTTGTCGTTGCTTGCTCAGGACATCATTTACGGTCCTAGTCACCAAATATGGGGATGTTATACGATATTCACCTAAAGCTATTGCTCGGACGAATCCGGTAATCGCTATACGACGTAATACAACGCCGAGTCATGTATGACAGAATAAAAACGTCACCTGTGAATGCTGTGAGACATATCATGTTAAGAAAATATTAACTTCCGTGTTACCTGACCTTGTGTGCGGGTCACGTCCTGTTACCGCGGAAAACTCCGCTACAGCATAAATGGGCCGCGCGGGGTAGCCGTGCGGTCTAGGGCGACTTGCCGCGGTTCGCAGGGTTCCCTCCGTAGGAGGTTCGAGTCCTCGCTTGGGCATGGATGTGTTTGTTGTCCTTAGCGTAAGTTAGTTTAAGTTAGGTTAAGTACTGTGTAAGAGTAGGTACTGATGACCTCAGCAGTTTTGTCCCATAGAACTTACTACAAATTTCCAACATAAATGAAGCAACAACCTATCATAACCTTACTTGCACTATAAAGGATGTTTAAAAAAAAGTGTCTAATACTTTGAGAGGTGGTAGTACTCACCGAAACAAGAAAAATAAGTCCATACACATGTCGTCCTGAAATGCATACTTTCATAGATAAGTCCAACAAACACGGGTCCGGAAATTTATACTTTCTGCGATAAACAAGAGTTTACAGGAGATGTTGAACGTGGCGACCATTCATGGCAATGCAACCCTCTGCCCTCCGGCGTAAGGTACGACGCACCCTTTGAAATCCACCCGGTTGTTGTTGTACCTTCTGCCACGCATTGAAGACGTGCCCTGTAGTGTCCGGACATCGTTGATTGGCATGGCGTAGACCATTTCCTTCAAGTGTCCTCATAACCAGAAGTCTAGAGGATTGGGGTCTGAGGACCAAGCAGGCCAAGGTGTGGGTCCCACTGCCAATCCAGCGGCCCTGAAATGCCTACGTCAAATGTTCGCGCATATTGTGGCTAAAGTGTGCTGGTGTGTCATCATGAATGGACCACATTTTTATTCGTTTCTTCAATTGCACAGTCTCTAGTATGGTAGGAAATATATTAATGAGAAATTCCACATAATGCGCTCTAGTTAACCTTTGTGGTATCACGTACGGACTTATTAATCTATCGCTAAGTATGCCTGCCCATACGTTGATTGAGAATGGTGCGATACCCTCTTTCCTGAATTGCTTGGGGATTTACATCTGTCCGTACATGCTGGTTATGGGAATTTACAACACCATCTCTTGTGAACCATGCCTCGTCGGTAAATAAAATCTTGGATGTGAACAGCAGATCTCCAGTACACTTCTGCAACACCCATTGACAGAACTGCCGTCTCCCATGACGATCCTGTGGCCTTTGAGCCTGAATGTGCTGTAGATGATATGGGTACAGCAATTATTCACGAAGTACCCCTCAGATAAGAGACACGAGTTCTGCTGCTGTTAATCGTCGCACACTGGTCCCAGGGGCTTCTTCCACCGAAAATAACGCACACTCCTCCATGCCAGGCATGCGGACTGTGCGGAACCTTCCACTGTCAGTCTTCCGAGATGCAAGGATACCTGTGTCCCTCAGACGCTGGGAAAGTCTGCCGAACAGCTTATCAGAGGACACTCTGCGCTGTGGATAGTTTTCAACATAAAGGGCACGGGTTCGCAGTCTACGTCCACTTGTTAAACCATAGTAGGTTGTCATATCTGCCATTTCACTAGTCGAATAGTAGGCTTGTACTGCTAACAAGCGGTGGAAGGAAGAAAATGTAAATGTACTACACCATTTGTACGTACAGAAAGCGCAATAACAGTAAACACATAAGTGAATCCGCGTTTGGAAGACTGTAAAATACCATGATACGTACCCAGGGTTGACAGTACTGTACAATAAGGCACACAAACACGTCGAAAATTAACCCAGACTACAGCACGACTAGAGCCACACAACTGACGCTGTGCCACTAATGGTAGGTAGGGTACTGTGAGTAAGACATCATAATACCCTGCCGACATATTTGAAGGAGCGCCAATGCAACGACTGTGCTAATATCCGCAATCAAGCGTGGCGCAGCCCTTCCTATAAACACGTGTTTATCTCGGGAAGTATGCGTTTCCGATCTCATGTTCACTGGACTATTTTTCTTGTTTCGATGAGTACTACCAACTATCAAAGTATTCGATACTTTTTTGAACGCTCTGTATATTTGATAGATAAGTAAGGGAACTGTTCTCAACCAGCCACTAAATGTTAATACTTACAGACCACGACGCATTCAGGGGCTTCACTTCATCATTGGCTAACGATTTGGTCCGAAGGAAAAGAGAACTGCTCTCAGCTGAATAGAGAGATGACAACACCATGCCAGGCTGCAGACCGCTGTCACTGAAGGAGGAGGCCTCATTAACCCATCGAAGAAGAGGCGGGCGAAACGGAAGCACGTCACGGAAGTGGAAGATGTGGAGAACAGCAACAGATATGAAGGAATTCAGGAAGACATTCAGGCAAATCAAGACGCAGCCGATCAGCATTCCCAGCCCAAGGAGCAGGAGATACCTCCGTAGTGCTGCGGTATCCACAGACATTCTTTAACCAGTCATACAGTTGTTTGCATAATTGCCAATATCCCTTCACCGCTATACAAGCGGGTGGGGATACACTGTAGCTGACTTTGACGTCCATAGAAGATTACCTCAAAGTCACGGACATGATAGGAGCGAGAAGGATACCGTTCTTCACCTTTCCCACGTTGAGGCCGCAGTCGTTGAAGACGGCCGTCTAGAGCATCCCTAATACATGACTAACGAAGAACTAAAAGCAGAGCCGGCCGGTGCGGCCGTGCGGTTCTAGGCACTTCAGTCTGGAACCGCGAGACTGCTACGGTCGCAGGTTCGAATCCTGCCTCGGGCATGGATGTGTGTGATGTCCTTAGGTTAGTTAGGTTTAAGTGGTTCTAAGTTCTAGGGGACTGATGACCTCAGATGTTAAGTCCCATAGTGCTCAGAGCCATTTGAATCATTTTGAACTAAAAGCAGAACTTGAAGTTGATTCCGTCGCTACTGTTGTGCGCTACTTGTATTGCCCAGTCACACACAGGAAGACGTCGTAGCGAGTCGTTACACTTCGAAACACTGCAGAACATCGAGAAATGTTTCAAATGACGAGGATTTACGCGCTAGTCGTCAAAGTTGAGAAACTGAGAGCTTCTCTCGGACCCACACAGTGTTGGAGTTGCCAAAGATTTAACCGTGTGGCACGCCGTGGCACTATGCCGCCTGTTTGGGTCACGTGCAGCGGATCACAGGACTACAGTCAGTACACACAAGCGAGAGAGACCCCTGCTAAATGCACTCTTTGTGGGGAGAGCCATCCTGAAAGTTACATGGGATGCCAGAAGCACAAGGAAGCCAGCAGAGGGCAGCGAGGACTACCAGCCAGGATACCGAAGAATATTTTAATATATCGGTGCGACATTTGGCGTGTGGAGAAAATCCACATCGAGACAGACCATCCTTGATGGAACGACGAGCGGCTAGGATTCAGATACTTCCTGGCAGATTAAAACTGTGTGCCGGACCGAGACTCGAACTCGGGACCTATGCCTTTCGCGGGCAAGTGCTCTACCAACTGAGCTACCCAAGCACGACTCACGCCCTGTCCTCACAGCTTTACTTCCGCCAGTACCTCGCCTCCTACCTTCCAAACTTCACAGAAGCTCTCCTGCGAACCTTGCAGAACTAGCACTCCTGAAAGAAAGGATGTTGCGGAGACATGGCTTAGCCACAGCTTGGGGGATGTTTCCAGAATGAGATTGTCACTCTGCAGCGGAGTGTGCGCTGATATGAAACTTCCTGGCAGATTAAAACTGTGTGCTGGACCGAGACTCGAACTCGTGACCTCTGCCTTTCGCGGGCAAGTGCTCCACCAACTTAGCTACCCAAGCGCGACTCACGCCCCGTCCTCACAGCTACTGGCGGAAATAAAGCGGTGAGGACGGGGCGTGAGTCGTGCTTGCGTAGCTCAGTTGGTAGAGCACTCGCCCGCGAAAGGCAAAGGTCCCGAGTTCGAGTCTCGGTCCGGCACACAGTTTTAATCTGCCAGGAAGTTTCATATCAGTCGCGGACGACAGGTGTAAGTAACGTGTCTAAAATTAACCTCTCAGGTAAAGCAGTGGAAAAGCGCATGGTTGCTCTAAACTGAAGTTCGGTCCGCCATCAAAACGCCATGTATACATTCAGCTTATCTGACAGTAGCTTAGCGCCCGATGCTTCGCTCGCGAGGCTGTATGGTCTGCACAGGTTTTTTGTTTTGTTCTGTTTTTCTTTAATAGGATTTTATGTTCTTACGCTCAATGCACACTCGCGTTGCATAATCTGACAACATGTTCAGACACTTCTCCGGACAATATTTTAACGTAAATCGCGTTGCGTACGAAATCATATCGAAGACCAAGCACTTTATGTTCACATAGCTTAAAGATGTACCTCAACTACTAATCAATTCCCAGATTTCGGGGGGCGTTCAAAACGTGAAATCCAGCTTCAATCTTCTGTCGCCATAATGGTTGTTCTGTATTTACATATTCGGTGATCATCTTCCGTGTCATTCACTCCTACCTCTGCCACGGAAGCCGGTAGCTGACAAGGGAAGGTCACGGTAGTTGTCGCGGAGAACAAGACAAAACTAATTTTTGTTTTGTTACTGGCTAGAAATAAAACTCTTTGTAAACTTTCTGCTGCTATGCTGCAACGGTATTGACAGGAGGGAGGAATGGGTGAAGCATTCACTAATAGACTTGGACTGTCTACTAAAACCCTCCATTTAGGTATCGCTCGGCAAGCAGCACAGTGGTCACAATACGTAAAGTGGGTTTGTGTTGCTGTTAGGAGTAGACCAGGTTATCCATTGGGGGTGGAAGTGTGTTTACAGGGTTAGTGTTTCACCCTGGATAATGAGACAGGAAGTATTTGTGAAACTGTTGGGGGAGTATTTTGGCATTGCAGAAGATGTACCTAAAGGAGAAGAGTGTACTATTTATGAACAAATAAAGCAAAAGATGACAGAAGAGGTTGCTGTAATAGCAGAGGTTACTGCACTTTTATTAAATGAAGAGACATCAGACGAAGAAAATTACAGTGCCATGGCAGTGAGGAATGAAGCAACGTCACCAGTGGCGGCTTACCAGGGAAGCAGCGGTTCATCTTATCAGCCATCGTCTCTAAGAAAACGAACGAAGTTCATAGAAAGTTAACTGGTCGATGCCTACAAGATATGGACAAAACAGCCACGGGAAAAATATGGAAATGTAGATCCTTCCCGTCTGTTTCGTCGTGGATTAGCAATTTATATGACATGGCGTGGCGCTTGAAAATTACAACAGCAATGGCACAGAAAAGGAAAATCAAAAGCAATACTGTGTTACAAAACTTTTAAAACAGGCTAACTCTGCGTAATATGATAAATCGAGAATTACGTAATCATTTTATAGCAAAGAGACAGGAAAACACAATAATTCATGACCGCACAACGAGACTTTGTTCACTGAAATTAAAGAAGAGAACTAACCTCAAAATTCACTGCAGTTAAAAGCTTCAAATTCGTTGTTAAAGAAATTTAAATGTAAGAATAAAGTAGACTGTCGCAAAATACTCCACAAAGTTAGCAAACGTTTGGTTGAGGGAAACGCTCATATTTAATAGAAAGCTTATCAGTTCGTGAGAGACATCAGGTCTCTCATTTAGGAAAGACATCTGTCGCCAGATCAAGTAATTAAGGCCGACTAATCAAAATTTGATAAAGGATTACGTTCTGGATTGACTCTCGCAGTGAAGGGAAGCAAGCATGTCTTTGGTGTGGTTAGATACGTAGCGGCAACCAAACACTCTTATATGATAATACCTGGGATTGTGACGGATGGTACGCTGATACCCCATTTGCAAGTCCGTCCATGGGAGTAATCAAAATTTGATAAAGGATTACGTTCTGGATTGACTCTCGCAGTGAAGGGAAGCAAGCATGTCTTTGGTGTCGTTAGATCCGTAGCGGCAACCAAACACTCTTATATGATAATACCTGGGATTGTGACGGATGGTACGCTGATACCCCATTTGCAAGTCCGTCCATGGGAGCCCACCGGACATTTTCCTGAATATAAATTTACCGAGCATCAAGGTGTCTGCAAGCAAATCTGCCACTATGACAAAGGAGGATTTAAAAGTCGTCCTAGAACAAATAATGTGGCCATATATAAAAGAAAAAACAGAAGCCTTTCTTTTGATTGACTCCTGGACAGCCAACAGAGATGGCAAACTATAGAACTCTACAGTTCCTGAACGCGGCCGAATTCATCAAAAAGCTGATTCCAGCAAAGTGCACACGCAATGTGCGACCTGCCTATGTTTCCTTCTTCCATACATACAAAAATTTCGTGAAATTTGGCACAGATACAATTATGGTATCTTCTGACAATGAGTTTAACATATGGCACAGAGACCACTTCGTATCCCTTCAATCGTTTGTATATTTTCAGTTCTCGGCAGCACGATGCTCCAAATTAATCAAATTTGCATTTTCTCAATGCAACTACACCAAAGACTTTCCTGGCGTATTTCAGTCACCTTAAAGTACTGATCCGACGAAGGATTAACGGAATAGTGTTTTCATGAGAACTGTAACCAACCTGCTATCATCAAATGTGCACACTGCGAGGACTGTGTATGCACCGACCATGCTGTTACGGATGACCTGCCTCCGGTAGTGTAGTCAAGTAAGTAATCTCTGTTATAGAGACTTTCATGTCATATTATTATTATTATTTGTCTCAAATAAACCATTTGTGTAATCAATCATTCACATTCTCAACGCAACTTTGACGACGGATATTTCCTGTCCTAATAGTCCATAGCACCTACAGTTCTTATGGCTTATGTATATTTTGTTGCTCTATTAACTGCGCGATGTATGAATATAATTTCCGCGACAAAACATCGTGACCTTCGCTTGTGCGATAGCTGACTCGGCGCTGCAGACAGGGGCCTGCTGGCGAAACGCGTCCGCTTGCATCGGCCGCCGAGACCCGACTGAGCGCCGCACCTTTACAGTTATGTCGCAGATCACATATTGATTCCTAATATATGGACGAAGTTATTTATTTTTATATTAATATCAACTCAAATACCGGTTGACAATTACTGAACTATTTACAAGAAATGTAAATTAGTTACAAACTACACACTTTATTCAGCATGGAAACGTCACTAAACATATCTGGATTTAGGTTATGGCATGTTCGATATGCCTGCCATCATTGGCGATGATGTGGCGCAGAAGAACAGCCAAATTTTGCACGACCCGCTGAAGTGTCGGAACATCGATGCTGTCGATGAGCTGCCGAATAGCTCAGCAATGGTTTTGTGGCTATTGCTGTGCACCTTGTCTTTAATATAGCCCCACAAAAAGGAGTCGCGTGTGTTCCGATCCGGAGAATATGCCGACAAATCGAGGCCCATGACAGTTGCTTCTCGGTACCCCAGAGCCAGAATGCGGCCCGCAAAGACATTCTCCTGCTTCGAAGGGGTAGAACTCCGTCTTGTGTGGACCACATCTTGTCGAAACCAGGGTCACTTTGGATAACAGGGATGAAATCATCTTCCAAAACCTTCCCCTACCGTTCAGTAGCGACCGTGCCATCAAGGAATATCGCACCGATTATTCGTGACTAGACATTGCACACCACACTCTCACCCGTTGAGGGTGAAGAGACTTCTCGATCGCAAAATGAGGATTATGAGCCCCCCCCCCCAAAGGCCCCCAATGCGATATTTTCACGTACAAATGGCTGACAACAACAAGGCGTGCGCATGCGCACACTAATTCCCATCATGCCCCGCGGCCAACCGTGCAGCTTGAATGTCCTAATGCAAACCGTTCAGAAGTTAAGACAATTTTATTTCACATAGTTTATTAATTGTCACCCTGTATGTTGTTTCGTTTTGTTTGCAGATTTTTATGAAAACTCTGAATTTATACTTAATGAGGAAGTGTATTAAACTCACAACGATGATTTATTTCAAGATGAGAAAATAACTAAGACAAGACAGTGCTCCACTACGACCGCCGTACAGGGAAAGAGGACTGCGGACTCCGAAACGCCGAGCCCCATATCCCTGGACAGCATGTGTTGCTTGTGGACCACACTACTGCAATATCCCATGCTGCCCAGATAAGACTCCGAAATACTCGAGAGTCTGTCCCACAGAGCTGAGACGTGCTTATAAGTTTATCAACTTTTTACGTGTCTTTCTGGTATATAATAACCGCGGACGATCTTATTCTAATTATTCTGGTGTAAACTTGTACGTGTCCTTTGAAGGTACACTTACACAGATACGAGTTTTATTTTCTTTCTATTCCCTTTCTTAATTTAATTTTTATGGCTTTTTGCTGGAAACAAGACAGACATTGCGATTACTTACTAAGGGTAGAGAAAACAGCTAAATCTTAAGTGCACAGCTATTTTATACACACACAAAATTACAAATGTCAGTATTTGATGCGTCAGTGATTTATATCTCTACATGCAGGTAATGTTCTATTGAAATGTTAATTTTCAGGCTGTAGTCACTCATTAGTGTTTTAATCAACTATTTATTGGCAAAGGAATTCGTATTTTTGGAAGGTTTCTCCACGGTCTATTTTGGAGTGTAACATACCTAGAAAATGTCAAAATGATGCGGGTAATACGTCCGTCGTCTTCTGGATGTTCGCTGCACGTGAGATATTCCGTCACTCTGATTCGATAGAGGTGCACATGGGAACATGTATATCCCAACTTTATTCAAATAACTGACGTCACATCTCTCCTCGGAAGGTTCTTCTGGCTGCATCACTATTTTGTTCAAATATTGCACTGTCCTGAGGCGATCGAAACCCCAGTTTGCTGCTGCGATATATCCAAATGCTGTTTCCTTTGCTCGAATGCCTCTTTTCTTGAAACGTGGAGTAAGTCTGTATAATGAAGTTAGTATTGCCTACTAGGGCTTTTTCTAATCTTGGAAGCCCTTCTGGAACTCACTTTCCGTTATGGTGTTCAGTTTCTACAGCGAATCTGTTTTTATCTAATCAATGGTGGCAAAATGACGTCTTTCATGGTTCTCTTCAGCCTCGGAACTAGAAAGAAGTAGCAGAGAGCCATTTCCAGCGAATTCGTGGCTGAAGCAACATAACGGTTTCGTTTTTGTGAAAAAGTCACGTACACGCATTGAGATGGGAGCGGTAGCATTACCGTGATGTAACGTTCGCGAGTGGTTTTGTCATAGTTCTGGTAGTTTTCTTCGGATTGCTTCTCACAAATGGTAAATAACTTCCAGCAACTCATGATGGACTATCCCACTGTAATCGAATGAAACGGTGACAAGAAACTTCACATGTGATGGAACTTGTCGAATTTGTTTCGCTCTTGGTTCTTCGGGCAGTTTCCATTGGGACGATTGGGTCTCGGTTTCGACTTCATACCCGTATACCCATATTTCGGAACATGTTATAACTTTCTTTAGAAGTTCTACATCGTTGTCGACTTCATTCAGAATTCCTGTGCAAAATCTACACGACCTCGTTTGTGGTCGAAATTCAACAATTTCGGAACAAACTTTGCCGCTGCACGTTTCATGCCCAAAACAGCCGAAAAAGTTGCTTGACACGAGCAAAAGGATATGTCGACATCATCAGCAACCTCTCTATTGTGATTTTCCAGAACAATTTTCTTTACTGCTTCCACAATGTCGTCTGTAATTGATGTGCTAGGGCGTCTAGGACGGTCGTCGACTTCAACGTCTTCTCGAACCTCTTTGAAACGTTTATACACTACTGGCCATTAAAATTGCTACACCACGAAGAAAGGCAGATGATAAACGGGTATCCATTGGACAAATATATTATATTAGAACTAACATGTGATTACATTTTCACGCAATTTGGGTGCATAGATCTTGAGAAATCAGTACCCAGAACAACCACCTCTGGCCGTAATAACGGCCTTGATACACCTGGGCATTGAGTCAGACAGAGCTTGGATGGCGTGTGTAAGTACAGCTGCCCATGCAGCTTCAACACGATACCACAGTTCATCAAGAGTAGTGACTGGCGTATTGTGACGAGCCAGTTGCTCGGCCACCATTGACCAGACGTTTTCAGTTGGTGAGAGATCTGGAGAATGTGCTGGCCAGGGCAACAGTCGAACATTTTATTTATCCGGAAAGGCCCCTACAGGACCTGCAACACGCAGTCGTGCATTATCCTGCTGAAATGTAGGGTTTCGCAGGGATCGAATGAAGGGTAGAGCCACGGGTCGTAGCACATCTGAAATGTACCGTCCACTGTTCAAAGTGCCGCCAAAGCGAACAAGAGGTGAACGAGACGTGTAACCAATGGCATCCCATACCATCACGCCGGGTGACACGCCAGTATAGCGATGACGAATACACGCTTCCAATGTGCGTTCACCGCGATGTCGCCAAACACGGATGCGACCATCATGATGCTGTAAACAGAACCTGGGTTCATCCAAAAAAAATGACGTTTTGCCGTTCGTGCACCTAGGTTCGTCGTTGAGTACACCATCGCAGGCGCTCCTGTCTGTGATGCAGCGTCAAGGGTAACCGCAGCCATGGTCTCCAAGCTGATAGTCCATGCTGCTGCAAATGTCGTCGAACTGTTCGTGCAGATGGTTGTTGTCTTGCAAACGTCTCCATCTGTTGACTCAGGGTCGAGACATGGCTGCACGATCCGTTACAGCCATGCGGATAAGATGCCTGTCATCTCGACTGCTAGTGATACGAGGCCGTTGGGATCCAGCACGGTGTTCCATATTACCCTCCTGAACCCACCGATTCTGCTAACAGTCATTGGATCTCGACCAACGCGAGCGGCAATGTCGCGATACGATAAACCGCAATAGCGATATGCTACAATCCGACCTTTATCAAAGTCGGAAACGTGATGGTACGCATTTCTCCTCCTTATACGAGGCATCACAACAACGTTTTGCGGCGCGGGATTAGCGGTGCGGTCTAGGTGCTGCAGTCATGGACTGTGTGGCTGGTCCCGGCGGAGGTTCGAGTCCTCCCTCGGGCATGGGTGTGTGTGTTTGTCCTTAGGATAATTTAGGTTAACTAGTGTGTAAGCTTAGGGACTGATGACCTTAGCAGTTAAATCCCATAAGATTTCACACACATTTGAACAACAACGTTTCACCAGGCAACGGCGGTCAACTGCTGTTTGTGTATGAGAAATCGGTTGGAAACTTTCCTCATGTCAGCACGTTGTAGGTGTCGCCACCGGCGCCAACCTTGGGTGAATGCTCTGAAAAGCTAATCATTTGCATATCACAGCATCTTCTTTCTGTCGGTTAAATTTCGCGTCTGTAGCACGTCATCTTCGTGGTGTAGCAATTTTAATGGCCAGTAGTGTACTAAACGTAAACTCTTGTCTTCCTCACAGCAGACTCCCCAAAAGCTACAGTCAACTTCTCGGATGAAGTGCACTATATTCTATTTTTCACGCTAAATCTAATGCAAATTCCATGATCCCTCTTTTCCTTATGTAAAAATTTGTCGAGCACTCGAAAAGACGTATAACCTTTTCGACTGTCAACAATGAACTAAATATTCAGAACAGCTGAAAATGCAAACATACATCAGTAACTTGGGTACTAAGAAGATTAAAAAAATTGATAAACGGATGTATAACGCACATAAAATTAAAAAAATTCCGTTGCTTTTCGATCACACCACGTAATAATGTAGCTATCGTAACATTTGGTATTCGCATAGTTTCCTCATTGTTTATCACTTTCTCTAGACATTTTCTGTTTACGTCTTCTGTGTCAGCGATATTTTCACTTTGAGTGTCTTCATAATATTGCCCTGGAACAACTGCGCATTGTCTTATTTGTCTGTATGAGGGAATTTGTGTTTTTCGTGTAGTGTTCTGGAAATGTTGTCTGAAACAACATTTAGTCCCGTCCATTTCCTAGTGTCTCGCAGTGGTTGTGTGTGGAGGGCAGCTATCTGGGAAGAGTACCAAAACGAGAAGCGGAAATGGGCAAGGTGTGGTGCGAGGGCGGCAGGGGACGGGATGGAGTGGCACAGATCCCGCTAGGCCGCGCTTGGTTATGCAGGCTGCGCCGCCGCCTTCCGTCGCGGCGACGCGCTTCCTTATCGCACGCCGGCCCTGCCTCACTGCAGCTGGACGTCGGCGGTTTTGCCCACTCAGCTAGCAAGTGTCGCCTGTTACGCTGGTGGGTCGCCTATGAACACCACGCGCGGTCGCTGTGTATCAGCTCGGACCTCGGACTGACGTAATAAGCATACTTCCAAAAGTCGCCAACGCACCGTGATGTGCCGGTACCCACAGCATGTATCATATAAAATAGTGAATACTGACTGGGTAGAAGTATATAATAGAAGCAAAAACGTTCCAATCAACACGTGTCCGCAAACGGCGAGCCATTTGGAATAAAACTACGAATGTGTAGTTACGAGCTGCCATAGAATTTAGTATAAAATACTGTCTCTGTTAGAATTAAGGAACTGCTAAAGTACGACTTTGGATGAAGTCCCGATCCGCTATCACCAATCGGATAAAGAAACGACTAAGTTCCGTTGTATTGGCAGAATTACACAGACGTAACATGAACGACGCGAAGTGTGCCCACATCTATTCTTAATGCTTAAACTTCAAATGAGCACAACAGGCAGTCAGGAGTAACAAAAATTTGAAAATGATAAAGAAGAGACAAGCCTAAAATAGTATCAGTTTTGCCCAGAGAGTCTTAGAAGAAAACCATGTAGACGTACTGTCACACTGAACCAGTGGTTCATTATTACACCGTTGTTTAGCGTTTGCAAGAGCGAAGGTAAGTGAAGGATTTTATTGTTCCATGAAGAAAACAAGAGATGTCGGCTGTTCGTGTCTCCTTCCGTTCTCTCATCGAAGATGTAACGTTCCAGTTTAGAGCAAGAAAGTGTATCATGACGTAAAATTGAGTTAGTACCCCACACACGATAAAAGATAAGATTGGAGTTCATCACAGGAACTAAAGTTGCATACACTACATAATATATATCAGATGTTTCAAAGTTTCAGCATGAAATCCCTAAAGGTCACAGATCACGTGATGGGGGGCGTTGGCGCGAAGCCTGTTACTGATAAGCTGCTGAAGTACAAGTTGTTCTTTGCGTTCTTCTGTTCATGTTAAAACGTCTTGTTCAACCGAATATCGGAATACCGTGGTATTAGGTCACGCTGTCGAATGAGCACGAAAATTCTATTTCAGTAACATCCTGTTTCCTCTCAAGCCACATCTGCCGTACACTTACATTGTTAATTTGGAAGGAGTGTACACATGCTCTCAGGAAGGAGTCAAGTGAATTTTTATCTACTTTCTTCGTTTATTTTTGGAGGATTTGGGGGTTAAAATAATTAGTCTCGCTACGACAACCCTGTGTTCACTAATCCCTGTATCCGTTATGATGCTTGTTATTGACTCAGGATTATTTGTTGCTAAGAGGTCAAGTATGTTTTCACAACCGTTTACTATTCGCGTGGGCTCAAGAACTAACTGCTCGAAATAATTTTTACACAATGCGTTTAGCACAATTTCGGATGACATTTTATGCGTACCTCCGGAATTAAACATGTATTTTCGCCAACATATCGAGGGTAAATTAAAGTCACCACCAGCTATTATCGTATGAGTCGGGTATGTGTTTGAAATCGAACTCAAGTTTTCTTTGAACCTTTCAGCGATTGTATCATCTGATTTGGGAGGTCGGTAAAAGAATCCAGTTATTATTTTATTCCGGTTGCCAACAATGATCTCTCTGCCAATAACTCACAGGAAGTATCTACCTCAATTTCGCGACAAGGTAAACTAATTCTAACGGCAACAAACACGCCACCGCCAACCGTGTTTAGCCTATCCTTTCGGAACACCGTTAGGTTCTTCGCAAAAATTTCGACTTTAGCCAGCTTTCAGTGACTATAACGACTTGAGCATAATTGCTTTCTATAGGCGCTAGGAGCTCTGGTACTTTCCCAACACAGCTACAACAATTTACAACTGTTATACCGATGGTTCCTGTATCTTCGTTCTTCCTGTGTTCGGACTGCACGCTTTGTGACTGAAGCCCTTTTTGTGTTTTCCCGAGACCCTCTAACCTAAAAAACCGCCCAGTCCACGCCACACAGCCCCTGCTGCACGTGTAGCCGCCTCCTGCGTGTAGTGGACTCCTGACCTATTCAGCGGAACCCACACCCCAACCACCCTATGGCATAAGTCGAGGAATCTGTAGCCTACACGGTCACACAACCGTCTGGGCCTCTGATTGAGACCCACCCCTCGGCTCTGTACCAGAGGTCCGCAATCGGGCCTGTCGACTATGCTACAAATGGTCAGCTCTGATTTCATCTCGCAAGCAAGACTGGAAGCCTTTACCAGTTTTGTTAGCCGCTCGAAACCAGGGAGAATCTCTTCCGATCCAAAGTGACACACATCATTGGTACCGACGTGAGCCACCATCTGCAGGTGGCTGCACCCTCTGCTCTTCATGGCATCCGGAAGGACCCGTTCCACGTCTGGAATGATTCCACCCGGTATGCACACGGACTGCACATTTGCTTTTTTCCCCTGATTGGCAGCCATGTCCCTAAGGGGCTCCACAACGCGCATAACGTTGGAGCTCCGAAGTATCAATAACCCCACCCTCTGTGATTGCCTGGATCTTTCAGGCTGAGAGGTTTCCTCTGAAGCAGGACAGGCGACGACATCTGGCTCAACGACTGTGTCAGCTACAGACAGCACCTGGGACCTGTTTGTCAGACTATAATCCATTCATCATAAGAATAAACCTAATGTAAACATTGCACTATGTATTCTTCCGCGTTTGCTGGAACCTCATTGGATTTCCGTTTCGCGTGGGACTGCAGCCAAGCTGTCTCGTGTACTGTCAAGTACGATGATAAGAGTACGTTTTGTACTGTGCGTTACGTGCACATACTTAGCGATAACACGGGACAACAGCTTTACCGGCGCATTTAACTTGGACAGCACTGGCTGGTCAGCTGCTACAACTAGCCTGCAGTGACGTGGCCAACTACAGTTCACACTAAAGAGACGAGCAGAGGAGCAATACGGCTTCGAATTTCATTTAAATTTTAAGCAGAATGAAATAATACGCTGGAAATCTCCCACAATACGCTCCTTAGACGACTAGACGAAAACCGCAGCACGTTATCGTTTTTAGCTAACGTACTATTGTAATTAAAAACAAGAATGGTGAAAATTCCTGACTTAACCAGAGGGTAATTTTTCTGCATAAGCTGTTTGCAACGTAAGAGAGTATTGAAGGATTTCACCGTATAGTTAAATACTGAGGCCACTGAAGGTATTACGGTCACTCCTCTGGTAATCTCTTAGCTCCTTCCCTATCCGAATCCGAGAAATACATTTCAGTTCTGGAAGTGTCACCTACTACGTTGATAACGAGCCTATCAACAACAGAATCCCCGAAGCCAACCAGGCGCAGCATTTTCTCTTTTTCTTTTATGACGAGTCGTTCTATATCCCTGCAGCATTCGGCAGTGACGTGTGAAAAAGCTGCGTGCGTTAGTTCCAGTACGTCTGGCAGCTAACAGCTTCTTGCTTCTCGATCCAAACCCCGCAGCTCCAGAACAGTTCTGTTGGATTCACATTGTACGGGTACAGTAGCAAATATAAAAATGCAGAGTTTGTATGATTTGCTCGATGCTGTGAAAATGATTGTTTTTCACGTTTCTACGATACTTCTTATCTACCTCTGTGGTATAAAACGATGGGCATAGTCCAAATAAAGGGGATTACGGTTTCCATTTTTGCCTTAAAAATTAAATTGTTATGTTTTCTTAACTTAAACAACTTTTATGAACAGTTTTTCATAAAACATCGATAATTAAGAAATCGTATTTGAAATGAAAACAGGAATTTCGCGTAGAATATGTAATTAGAAACAAGAGGATGTGCATTATTCATAAAAAACGATGATGAGTTTTATAATTACGAGATGTAGGTATTTGAAATTAAACGAGGAAAAAAATGATACTGGGGAGATTTTAACCAACGCACGAATAACCGCACATCCAATTGCGTTACCGACTGCACTAAATGTCCAGTGTTGGTTTGTTTATCAACTGCACTTTATACAACGCTGGGATAACTTCAAAGTCAATTATCTCCGTAAATTTACGAAAAACATTAAGAACAGCCTATTTCTCGGCACGTTTTAACCGTGTTCCACGCACGTGTTTCAGTACGGAACAGAAAGCAACCTCAGTCATTTTCATAGTGCGCGTTAACAGCGCGACAATCAGAGCACAACGCTGCAGAGGCTGTATACGACTTTTGAAATAAAAACTACGTAGCTAAAGCGTGATTAAGAAAAACTTTGATGACTGTTCATACATTTGAATATAGTTGAAGTTTCATTTAACGTAACTTAGTAATAATATATCTAATACATAAGCAGCACCTACTTGCAGGAGCGTAACAACACTAGTGTACGTGCGCTGCGGCTTCTGACCAATCATCGCGTTTGTGTTTGTTTACACCAGGTTTATTCTTATGATGAACGGATTATAGCCGAGGAGGCCGTAAGTGCGGCCCCTGGTAAGTCTTTCGCCGCCTGCCATGCCCCCAGGCGACCTCCCACTCGACCACGGGTGAGGGGTCAGCCTCAGTGCGAGCAGTAACCGGGATGGCCACTGCTGAGGACCGATCGGAGGACTCGGACACGCTGGACGTCCATTGGTTCCCCGTGGCCGGCCCACAACAGTGAAACCCTTCCAATTAAGTTCCTTTCAGAGTTTGCTGATGCAATAGCTCCATGCTTTACAATCATATACAGGCGTTCGCTCGACGAAAGATCCGTACCCAAAGACTGGAAAGTTGCACAGGTCACACCAACAATCGAGAAAGGTAGTAGGAGTAATCCACTAAATTACAGGCCCATATCAGTAACGTCGATATGCAACAGGATTTTGGAACTCATATTGTGTTCGAACATTACGAATTACCTTGAAGAAAACGGTCTATTGACACATAGTCAATACGGATTTAGAAAACATGGTTCCTGTGAAACACAACAAGCTCTTTACTCACACGAAGTGTTGAGTGCTATTGGCAAGGGATCTCAAATTGATTCCGTATTCTGTACCACACAAGCGGCTTGTAGTGAAATAAAATGCTTATGGAATATCGTCTCAATAATGTGATTGGATTCGTGATTTCCTGTCAGAGAGGTCAGAGTTCGTAGTAATTGACGGAAAGTCATCGAGTAAAACAGAAGTCATTTCTGGTGTTCCCCAAGGTAGTGTTGCTTATTATATAAACGATTTGGGAGACAATCTGAGCAGCCGTCTTAGGTTGTTTGCAGATGACGCTGTCGTTTCACGACTAGGAAAGTCATCAGTAGATAAAAAAAAAATTCAAAACGATTACGAAAGATACCTGTATGGTGCGAAAATTGGCAGTTGATCCTAAATAACGAAAAGTGTGAGATCACCCACATGAGTGCTAAAAGGAATCCGTTAAACTTTGGTTACACGATAAATTGGTCAAATCTAAAGGCCGCAAATTCAACTAAATACCTAGGAATTACAATTACGAACAACTTAAATTGGAAGGAACACATAAAAAATGTTATGGGGAAGGTTAACCAAAGACTGAGTTTTATTGGCAGTACACTTAGAAAATGTAACAGATCTACTAAGGAGACTGCCTAAACTACGCTTGTCCGTCCTCTTTTAGAATACTGCTCCGCGGTGTGGGATCCTTACCTGATAGGTTTGACAGAGTACATCGAAAAAGTTCAAAGAAGAGCATCATGTTTTATATTATCGCGAAATAGGGGAGAAAGTGTCACTGAAATGATACAGGATTTGGGATGAACATAATTAAAACAAAGGCGTTTTTTGTTGCGGAGGAATCTTCTCACGAAATTTCAATCACCAACTTTCTCCTCCGAATGTGAAAATACGAATATTTTGTTTGACTCCGACGTACATACGGAGAAACGATCACCACGATAAAATAAGGGAAATCCGAGCTCGTACGGAAAGATATAGGTGTTCGTTCTTTCCGCGCGCTATACTAGGTTAAAATAACAGAGTGTATTGCGAAGGTGGTTCGATGAACCCACTGCCAGGCACTTAAATGGGATTTGCTGAGTATCCATGTAGATGTAGATGCAGATGTAGACACTCTTTTTGCACGTCTCGCAGCGATCTGCACTACAAGAGGTTGTTATTCAGGCTTTTGACATGTTGTCATATGTGACTGGACAGTGTACATCCAACTGCGGAATGAAGATGTCGCCAGCAGATTATCATAGCGGCATAGTTTCAATAAGTTACTAAATTTTAAGAAGAGACACCGATTTTAAAATTATCAAAAAAGAAGACGAGAGCAAGAGAGGCGATGACAAGAGTCAAGACTCAAGATTTTGTAATGGTATTGCCGCAGAAGACAGGAGGCCAGTCTTTACAATAATCGGAAAGAAGAAGATCGCAGGCCGTTTTCATCACAAGAAAGTGAATATTTGATATGTCATTGAAGACTGTGAACGAAGGAGATAACGGTGTTATTTCGTCTAAGAGACAGAATGAGACAGTAAACCATGGTGGTGGTGGTGCGGACTCAGTTGTAGAAAGTGACATTTGTTGATTTTCGTGTTGCGGAGTTCGTCTGTGAACAGATAGATTGCTGTCAAATTACCTACCGTGAGGACGAAATCAGGTGTTAGAGCTGAAGGCGAAATACTAATAAATAGTCGCCATGATGCTCAAACCCTTACGTAGTCGTCCCTGTTGTGTGTAAAAACCCGTCTGAATTAGTCAGTAAAAACTATTTCCATACTACATCCCGAACGTTTAAGGATGTTTCCAAAGCGAGACGATGCACTGGAGCGGCAGTGGGAATTAATAGTATTTTTAAAATATTTTTCATTTATGGGATAGCTCGTCGGCATCTTTACCTGTTACTGCTTCACCGAAAACATCAGATGCACTACAGCCCCAGCGACTGTCATCTACGGCTACAGTTCCGTCGTATGTGACGCAGACAGGAATCACATTGACATTTCTTTAGACGTAGCCATTTTCCGACACATCAGAGAATTTGAACAGTTCTCGGGTATCCGACCGAGTAGCGTCGTAATTTCTCCACAATATTTTGGCAGACGTACACGCTGCCATCTTCAGGTGGTTCCTGACGAATGCAGTGCTGTTCCTCTCGGCACCCTACATATACTAGCCGTTACCCCCTCCACCGTTCCTCTCCTGGTGTCTTTGGTGCGGCCGGCGCGGCGGCTACTGCAGGTGGTGGGGGAAGCGGCGCCTGGGTCTGAACTGGGGTCTGCAGTCTCCCTGCTGCCGCCGTCGGGGGCGGTCCTCGGTATCTGGGACCGCATCATTCTCTCCAGGCTGAGTGCAGGGTTCCAAGCCTGAGTAAGTTGAAGGCCGCTGTCTTTATTAATTAGATCGTCCTGTAGTCGGATTTCGATGGCCTCTCTAGTAACGCAGTCCCAAAAGCAGGAGGATTGACACAGTATTTTTGTTTTTTCATAGTCCATTGTATGGCCAGTCTTTACACAATGGACAGCCACGGGTGATTTTGTGGCCTGGCGTAATTCAGTATGGCGCTTGTGTTCGCGGCACCTCTCTTCTACAGTGAGGACTGTCTCCCTAATGTATGATTTTCCACACTGACAGTGAATCTGATAAACGCTTGGTTTTCGAAGGCCTAGGTCATCTTCCACTGAACCCAGTAGAGTCAAGGTTTTTGCAGGGGGTCGGAATACACATTTCACATTGTGTTTCCCCAGGATTCTGCGATTTTTCTTGAGGTGCTTCCGACAAACGGAATGTACGCCAACGATTTGTGTTCTTCTGTTTCTTCTTCTTGTTCTCTTGGCGCAGTCTGTCTGAGTGCGTGTCTTATTTGCTTCTGGTTGTACCCATTTTTTCCGAAATGTTGTCTCTAGGTGCTGCAGTTCTGCTGGAAAGCTCTCCTGATCGCAGATCGATCGTGCCCTGTGAACAATTGTGCGCAACACGCCTTCACGCTGGGAGCTGTGGTGGCAACTGAAGGCATTTAGGTACAAATCAGTGTGTGTAGGTTTTCTGTATACACTGTGTCCCAGCTTGCCGTCAGGTTTCCGTTTCACCAGGACGTCAAGAAACGGTAGGGCACCATCCTGCTCCACCTCCATTGTGAACTGTATGTTGAGGTACAGCGAGTAGAGGTGTTCGAGAAATTCATTTAAGCTGTCCAGTCCATGTGTCCAAACAACGAACGTGTCATCCACGTAGCGGAAGAAACAAGTTGGTTTTTGTTTGGCTCGCTCTAGTGCCTTCTCCTCGAAATTCTCCATAAAAAAGTAGGCTACAACCGGTGAAAGCGGGCATCCCATGGCGACCTATCTGTCTGTTCATAATAATTTCCGTCGAACAGGCGCCGGCCGCGGTGGTCTAGCGGTTCTAGGCGCTCAGTCCGGAACCGCGTGACTGCTACGGTCGCAGGTTCGAATCCTGCCTCGGGCATGGATGTGTGTGATGTCCTTAGGTTAGTTAGGTTTAAGTAGTTCTACGTTCTAGGGGACTGATGACCACAGATGTTAAGTCCCATAGTGCTCCGAGCCATTTGAACCATTTTTTTTGAACCGTCGAACAGGAAGTATGTTGAGGTGAGCACGAACTCGAAGAGCCTTGTTAGGTTGCTGTCGAATTTCTTGCTTATCTGGCTAGTATATATAGGGCGCCGAGAGGAACAGCACAGCATTCGTCGGGAACCACCTGAAGATGGCAGCGTGTACGTCTGCCGAAATATTGTGGAGAAATTACGACGCTACCCGGTCGGATACCCGAGAACTGTTCAAATTGGGAATACAGGCCTGACAACGGCATGGACTTGCTACTAATGATGGCATTACCCTCATGTTGAGCCAATAACGCCCATTCTTCCTGCACACCTGCTCACAAGTGGTTGGACAGTGGTTGGTGGATGCTGATGTAATGTAACCCGTCTCCCTTGTGCATCTCAGACATGCCCTATGGGATTCAAATCGTAAGAGCGAACAGGCCACGCCATGTGTGCAGTATCCAAAAAAACATCAGCCACTTGTGCTCTATGAGGTCGAGCATTATCGTCCAGTAATACGAAGTCTGAGCCCACAGCACCTCGCAATAACTGCTAATGAGATCTTAAGATCTCTTCACGGTACCTGACAACAGTTAAATCTTGCTGATTCACCCGTACAATTTCATGAACATGTGTCCCACTGCCCACATCATTACGGAGCTTCCTCGATATCGGTCTCTTTCCACAATATTTGGGTCCATAAATCGTGTTCCACATGCCCTCCAGATGCGAATCCGTCGAGACCCACTCGCCAGACCAAATCGGGACTTATCTGTGAAGAGAACATTGGTCCGCCGTTTATCTGTCCAGGTGGCAAGTTGACGGCTCCACTCTATACGTTCTCTTCTGTGAAGACACGACAAAGGTAAACAGACAGTAGGTCTCCACCAATAAATGACACTCTGCTGAAGCCTCCTGTACACCACTTGCCTCGATACAACACGTCCAGGGGATGCTGTGAGGTCAGATGCCAGCTGCAGTCCATTACTAAGGCGGTACCGACATGCTCTTACAGCCAAATAATGGTCCACTCTTCCTGGTGTCACACGTGGCCGGCCCTGTCCTGGGCTTCGGGATACAGTTTCAGTCTTCATAAACTGTCGCCCCATTCGAGAAACAACAGACTGATTCACATTAAGACATCGGGCCACATCAGTTTGGAACTCTCCTGCTTCGATTCTTCAAAAATGGCTCTGGGCACTATGGGACTTAACATCTGTGGTCATCAGTCCCCTAGAACTTAAAACTACTTAAACTTAATTAACCTGAGGACATCACACACACCCATGCCCGAGGCAGGATTCGAACCTGCGACTGTAGCGGTCACGCGGTTCCAGACTGTAGCGCCTAGAACCGCACGACCACATCGGCCGGCTTCCATTCTTCCTATGGCCCTCCGCAGCAGAGAGTCTGCAGGCGTCCTCTCTATGCCATACTGCACTGTCTGTGACGGTGTACACAACAATTCTGGATGTGGGACTACCCGTAAAACAAACACTACCCAACTTGATAGGTGCTCTGGCGTCATTGCTGGCGTGGCTGTCCGCTGACCGGAATGCCATCTTCCGTACAGAACACGATTGTAACGAATCTTTTGACAGTTTGTATGAACATGCCCTGAATTAGACATTGGACGGGGAAATAGCAGTTTGTTGCTTGAAGTGTATTTAGACGAAATGGCAACAGTAAGGGGGTGTAGCATTTGGGTGATGATTATTGACAAAGGCAGCTTGCAGTCCATCAGGTATTCCTTTTTATCTGGATCATGAAAGAGCAGTATTCAAGGGTACTTCAGTAGTATTCCAGAGTTATTTAGTCAATCAGTCGGCATTAATCATTTATAACCGTTTTAGGAAGACTCATGGACTACTACCATTTAT
Source organism: Schistocerca piceifrons (assembly GCF_021461385.2). Lineage (NCBI taxonomy): Eukaryota > Metazoa > Arthropoda > Insecta > Orthoptera > Acrididae > Schistocerca > Schistocerca piceifrons. The sequence continues at coordinate 865,160,289 of NC_060149.1, read as the reverse complement.
CAGACTGAGTAGGGTACACAACATAGACTTAAAGTGCTTCTCTATTTCTAGAAGTCCACAGCTGCTGCACCAGGGATTCCTTCATCACACACAATATGTAAGCTTCGAGCTAACTGCACCTTCGCAAGAGCTATTCGCTTGCTCGTATGAGAATAAATATTTTCGCTGCACGTCAGTCAAGACATTACAATCAAAGACAGAAAATGGATGTGAAAAAAAAGTTGTCGCGCTGTTAGGCTAAGGGTAATTAACTTAATCACACTGCCGTAACTGTCTTCGCAGTACCTCTGAAATATCACGCCACGATTTTTCCTCTTCTGCCTAGTCAACAACGACAGAAAGATTGTTTGACAGTTATTTCTTTACAACATCGGTATTCAAATGTCTAATCCACTTGAAAGACATTCAATATCCCAATACCAGTTCGGGAAGGGAACAAGTTAGTTACACAGTCACAGCGCTACACTTTCAGAGAATAATTTATGGAATTGGCTGCACTAAATCATGGTAACTGTAGGAACACTTCAACAGTACAGCCAAGCTGGGATCTGAATCCCATTTCTTCCGAATACCAGACTCTTAACCTGACCACCGCCCATCTCGCTCGGTTAATGTGACGTCAAAATATGATCACTAATAAAAATACATAACGGAATTATTTACAAAGAAATCTATCTATGTGACTTTTAGTGCTATGAAACCGATAATGATCTAAAAATAAGACTAAGTACTGCTGAAGTGGTTAATTAATACCAAAGATGCCTACTAAAATTAATTCGTACACTAGCCAGCTCCAAATGCCACAATTAACATGCCGTAAAAATCCCAGAACTATGGCGCTATTTACTTCCACACTTTTAAAAAAAATGCATAACGTGCACTATTATTTCAAACTGAGTTACACTGATAGTCAGAACATTATGACCAGCCGGTATTCCCAACTTTGGCACGGGTAACAGCGGCAACGCGTCGTGGCATGGAAGCAATGAGGCATTAGTAGGTCGCTGAAGGGAGTTGGCATCACATCTGAACACACAAGTGATCTTATTCCCTTCCCGCAAATTCTGGACGGTGGGCGAGGGAGGGGGGGGGGGGGGGCTGAGCTCTGACGCCACGTTCAAATCACGTCCCAGATGTGTTCGATAGGGTTCATATCTGGCAAGTTGCGGGGGTGTGGTGGCGGGGTCGGGGGGGGGGGGGCGCACATCCACTGAAATAATTCGCCACTGTGTTCCTCGAACCACTCCATCATACGCATGGCCTTGTGGCATGGCGCATTATCTTGCTGAAAAATGTCACTGCGTCGGGAAACATCATCGTCCTGAAGGGGTGTACGTGGTCTGCAATCAGTGTACGATACTCCTGGGCCGTTATGGTGCCTTGCACGAGCTACACTGGACCCATGGATGCCCACGAGAACGTTCCCCACAGCATAACGCAGTCGCCGCCTGTTTCTTTCCGTTCCGCCGTATAGGTGTCAAGGAGCTGTTCCCCTGGACGGCGGATTCGCGCCCTCCCATCGGCATGATGAACAAGATATCGGGATTCATCAGACCATGCAACGCTCTGCCATTGAGCCAACGTCCAGTGCCGATGGTCACTTGTCCATTTCAGTCGTAGTTGCCGACGTCGTAGCGTTAACATTGGCAGACGCATGAGCCGTCGGCTGCGGGGGTGCAGGGCACTATACTCGTATGTTCAGACACACCTGTACTCTGCCCAGCATTAAAGTCTGATGTCAGCTCCGCCACAGTTCGCCGCCTATCCTGTTTTACCATTCTGCCCAGTTTACGACGTCCGACATCTGTAACGAGGGGTGGCTGCCCAACCCCACGACGTCTGGGCGTAGTTTCATCTTGGTTTCGTCACGTGTTAAAGGCACTCACCACAGCTCTCCTCGAACAACCGACGAATCGCGCAGGCTATCACAATCTGTACTCGGTCAATTTCAAATAGATAGCGCGCCTTCTCCATTCCACACACGGACAGCACGTTCACTAATACAACATGCACCGTGCGTTGGTCTGATTAGCAGTCATTCCTCGTCAGGTGACACTGCTATCGCGTGAACGTGTTTATACAGATAGTAGGTCGGTGGTCATAATGCTCTGCCTGATAATTGTATATCCTTTAAAAAAACTCAAATAATAATCATCAGAGATGTTGAGCAACACATTATAGTCAAAACAGGGCCACTCAAAGAACTCAGTATTCAAAATATTACGAATAAGGATGGGTACCTATCATCAGAGGCGGGCGTTAAGAAAACACAATTACTGCCATTCAAATGGCCACCTAAGTAAACATGGAACTTCAAATTGTCAGTAATGAATAGGAAACGTTTGTACATATAAAGAACAAAATCACCTTGACACTTGTCAATACAATTACTGCCATTCAAATGGCCACCTAAGTAAACATTGAACTTCAAATTGTCAGTAATGAATAGGAAACATTTGTACATATAAAGAACAAAATCACCTTGACACTTGTCAATGGCTAAGTTTATAGCACGTCCGTAACCGAATTCCCCTAACGCAGAACAAGTTCTTAGATAGCCAAAATACCACACACATGAGGGCTCAATTTCATACAAGCTAAGTTGAGCCGACACCGGCCCAAGGCGATATGCCGGCGGCAAATCTTGTTGATAAGTGCGACTCGTCAGAAGGACGAGGCAACGTGGCACACTCAACACTGTGTGATGACAGACGACGTTTTCTTGCCGGTTGCTTGACAGGGACACCACGCTCGGAAAGCCGCACCGCCCGGAACGGGGCCCGGAGCGTCCCTCAGTTGTTGAGGCGAGCGTCTGTACTTCTTCGGCGGCGTGCGAAGGACCAGGGAGATGAACCTTCATATACAGGGGATAGGCAAAATAATTTGAACAGTGGTAGTAATGGGATGGTTGTGTTTGACGGTCAACAACGCAGGCAAGTATCGCGCTGGACTTCGTGCGTTCAGCACGGACTAGGCACCACTGTAGGTTGTTTAAGAGTGGTACACACTTCGTGTTTGCATTCAGAGGCCGAGTTCGACGTACAATGAAAGACCTAACAGAGTTCCAAAGAGGACAGGTTGTAGCGGCCCGATTAGTTTGAGCATCTGTAACTAAGACAGTCAAATTATTGAATGTTTCAAGAGCAACAGCCATGACAGCCTACACAAAACATTGAAAGGCATCATCTTGTAAACGTAATAATGGGAGCAAATCAAAACTAAATGACAGAGATCGTCGTACGCTAACGTGAATTGTGTCAAAACAACACAAAACCGCGGCGGCTAAAGTGAGCGCAGAGTCAAATAGCCATCTTCGAGACTCCGTATCTATCGACTCTGTCCGCCGAGAACTCCATAAAGCAAATATTCATGGACGAGCTGCTATACCGAAATCATTAGTGACGACAACCAACGCAAACTAGAGTAAAACATGGTGTCAGGGGCATAATCCCTGGAACGTTGGTCAGTGGAAACACGTCATACGGTCCTACGAGTCAACGTTTTCGTTATTTCCAACATCGGGCTGGGTTTAAGTCTAGAGAACGCCAAAAGAAGCCTACAATCCTGATTGCTTGATTCCAACGGCTAAGCATGGAGGTGGAAGTGTGATGGTGTGGGCAGCCATATCATGTTCTTCTGCTGGTCCCATCAATATTCTCAAGGGCGATTTCGTAACAGAATTGCGGAGGCTTTTTTCACAACGGTTCCATATTTTTTTGCGGGCTGAATCCGACTCTCGTGTTTGCAGCCTTGTAGGAGGTCGGCTTCACAACTAAAAAAAGAAAGTCAAGATATTTGCACTTTTTTCAGTATTTCGTTTATATCTCGAAAACCTACGTATTTTTGAAGATTGACACCACACAAATTTAAAATGACAAAACTTTCTTCAAAATACGGTAGTCAGATTTGATTTTCTGAAAAGAAGTATCGGAAAAGAGTCGCGCTGAAAAAGCAGCCTTTTTTTATCCTTCTGCAAAAACACGAAGAACGCCCACTCCCATCCTCTACAACTTGAAAATTATACCCGTTACCAACGAAAATCCCTACATCACGTGAAAATACATTAAATCTCCTTCAAGAGACGTCTGTAACATTCACTTTTCTCAAAAGAGGGGAGGGAGCAAAACTCAAATTACCTCCTTCACCCTACAGCCAAACGACCCTTCCCACCTATCTATATCTCATCGGCGATGTACTTAAGTTGTACTAAGCTTAAAAGGCGTTGCTTTGAATTAATATGGGAAAGTAAGTTTTATGAAAACAACATATTAAGTACGTGGCACTGAACAAAAACATGAATATGAAATACGTATGTAGTCATGCACACGTGTCACAAAATAAGTTAATGTGGAGCCCAAGATTGTGTCATCACATCGATGAGGTTTTCTACCTGGAAAATGAAGAAGCCTCTTAGTAAGAAAATATGGATGCAAAAGACAGATAAGTGAACTATCGACTTTTAAGGGAAAAGCTGTACTGATATGATGTGCTGATATTTGACTCGTCTCCGTTTCGCTTTTGGTGGCCTAGGCGATATTTCTTGGACACTGGAAGTTCCAGGTGAAGGGTCTTGGTGAATGGGAGGTCCAGGCACAGAGTCAGGGGTTGTAGAAGATCCAGCTTGAACAGTGAGTTGTTGTTCTTCAGCTGGAAAAATTGCAATTGAATGATGAATGTGGCGACAGAAGAAAATTGATTACTTAAGAAACGATAATTCTGAAAAATATTACACGAATTAATACCTTCTGCACCTGAGCTGCTTCAGACAGTGGTACTGCAAGGGACTCGCCCATGTCGTTTTCGCCTTCTATGTCAAAATTGTCGTCGATGTCGGAACAAGAACCTTCACATTGATGGCATAGCTTCGTGCAGTACGGTCCTGCTAGCCTACACCCACACCGATCTTGACGATCTGTCTTCCTTCCCCAGGATATGAACTGAAGAAGCCCCTCGGGAGCCCGGGCTTTCAATGTGGCTATGGGAGCCAATCCTTTCTTGACAACTTCCACTTCCACTGTTCTGGATTCAAGTAGTACAGCGTATGTGATCGATGAGAGCAGTTTCTTGCACAGATTCGTTTGACCGAGTGAGCATACCTTAGAACAAATTTGCGACTCATATATCCATTATGTACGAAGTTCGTACAATCGAAGTGCGACAATCGTGTCTGATGGTTACTCGGACGGACAAAACACTATCGAGTCCATGGAACGCTTGAGAAGGTTGCACAAAATGCAGTCCATGGAGATACGAATAATAACACTATGACACTAACAACTTCACAAGATAAATTTTCTATCGAATGCGACGAACAAGGATAGCCTAATTACCATGCTGATGACAACAGTCAGTGCAAGTGTAATAGGCAACAAGCAAGCACCTAATGGTGCAGACACAGTGATAGTACGGACGGCAGAATCACAGGCTTTGGCTCACAAGTGGGAGGGGGGGAGGGGGGAAGATGTTGACCTGGTCATAAATATTTGTCACCGAACTCCCCTCATCGTACATTTCCTCAAGCCAGAGGCAGGAAAGCCCCCCAGCTCCTCTACCATGCGGGCAGTGTAGTGGAGAAGGGTGTTGCCAACCAAATACTCTTCCCCCCCGCAGTGAGTGGTTGCGACTCTATGTCCGCATTATTCAATCGAGTCAAGAATAAATTTCTCAAGATCCTCTCCAATATTCTGAATCTCGAATCATAAATTACTAATTTCACTGATCCTTCAGTCCATTCAAAGTAAATAGCAGCATCTGCTAAGAAATTTCTGATTCCCCTTTATTGCAGTAACCAGCGAGCCACAACACTCAACAAGCTGTGGAATAAGCAGTACGTGACATCAGCCTACAAGGCATCATCAGACACGGCTTCCTTATTCCCACTGAAGCCGCAGCTCAAAACACACCTTCGGAGTTTTCCATCGTGTGCAGCATTGCGTCGGAAACTACTTGGATCCAAAGCATTGGGCGCAGAAGTAGACAAAAGATGGGTTGGCTCCCACAACCATATTGAAACACCCGAACCCCCAGAGGATTCTTCAGCTTGCATGTTGCAAATGCAAGACAGATCGCCAAGGTCGGTGTAGGTATAGGCGAGCAGGACTGTTCTGCACGAACTTGCGCCAGTAATGCTACAGTTCGTGTTCCAACACCGACGACAGTTTTAACGTAGAAGGCGAAGACGACCCGGATGAGCCCCTTCCAGTACCACTTTATGAAGCAGCTCAGGCGCAGAAGGTGTTAACTCGTGTAACATTTTGCAGCATTATGCTTCTTCAGTAATAAATTTTCCTTTATCACAACATTAATTATTCAGTTACAATTTTTTCGTCTGAAGAACAACTCACTGTTCAGCCTGGACTTTCTACAGCCTCTGACTGAATGGAAGACCTTTACCTGGTCCTTCTAATGCCCGAGAAACATTGCCTGGACCGCCTACAGCCAAACGGAGACACGTTAAATACCTGCACTTGCGCACGTGACAACAGCACACGTTTTTCTCCGTACATCAATAGTTCTCTTCTTTTTCAGAAGGAGAATGTATAACATTAACTCCTATCATAACATAAGTACATTACTGCACGCAGATTTCATATTCACTTTTCTGTTTAGTGCCATGAACATAATATGTCGTAAACATATTCTGTTAATGTTTTCATTAAACATACTTTCCCATCAATTCATTCAAAACAACCTCCCTTAAGCTTAATACACCGAAAATATAGCGCCGATAAGAGATAGATAAGTAAAACTGTCGTTTAGCTGTAGGGCGCACAATGTATTTTTCGTAACTTCCGCTTCGCTCCCGCAACCCTTATGCGAAAACTGAATGTTACGGACTTCTTTTGAATTTAATGTACTCTCACGTGACGTAGGAATTTTTGTTGATAACTGTTCCGGCGTAACATCAAGCGCCAGCACGTAGGTCTGGAACGTTACAGCAGAGAGGGCTGCGAGACGATGTCAGCCAGTACTACGCTGACTAGGACGACACCACGACAGGAGCGGCCCCTATACGAACAGAATATCAACGCCGCTCCGCCTAGCCGCGGGCGCACTAGAAGACGAGCCGTCATCCAAACGCTTTAGCCGTGGCTTGTGAACTGTATTATTTGCTTGCATGGAAATTGTGTATATCGAAGGACATTGATTATTTGCATGTCGCCATTTGCTTGCGACCCATCTTTGTGAATACACAAAGTTAAGTATTGTCAATTTAACTTACTGTAATAAACTCCATTAATAAGATTTGCTGGAATTGTTGTCTAGCTATCCGAGAAAACAGCTTCCTAGACGCCCTATATTATACGAGTGGGCAGGATACGACAATAGCGGTTCTAGGCGCTTCAGTCTGGAACCGCGTAACCGCTACGGTCGCAGGTTCGAACCCTGCCTCGGGCATGGATGTGTGTGCTGTCCTTAGGTTAGTTAGGTTTAAGTAGTTCTAAGTTCTAGGGGACTGATGACCACAAATGTTAAGTCCCATAGTGCTCAGAGCCATTTGAACCTTTTTTTTTTTTTTTTTTTTTTTTTTTGGAGGAGATGGAAGTGGGCGTTATTGATGTTTCCGCAGAAGCGCCCAAAAATGGATGCTTTTCAGCGCACTCTATCGCCACTACTGACTCGCGTATTTTACTGGAAATTTTGTCTACTTTCATTTTTCATTTCATTTTGTATAGAGTGGTCATCTTCGGAAAACGCACGGTTTTCGGTATATAAGCGGAAAATTCAGAAAAGTAAAATAAATTCTGAAGTTTTTTCGTTTTTCTTTATGAAGCCGACCTAATACAAGGCTCAGATTCAGCACCACGAAAAACATATACTAACTCTGGCAAAAAATAATTTCGCTTTGTTAAGGGAAAACGACCATTTGATTGGGCTATTAAGAATACTGCAGTAGTTGGAATCGAGAATAATAAAGGATATTCAGGCAGCACTTTATTATGTTATGTAAACTTTAATTTTAACTCTAACTTTAATTTTAACAGTCTAAACATGGAATAAAGACCGCTTCTCGATAGTACTGTTCAGAATCACGCTTCAAGTAGTTTGGTGTGTTCTTATGGGTCTTAACCACTTGGTGAACCAAGACTGAAATGTCCAGCTGTTTAAATATTTTAATTATTCTCTCAAATACAGTCCCAAAAGTTTTTGTAGCATCAGTCTTCAAAATTTCCAGTTCTTCTGTAGTGTCTTCAGCTACTTCCATGGCTTCTCTCAAATATAATGCTGGGTTCTGCAGTCATATTTCCACACTTAAAGCGTATTTCCCCAAAGGGTCTGTCTTCTGGAGCATTACCCTTATTTTGAATGCATTTAAATGGCCACTAGAAATAGACTATTTATGATTTATTTAAATGGTACCTCCCTAATGTTAAAATTGAATGGATGATACAAAAGCTACATTTATTGTCATGTTAGGTTAGCATGCTTAAATTAACACAAGTATTTAATAATACTCCACTCTTCCAAAATATATGGTTCAAATGGCTCGAAGTCGGTATAGGTTGTCGGTGCTAAGTTAAGTTTCGATCTCAGTGGAATGTGAGGTGCGGCGAAAGCAGGAAGGAGAACTTTGTGGCCACGTGGAGGAGGAACGTACGACGGGAAATATTGTCTGCTTGGTACGAAATGTTGCAACTTTAGGCATGTGTGCGTGCACATAATCAGCAGCTATGGTATAAATTACACACGGTAGTAACACGGTTATGTGAAGGCATACCATAGAGTTGTTCATGTTCAAACACATTCTGTATGCTGTTTACATTCAGTTGACACACGAGTTCGCCGTGCAACTATAGTGCTACACTATTAGATCACTGAAGTTGGCAGCAGTCTTAAACGTAAGAAATCGATACGAAGAGACGATTGTATCCAGCTTAGCTCGGAAGTCTGTGTTGTATAAACGTTAATTCCATGTTAAGTCGCGGTGAAGTAGGATCAACTCTGACTGGTGAATATTCGGGGATCAAAGTCAAGTTCAAATGTAATCGTCAGTTTACGATGTAGTGACATTACAAAAAAAAAACGCTTTTTTCTACGCAAATACAAATCTAAATACGAGGGTTGCCCAAAAATCAATGCACCGCATTTTCTTTCTTCAAAATGGTTCAAATGGCTCTGAGCACTATGCGACGTAACTTCTGAGGTCATCAGTCGCCTAGAACTTAGAACTAATTAAACCTAACTAACCTAAGGACGTCACACACATCCATGCCCGAGGCAGGATTCGAACCTGCGACCGTAGCGGTCGCTCGGCTCCAGACTGAAGCGCCTAGAACCGCACGGCCACTCCGGCCGGCCTCTTTCTTCAACAATTCTTTATTGAACATAATGAGAATTACACAAACAAAAGAATGGTGTTTTATCTACACACCCTATTTTTCCACGTAATCTCCATCCCGTTCTATGGCCTTAATCCAACGTGAAACAAGGGCGTGTATGCCCTGTCGGCACCAATCCTTGTCCTGGTGGCGGAGCCATTGCTTCACTATGTGAATCGCCTCCTCATCGACCTCAAAATGTCTTCTCGAGTCGTAATGCGTCCGTCCTCTTGAATGACAACGTCAGCTCGCTGCAACATGTCACGTGCGACAGGCGTTGATGGTCTTCCCGACCCTGCAAATCGTGGAGCTCCGCCGAAGCGCTTCTGATGACCTCACCCTCCGCGCCCAGCGACTAACCGTACTTCTGTCGACAGCAAGTGCTCCACAGACTTCGCACAAGCGTATGAGAATATTCCCCACAGTTTCTTACTCTACAGTGAGAAATTCAATGACGGCACGTTGCATGTAACGAACATCACCTACAGACGCCATTTTGAAACTGTGCTGTAGCTACACTATCTGTCGGAAGTGACGGAAAATTGTCGCGTTTACTCATGAGACTTCAAATAATACGTAACGTTTCGCATTCGTAGCATTGTTTTCGGCTGAGAGAAAAAAAATGCGGTGCATTACTTTCTGGGCAATCCTCGTAATAAAGAAGTTTTTATTAACACGTAAGTATGTAACTACGCCGCTACCACACCGCATAAGCTCGAAATATATTTTTTTTCCGATCTCTAAGGTTAGGTCAAGGGCATATTAGCTCCGTACGTAATGAGCGCAGATAATCATTTATATCTCATAACAATTCATGGATATTGCTCGCAATTTATGTGATTAATTTCGACACATTTTAAAGACACTCAGAAGCAGAGTAAGAAAGGGAAATTCGAAATATTTGCCGCGAACAATTATGTATATTAATATTGACAACAGTCAATAATTAACGTCTCTTACAAATGTGCTCTCTCGGCTCTAATGGCAGTAACTATAAAACGCGTATTAATTCTTGAACTCTCGAACACGCGACTGAACTGCTATGGCAACTGCATGAACACTGATGAATAAAGGAGAAATTATCAAATATACGTTAGTTAATTAGCAAACTGTTATTTATAAGCAATCGGTTGAACAACAGACTTGGTAGCTCAGAGTTTGCCTTTTGGTCTCTCGTATGAAGTAACTCAGGTTCAAATCCTGATTAATTCTAGGATTTTTTTTCCATTTGATACTACGTTCTCTGCTGTATTGGCCATAGAGGTAATTATAACAACGCTACATTCTGAAACCACATACCTCTCCGTTTTCCTAGCGTTCTGGGCCACTGTGGCGGGCAGCATTCTATGTGTTAGAGTCTTTCACGATGCAAATTACGATATATCGAATATTGTTTCCTTCCGTTTACTTTTCAGAGGTATGACTACGTATTTCGGTGTGTCTGCTATGGCCGACAAAAGGCGAACTCATTCTCTAAATTAAGCGATAAAACATTTAAGCTTGAAAAAAAATAATGCACAGCTGTTAGGACTAAGGATGAGGGAGTAGGAATCTGCTGAAACCACAAAAAGAAACCAGTCACTAACTCTAATGAGCATGCTACGTTTAACATTAAGATTTTGTGCAACAGGAAGCTTTCAGATAATTTTGGCGATTGTTCAAACAGATGTAGCAACTGCTTGCAGATTTGTCCTCAAGATATCGGCCTGTATTGCCTGACTAGAGAAAGAATTCATCAAAATGCCTACGCAAGAAAATAACATGACATAATGCAGCGTAGGTTTAATCAAATATCACGTTTTTCTGGTACTTCCGGCGCTGTAGACTACACCCGTATCCGCATCATATGTCCTGGTGGCGAAAGTGCAGTGATATTTAGGAATCGTCACTGATGGTTATCGTTAAACGTACAAGGAATCTCACACGTTAAGCTTAATCGGAGCGTATTAAAATGTGTAAAAGCATCGCACTTAACTTCGGGATGAAAATCTTTCTACGAAGAAAGTCCAAAACCAACATAAAATAAAGCTAACAGAAGTTACAACGCAATGATTGCTGAATTTATTAACAGTATATTTACAAAAAAAATAGTGACGCCTTTTTCTTGTTGGTCGTAGTAACTCGATCAGTTTTTTTGCATTCTGTTGTAACATTATATTGGCTCAATATGATTTCCAGCAAACAAATCTTTGGGACGATGACCTCGCTGTTTGGTTCCCTCCCCCAATCAACCAAAAAATCTTTTTTTTTTTTGTATGGAGAGAAGTTCTAACACCAGTTCTTATTCTGTTTCCTTTCCTCCATCTTTATAACGCGACACTGACGATAGTAAATACTGTGTATCTACGATGTACGGTTAATGTCTGCGTTCGAAGAGTGATAATCGTGACGATAGCCGATTTCTGCGGTGTTGCCAAGCATGTCACTTGCTACCTTAGATCAGCACTGAACTTCCACTGGTGGATCCAAGTTTACTGTTATATACGAGGGTTGGAACTTTAATAGTGGCAACTATTTATGTACAGCTCGTACAAAATAGATACGTGTTTCAAAGTTTTACTGACCTTCAAAGTATTCACCAGCGTTGTGTATAACCCGTTGCAAGCGATGTGGAAGTCGTAGGATACTCTTAACAGTGCCAGTTGTGTTGACAGTTCGAGCGGCGCGGTCTATTGCCCGACGAATTTGTAGCAGTTCTGAAGCGAATATTGTGAAGTGTTTCCTTCAGTTTATAAATCTAGTTGTACTTACGAGGGCCTATGTCAGTGGAGTGCAGTAGATGGTATAGCACTTAGTAGCCCCATCAGTCAAACAAATCAGTAACAGCTTGCACTGTACGTGCTTGAGCATTGTCCTGAAAAATGATGGTCAGGTCCTGCACAAAATTCATCACTTCTGTCTCTATGCTGTTCATTTTTGGAACACAACCTACGACCAGCTTAGAGACAGAAGTGATGACACTGCAGGACCTGAGCATCATTTCGCAGGACAATGCTCAAGCACGTACAGTGCAAGCTGTTACGGATTTGTTTGACTGATGGGGCTGCTAAGTGCTATACCACCTACTGCACACCCCTGACTTAAGCCCTCGTGAGTTCAACTCGATCTCCACAATGAGGGAAACACTTCATGGCATTCGCTTCAGAACTGCTACAAATTCGTCGGGCAATAGACCGCGCCGCTGGAACTGTCAACACAACTGGCACTGCTAAGAGTATTCTACGACTTCCACACCGCTGGCAACGGGTTATACTCAATGCTGGTGACTACTTCGAAGGTCAGTAAAACTTTGAAACACATATCTATCTATTTTGTACGAGCTGTAAACAAATAGTTGCCACTATTAAAGTTCCAACCTCGTAACAGAGTGCAGTCCCGAACAGAGTTCAATTTCTGAACTAACTTCAAAATTGATCTCCAGTCAACGATGGTTATACAATCGGCCCGGAGTGTACCGATAACAAGTATGGAGCCGAAGCTCAGCTTAGCATCGCCAACTTGGCTCATGCGAAACCCAGTTTGCTCTTTTCTCACATGATATACCGCGAACTATGGCTGATTCCATATTTTTAGACTTCCGAAAAGCATTCGACATGGTACCCCACTGCAGACTGTTAACGAAGTTACGCGCGTACAGAATAGACTCCCAGATACGTAGCTGGCTCGAAGACTTCTTAAGTAATAGAACCTAGTACGTCGTCCTAGACGGCCAGTGTTCACTGGAGAGAGAGGTAACATCAGGAGTGCAGCCGGAAAGTGTGATAGGACCGTTGCTATTTTCTACATACATAAACGATCTGGCAGATAGAGTGAGCAGCAATCTGCGATTGTTCGCTGTGCTTCTGTGGTGTATAGGAAGGTGTCGAAGATAAGGGACTGTTGGTTGATATAAGTTGACTTAGACAAATTTTCGAGTTGGTGTGATGAATGGCAATTGGCTCTTAATGTAGAAAAATGTAAGTTAATGAGGATGAGTAGGAAAAACAAACCTGTAATGTTCAGACACAGCATTAGTAGTGTTCTGTTTGAAGTCACGTGGTTTAAGTATCTGGGCGTAACGTTGCGAAGCGATATGAAATAGAACGAGCATGTGAGGATTGTGGTAGGGAAGGCTTTATTGGGAAAATTTTACGAAAGTGAGGTTCATCTGTAAAGGACACGGCATGTAGGCCACTAGTGCGACCTGTTCTTGAGTACTGTTCGAGCGTTTGGGATTCGCACCATGTCGGATTGAAAGCAAACATCGAAGCTATTCAGAGGTGAGCTGCTAAATTCGTTACCGGTAGGTTCGATCAGCAAGCAAATGTTACGGATATGCTTCAGGACCTCAAGTCGGAATGCCTGGAGGAAAAAAGACATTCGTTTCGAAGAACGCTACTGAGAAAGTTAGGGAAACGACATTTGAAGCTGAGTGCAGAACGATCTTACTGCTATTAACATACATTTCGCGTAGGGATCACGAAGATAAGATAGAGAAATTAGGCCTCATCCGGAGGCATGCAGACAGCTGATTTTCCCTAGCTCTGTCTGCGCGTGGAACAGGGTAGGAAACGACAAGTTGTGGTACAGGATACCCTCTGCCACGCACCGTACGGTGGCTTGCGGAGTATGCATGTAGATGTAGATGTTGTAAGTAGGCTGTTTATGTTTTCTTATTGGTAACGTCACGTAGCGCTCTGTATGAAAAATGACTGGCTGTGCTGTGTGCAGTCTGTGGCTAGTTTGCATTGTTGTCTGCCATTGTAGTGTTGGGCAGCTGGATGTGAACAGCGCGTAGCGTTGCGCAGTTGGAGGTGAGCCGCCAGCGGTGGTGGATGTGGGGAAGTGAGATGGTGGATTTTTGAGAGCGGATGATCTGGACGTGTGTCTATCAGAAACAGTACATTTGTAAGAATGGATGTCATAAACTGCTATATATATTATGACTTTTGAACACTTTTAACGTAAATACATTGTTTGTTCTCTATCAAAATCTTTCATTTGCTAACTATGCCTATTAGTAGTTAGTGCCTTCAGTAGTTTGAATCTTTTATTTAGCTGGCAGTAGTGGCGCTCGCTGTATTGCAGTAGTTCGAATAACGAAGATTTTTGGTGAGGTAAGTGATTTGTGAAAGGTATAGGTTAATGTTAGTCAGGGCCATTCTTTTGTAGGGATTTTTGAAAGTCAGATTGCGTTGCGCTAAAAATATTGTGTGTCAGTTTAAGCACAGTCATGTATAATTTTTCTAAGGGGAAGTTTCAATGTACATGTACAAACATCGGGACACTTCTCGTTGGTACAAAACTTTGCAATCTAACAGTCACTGTAAATGTTCAACAGTCAACATTTAATCTCATATTTATTACAACTAGTAATTTCTTTTACGTGAGCGACGCAGGACATGCGAGGGGCCAAGAAGTATTCTGAAACATCAAGAGAGAACACTAACATTCTGTAATACTCCACTAACCTAATGTCTTCTATAGACGTCCTTTTCCCAGCGCAGATTTACTGCTCATGTCGCCAGTTTGTTGTTCTTGAAGTGATGCTGTAAAATAACTAGCGAGAGGGCTAAAGCTCTCATTTTTGCTAATTTATCTGTTAAGATCCTAATCTGGAAAGCCAAATGCTTTTCTTTATTCACTTATCACATGAATCACTTTTCAGATGAAACATCAAACTGCACGCAATATATGTTACAAACAAACGCGTATGAAGTCACACGATTCACAGTTCATGTTGAAAACCATCAGAAGTCTGTTACATTAAGTATTCTAGAGAAATTTTGTTCACAAAAATAGTATAGCATATACTCTGTGCTTCCCTGCTCTGTACGCAAAGTCCCTGTTATTGAATACAATTTTACACGGTGCGCATTCAATATCTTAATTGTGCGGCCTGTGATGCGGATCATACTGCACAACCCCTTGTGCCCGACTTACTAGACAGCCTGAAGTACTTCGCTTCGTAGCGCACTTTTGGCGGGAGTCGAAAAGGTGCGAAGTGTTTCTGATTGATATCGTTATTATTTTGTTAATAAAAGTTGTTATAAACCTGAGATCTGAAATAAATGCAAGATAGCTGTAGCAAGCTATGTATTCAACATGAACAAATTAAATCTGAATTACAATTTATGAAATATTAGTAAATGATTCTCAAAGATTTGGCGCGCTGGCTCCTGTGGTGGCAGGCATCAGCTTATCTCCTACTAAACTGGCGCAGTTTTTCACGGAATTGGTACTCACTGTACCATCTGTTTTGTACCTGTCACCCCACATCATACTTCATGCCTCCGCTACTGCAATCTCTGTCCTGACAAACGTCCTAAATCACTTCTGCGTCTGAAAACGACTCTCCGCTTAAAGGAGGAAGGAAGTACAATTGGTCTTTAACGTTCTGTCGACGCTGAGGTCATTAGAGACTGAGCACACGCTTGGTTTCTTTCAACAGCGATAGGGAAGGAAATCGGCCGTGCCCTCTTCCCTTACTCTCAAAATCCAAACGCGAGATGTATGGGTTGGAGGCAGCAGATCTTCTTCCTGAAATAACGTTTCCTTTTATACCAGGTAGATGAGTCCAGATACGATATCATCATGGTGAACAGCTGTTCAAACCTGCGCCACAGACGAAGGACGGTGGGGTGGCAGCATTATGCTATAGGAGACGTTTACCTTTGCTTTTATGGTAACCGAAGGCGCAATGACAAATGTGGACTACGTGAACATTACAGCGAAGCACTTGTGTCCCTCCATGCTTGGTATGTTCCTCGACGGTACGGTATCTTCCAGCAGGGTAACAGTCCACATAAGGTCAGAATCGAGCTGCAGTCGTTCCATACAATCTCGGGCGTGCAGCCGGATATATTTCACTTCTTCTTCTTCTGATATTTCGGCTGTATACCATACAGCCACCTTCGGAGTGAGCCGAGGTGTCTTGACACATATATTTCACTTCTTCTTCTTCTTCTTCTGATATTTCGGCTGAATACCGTACAGCCACCTTCGGAGTGAGCCGAGGTATCTTGACACATACAGGGCTATTACAAATGATTGAAGCGATTTCATAAATTCACTGTAGCTCCATTCATTGACATATGGTCACGACACACAACAGATACGTAGAAAAACTAAAAAAGTTTTGTTCGGCTGAAGCCGCACTTCAGGTTTTTTGCCGCCAGAGAGCTCGAGAGCGCAGTGAGACAAAATCGCGACAGGAGCCGAGAAAGCGAATGTCGTGCTTGAAATGCACTCACATCAGTCAGTCATAACAGTGCAACGGCACTTCAGGACGAAGATCAACAAAGATCCACCAACTGCTATCTCCATTCGGCGGTGCTATGCGCAGTTTAAAGCTTCTGGATGCCTCTGTAAGGGGAAATCAACGGGTCGGCCTGCAGTGAGCGAAGAAACGGTTGAACGCGTGTGGGCAAGTTTCACGCGTAGCTCATGCCACAACTGGAGACCGACAGCGCCGACTTCATCTTTCAACAGGATGGTGCTCCACCGCACTTCCATCATGATGTTCGGCATTTCTTAAACAGGAGATTGTAAAACCGATGGATCGGTCGTGGTGGAGATCATGATCAGCAATTCATGTCAAGGCCTCCACACTCTCCCGACTTAACCCCATGTGATTTCTTTCTGTGGGGTTATGTGAAAGATTCAGTGTTTAAACATCCTCTACCAAGAAACGTGCCAGAACTGCGAGCTCGCATCAACGATGCTTTCGAACTCATTGATGGGGACATGCTGCGCCGAGTGTCGGAGGAACTTGATTATCGGCTTGATGTCTGCCGAATCACTAAATGGGCACATATCGAACATTTGTGAATGCCTTAAGAAACTTTTTGAGTTTTTGTATGTGTGTGCAAAGCATTGTGAAAATATCTCAAATAATAAAGTTATTGTAGAGCTGTGAAATCGCTTCAATCATTTGTAATAACCCTGTATATTTCACTTCTTCTTCTTCTTCTTCTTCTTCTTCTTCTGATATTTCTGCTGAATACCATACAGCCACCTTTGGAGTGAGCCGGGGTGTCTTGACACATATATTTCACTTCTTCTTCTTCTTCTTCTTCTGATATTTCGGCTGAATACCGTACAGCCACCTTCGGAGTGAGCCGAGGTGTCTTGACACATATATTTCACTTCTTCTTCTTCTTCTTCTGATATTTCGGCTGAATACCGTACAGCCACCTTCGGAGTGAGCCAAAGTGTCTTGACACATATATTTCACTTCTTCTTCTGATATTTCGGCTGAATACCGTACAGCCACCTTCGAAGTGAGCCGAGGTGTCTTGACACATATATTTCACTTCTTCTTCTTCTTCTTCTTCTTCTTCTGATATTTCAGCTGAATACCGTACAGCCACCTTCGGAGTGAGCCGAGCTGTCTTGACACGTATATTTCACTTCTTCTTCTTCTTTTTCTTCTGATATTTCGGCTGTATACCGTACAGCCACCTTCGGAGTGAGCCGAGGTGTCTTGACACATATATTTCACTTCTTCTTCTTCTTCTTCTTCTTCTGATATTCCGGCTGTATACTGTACAGCCACCTTCAGAGTGAGCCGAGGTGTCTTGACACATATATTTCACTTCTTCTTCTTCTTCTGATTTTTCGGCTGAATACCGTAGAGCCACCTTCGGAGTGAGCCAAAGTGTCTTGACACATATATTTCACTTCTTCTTCTTCTTCTTCTTCTGATATTTCGGCTGAATACCGTACAGCCACCTTCGAAGCGAGCCGAGGTGTCTTGACACATATATTTCACTTCTTCTTCTTCTTCTTCTTCTTCTGATATTTCAGCTGAATACCGTACAGCCACCTTCGGAGTGAGCCGAGGTGTCTTGACACGTATATTTCACTTCTTCTTCTTTTTCTTCTGATATTTCGGCTGTATACCGTACAGCCACCTTCGGAGTGAGCCGAGGTGTCTTGACACATATATTTCACTTCTTGTTCTTCTTCTTCTGATATTTCGGCTGAATACCGTACAGCCACCTTCGGAGTGAGCCAAGGTGTCTCGACACATATATTTCACTTCTTCTTCTTCTGATATTTCAACTGAATACCGTACAGCCACCTTCGGAGTGAGCCGAGGTGTCTTGACACATATATTTCACTTCATCTTCTTTTTCTTTTGATATTCCGGCTGTATACCGTACAGCCACCTTCGGAGTGAGCCAAAGTGTCTTGACACTCAAGCACTTGCTCCGTCCCTTTAAACCCTCCGTCTGCGCCACTGTGCATGTGGCCACAAATAGACAAGGTGCCAGGGAAGTTAATCGGCGGCAAACAGGTACAACATATTCATGAAATTAGATCTATGCCTGCACCGTCGATCCACACGGTGATATCGATGTGTCACTGCGAGCTGCACTATTACGACGTCTTTGTGAGTTTATTACAGAAAGTGCCGGTTTCCATGACTTGTCCAAGCCGAAGGTGCTATCTCTATTAATTAAATTCGTCGCCAACCGAATTTCGATTGCTTCTTTTACTACTGAGTCCCAGAAATATGAAGCCGAGGCTAAAATCTCGACATTATCGTACACCATAGAGTGCCCAGGTCAATACAGTGCTCTGCCACCGCCGATTTATTGGGTTGTAAGAGCCGGATGTACCTGCGGTGCTCTGTGTATCTCTTGTGGAGTGTACGTGTCGCCTGTCCAATGTACGAACAGCCACACCCACAGGGCATCTTGTAAACACCAGGCTTCCGAAGCACCAAACAATCTCTAACGGTACGCACGAGTGCTGTTGTCTTTGGTGGAGGGCGGAAAATCACTTTCGCTTCGTGTTTTCTGAGGATCTGTCCTATTTTTGACGATAAGCTTCTCACGTATGGCAGAGAAGCCACGGATTTAAAAATTTCCGTGTTTTCTGCATTCCTTATGCTCACTGTTGATTTCATTCGTAGTGCCATACGTATCTACCGTGGACCTTTGGCTTCAAAACTCTTCTCAAGTGTAGAATCTCGTCCTCCAGACTACTCTTGTCAGCAATGACGCGTGCTCTGCGTACCAGAGTTCTGAGAACACTCATCGTATGCGAAAGATGGAGGCAGCTATTTGCACGTGAATATAAAACGGTATAGGTCGATTTTCGATAAACTGCATGTCCCAAAGTGCCATCATCTTTGCGTCGTACCAAAACATCCAAAAAAGGAAGGCATCCAACTTTTTTATTTCTACTGTGAACTGAATTTGTCTATGACTGAAATTCACATGATTTAAAAATTCTTTTAATTTACCTTTACCATGGGGCCACACTACACACGTGTCATCAACATGCCTCCAAAATATTGTGGGCTTCAAGGTAGCAGATTCCAGCGCCTTTTCCTCGAAGCCCTCCTTAAAGAAGTTGGCCACAAAGGGCGACAAAGGACTACCCACGGCGACACTGTTAGTCTGTTCATAAAATTCGTTATTGAATAAAAAATATGTCGAGGTCAAGATATGTTCAAGCAAAGCTGAAATCTCTTTCTCAAAGGGTTTGGCAATGAGAAATAATAATTCTCATAGAGGAACCTTTGTGAATAACGACAGTATATGGAAACTAACTAATATATCAGAACTGTTCAAATGTGTATGAATTCCTAAGGGACCAAAATGCTGAGATCATCGGTCCCTAGACTTACACACTACTTAAACTAACTTATGCTAAGAACAACACACACACACCCGTTCGCAAGGGAGGACTCGAACCTCCGGCGAGACGGGCCGTGTCCGCAACTCGTGGTCGTGCGGTAGCGTTCTCGCTTCCCACGCCCGGGTTCCCGAGTTCGATTCCCGGCGGGGTCAGGGATTTTCTCTGCGTCGTGATGACTGGGTGTTGTGTGATGTCCTTAGGTTAGTTAGGTTTAAGTAGTTCTAAGTTCTAGGGGACTCATGACCATAGATGTTAAGTCCCATAGTGCTCAGAGCCATTTGAACGATTTGAGACGGGTCGCACAATGCGTGACATAGCGCCTCAAAACGCGCAGCCACTCCGCGCAGCGACGTCGTAACGTTACAGCTCGCAGTGATACATCGATAGCTCCGTGTGGATCGACCGTACAGCCATAGATATAATTTCATGCGTATGTTGTACCTATTTGCCGCCGATCAGCGTCTTTAGCGCCTTGTGTATTTGTGGACGCATGCGCACGGGCGCGGTCTGTGGTTTTAAAAGGACGGAGCAACTTCTAGCATGTCAGTCACCTGGGCTCAATCTGAAGATAGCTTGACGGTGTGCAGCCGAAATATCAGAAGAAGAAGGCGGCAGCACGACCGAAATTTTATGGAACAATCGTTGCGCCACGAAAATATGGAGATGCACATCGTGTTTCAGTCGTTTGAGGAGCACGATAGTGTACTCAAGTTGATGTGTCGGCCACCAAATTCGTCTGATATGAGTCCGCTGGAACACATGTGGGACGTTAATGGGGGCCAGCAACGTGCCCACAAACCACAGGCCCGTGATTTACGGGAACAGCGCAACTTGTGCTTAAACATTTGGTGCCCTCATAATTCCAGAAATTTACAAAGGGCTTGTAGAAATCAAGCCACGCAGTATTGCTGCTCTATAGCGTTCCAAAGGTGGACTAATGCGCTACTAAACAAATGTTTGCAGTGTTTTGGGTCGTCAGTGTATAATGAGCACATTAGAAATATTACTAAGCTGCCTTGGGCCAAACCTAATGTTACATTCGTTTCTATTGAAGACAAGCCATTCAGTTTAATATATTAGTACTTTAGTCTATTAGCATAAAATAATTTGAATGAATCACACAGAAGACGCATCCGACGGTGTGGCACAGTGTGGAACACCTTTTGAAATTCCTGGAAGACAGCATCCACGTGTTCACTTCCATCTACAGTATGCAACATATCGTTCGTGAATGAGGAGAGCAGTGGTCCAATGAGAGAGGAGGTTTTTCTCGAGGAATGTCATAACATTCACGATTCGAATACAATCGAAGATCCTACAACACATGTTCACTAGCGATATTTATCTAATTCTCTTCATCATTTCTTTTAACCTCTTTCGCAAACAGGAATGCTATGCGCTCTTCTCCAGTCATCCAAACAAAAATTAATTCTATGGTAACAGCAATTTTCATACTCAAGGCAGGCAAACACCGCCCGAGGGGTGTCGAAGAGGTTGCCTAACCCTAAGACGTTAGAGCAGCCAAGTGGCTGAATGTGTGTCGCAATTTCTGACAGGCACATCTGTAACGGGCTGAAATCAGTTGCGTGGGTTGCACTGAGCGTGTTTCCAAGCCGGGGCTTTTTAGAGGGATCCTTTGTCGTTTTATTCGCGAACATCTTAATGCAGCAGCCCCCCACCCTCTCCCCATGATCACGCCACAGGAGGGCGTGAAAAGGAAGGACCAAAAAGCATATGAACTGTTTGCTGCTTCGGATCACGTTTAGATTCCGTCGAATCGTTTTTAGCAGTTCCTAGCGATTCCAAGCTGTACAGCAGAGAAAAAATTGCGGTCGCGCTAGACTCCAAAGCGCACAAATTACGTTCAGTTGGGTTGCAGCCCCGCGATGTCCTTGGAGTAGAGTTGGAACGTCCTGTGGCTGGCAGCAATGTCGAACGTTGTCAAGGAAGTTCTTCTGTTGCTTCTTGCACTGCGAACTGTCGTTTTCGACCGCGAAATGTAAGGGAATCAACGCCCCAAGCGAAGGAGTTGTTTCATTGACGCTCCTTATGCCACCCCTTGAGGTCTTTTCGTGTAGATTCCAAGTGGCACAGTGTTTGACATGTTTTCTCCTACCATCCATAATAAAGCCGCGTGATTTCAGCTGGCTGTTTCAGTTCTGACCTCCATCCCAAAAGACGGGGAGTAACGACCTTCCCACCGTATGACACGTGAATAGTGAGGTGACATTTGGTGTCAATATGGCATCATTAACTCCCCTGACAGTTCATATGAAGTTCTCGGCCTGGCCTTTTCTACGCATGTGTCGCCACCTTGCCTTTTGGAACATCGCTGAGCCCGAAGGTGGCGACGCAGGCCGCCACGCTTTTGCAACTTTACAGAGAAAGGTTTTAGGCAAGTTTCAGCCAAATTTGAAACTTATGACTCGGAATGGGAGATTATTACCAGGTTTTGAGAAAGTGATCCTTTAATTTTTGGGCACTTGCTTACCCATCTTTGAAGGAATGATGCTCAGACTGTGGACTGCAGGATTTGCATTGTTGGTAGTGTTAATGTCATGACTTACCATTAGGCGCCGGTACTGGTACGGTGACCTAGGGTTGAAACAGAAGCATCACTAGGCATTTTAGTTTCAGACAGTCGACATAGGTCTGGACAAGCTGCTTTAGTGAAACAACAGTAACAGTGCTGCTGCTTTTCGAGAGTATCGATGCATTAAACAAATAGGGAAAGGTCCTCTTTCCGCACTGGGTTTGAAATATATTATTCGGAAGTTGGAATTAACTGCCATTTGGGAATTGCTCTTGGGAGAGGCCGACGGCCAACTGCGTCTCGTATTGTTCAAGAAGTTACTGTTGTCGTGGCTAAGAATGCTGGACGCAATGTGCGATCTTCAAGCAGTGCACGAGCTGTGTCACGACAGCTGAACATTCCATAGCCCCCGTTCGAAAAGTGAAATGGTATCTCTAATGCGGTTCCAGGATGCTGTGGATGTAGATGGTCGTCACATTGGGTAACGTTTGCTAATTACTATGTTTACGTTCCGGGTTACAAAGTTTAACCTCTCACGTGGAAACTAAAATGTTTTTCTGTCAACGGTGTATCATTATTTTTCTTCCGTATGTCCTTACAAATGTTTCCACAAAATTTCATTGTCCTACGATCACTCTTTTTTCATTGGGCCCTTCTCAAGTAGCGAAAGTTTAGTTATAACCACCCTGTGAAGGAGTTCACTTCATGTAATTAATAAAGGTATGAGTTTGTGTGACGCTGGCAAAATACCTTAATTTCACTGAGCGAGTGTTGCAGGTACAGTGGAGAAGACTGCGTGGAGAGCTGCGCTGCGCTACCGTGAGCGCCTCCTCAGAGAAGGCTTCGCCATTACTTACCTACAACAGAAATGAACGTGGTTAGCTTTACAAGCAAAGCACAGATTGGGCTTCAAATATTTTTATAGATACAATATTAATGGAGCACGTTTTCTGAAGATTGCAAGTAACAATGAATACTTTACACAAAACTGCTAATGTAACTACACTCTCATTTATTCGTCCACAGATCATTAACACAATGATATTTGACATAACAACTTAATACAAAGAGACAAGTGGCCGAAATATATATTTCCAGGATGAGGTTCCGAACTTTTCACCTCAAATTAGTTTTGACCCGTTAAAGAGATTTGCAATAACCTATTTTGAACAGTGATGAAGAGCACATGAAATGAACAGCACTGCATCCCCGCAACTTCGTTAATAACCGAGATTCAGGCATCGCCTTTTTTTAAACTAACTTTCCCGTTTCTGCGGCCAGATATAGAGGATTTCGATGAAACTAATTCAGTGAAATAACTCTTTTCTACATCTACATCTACATTTAAAAAGAAGTCATGGAGTGAAAATAAATTCAATATAGAGGAATCAGTGCTGTTTTTGAAGCCGTTAAATGGCCCGTCAACTGGAGGTTCAAATGGTTCAAATGGCTCTGAGCACTATGGGACTCAATTTCTGAGGTCATCAGTCCCCTAGAACTTAGAACTACTTAAACCTAACCAACCTAAGGACATCACACACAGCCATGCCAGAGGCAGGATTCGAACCTGCGACCGTAGTGGTCGCGCGGTTCCAGAGTGAAGCGCCTAGAACCGCTCAGCCACAACGGCCGGCTCAACTGGAGGTGTACGCTACTCTGCAAGGAAGCTTGCGCGGCCGAGGCAACAGGTGCGTGATGTGTACGTTATTCTCGACGGAGACTTGTGTCGTCGAGTCAAAAGATTCATAGTCGGTTGTGTGTTGCTCTTCGTCCCAATTTCGATAATACCACCAAAAAACTTCGTGAGACGAAATTCTGCGTCCGCGAAAACGTATGCGAAGGAACGAATACTGTTACTACGGAAGTCACAGAAGAAGCGTTCTTGCAGCTCCTGCAACAAAGAGAGGTTACTATCAGCCAAAGAACGGTTCCGTAGATATAAATATCATACATCCCATGTTTATCCCCATCGTGAGCTACATGGTAGTGATTCTCAACAAGGGGTTGAATACCTTCAATGGGTTCTCCAGCAATAAAATTTTGTGGAGGAAGTGTTCTTAATTGATTACACCACGTTCATGAATCATTTGAGTAACAATCAGTACTGGTCAACGGAAAGACCTCACTGGCTCCATGTGTTCAGCCGACGATAGTGGATTGTGAATGTGTGGCGTGGAATAACCTAGCAGCCCGTACTTAGTTGATGTTACATTGAACGGCGAAAAGTAAACACATTTTTGATCAATACTTTACCCTCGTTATTAACCGGCAGATGATATGGTTCCAACCTGATGGTTGTCCTACCCGTAACTCTTCAATAGCAAGAGATGCATTATTCAGTAGCAAGAGATGCGCTAATCCACTTAATTCCAAACCGGTGGGTTTCAAGCTGCACTCTCATTAAGAGGTACCCAGCACGATTTGCTGACCTGACGGCATTAAATTTCTCACTCAAGGATCATGTATCGTATTTGGTCTACAAACAAGTTCCAGCGACTGTGGAAAAGATGAGAGATACTCCAGACATGTTGACAACAATGAGTTCATCATTGCCGCGGCGTGTACGAAAGTGTCGAGACGCAAATGGTTCTTACTTCGAACAAACTCTTTAAAAAAATCAAATGGAACATGCGGATGTATAATAATAACTTCATTGTTTTTTGTTGACAATCTTTGGTTTTCTTTATTTCATGAATTGTTCTAATGTACGTTTTTCTTTTTCCCAGTGTGCGTATGCCGCAGCATATGTAAAGAAAAACCATGAAATACACTGGTGTACAAAATTGAAGCAACAAACCATTGTTTCTTTGTCCTGTTTCTAACTCACGATATAATCATACAGACTCTCAACAGATGTCCGTACGAAAGTGTTCTGCACGGAAGATAGCATTCCGGTCAAAGAACAACCATGCAGACGACGACGTCAGGGCATCTATCAAACGGGCTAGTGTTTGCCAGGTAGTCCAAATCCACAATCGCTGTGTACACAGTCACAGACGGTGCTGTATGGCACAGTGAGGACTGCTACCACACCCTCTGTGGTGGAGGGACATAGAAAGAATGGCTTAGCGAGAATCGCTCTGTTGTTTTTCGAATGTTGCGACATTTCGTAGAAATGGTTCAAATGGCTCTGAGCACCATGCGACTTAACTTCTGAGGTCATCAGTCGCCTAGAACTTAGAACTAATTAAACCTAACTAACCTAAGGACATCACACACATCCATGCCCAAGGCAGGATTCGAACCTGCGACCGTAGCGGTCGCTCGGCTCCAGACTGCAGCGCCTAGAACCGCACGGCCACTGTGGCCGGCCATTTCGTAGAGACCGGAGCTGTATCCAGAAGACCAGAGCACGACCGACCACATGTGGCATCAGAAAGAGTACTGCACAGCAGCTGGCATCTGACCTCGCAGCAGCCAATGGACATGTTGCATCGAGGTAAACGGTGTACGGAAGGCTTCGGCAGAGTGGCTGTTATTGCCGTACACCTGCTGTAAGTACCTCTGACACGTCTTCAGAGAAGGCAACGTCTAGAGTGGAGTCGTCAACATGTCATCTGAACGGTCGAACAGTGGGCCAATGTTCTTTCTACAGATGTGCCCAAATTTGGTTTGGAGAGAGATTCTCGACAGTTTCCCATCTGAAGAGAACGTTGAACCAGATTTAGGAACCCAAAAATTGTGAAAAAGAGACCGATATCGAGGAGGGTCCGTAATGGTGTGAACAGGAATTATGTCGACCACTGGAACACCTCTTCATGAACTGCAGTCAGGTATTGCTATGAGATTTTGGGACCTCATGTGGAGTTGTTGGGAGGTGCTGTGGGCCCACAATACGTACTGATGGACGATAATGCTCGACTTCATAGAGCACAGGTGGTTGATATTTTGTTGGAAATGGAAGAATTTGCACGCATGGAGCGGCTTGCTAGCTCTCCCGATTTGAATCCAGTAGAGCAAGTCTGGGATGCACTAGGGACACGGGTTGCATCACATTAGCATCCACCAACCACTCTCCAAGACTTGCGAGAAGCTGTGCAGAAAGAATGAGCGCTATGACCTTAACATGAGACTGATGACATCATTTACACCGTGCCCCATCGTTGTCAGGCCTGTACTGTTGCCAGGAGTGGTCACACACCATACTGTGCACATTAAACAGTTGTCGGAACGTGTGTCTAAACCCGTTAAGTTAGAAAAACGAGGAACATATTTGTCTATCGTTCTGCATGTTGTAGTTGTTCACTTTCTGTATTCTTTACATTGTTTCTACTTAACTATCAATTATATATACTGCTTTGTGGCAAAATAAACGTAACTTTGCAAAATTTCTATCTGTTGCGTTAATTTTGGACACTAGTGTAATTTGATTTCCATTTATAATAATAAACTTTATCTTGTCAACTCTAATAATACTAACCGACATTCTACTGCGAGCGTCAGATATTTTTATGGGTATTTGACCATTTGTTGAACAATGTTGGATTTAAAAAGTTAATTGTCTTATCTTAATGCCAGTTGAACGACTTTACGGCGATATAACACTTTGTTTAGGTTTGTTTATAAATAAATCTTCAGCTACCAGTCACGATTTTTATTTATTTTACTTTTCGCACGACGCGTTTCGGGAAATGATTCTCATTTCCACGTGCGTTTTTTGAGTTTTTTTCTATTGTGTTGTCAATGTGTGAGAGTCTGCTTCATTCCGTTGACTTAAGTTTTCTAATGGCCCATTTGTGGAGAGTCTCTCACACACTAAACATCACACACAACTTGTTGTACACTTTACACCTCGAAAATATCTGATATAAGTTTAAGTAAAATAAAGAAAATGAAGTAAAATAAATAAAAATTGTGACTCGTAGCAGGAGATTTATTTATAAACAAACCTATTGATTTCATAGTCGCAGGCTTTCAAAAACCATTTATAATGGATCAAATCAGAACATTTTCTTTGGTACGAAACATGTTCATAACGTTGTAAAGTCTAACGTAAGAGCATGAAATTGCGTCTCGACCACGCGGCAGACGATGTTTTGGAGACTGCCGTAAACTACTGGGTGGAGGAACATTCAACAGCCACAACAACGGCGCAAAAATCCGAAATATGCAGTATTATCTGAGTACCCGGAGTTGCCCGTGTATGTATTTATTAAAATCTTGTGCTTGTCCACCTCCGCCGGCCGGAGTGGCCGAGCGGTTCTAGGCGCTGCAGTCTGGAACCGCGCGACCGCTACGTCGCAGGTTCGAATCCTGCCTCGGGCATGGTTGTGTGTGATGTCCTTAGGTTAGTTAGGTTTAACTTGTTCTAAGTTCTAGGGGACTAATGACCTCAGCAGTTAAGTCCCATAGTGCTCAGAGCCATTTGTCCAGCTCCACCTTCCCCCTCTGTCCATCTCCTCCTCTCCACACTCCACCCTGCCTGACGATTTCCTCCTGCCCCACTCTCTGATCATCTGCTCCTGCCCCTCTCTTTGTGCATCACATCCATCCGCATCCAAGTCCAGCTCATCTTCCCTGCCACTAATTTTATCTCCTCTTCCCCTCTCTAAGTTCGTCTCCTCACTCTCTAACTCAGTCTCCTCTTCTCATACTCTCTGTCAATCTCCTCATCCCCCTCTCTCTGTTAATCTCCTCATCCCTATGTCTCCATCAATCTCCTCACCCTCCTCTATCTGTCAATTTCGTCATCCCCCTCTCTCTGTGAATCTCCTCATTCCCCTCTCTCTTTTAATCTCCTCATCCCCATGGCTCTGTCAATCTCCTCACCTCCTCTCTCTGTCAATCTCCTCATCCTCCTCTCTCTTTCAATCTCCTCATCCCCATCTCTCTGTCAATGTCCTCACTCCCCCTCTCTCTGTCAATGTTGTCATCCCCCTCTCCCTGTCCTCACCCTCCTCCCTCTGTCAATCTCCTCACCTCCCTCTTTTTGTCGACCGCCTCCTGCCCCTTTTTCCGTCTGTCTCAACCTCTCCCCTTTCTTTGTCCGTTTCCTCCTCCCCCTCCCTCTTGACCTACTCCTTCCGTCTAGTGGTTCTAGGCGCGCAGTCCGGAACCGCGCGACTGCTACGGTCGCAGGTTCGAATCCTGCCTCGGGTATGGATGTGTGTGATGTCCTTAGGTTAGTTAGGTTTAAGTAGTTCTAAGTTCTAGGGGACTGATGACCACGGCAGTTAAGTCCCATAGTGCTCAGAGCCTACTCCTTCCTCCATCTGTCTCCATCTCGTCCTTCCCTCTCTCTGTTCATCTTGTCCTTCCCACGATCTCTCACCATCACCAAGTTATCACGCCCACCACAACAGCAGGCTGGTGGTTCTTACCCCCACTATATTTCTTTCCAGATAATAAGTAATATGTTTACCAAGTTTGGTTGAAATGTATGTAGGTGTTTAGAGGAGCGCTTTTCCCGAAATTTTGTCGAAGTAATGACATTTCACATGTATTTCATACACACTTAACGTATGTCACACATACGTGTACACATATTTCACCCGTATCTGTAGCGAATTTTGGCCTGAGGTTTCTTTTTCACGCAGCTAAATGTTTATGATGTCACATCTCCTTCTGAGGTCATCAGTCCCCTAGAACTTAGAACTACTTAAACCTAACTAACCTAAGGACATCACACACATCCATGCCCGAGGCAGGATTCGAACCTGCGACCGTAGCGGTCGCGCGGTTCCAGACTGTAGCGCCTAGAACCTATCGGCCACCAGGCCGGCCGATCCATGTTTCTATTTGCAGAGCTTTAAGACTAAGAAAAGTTGTTCACGTTAATAAGTACAACCACACATGCATATCCCGTGGAAGGCAAGAACAGAAGTGAGTGATGTCATTCGCCGTTCTGAACTTCTCCTTAATGAACTGGTCAACTGCAGATCTATGAATTACAATTGCACCTCTGCGGACAGTTGTGACGTCCACGGATCATGGTGGCAAGAAGATATCAAAATCTCGCTTATGTGACCTCAAATCCTCGAATCGTTTAGCGAATGCTGCATCCATATTATCGAGAGACTGCACAAATGACCCAACAAGGTCATTATCAATGTTAGCCTCGAAATGTGTCACATTCGGAAAATACGTGAAATCACGGTCCTGGAACTGACCTCACCATATCTCCAATTTCATTTGGATTGCGCGAATTTTAGAAAATATGGATACAATTAACCGACCTTTTCCCTGCAATGAAGCATTGAGGCTATTCAAATGAGTCGTTATATCGGTAACGAATGCTTGGTTAACAACCCATTGAGGATTAGGAAGTTCAGGAACTGAGCTCCCTTTCCTATCTATAAAAAGATTTACCTGTTCGGGCAAAAGGAGGAAACGTTCAAGGGTTTCACACCTACTCAGCCATTTTATCTGACAAAAATAGGGTATATCACTGAAGTCACATTCCAGTGAATCCACTAAATCTCGAAGCTGTCATTCAATCCTGTAGACCGTATGAAATTTACAGTCCTTACAACGACATTCATACATTCATAACCCTGTCAAATTGCACAGTCTTCGCACAAAGTGTATCTTGATGAATTACACAATGCAGAGAGAGAAATTGCTGTCCTGGGCTCAGCTTAGTTTTTAGACGTCCCACAAATCCCACGTTACAGACAGCCATACTTGGGGCGCTATCAGTGGCCACGGAAACGAGCTTATTCGAGGGCAGATTCAATTTCGTAACAGCATATTGAACAGCACTAAATATATCTTCGCCTTTACGTGTGTCTCTCATGGGAAGAGAAGCTCTTCTGTGATATTTGAATCTATATACACTCCTCGGACGAATATAGCCAATTATGCTGTATCAGTAACGTTGGTACTTTCATCAAGGTACACAGAATATGCAAAGAATTGTTGCCCTCTCACCATTAGATGTCGTTCAACATCTGCACTAAGGTCTTATATACGGCATGCGATTGTGTGTCCAGGCAGACAAATTGCATGAAATTATGCTGTATTTAGAGGACATAACGGATTCACTAGCAATGTCGAGGCATTATTTCAAAAATAGCTTAGTGGAGAATGAAGGTAGATGACCGCAAATGCTGCGGAGTTCAGTCCGTACTTGGGGCGGTGGGGTGTGGAATCGCATAGTTGTGACACATTGATCCCAACACTCCTGCTTCCTTTTCTTTACTAAAAACCGCGCTTTCGCCTGGAGTCTCTGGAATGCTATTGAATTATCCATAGAGGGATGACTCTTGTGCCGTTGGAGCGCCCTGCGGGGTTCCCTGATAGCTGTAGCTATATCTTCAGACTGCCATCTCACCGGCGGTCATCGGGCTGAGCCAGAGGAGTAAGGTATCGTTGCTGCTGCAGCATGAGTAATAGTATCAATAGCATCCTGTACCAATTTGTCGATATGCGTCACACAGTCGGCCGCAGTGGCCGTGCGGTTCTAGGCGCTACAGTCTGGAACCGAGCGACCGTTACGGTCGCAGGTTAGAATCCTTCCTCGGGCATGGATGTGTGTGATGTCCTTAAGTTAGTTAGGTTTAAGTAGTTCTAAGTTCTAGGGGACTGATGCCCTCAGAAGTTAAGTCGCATAGTGCTCAGAGCCATTTGAACCATCCGTCACACAACTAGCTGCAAAAGTGGCTGCACAGGAGAAAACTTGCCAACCAGCTTTCTGAAGCGACCAACGTGGAGCATGTTATAGATGTCTGTGAGTGGAGAGGGAGAGAACGGTAGCAAAATGGTCGCTGTGACAAAGATCGCCGTGGGCGCGCCACTGAATCAGGGGTAAGACACTCGGGCTGCAAACTGCAAGATCAATAGCTGAAAACGTTCCGTGGGCCACACAGCTCCAGTGTTCAGTAGGCAGACGTCCAGTTCTGAAAGGAGGTGTTCCAGTACTCGGTCTCTGTGAGGTATATAGTCGCCGCCCCACAGAGGATGATGGGCATTGAAGTCCCCCGATAAGAAGAAGGTGACACGGAGCTGAGCCACTAACTCTAGCAGCTCGTGATGATGGAATGGTCCGTGTCAGGGTAAACACTAACGGCCACAGGTGGTAAGGGCATCTGCTCACTGAAAATATCAGAGCGTATGAAGGTGCAGACCCACACTGGACGCTCTCTGGACTTTAACGCGACTGGCACAATAGGGGCGGTAGTTTTTCAGAGCAGGGAGATGTGTTGCCGGAAACCGTGTTTGCAGAAGCGCTAAGCCAATTACGGAATAAGTAGCCATTAGATGACGGAGTTCGGTCAAATGGCCACCGTAGCAGTTACAGTTCCATTGAAGGAGAGTTGGTTTCAGGTCTGAGAAAGTGGCAAATGGAAAATATGGGTGTGATTAGTTTGCTACCAGGTCGTGGTCTACCTGATTGCGCGATCCATCGTCCATTTGCATAGGCTCGACTGCTGCACGGCTGCAGAGCAGAACATCCAAAGCCTCAGAAAGTAATTTACCTTTCTGCTTATCCTTCGGAGACTCCGATTTCTGTGAAGATTTCAGCATTTTATCTTCCGGGAGCAAAGAGGACCGTACCTTTCTTCGTCCCGCAGCCTGTGACTGCTGAACCATGTCCTGAGAGGGCGCATTTTGACAGGTGTCCTCAAACGTGACACCAGAGGATAACTAGGCATCTCTGGCCGCACCGATGGTGCGGGAATAACCGGTGCTATAGGTGTAGAGGATGAAGGAGCTGACATTCCCTCCCCCAAATGGAGGACAGGCCCTGGAATACGATCAGGGCCTGGAGGTGTCGTGTCAGACATTGTCATTACGTAGGGTGTGGACTGTGAAACGACAGTCGCAAAATTGAAGACTGTATTGGCTCTGAGCACTATGGGACTTAACATCTGAGGTCATCAGTCCCCTAGAACTTAGAACTACTTAAACCTAACTAACCTCAGGACATCACACACATCCATACCCGAGGTAGGATTCGAACCTGCGACCGTAGCGGTCGCGCGGTTCCAGACTGAAGCGCCTAGAACCGCTCGGCCACAGCGGCCGGCGAAGATCATGTTAGTCGGATGAAGTATTTAAAACTTTTTCCTTCCCTCTTGATAAGACAGGCGGTCAGGCGTTTTATAATTTCGAATTTTCTTTTCCCTCTCAAACACTGATCATTGTGGTGAACGAGGAGGGTGCGGTTCCGGACAGTTGACACATTGAGGGGGTTGGTCACAAGTGCTGCCCTCGTGGGACGCCCGTCTACATGTACTACAGATAGCCTTGTTAGAACAGCGGGACGACATGTGAAGGCCTGACATCACCATCACACCTATAAACCATGACCTTGACTTCTCATGCAAAATGTTGCCGTCGAAGGCTAGGGTAAAAGCTTCAGTGTCCACTCTATTATCTTAGGGTACCTTCTGGATGTGGCGAACAAAATGGACTTCACGCCGCGAAATATTAGTATGATGGAGAGGGGGGGGGGGAGTCCACTGGGGGCCTAACCGCACAATAAACCTGTGTTCCGCGTGGGGCGGCGGAGGGATGAAATGGACTGCTGTAGCCTGTTGTGGAGTTGTGAACCACTGAGGGCTACGGCGGGGATGGAACCTCTCCGTCGTTTCTACGTCCCCAGTTCCACACAATACAAGAAGTCATTCCCCAAACGGCCTGCACTGCGGTAAAATTTGGAAAGTGGAGGTCAAACCCAACCAGAATTTAGAAAGCCCAAAAATGTGAAGGAAAAAGTGTTAAATGGGAAAAAACGAAAAAGTGATGAGAGCAAAAACTTTCAAAAGTCCGAAAACAGTCACAAGACCAAAGTAAAACGAAACCTGACCCAACAAATACAACTCCTATTAGTCGACTCCTACGATAAGCACGGAAGGGCCGCGGCTGTGTTCTGGCCCCTGACACCGCCGTGGGGGCCTGATTTAGAGATTACACTTCATCCTCATGTCATATTTTCCGGTACTATCCCGTTAGAGTCACGGTAACGCTTCGGAATTGTGTATATGTCAACGTAATTGTTAGACATTCTCTGGATGGATATTAAATATTTAAATAAATTTACAAGTGTCTTCGAAAACGTTTTGAAGATTAGTGTTTCGTCGACAACGAGGTCATTAGAGACGGAGCGCAAGCTCGGGTGAGGGAAGGATGGGGAAGGAAATCGGCCGTGCCCTTTCAAAGGAACCATCCCGGCATTTGCCTGAAGCGATTGAGGGAAATCGCGGAAAACCTAAATCAGGATGGCCGGAGACGGGATTGAACCGTCGTCCTCCCGAATGCGAGTCCAGTGTGCTAACCACTGCGCCACCTCGCTCGGTGAAAACGTTTTATCTACGTAAATGTATGAATAAAGAGAACAGTATTGTCTGCTAACCAGTCAGTCGTTGTATTGGTATATAACTTGCTTCAGTCATTTAGGCAGGCCGGACATTTTGTCACATTTCAACTTGAAATTAGGAATGGCTATAAAGCCGAAATTATGATTATGTGAAGAAAACGAATAGTTGTTTATAGTTTAAAAAGCGGGAATTTCTTTCCAAACATCTGCATATTTAGCGGCAACGTCGGTAGTCCGAGGCTATAGTTGTTCTCCTTTCTGAACGAGTCGAGTCCACTTGTACACGACAACAGGCCCACGAGACGAGTGGGCTGCGGCGAAGACTCGCGAGTCGAGTGAACTGGCGCACGAAGAGATGACGTCACAGTACTCGCTGGCAAACTTAAAGCGTGTTCACGCAGCTCATTTCTGATCTTTAGCAGGCTGCCGGCAATACCGAAACAAACGGCTGCATTTGGAATGGTGGCGTTACTGGGAAGCACGGGCTGCTGATAAATGGCATCACACTGTGTTCAGTGACGAATCGCCGTTGGGCGCTACCTCGCATGCGGGTATAGCAGCGACCTGAGGAGAAGTCTCGCTCTTCCAGTGTTTTGGAGAGGCACAGCTGTGTCACTCCTGGCGTTACGGTGTACGCTGTCATCAGATACGGCTTCAGATCACGGCCAGAAATGACCGAGGGAAATCTGACGGCACAAACCACACCACGGCGTCCTGCGTCCCAGTTTGTTACCTCTCCTGCAACAGTCTCGTGGTGCGATTTTTCAGTAGGAGAATGCTCGACCACACATAACATGTGTCTGCCTCCCGTGGCTAGCAAGGTTGGCAGATCTGTCCCCGACAGAACCTGTCTGGGACCAGCTCGGATGTCTACTCCATCCCAGTGCCAGTACCCAGTTTGTCTTAGAAGAGCATTCAATGCCTTTATGACTCCTTTCCCAACCGAATCGGTGAATGCGTCTACGCCCGTGGGGGTGAAACGTCATACTGATAAGTGGACTTGTACAACTTGATTCTCTGTATATTTGACTCTACATTGTACTGGCTGAAATAACATCACATACCCTTTAAACCCGTCAAGTTTCATTTCGTTTCCATGTCCCATTATGGATGTTTCACTTGATTTGTCAGTCAGTATATTTGAAATATTAACTTTTCGATTAATTTTCCATCTAATTCGGACCTAATTTCTCATATCGTCTACGGTTAGGGAACGTAATATGTGTAATTTCATGCAGGAATTCTGATACTTACAAAATAGAAATTGTGATTTTGCAATCGAGCACGAAAAGATATAACACTCTTGTGATGAAGAAAACAGTCACCAGTGGTTTTGAGGGTCGACAGATTTCGGAACTGTTATGGTGATCCTCATCGTCAAACGCTTCAAATTTCACGTTGCCTACGACGCTTTCGCTCACATACACTACTGGTCATTAAAATTGCTACACCACGAAGATGACGTGCTACAAACGCGAAATTTAACCGACAGGATGAAGATGCTGTGATATGTAAATGATTCGCTTTACAGAGCTTTCACACATGGTTGGCGCCGGTGGCGACACCTACAACGTGCTGACATGAGAAAAGTTTTCAACCGATTTCTCATACACAAACAGCAGTTGACCGGCATTTCCTGGTAAAACATTGTTGTGATGCCTCGTGTAAGAAGGAGAAATGCGTACCACCACGTTTCCGACTTTGATAAAGGTCGGATTGCAGCCTATCGCGATTGCGGTTTATCGTATCGCGACATTGCTGCTCGCGTTGGTCGAGATCCAATGACTGTTAGGAGAATATGGAATCGGTGGGTTCAGGAGGGTAATACGGAACGCCGTGCTGGATCTCAACGGCCTCGTATCACTAGCAGTCGAGATGACCGGTATCTTACCCGCATGGCTGTAACGGATCGTGCAGCCACGTCTCGATCCCTGAGTCAACAGACGGGAACGCTTGCAAGAGAACAACCATCTGCACGAACAGTTCGACGAGGCAGGAGCGCCTGCGATGGTGTACTCAACGACGAACCTGGGTGCACGAATGGCAAAACATCTTTTTTTTTCGGATGAATCCAGGTTCTGTTTATAGCATCATGATGGTCGCATCCGTGTTTGGCGACATCGCAGTGAACGCACATTGGAAGCGTGTATTCGTCATCGCCATACTGGCGTATCACCCGGCGTGATGGTATGGGGTGCCATTGGTTACACGTTTCGGTCACCTCTTGTTCGCATTGACGGCACTTTGAACAGTGGACGTTACATTTCAGATGTGTTACGACCCGTGGCTCTACCCTTAATTCGTCCGCAGCTCGTGGTCGTGCGGTAGCGTTCTCGCTTCCCACGCACGGGTTCCCGGGTTCGATTCCCGGCGGGGTCAGGGATTTTCTCTGCCTCGTGATGACTGGGTGTTGTGTGATGTCCTTAGGTTAGTTAGGTTTAAGTAGTTCTAAGTTCTAGGGGACTGATGACCATAGATGTTAAGTCCCATAGTGCTCAGAGCCATTTGAACCATACCCTTCATTCGATCCCTGCGAATCTCTACATTTCAGCAGGATAATGCACGACCGCATGTTGCAGGCCCTGTACGGGCCTTTCTGGATACAGGAAATGTGCGACTGCTGCCCTGGCCAGCACATTCTCCAGATCTCTCACCTATTGAAAACGTCTGGTCAATGGTGGCCGAGCATTTGGCTTGTCACAATACGCTAGTCACTACTCTTGATACCGAGCGAGGTGGCGCAGTGGTTAGCACACTGGACTCGCATTCGGTAGGACGACGGTTCAAACTCGTCTCCGGCCATCCTGGTCTAGGTCTTCCGCGATTTCCCTAAATCGCTTCAGGCAAATGCCGAGATGGTTCCTTTGAAAGGGCACGGCCGATTTCCTTCCCCATCCATCCCTCACCCGAGCTTGCGCTCCGTCTCTAATGACCTCGATGTTCAAATGGTTCAAATGGCTCTGAGCACTATGGGACTCAACTGCTGAGGTCATTAGTCCCCTAGAACTTAGAACTAGTTAAACCTAACTAACCTAAGGACATCACAAACATCCATGCCCGAGGCAGGATTCGAACCTGCGACCGTAGCGGTCTTGCGGTTCCAGACTGCAGCGCCTTTAACCGCACGGCCACTTCGGCCGGCTACCTCGATGTCGACGGGACGTTAAACACTAATCTCCTCCTCCACTACTCTTGATGAACCGTCGTATCGTGTTGAAGCTGCATGGGCAGCTGTACCTGTGCACGCCATCCAAGCTCTGTTTGACTCAATGCCCAGGCGTATCAAGGCCGTTATTACGGACAGAGGTGGTTGTTCTGGGTACTGATTTCTCAGGATCTATGCACCCAAATTGCGTGAAAATCTAACCACGTGCCAGTTCTAGTATAATATATTTGTCCAATGAATACCGATTTATCATCTGCATTTCTTCTTGGTGTAGCAATTTTAATGGCCAGTAGTGTAGTAACGTGTGCTATAATCTAACCTTAAAAAAATAGCATCTATCTTTACATCGGAACGCATTAAGGCATCTGTTTCTCAATCAGGAATGCTTAAAGAACAAAGATTCGTAATTGTATCATGATACTGTGTCAAATAGTGAACTGCAGGTGAAGACATATCCGTGCATTCTTTATGTGGTGATATGACACACACTGCTCTTCCTCTGTTAGTATCCATTTGGTAGCAAGTATCTCTCCAATCAGGGATGAAGTTGTGAGTAATCACATTTCTGAAATTGCCCCTCTAAAACAGTTTCTTCACTTCAAGTTAGATACAGTCTGAAAGTAGTTTGTTGAAGTGTCAAGTGTCAGGTTATTTATTCCTACGAGACTTTTGAGTGGCTAGTCTGTTGCAACGAAGTTCTGTATCAGGTTATCGATCGCTTAATGTATAAGGGGCAGTCAAATGAAAACGAGACAGATGAAAAAAAGTAAGTAAACTGTTTATTATTGTTCCGGCGTAACAAGCGCCGGCACGAAGATCAAGAACGATACAGCTGAGAAGGCTGTGAGACGACGTCAGCCAATAGTACGCTGACTAGGATCGCACCACGACAGGAGCGGCCTCTATCCGAAGAGAATATAAGCACCGCTACGGATAGCCGCGGCCGCGGTAGAGGAGGAGCCGTCATCCTAACTGTTTAGCTGAGACTTGTGATTACATAAATTGCTTGCATGGAAATTGTATATATCGAAGGACATTGAATATTTGCATGTCGCCAATTGCTTGCGACACTCCATTGTGAAAAAGAGAAAGTTAAGTACTGTCAGTTCAATTACTGTAATAAACTCCATTAATATGATTTGCTTGTATCTTGTCTAGCAATCCGAGAAAACAGCTTCCTAGGCACCCTATATCACACTAGTGGGCAGGATCCCACAATTATTTCACAAGTAATCGCCATAACTGCCAATCCATTTACTTCACTGTGAGATATGACGATCAACGACTACATTGGAAAAATGTTTCCGCTTGCTTAGAGAACCATGTTTCTACCAAAGAGTGCACTCCGATGCAAATCGACAACCACGAATGCCTTTTTTCAGGGCTCCAAAAATATGGAAATCGTATGGGGAAAGGTCGGGAGTTTTTTTTTTTTTTTTTTTTTTTTTTTTTTCCACTTGCCGCCCTGATTTTACGACCCACCACCTAAGTGCTTAAGGTGGGTCTATTTTGACCACTTGGCCGCTACGACCGGTGTGCGGACACTGATGTAGTTGATGAAACTCACACCAGTTCCCGCATCCTGTCGCACCGTTGCCCGTGTCCCGCCACGTGGAGGCGGGTCTGTGCTTTTATTTTTTTTTTTTCTTCTTTTTTTTTCTTTACTTTGGCAGCTTTCCCAAAACCGATTTAACAAAAATTACAAAAATTAATTTTGAATTGGAAGAAGGAAATACAAGGAATAGTTTAGTCTGAAGAGGAGAAAAGACGATAGGAAAGGAAGAGATGATAGTCCCACCACCGTAGGGGACTGAGGATGAGCGTCTTGGGATTTATCTTCAAGCCTCTGATCCTCAGTCCCCTAACCTTAGCCTAGGAAGTTCTATTCTATTCTAGTTGTGGCGTTTGATATCTCTATTTATGTTCTATCTGGTTACTTGTATACAGGTTTAGAGTGCCGTGGTAGCTGATGGCAATTGCGACGGTGCGCCGACACTGTTTATGTCTAATTTTATACATTAATCTATTGTCAGTTTTAGTTCTACTTATGTAAGTCTATTGCATGTCAGTTGTTTTATATTGAGACTTAGTTTAGTTCTTCCACACTATGATGTCTGTCTGGGTGCTGCATATAGGTTTATTGTCTGTGTGGTCTTCTGTTCCTGTACTCTTTGTGGCATTCGTCAGAAATTTTGTCTGTTAGTGCGTTCAGTATGTCCCAAAGTTCAGGTGTTCTGATCGCGTCGTATATGTGTTCCTCTGTCTGTAAGTGTTGTATCCCAGGTGTGTTCCTGTGCTGTCTGTATTTCCCGCAGAATAGGATTGTGTGTTCGGGGGTTCCCATACCTCCACATGTACACGTTGATGTGTCTCTAAGACTCACGCGATTTAAGTGCGTGGGATAAGGTCCGTGGCCAGTCAAGAAATGCACCATGCCGCGGCTAGGATCGGCATGTTTCATTCTTAATCTTTCCGTTATGTTCGGAAAAAATGTATAGACTCTCCGTCCCTTATCACTTGTGCCCCATTCCTGTTGCCATGTGTCGATTTTCCATTTTTTGAGGTCCCGCTTATTGTTCAGCGGGGAACCAGTCAATATGTTGACCTGGTCTAGTCTACCCATCTTTAACCAGTACAGAGCGGCCCGATATTTGATTGTGATATCTATCGGGAAGATTCCTAGCACGACACACAGTGCTTCAACTGATGTAGTGCCGAAGGCTCCCGATAGTCGCAGAAGGACGCTTCTCTGCCCTCGCCTAACCGCTGTTCTGTTTGTGACGAGGTTGAGTCTGTGCGCCAAAGTACTGGCCGCAAAGCTTAGCACTGATTCGAAGAGTGCGCAGTGGTAAGTTCGTGTGACTGACAGAGGAAGTCTGTATTGTCCTGAATTAATCCTTGCCAGTTTATGTAGTAATTTTTCTGCTTTGTTTGTTGTTAATCTGATATGTTCATGGAAGTTCAGCTTCTCATCTATGTATACGCCCAAGTAGCGGGTTACCGTCATTCTCTTTATGTTGTTGTTCTGTATTTTAATAGATGGATTGCGTCTGAGTTGCCCTTTGAGCAGGGTGTATGTTGTTTTGTTGCCCGCTATCTTGAGTTTGTTTGTGTTGCACCACTGTGTTATTGTCTGCAGTGTGCCACTCGCCTTCTCCTCTAGCTGGGCTCTTGTATTTGCTGAGATGACCACCAGTAGGTCATCTGCATAGGCGACAGCACCGTCTGTCCTCATATCCTCCTCCAGCAGTTGCAGGAGAGGTTCAAAAATTATGTCCCAGAAGATGGGTCCACAGATCGATCCCTGCGGACATCCCTTGGTAATTTTCCTTATTACCTTCCGGTTGCCCACGCGCCATTCCACTATTCTGTCTCTGCAGTAGTCTAAAAGACTGTTGTATAGGGCTGCGGGTACTTCCATCTGGCGTAACCTCAGAAACAGTGCTGGCCACCACAGGTTGTCAAATGCTCCTGCGATGTCTATCATGATTGCCAAGGAGTATGTTTTATCTGTGTTTTGTGTAATTTCTAAAGCTCTGTTTATTGCATCATCGATGCTTTTCCCTTTCCGAAATCCAAACTGGTGGGGATTCATTCCAAGTAGGGTTCTGTGAGCCTGCAAGCGGTCACACAGTAGCCTCTCTTGGATTTTTGCCATGGTGTTTATGAGGCATATTGGTCTGTAGGATTTCGGATCTGATTGGTCTCTGTCTGATGATTTTCGTATGATGACTGCATTTGAGGTTTTCCAGACTGTCGGTACACGGCCTAGCCTTAAGGCGTCGTTTAGTAGTTCTGTTAAGTATGGGGTGATCTGTGGTGCTAGCCTCTTAAGCACTTCTGCATGGATCCTGTCGGGTCCAGGTGCTTTTTTATTCTTTAGCTCTCTTATCGCTACCGCAACTTCCTCATGCGCAAAGGGACAGGTGACGGCGTCGGTGTTATACTGTTCATGAAGTTCTTGTCTGAGTGTGATCTGTTCCTGTGTGTCTGAGTCTGTGGCATCTTCCGGGAGGAGTTTGTTCAGCAGATATTGTGCTGTGTTTCTCCATCCCACTGTCATTGTGCCGTCATCCTGCCGTAGCGTGCTTAATGCCAATGGGGTCTTTATTTTTTCTGTCAGGATCTTGTATTGTTCCCCCCAGATATTCTGTTGTGTGTGTGTGGTCAAGTAGCTCTCCCAGTGTTGTTTCCTGGTCTGAAATAATGTCTTTTTGAAGAGTTCTTTGGCTTCCCTATATGCAGCTAGTCTTAGTAGTTTGTCTCTTTGTATCCATGTCCTCTGGTATAGTTTTCGTTTCCTTGTCATGTCACGTTTGAGTCTGGTTAATTCGTCTGACCATGGTGTTTCCCGTTGTTTGCTGTGTGTGTGCGTAGATATTGCTGTTTCTTGTGCTGTTTGGATGATTTGTGTCAGTTTGTGTGCTCTGTAGTCCACGCTTCCCTGTATGTTGTATATATTCTCATTTTGAACAATTTGTTGTAGTCTGTCCCAATTCGCTCTTTTAAAGTTGAAGTGTGTTGTATTGTGTGTGGTGCGATAATTGTTTGTTGTGAGACTTATTTCTATTATGTTGTGATCACTTGTGGTCAGAGAGTGGTGTATGGTCCATCTTTGCAGTCGTCCTAATGTTCTGTCATTCGCCAGAGTAATATCGATTTTGGTGGCAGATCCGCCTGGACCTCTGTATGTAGGTGTAGGTCCGTCTTCATTTATAATATGTAGTTGTGTCTCCTGTATGACGTCGTTGACTTTCCGTCCTCTGTCGTCCGTTCTATCCGAGTGCCATAGTGTGGATTTAGCGTTGATATCTGCACATATAATTAGGTTCTTATTTCTAGAGTACTCAGCAATGTCTTGTATCATATGTAGGTATGGCTCTATGTCGTCACTGTACTGTGCGTATAGTGATGAGACCACCCATGTGTCTCGACCCTTAGTTATTTCTGCCGTGGCCAGATGACTGTTACATAGCTGCGTAATCTTAGTGATATTTAAAGTTTTGTTGAGGACAACTATGGCAGCCTTGTAGTTTCGTCTGTCTGAGATTGTGACAGCGTCCCAGGGTAGGTTAGTTAAGTTTCCCTGGGTTGTCACATAAGGTTCTTGCAGGCAAAGAATATCCGCCTGCAAGTCCAGAGCTACTCGCGGCAGTTCTGCACTAACGAGTGTGCTTCTATTAGCATTAAGTTGTATTATTTTCATGGGTGTTTCACATGAAGGTAGAATTTGTGTCCTGTTTGCGAGTAGTCAAAGTCAGTTCTGCCATGTGCCCTCACTTGGTCCTTGTACACTTGGTGTGGGTTATATGTTTCCCCCCTCCGACTACACGCTAGTGTGACTAATTTTTCTAGCTCTGCTGGGTCTGTAGGTATGTTTGCGGTCTTTAAAGTCATTCTGTCAGATTGTTCAGTGGTCGGGAAGCATACATAGCTGCCTAGTGGGTGAAGTAGTCTGGTTAGCAGTCTTTGTGCTGTGATGAAAGTATCCTTATATTCTAGCCTACTTAGTCTTAAGTTTAGTTCTACATTGTTGTAGTCAGCATGCCATGGTGTTTGGCCGACTTTTCTCTTCTGCTCTTTTTCTACATATGGGATGATTCCGCTATATTTATCTCGAAGTGCAGATGTCACCGGTGTGGTGTCTTGTTCCGTCTTCAATGGTGGTGAGGCTGATGAGCTGTTACCTGCGGCTCTTCTTCTTTCACCTTTACTTTTTCTTATGTTTACACTACCTATTGCACTGTCGTCACCTTTCTTTTTGCTATCACTATCTGTACACTCATCGTCACTATCGTGATTACCCGTAAGTAGGTTTGTGTCAAGGACTACTACCTTTTTCTTATATGTCTCGTTACATCCGGTCATCTGTTGTGTTTCATTATGTTGTTGAGGTGTTATGCGTTGTTGTGTATGATCTGCAGGATTAATTATCCCTCCAGATCAGTCGGGAGTGCACGGAGGATGTGTAAGCGATTCCTAGCGAAACTTGTGCAGCGTCGTCGAAAGAACCTGCGAACAAAATGCCCGTCCACATGTCGCCGAGGTTTTCTCGACTGCGCTGCACAAGTTTCGTTGGGAATCCCTTACGCATCTATTATACAGTCCCGATCTATCCCCGTGGTATTTTCATATTTTTGGAGCCCTGAAGAATGAGATTCGCGGCCATAGATTTGCTTTGAGCGAAGAGGCGCATGCCTTGGTACAGTCACGGTTCCGTACTCCGAGGCAACCGAAAACGCTTTTGCATGGGGACATTGACCGTTTTTTTCTCAAAGCGGGATGAATGTATTAACAGTTATGGCGACTACTTTTGAAATAGTAAACAGTTTACTTACTTTTTTCTATGTGTATCATACTACACTCTTTGATTAGGCGAGTGAATGCATTTCTGCTTGCCTATACTTGGGAGGCAGTGTGATCTGCCTAGTCACAGACCTATGCGGGCCATGTCACTTCTTTGTGAGTGCCGTTGAACGATGGACAAATTACTCTGATTCTGAATGTGTTGTTGACTTTCGGCTTCTTTTGCTGCTTCCACGTTTTGCTACGTCGACTAGTGTAGCAGCTAGCTTATAGATGATGTGGATTTGTGATAAGGTTAATTTCTGATGGTCATTTTCATGGAACAAGCTATGAGAATTATGGCGAGGTGCCGGATCCCACTTTCAACTGGGCGTAACGTTTTGTTTGTAGCATTTTCAGGTCTCTAAATGAACCTTCACTTGTGTTCAGCGTTAACTTCCGTTGTTCACAGAGGCAGATCGTGGTCTATGAATATGGTACAGTATGGGTTTTTTTATGCGTTTATCCGCACAGTAGGCGTAATGGCTACATCACATTCTCGTTAGTTTAAATGTTTTCGGGGTTTTCTGATATGTCTAGAAATTCTCTTTGTTCAATTTTTTCATATATGGCCCTGTGGTCCAGCACAGGACAACTATAATCCGTAATTTGTTATTGCTTTTGAAATGAGTCGCAATAATTACGAATTTAACTAAAATATACGATTTATTTTCCTCCCACAGTCAGTGAAACCCATGCTAAAAATTCGTTGCACACGTGCTTGTGTGTTCACTATCGAATCTTTATTTAATCTGAGCACGAACGTTAATGTGAAATTGCCTTTAGTAGGAATATTCATCAATGTGAAACCACACTGAATCAGCAGAAACCTTTTTCAGTTCCTTGCATTCCATT
Organism: Schistocerca piceifrons; assembly: GCF_021461385.2. Lineage (NCBI taxonomy): Eukaryota > Metazoa > Arthropoda > Insecta > Orthoptera > Acrididae > Schistocerca > Schistocerca piceifrons. The sequence continues at coordinate 865,116,178 of NC_060149.1, read as the reverse complement.
ACAACTAAGAAGAGACTCCGAGACTACTAGCTGTTTATAAGATTACTATTTGATATATTCGTGTGTAGACAGGTGTCACCTGTCAGACTGAGGCTAACATCCTCATAGCACCTACAAGGAAGATCAATTATATGTTCGCCGAATCAGGTTATGGAACTTCGATAAGTAACCATTATCTTAAATTCATTCAAATATTTATCCAGGGCTCCATTTCTTCACTTTGCGCAATGTAAGCACCCTCTAATCTTGGATTCGTTTATTAAACCGTGGTAGATAGCGTTATAGATTATTTCTTGGGTCAAAATTTTGTACGATTAGGGCACCAGGGGCACATGTTCAAGACATTTTACTCAAATCACATGCTCTCATGTCTTTATTTCAGTTACACACACACACACGCACGCAAGCACGCACGCGCATACAAAAAGAACATGCAGAAGTCTTACAAGCTATAGCGTCCACGCATCGCAGGAACTTTCCCAGACTATTGATAACATGAGTGTTCGAGCTGTAATTCTTCTTTCGTATGTTTTTTTATTAAGATACTCAAACACAGAACTTTTAATTGTAGTAAAACGAAGAACATTTAGTTTTTATTTACACTTCCATGTTTTGGATAATTGGTAACTAATATTGATATCACATCTGATGAAAAAAATCCACGAAACAGCTTTTTAAGGACGAAGAAAATAGATACTGTGGAGGTAGGAGGTAAGCCTGATTTGAACTAATCTCTAAATTTACGGAATTAACTGGAAGGTTGTGGGGTGGTAGTGTGCAGGACAGTAGTGGAATCTGACTTGTACCGTGGAGTCTTGTTTCATTTCATCACAGATCAAGAGTGTCAGAACGTGTTTATTGCCCGAAAGAAGAGAGGAAACAAGGAGATGATCTGCATTTCAATTCAGAAATTTTTAATGCTTCTGGACAGATTCCCTATTTAGAAACAACAGAGACCAATAATAGTACAGAAACGCATCTTGCAACTTCTTATTGTACAGAACGTAAATCACTGAAACATATTATACAGAATCTAATCATACAGAACGTAAAACATTAAAACATACTCTAAAACATGCACATACAGAGTGTCGCAGGAGTACTTGTCAGTATTCAGTGATATGACAGCTGCGATCATTCGAAGCAAAAAAGTCGAGTACACGTGGGCTCTAAAATGCATACCCTAAGAACTATGAGCACTTGTTCAGTGGTAGAGATGTTTCACAGCAGTGAAGACGAAGAAGTGGTCATAGCTCTTAACGAACGTAATTTAGAGGTCATGTTTACTAGACTCTGCTTTTACTGATCGTTCCTGTCATACACCTGAATATTGACCCAAATTCCTGGGACATCCTGTACAGCAAAATACTTGGAAGAGCGACTAAGATATTTAATGGTAAGAGAATTGTTTCTAATAATCATCAGTTGAAAGCAGACGTCGCATAAACTACATCGATGACACGCTGCGCAAGCAGCCAAGCATCTCACACGTGCACTTGTCACATACGCTTTGCCACAGGTGAGGAGCAAGGAACGGCAATCAGACGAATTATTGCCGACAGAGAACAGATGCCTTTGTTTTATCCAGAAGATGTTTTTAAACGAAGGCTTGTTCAAAGAGACGGAGAGGTCTCATTAACTTCACCGCGGGTGTAAGTAAAACTAGACGTGTCTGTTCGAGGTGTTTTCGTTCTTACCGAAGGTTTTCATAAACTTGAAGGCGTCGCCGGGTACTTCGCTACTTTGTAAGCAGCGGAACTATTATTTGCACTAGCATCAACTCAAAGAAGACTCCCCCCTGTATTCTTCCTCCTCCCTCACGACTATATTGTTATACTGACTGACGATGTAAGTTCTTATTGAAACCGTCAGTGTAGCAGAATTCCTGCTGCGGGACGCAGTCTTGGAGTCGCGCAATGAGGTGTAGCAATACACGGACAAGGATATCACAGGGCATACTACAGCTTGCAAACAATGTTTTTGTATGTAGGAAAAACGACAAATGACCAACCACGCTAAACGAAATGTGCAGTACATTGAACGCCAAAAGGACCGAAATCCATTCCCATACCAGTCAGTGTGCCTTTAGTTTCCATATGTGCTCATGTAGCGCCAGGAATTTGTCATGGTCGCCTCTCAACTAATGAAAACAACTTTAAGTTTTAACTGGCTTTCTTCTGTGCTTCTATGGAGATATTAATGGTACAGAGAACTTCCAACGTTTTATCTCCTTCACTTCTGAACCAAAATAATAAAGGACGTCTGCGGCTGATGTTTGATCTTACGAGTGGATTTTAAAGGGTACAGTTTAGGCTACGTGTAATGATTTTTTGTTGCGGACTAATGAAATACAGGGCATTTATTATCATTGATGTGTGTTCCACGCCACGTAGCAGCTAGTATATCTATACTACTATCTATACTGCCCCTACCGTTGTCATTTTATCCAACCCGCAATGTTTAGTTACGCTTCATAAAACACGTGCGAGATTTTCATATTCTCTTTTGTTCTTTTGCTCTCTACGCGCAAACTATCAGCCCTACAGAAAAAAATGTGCACATCTTTTTGTAGGAAATTTAATGCAGTTAAGTTGTGTACTGGAATACGTTTTCGCTGGAGGCCACGGTTCTCGAGTTGTTCATAAAAACGTACAAAAGTGACCTTCAAACGCACTTCCACTCAACTCTCACCCCTCACCAGCCATGATTTCTAGTTTGTTGTTCGAGGCACTATCTCCTACCACTACACGAAATACTCTCGATATTCGACCTTTCTCGGTATCTATTGATTAGGCTATTATGCCATCAACATAGTCGGCTATTCCGTTAACAATATTAATTTAAACGTGCCTCTGAGGCTAATGAACGAAAAACTAAAACTAATTACGCAAACAATTGCATCCTAATTTAACCCTTACAAGCACAGCAGTTTCTTAGTCAGAAGGCCTGACTAACACAACGATTAATTTTTATGTTTAATTTATGATGTTAAAATTCACAACATTGCCAGGTAAAATTTACATAAATGTCAATTTTAGAATCAGCAATTGTTCGAATAAGCCTCTGGCGTTATAAGTCAAGTCAGTAAAGACCAAAAAAGATCGAATGTGGGAAATGATTCGTGCAGTGGCAAATACTTGTACAGTGAAAAGTAACATACCAGAAATCTTGACCGGTGGTGGATGAGTGTGGGAGGGGGAGTCCGTTCGAAGGTCACTTTCGTTCGTTTTTATTGAATAACTCCAAAACTGTGGTCTCTGGTGAACACGTAGGACAACGAACAAAATTTAATTACATTAAAGTTCTGTTATTTTTTTCTGCTGGACTAATAGTTTGCGTGTAACGAGCTAGAGAATACGAAAATCTTGCGTGTGGTTTATGAAGGCAAGTTATGACATTGCGGGTTGCATAAAATGACAGCGATAGGGGCAGTTGACTCACGTTGTACACTGGTGTGACTTAAGTCATGGAATATCACCTAATACTGTGTCGGACCTCCTTTAGCCCGGTGTAGTGCAGCAACTCGACGTGGCACGGACTCAAGAAGTCTATGGAAGTCCCCTGCACAAATATTTAGCTATACTGCCTCTGTAGCCGTCTATAATTACGAAAATGTTGCCAGTGCAGGATGTTGTGCACCAACTGACTTCTCGATTATCGTCCATAAATGTTCTATGGGTTTCATGTCGGCGATCTGGGTGGCCGAATTATTCGCTCAAATTGTCCAGAAAGTTCTTCAAACAAGTCGCTAATAATGGCCCAGTGACATAACGCATTGTCATCCATAAAAATTCTATCGTCGTTCGGAATATTTAATACCCTAACGATTCCCGAAAGAGAATACCCCATGCGTCTAGCTCTAGGCACCATTCCGAGTACAGAGTCTGTTAATTGCCATCGTGCGGCCAAAATCACGTCGGACAGCTTTTCACATGAATCACTGCAGTTTTATACCATGTTTATGCGATACTACAGCCATCTGTATCAGTGCGTGTCGCTATCCCTTGACCTTTGTAGCCTCAGCGTATAAAGAGAAGTAGTTGTTTTACATACCTATCAAAACTCTCGAACAATTCTTGACCGATCTACCCAGATTTTTACACAATACTCTAATAAACTTTCAGACTGAAAGAGGCTACAAATTTATTAAATATATATGATATACAAATGCATAAACCTATACTATTATACACCAAGGTGACAAAAGTCACGGAATAGCGACATGCACATACACAGATGGCGGTAGTATCGAGTACACGAGGTATAATAGGGCAGGGCATGGACGGAGCTGTGATGTATACTCGTGTGATTCATGTGAAAAGCTTTTTGACGTGATTATGGCCGCACGACGAGAATTAAAAGACTCTGAATGCGGAATGGTAGTTGGAGCTAGACGCATGGACACTCAATTTTGTAAATCGTTGGGACTTCAATATTCCGAGATCCATAGTGTCAAGAATGTGTCGAGAATAGCAAATTTCTGGCATTACCTCTCACCACGGACAATACAGTGGCCGACGGCCTTCACTTAACGACCGACAGCAGTGGCGCTTCCGTGGAGTTGTCAATGCTAGCAGACAACCAGCAATGCGTGAAATAACCGCAGAAATCAATGTGGGACGTACGACGCAGGCATCCGTTAGGACAGTGCGGGAAAATATGGCGTTAATGGGTTATGGCAGCTGAGGAAGACTAGAGTGCCTTTGGTAACAGCACGACATCACCTGCAGCACTTCTCCTGGATTCGTGACCACATCGGTTAGACCCTAGACGAATGGAAAACCGTGGCCTGGTCAGATGAGTCCTGATTTTAGTTGGTAAGAGCTGATGGTAGGGTTCGAGTGGGATGTAGACTCCACGAAGCTATGGACCCAAGTTGTCAGCAACGCACTGTGCAAGCTGGTGGTGTCCCCATAATGGTGCGGGCTGTGTTTACATGGAATGGTCTGGGTACTCTGGTCCAACTGAACCGCTCATTGATTGTAAATGGTTATGATCAATTATTTGGAGACCATTTGCAGCCATTCATGTATTTCATGTTACGAAACAAGATGTCATGGCACCTGGTCACAATTGTTCGCGCTTTGCTTGAAGAAGATTCAGGACAATTTGAGCGAATGATTCGGCCACCCAGATCGCCCGACATGAATCTGATCTAACATTTATGGGAGATAATCGAGAAGTCAGTTCGTACACAACATCCTGCACCGGCAACACTTTCGCAATTATGGACAGCTATGGTATAGAGGAAGGATGGCTCGATATTTCTGTAGGGACTTCCAACGACTTGTTGAGTCCATGCCACGTCGAGTTGCCGCACTACGCCGGGAAAAAGGAGGTCCGACGTAACATTAGGAGGAATTCCGTGACTTGTCACCTCAGTTTATAAAGAAAAGCTTTGTTCAATATAGTTACCAAAAATCTCGAAAAGTTTTTGATCAACTTTCTTCAGATTTTTACAGAATACTCTAATAAACATTCGGACGGACATATCTGTGTAATATTTAAATGCCGGTATTTATAAAATATCCAGTAGGCATACATTGTTAGCAGAGTTCTCGAGAAGTTCTAACAAATTTAGGCCTACTTGAAATTTTTCACAATGCTCTAATAAACAATCGGTTAGATCATATTTGACGGATTTACTTTTAATTTAACACGATACTCTAGTACATGTATCTAATTTTAAACGAAAAATTGTACACACAGCAAAGTGTTGTTTTGTTTTAACAGGAAACAAGAAAGTTTTACTTACGGCTTGTCGGTTTACCACCAGAATACTACTAAGGAATCTGAATCGTCCAGATCTTCGCAGATTAAAGCTACGTGAATTACTGTCAGTGAAGCTACCATCCTCACATATGCAGTAGCTGGTGATGTCTCTCAGACTCCGCATACCAATTACTCCAACCGATTTGTCCACTCATTAGCGAGTTCAATTACTGATCAAGGTTTTGTTTGCAATAATAATAAACAAGGGTCAAGGTCAGAGAGTACTGGAAGAGGACATGGACAGAGAGAGAGGGAAGGAGGTGATGGACAGAGCGTGGGGCAGAAGGGCATTGGGACGTATATCCAATTCCATTACATCTTTAGAAACTGCGAAGTATTGCCCAGTTGGCTAATTTCATTTTACAGCAAGCATATTACCAAGAACGCAGATCTCAACTACACCTTTTGCACATCTTCCTCGTTGCAGTAAGTGTCAGAAAAACATAAAAGAGAAGAATATTGGCGGCACACTGTTTTCTTTAACAAACAGGATGTCTCAAAGGAAGACCTTTTTTATGGAACTTTGATTATCACATAAATATAAGACAATGACTGAAGTATTGGCTTGTGTTACACAGCACGGGCTAGTGACTGCTGATGGCAGTGCCTCTTGTCCGTAAGCTTCAGCGGACTAGAAACACCGCGTACTCTACAAAACTGGTATATAAAGTAGTATCATAGACAACCTCAGTCGATTAACTGCTTAAACCAGCTGCAGCTGCCTTGGCCTAAATGCTATTTAACACATCTAATGTTCAAATGTGTGTGAAATCTTATGGGACTTAACTGCTATGGTCATCAGTCCCTAAGCTTACACACTACTTTATCTAAATTATCCTAAGGACAAACACACACACCCAGGCCCGAGGGAGGACTCGAACCTCCGCCGGGACCAGCCGCACAAAAAATGGCTCTGAGCACTATGGGACTTAACATCTGTGGTCATCAGCCCCTAGAACTTAGAACTACTTAAACCTAACTAACCTAAGGACATCACACACATCCATGCCCGAGGCAGGATTCAAACCTGCGACCGTAGCGGTCACACGGTTCCAGACTGAAGCGCCTAGAACCGCACGGCCACACCGGCCGGCCCAGCCGCACAGTCCATGACTGCAGCGCCTTAGACCGCTCAGCTAATCCCACGCGGCTAACACTTCAAAGATTTTATGTTATTTGATATGTTACTATAATGCATCTGGAGTTAGACTAGTTTCATTGTAACGTCTTGTTGACGTGATGAGAGAATTTCTATGTCGAAGAAGGGACTATAAGGGGATTCGGTGTGGTCACGCTGAAATAGCTGAATATCTACTTTTACACGATTACTTTGCAATTCATAATTAAGTGCCAGGTAGAGGGTTTATCGAACCACAACAAACTATTTCTCCACTGTTCCACTCTCGAAGAACGCTCGGAGAAAACGAATACTTAAATCTTTGCATGCGAGTTCTAGTTTCTCTCATTTCATTCCGACCACCAATTCTCTCTGTGCAGGCTGGCATCCGTCGACAAAAATTTTCGCATCTAGAGGAGGACGTCGGTTACTGAAATTTCGTGAAAAAATCTCGTCGCAACGTAAAACGTCTCTGTTTTAATGACTACCACCCCAGCTCGCGTATCATATCCGTGTCACTCTCCGTCCTGTTTCGCAATAGTACAAAACGATCTGCCCTTCTCTGAATATTTTCCAAGTCCTCCGTCAATCCTGTCTGGTAAGAATCCCATACTGCACACCAGTGCTCTAGCAGAGGACGGAAAAGCGTAGTGTTCGCAGTCCCTTTAGTGGATTTGTTGTATCTTCTAAGAGTTCTGCCAATAAAACCCAGTCTTTCGTTCACCTAATCAACAACATTACCTTTGTCGTCATTCCAATTTAAGTTGTTCGTCGTTGTCATCTCTGCGCATTTAGTTCAGTTCACAGCCTTCAGATTTGTATGATTTATCTTGTAACCGAAATTCAGATGATTACTTTTAGTACTCACGTGGGTGACTTCACATTTTCATTATTCCCCCTTCTCACACCACACAGATATCGTTTCTGAATAATTTGGATCATCTGATGACTTGACGAGTCGCTAAATGACAGCATAAACTGCACACTATCTAGGAGAGTGACCTTTGTGCCAGGAAATCACGAATATAGTCACGCAACTCAGACGATACTTTGTAGTCACGATACTCCACAGACGAGCAGTTTGATTGTCAGCCGGGTAGTAGGGCTGCCTTTTTGGCTGTTCGGGACGCCAGAGCCAGTCTGCGGTATAACACAGGAAGTGGGCTTTGTCCTGCCTGGAGCGGATCGATCGATCTTCCGGTAACCTGGCTCAAGTGGCTAGCCTAAGAGCTAGAGACTTTTCCACGAAGGCGCGTGTTTTTAAGAACATTTTGGAAGTAAATTTGCACGAAGTCCAGGTAGTAAGCAACACATGCAAGAACAGTTCTATTAGTGGGAGCCTAAAGAGCCTGCATTCTAGGTGATAAGAATCAATGTGTCGTTGCCTGGCGCCCGCGAAATGGCAGAGACCGCTGGCAGCCCTCCCAAGTCGCTAGTTTCTCATTTTTAGTCACCAACAAAGCTATTTTTCGGAATAGAAAGCCTTCAAATTTCACGTGTGCGAACGTGAAATTCTGAACAGTCACCTTATGCTTTCCTTGACGAGCGTCACGGTTTAGTGAGTGTACAAGTTCTCGGTAAGCAGAGCTACTATCTGCCTGGAGATGAAAGAGAGAGACGTGACCAGATCTCGCGGTGGCAATTACTTCCATTTGCTTCCGTGGAAAATACAAGCGTCACGTTTTTTTGTGTTACTTCTCGCCCTTTCACATCTAAACTGTTATCCTGTTTTATTTTCGGGGGAGACGGTGGGCGAAAGTTTCTAGGAGACAGGTCAAAGCAGTGTATCGACAGTTAGTGGTGTATGTTTTCGACTATAGTGGTCACATTTTGGAATCGCCCTGAATGCAGTTACATAGCAACAAGGCATTAATCACAGCTTTTGGAGCAGTGAAAAATTCAGACTCGCTGGTCAAAGGGAGACTAACGAAGTTTAGTTAGTGATATTCTAAAGCGACGATAATTTTTCCACCGATGAACGTTTTCCTTGTCACTCTTCGGACCAATGTTGTTGTTGTTGTTGTGGTCTTCAGTCCTGAGACTGGTTTGATGCAGATCTCCATGCTACTGTATCCTGTGCAAGCCTCTTCATCTCCCAGTACCTACTGCAGCCTACAAACTTCTGAATCTGCTTAGTGTACTCATCTCTTGGTCTCCCTCTACGATTTTTACCCTCCACGCTGCCCTCCAGTATTAAATTGGTGATCCTTCGATGCCTCAGAACATGTCCTACCAACCGATTCCTTCTTCTAGTCAAGTTGTGTCACAAACTCCTCTTCATACCAATTCTATTCAATACCTCCTCGTTAGTTATGTGATCGAGGTCACTTAATTTGAGTGGCGCGAACAGCGCGTGGATTCTGGCCCGGCCGTAAGCCAGACCTCGTGTGGCCACGTGGGAACTCCCAGAATGAAAAGAAGGAACGCTTCACCGTGGGGTGCCTCATGCCGTGTTCCCTGTCAACGTCAAACGTCGTTTTGGTCCTAATTATAAACAAAATTTTGTAAAAATAGTTACTTTCACGTCGAGTCGACAGAGAAGCCTCAAATTAGTATTGCTGCTCCAGTATGTCAGTACAACGGCTATGTCGCGCCTCTCCATCATGCTGCTGCCTGAAGTCATAGCAGTTAAGTCATCGTTGGACGCTACTATCGTGCATGTTTCTATTTCACTGTCAGCAAATATCCTCGAACTGATTATCATACCATAATCATCTCAGGTTTTGTGTATGGACACAAAGTAACGGTTCATTTAAAACTCACGACGGAGGCCGACGATTACGCACGGCGACCTTCGCTTTTTGTGGCAGCGAGGCAACAAGAAACCATTGTTGGAAGTGGATTCTTTGTTATCAATCAAATACACTGCCAGGGACAAATTAGTACTTGTTGCAACAGTGCATACAGAGTACACTTGCAGATGAGTAGCACACGCGGTTCTGAGGTACCATGTGCTGACCCATGCTCCACAGGCAGCAGTGCAGGCGCTGACTCTGACATCCAGCCGGCCGTAAAAATGGCGAACACTGTCCTGGGATACGTTATGCCACGGCTGCTTGACCCGTTCACGTAGTTCTGTAGAAGTTGTTGGCTGGCGAGTCGCACGAATCACTTCTCGTCCCATCATATCCCACACGAGCTCGATTGCAGACCAGTCCGGAAATCGTGCTGGCCAGGGAAGTTGCTGCACGTCTTGCAGAGCACGTTGAGTTTCACGGGCAGTGTGTGGGCGAACATTCTCCTACTGGAATAAAACATCACCTCCCTGTTGCAATAACGGCAAAAGAACGGGTCTAACAACATTCTGCACGTAGCGAATGCTGGCTTGTGTCTCCTCCAGGAACATCAAAGGTGAACGAATGTTGTAGCTTATCGCATCCCAGATCGGAAGGCCCGGAGTGGGGCCAGTACGTCTTGGGCGAAGGCAGTTTACGAGACAGCACTGACCAGGTCTACGTCGTACGCGCAAACGACCATCTCTTGGGTGCTGGTAGGATCTGCTGTCATCACTGAAGACCACGGCGTGCCAGTCCATCTTCCAAGTGATCCTCTGACGAGAGCAGTCGAGCCACGCACGTCGATGCTGTGGCGTGAGTGGAAGACGGACTGGAGGCGTGCATGCGCCTAGTCCCTCTGCTAATAACCGGTTCGCAACAGTTCGTGTTGACACGTCTGGGCTCACAAGCCCCCTTATCGGTGCTTTGGTAGCTGTACGATCTGCCACTGCTGCCCTTACAACACGACGATCCTAGCGGGCATCTGCGCTGCGTGGACGTCCAGAACCTCGGCTACACGTGTGAGAATGTTGCACAACTGACGCAGCACTTCCAACTAATGTGGCAATTCTCCGGAAGGATCATCCTGCCACTCGGAAGGCCACAATTTGACCCCTTTTAAACCCGCTCAGTTGGCTGTAGGAAACACGAGTGCGTCTCCGGTTTTCTGCTTGCTTCACACATCTGCACCACACTAAGCCTCCTGGCTGTGAGCATTCCTTGTTAAATGAAAGATACAGATGGCGCTCAAGTGACTATGTCACTACGCTATCTGTTGGCTGACGACATTGAAACCATTATCAGTATATCTACTATCCCCCTAGGTAGCGTATGCCGTCATCGGATAAAAATCGACGTCGTCTTTCCAGGCGTACTATTTTTTTCCAGCATTGTATATGCTCAAGCATAAGAAAACCCGCAAAATAATGAACCTAGTACCTCCCAATTCCAACATAAGCCATGTTACATTGTAATAATTACTTTGTCCAAACATTTAGGATTCACTGGAGGATACTAAAAAACTGAAGTAGCCCGACTCACATAGCAGGCCGCACAATGATCATCGGGTCTGCCTAATGAGCAATTCGTGGTAGCCTGAAAAAAATGAATAAAGGTACTGCTGCTAGGCTCGAGTATAGACGATACTCGAAGCTAATGGAAGAGACACAGTAGATCTAAAGGGTCTGCACGATACATGTCTGGCTACTTTGTTTACTGATAGCATGACAATAATGTAACCGTAAAACAACATTTTTATGAAAGAATATTGCAATGTTGTGGCAAAACTTAATTTAAACGTGCGAGAACCACTATACAACATAATTGTTGGTAACATTTTGTCCCTTCAACATGATAGAACCGAATGAGGCGAGAACAGAAACGACGCAGGGTTTCGCACTATCGCCAAGACGTCGTCTCAGCTGTAACCAAGCGACCAATGAAAATTCATAACCGGAAGGCCAACGAGAAAGCGCTGTGTTTTACCCGCGTGCCTGTAAACTTCCAGATTGGAAACAGTTGATTTTTCTTCACTATGTCAAGCACTGCCGCTTATTTGAAAATTTGCCTACTTATGTGTTAAAAACGTTTCCTCTGAATTTTTTTAATTTGCGATAACTGCACTTGTTTGTGAAAATTAGTTTACTGTTTTTCTCGTACTGCTGTTTTCTACAGTAAAATCAGATAAACGAAGTGTCATGAAGTGAAATCTTAAACTTATAGTATAGTTTCTACCATACATGTTTAGTGTATTTTACGGCTAAATGTTCGTTAGCGCAGTTGTAAAAACGATCCCTGTATCTTGAATGCTGTCAAATGGGCGTCAAACAAATTTTATGAAGTGCAGTTACTTACACAGAATGTAAACGCATAGCACTATATGGAAAATTGGTATTTTTCATAGTAAAGTTTCGTATGGTGTTCACACTGCGTATCTGTTGTACCTTGAAACATTTGTTGTATCAAACACTTTTACGTTTTGATGCAGATGTTTCGTTACAAAATTATCCTGTTACAAAATGTAAGCTTTAGACACGCAAACAGATCTCCTAAAGTTGTTTAAACTGGACCCCTTACGTTTTACGTCCAAAGTATTAGTACACAGTCTCATTCTCTTGGAATTCTCTTGCTGATTCCAGGAGGATAATAGGGAGGGCTGATCACAGAAAGTCGTGTCTGTCTAAAATGACTAAAGCTAATGATGTAGTTTGACAACAGTTTGATTCGGAAGAAGGCCAGGGAGCAGTTTAATATTCGAAAAACAACTTTTATGCGGGTGTCCAAGAAGAAGTACAGTACACCTGAGGAAGCAGCAAAACTAAAAAGAGGCAGACCGATACTGTTCGGTAAAGATCTTGAAGAAAAGTAGTTTAGTGTTGTCTTGCTATGGAAGTTTCCTTCTTCACACTTACTCGCAATTACTTGTGAAGAACGGCTATATAATTATCAAAGAGAAATAACACTAACACCCATTCAAAGACGAAATTGCTGGGGAAATGTGGGGTTGTTCTTAAACGACAGAAAACCAAACTGTCAGAAACAGATCCTACAGGAACATCCCATAACAGAGCTCTTGCGTTCAGCAAAGAAAATACACAGAAATTCTATGTCTTTCTGGAAGAGGTTATGTTACACCTTTGAAACTAGATTGTGTTTCCTCCTATTTAATACCTTCTTCTGTCCGCCCCGATAGCTGCCGGCACGGTAGTTCAGCGTGCTCGGTCAGAGGGTTAGCTACTCTCCGTAATAAAAAGCAGAGTGAACGGATCAACAAAGAACCTGAACGGCTGTCATCGGACGTCCGCCACGAACAAATTCATCAATCAATATAGAGCAAAAAAGGAAAAAAGAAATAGCTGAGTGGTCAGCGTGACGGATTGCCGGATGGGGTTCGATTTCCGGATGGGGTCGGGGAGTTTTCTCCGCTCGGGGACTGGGTGTTGTGCTGTCTTCATCATCATTTCATCACCATCCGGAGCGCAGGTCGTCCAATGTGGCGTCGACTGTAATAAGACCTGGACCATGGCGACCGGACCTGTCCCGCAAGGGGCCTCCCGGCGAATGACGCCAAACGCTCATTTCATTTCCAATACCTTCATCTAATTTTGTTTAGTGTTATTTTATTTGTACATGGAATCCGATTTTGGTAGCTATTTTTGGAATGCGCTAAGTGCAAAGCTTTTTTAAGGTTTTTGTTTCATAATAACTTTTTCGCTTTTTTCCTATTACTAAAATGTAAATTGTGCATAACATTATAAAGTAAATATTACATGCATTCAAAACATACTTTTTTACTATTTTCTATTTTTTTAATAAGAAACAAAATGGGTGTGCGCTTTTGGGGAGTTTTCCTCCGTAAATGTCATTGCTGCTCGTTCACTCACAGCAATTTAAGTCTTAGAGTCCTGGTTAACCACACCCATGGAAATCACAACATAAACGAAAACAACTGTCGAATATTTCTGAAAAGTAAGAATAAAAATATCAACGCTGGTCTCAGAATCCGTTACAAATGCGAAGATGAAGAAAACAAAATGCCTGTCTATAACAAGCAGCGAACCTGGGACCACTGACATGGTAGTACGTTGCAGCTAACGACACAGCCAAAACGAAACTTGAATACGAGTAACAAATTTATGTTTCATGTTATGATCTCTTGATGACTTTTTCCGTCAATGCGTAGTTAACTGACATTTAATTAAAAAATGCTACCTAGAGTGACATGTTTGTGATAAATCTTCAATGCGGTATAACGACTTTAGTAAGAAAACGAAAATAAACCTACATGCGGATGGAACATAGCACTTTCCGATTAGCATTCAAGTTCCGACTTTTCATTAGTCACTTGGTTAGAGTGGTGGTGATAGTGGAGAAAGCTGTGTCGCTCCCGTTCTCGTGCCGTATGAGTGGTGGAGGGGGAGCCACAACAATATGGAAAAGGACGCACGCACGACACCACAATTTACACAGTATTAACTCGTGACTGGTCGCAGTATGTCGTAGAGACAGCCACCCCGTGAACTGCAGCAACCCTTTTCACGCCGATGAAGACAGCGACCGGTCGCGGTGTGAACTCTACGAGACACTGAAAGCATGGAACACACGTTTTCGCAGTCACATCTTACAGGACTGAGGGCAGATAGGCATGGAGCACCCTCATACATGTGCAGTCTTCTTCTAGCCATTCTAACAAACTCTGAGAGCTGTGGAATGGTGGCGCTGTCTTACTGAGGGCTACAGTCACTCGGTGTACTGCGGCCCAGCAGTCGTCTGCATGTGATCGGACAGTAGCTTCCTGTATCACTCGCCGGCGGCTGACAATGGAAAATGGCTCACGGATACCACTTTATTCCAGGTCAACCTTCTGACATGAGAATACCTCCTTCTGCGGCCCGAACAATGCCCTGCAGATGTTTAACTAGCGTCTCATTTGAGTAGTAACTCGAGCTTCCTAAAATTTGCACCGTCTTCATGGGCAGCAGGTGACTTGACTGCTGAGACCCGTGAGTGCCTTTTATAGAATTACGTTCTGCTAATAAACATTATTTAATGAAAACTTCATTTCCGGCAGGGAGTGATGCAGGGGACAGCTTCTGCTCCACACTTCCGGTCCTGAGGAAGGGGAAGGAGTTATAATTCTTTCAGTGTCGATTTCCTGAATTTGCGGATCCCTTCATCTAGGTGCCGCCACATCGATCGCGACATACAGCCGATGGAGATGGTGCAAATTTTACAACCTCAAGTTCCCACTGAAATATTACGTGAATTTAACATCAACAGAATTTCGTACAAATTATGATTAGTTACGCTGTGCAGTTCATTGTTTTTATTCTGTTGGATCTAACTTCAAAAATCAAGTAACTACTCAAATATGAGCTAGCTTGAGCATCGAAAGGGCACAGTTTGTTCTTTATGGCATTTTCATAAATACCACGGTAGGTCTACCTTCAGAAAAGTTTGCTTTGAAGACTTGAGAAAAACTACGTCGAATAAGGTCTTCAATACGAATAAATCTAAAAGGGAAAATATAAATGCGGATAGTAACAGCATAAAAATAAAAATCGGTCGAGATTACGGATTAAGAGAGTCGTCAACTGCAAGTAAGATGTACATCTACAAAGCAAAGGAAAAAGTGCTGGAAGGAGTAGACGCGTACTTGTGATAGGAAACTGGTGGAGAAAAGGAATTGAGTCGGGTAAAAAAGCACAAAAGGTGAAGTACGTATATGAATTAAAGAACTCTATGAGAGGACCTTATCAAAAGAAGATACAAAACAATGGAACATGTGCTGTGGTATTCCGCATTAGAGATCTGAATAGAAAACGAACAGTTAAGATTTTCTTAATAGGTACGATAGTCTAGTAAGTAACCTAAAATGTCAGCTGAAACATTGTAATTTTTGTTCTTTATAAATTCCATGTGTGTGTAATGTAACTAATTACTGAAAAATGTGATTTCTTAAGCCCTGTATTGCACAATTGAGTGAACAATGGTGTTTCTCCTGACGCCACAGTGAACAGTTTTTAACATCTGAAAGACATGCCAAAATAAATCCAAAATAAATTACACATCAAATGAAGTACTACATTTGGTCTGAACAATTCATCCAAATTACTTTCGTAAAAGCCCACTGTTGATTTACGTGGTTAACTTGCGAAACAAAACTCAGAACACGAAAAACGTTTCACACACGTACATGTCATACTGTTCACTGAAACGTACTTTGTGTAGCAAGAAAATAACTTTCATACTGAATGTACGCTATCTGACCTAATCACTGATGAACTGTGTAATGACACTGTTCTGTATGTATAGTGTAGCTGTATGACTATGGCCCTGAACTATTCTTGCACTTACCTCGGTACAGTAAAAGTTTTCTCTCGAAAGTGGAACACAGCAAGCAATGCCGCAGCAAAGCTAAACTAAACTGGTAAGTTAAAAATGACATTCAAAAGCGTGTGTACCGCCAAGTGCAATGTGGACACAAGCAACGAAGTCTTTCTTGCTTGGGAATAATTTTGGGTGCTAATGCTCTACAAATGATTTTTAAAAAACAATTTTGTAGTAAAGAACTACGTTATAACTTGACTTTCAAGATCGCGAACAACACTGACTTTATACAAAAATGATTGTTTTTTTAACAGGATGATTATTCAAAAATTTTACTTTACATAGATATTAACCTACCCATTTTCTTTCACGAAATGTATATGTTGGAGAGGAGTACTAACTTTCGTACCTGTAAGCAATCCATGAGATATGTTTCAACCAAATTTCGGTACGACAATTAATTTAACAACACATTGCTAACTAGGGGAAAGTATACAAAGCTGCAAATTTATCTTAAATTAATTTTTCGCAAAACTCTTTTCAGAATCCATAAATACTCTCATCATTATCTTATCAGTCATTTCCAACAAATCTGTATTCAGTATTTAGCAGCTCAGTTACAGATAAAAAAATTCCTGACCATTCATTTTCACATCTGCGTCCCAACACACATCGACTAGTAATAAAGCTTTCTGTGAGTGCCCTCAGGCAGAGACGGTGTAACAACAAAACCAAAGATCGCAGATCAACATGAATTGCTCTCAGATGAGTGCATATCGAATATGAAAGTAAGAAGTTAACGATTCTGTAAAGACCAAGCTGACATGCATACCTCCCAATACTTACCTAATGAAGAGTGTATTTAAAATATGTAGAGAGCTTAACGTCTTAATTTGCGAAAGCGGAAGACTTTGTTACGCGGCATTGTGGTACAAATACTTCAGGGCACGGAGCAGAAAATGTGATCTTTAATATGAAGCGAACCAGTGGGAGTGTCATAGGAATACACGCAAGTAGAGTAGACGCCCCAGATGATGCTCGCCTCCACTTTCCCGCCACAGCCGCAGGCTCCTGCGACAGGTGGGAGGAAAGCTGCTCTGGAAAGTGGACGCTGGTCGCTTTTCCTCTCCACTCGCCACTGTTCCAGTTCACTAGATCATCTCGAAACCCAGATGGCGGCCCAGTACGAGCACCTCTCCATACGCAACAATGCTTCCGTCACCTGTCAAACGGAAATCTCTACGGGTACTTGGACAGCGTCTGTGAAAATATTCTAACGTAAGGATCGAGTCTTGGCGTGTTCCGTGCCGAGTGACCTGCCTGATCATGCTAAAACGGCACTAGAATACGCAAAATTTAACGTACAGAACGAGGATGTACTCTAAGGACGTAGATATACACCTGGAGTACTCTTCATGCCGTGTACCATCTGAAGTCCTCACTCACAGCATAAGTAAGACCAAATAAATTTTCAATACAATATACAGTGGGGAGAAACTCTCAGAAGTGCACCGACGCTGTCTGAGCAGCCCTGGAGCGAGCATGAGATTTACCTCTAGTAAGTGATGAGATATCTAGCAGGTATGGAGTTTTGGACGAACGTTTGTCGATTTGGGCAAGTTTAACATTTATAATGTATCTAAAATACAGCCTCATTTGCAAATTACAATTTACTATTTCAGATGGTGAGCATCTATTAGAAAAGTTTCATATGACACGCTGTAGTATGCTCCCGAGCCTTGATAGGTCACAGTCTCGGTAATACGAGTATTTGCCATGGTGGTGCGGGCAACGGAAAGTGATCAGAATATATAGTGTAGTACCTACCTATTTAGGTCAGTTATTTGGCGTTTTGTGCCATGACGCTGGCTTCAGCGGTTATAATTCTCCGTAAAGTGAATGGAACTCAAGCTAGAACTTTCAGAACGAGCAGCCGTGATTGATACGTAATAGACTCCATGTTACTCCGCAAAAAGGTTTAAGTGATATATATTCTTGTTTTCTCGACTGAACCAGATGTAATCCTCTAGAACTGGCAGAATGCACTGGTTACCGTGCGCCACATTAACACGCAGCAGCTCACATATCCACGCTTTCGGTGTGGTAGTGCCGTTTCCCGTTCAGTCTTATGACGGAGAAAACGTGACAAGACACAGGACGAGACTACAGAGTATCAACAATAAACAATTTGCACTATCGCTCTGGATCAGCTACTACAGGAACGCACCAGTCACCATGGAAAGCATCACAGAAGAAATGCAATGGAAGTAGCAAGTTAAGACGATTGTTATTAAATATGGAGAACGTACATACCAAGGCACAACAATCCACGAAGCAGGAAAAGTATGAAAAGCTATAAATCTAGACGTTGATCTAGATGACAGTGAGCGCTAATTGTGGTGAATGTATATTGGTTGCGGGCTTCTTATCGTGTAGCATCAAACGATCAAATACACAGATAAGTATGGTGCGATAGGAGTATCAAAAAGAAAATCTTCTTTAATATAACTTAATATCTTACACATGTAAGTGTGCCATCTTTTCCATTTCTTTCTTTAGCCAAATAGTTCGCGCCTGACAAAGAGGGATCACGGCCAGAGGTATCAGAAGAACCTTTCCTATAGGCAATAAGAAATAAACGTGTCATGGTATGCCGAGATATGTAAGCGATTAAATATTTCTCTCACAAACAAGTATCTGCCATCGCACACTTCAGAAAACATATGGTACGAGAAGTTAATATCGACGAATGGGTCATTAGATGTTGGGCACAAGCATGGATTGGGCAAGGAAATGCATCTACATGCACACACCTATTCCACAAGCCACCATGCATGGAAGAAGGTACCTTGCACCATTGCTAACCATTCCATTTCGTGTACAATCCTCCTGCGTGAGTGATTTTTAAACGCGGAATTTAAAAATTCAGTTTTGTTGTCTGCTATTGTCACAGCAATATGGTCAACGAGTGAGTGAATAGAAGCCTTCGATCCGCTTAACAATTTTACGTACGACCAGAATTTTCTCGGTTCTCGGCAAGAACTTCCCTAACGTGAAGTAGTTGCACGTATCGTATAACGATCTTTTTATACCCGCAAGAATTTCTATTAACTTTTAGCTGTCGTCATATGTGCGTTCTTTTTTTAATAGAAAGTGAAACGGTCTTTGCTTCCTCAGCATTTTCCGAATTTTGTTATTAAACAACGGTGGGTCTTTTCCGTTCCTAATACAGTTACTTGGTACATATTTCTCCAAAGTGCGATTTACAATTATTTTAAACTTCGCCCATAATTCCTCTACGCCCGTCATATTGGAACTAAATGATGGCCAGTCATAGTCTAAATAGGAAGCTAACAACTTCTCAGCATAAAAACGCTTCTAGTCTTCTTGACGGATTGATTAACTTCAGTAACCATCGTCGCTATGATGACGTTTTGTCACTGAAACCCTATCTATACACTCACACTCTCGATAAGGTCAAGGCTGTTTAAGACTGCAAGATCTAGAACATTTCAATTGTGTGTGGCTTGTCGATCTAGCTAATTAAGGCAATTTTCGGAAAATGTGTTGAGAACTACTTCAGAAGATTGTCTGTTTGCACCAGTCTATACTCGGTACGTTAAACTCATCTCCAACTAATATTCCATTATCGGGGCATTTGTGCACTTCTGAGTGTAGAATTTCTTTGAATGACTCTACAACTGTTACAGCGGGATAGGGTGGCCGGCAGAAACGTCTGGTGATTAAACTGCATTCACCTAGGCTGGTTTCTCACATTTACACAATTTTGTAGTCACATTAAATATCGAAGTATTGGGAAGGAACTTGGCGATGCACTTCTGAAAGTAATCATCGCAGCGCTCGGTTTAATCTATTTACAGGTAGTAATGAAATCCTAAATCTGAATACTGGCCAGCCGGTCGAGGATAGGAATCTTGCTGTTCTAGAATACGAGTCCAATGAGGAGTCAAAGCTGACTGAAATTAACTTCCCGTACACGGCAGAACATTTCAGATACATTTGTTCAGCGCAAACTGACTAGGGTCTGTTAAGTCTCGTGTGTCAATTCTTTATTTAATACAGAAAATACACCTTATTGTTTTGTGATATTACTGGATTTATTTATTTAAAAGTAGTGACGTTGGGAATCACGAAAAGGCCTATAGGTAATCACTTTTCTCACACACGATCCACTAATGTGACACAATACAAGGGAAAGCAGGGCGCTAATGAAAACGGTATTATACACCACATGCTGTTCCATGGCTTACCGCTATGCCAGGTAAGTCGCCGGGCAGTGGATGCTTATTGTTACTCGAGGGAAAGCCGGGGCGGGTCGCTAGTACAGAACAATTAATTTCGGTAAAATATTGATGAAGATGTTACATGACAAAGTAACCAGAATGAAACTGTCATTCTGTCGCGGCATATGCACTGATATGAACCTACGGGTATATGCCAAAATGAAGTCGTTTGCCAGGCTGATGCTATACCGGGGTGTTTTTAACTGTCGCGGGCAGCACAAGGGTCCAAGCCGTCCGAGCTTTCTTTCAGCTGCGACTTACGTTTCAAATGGACTGTATTTTGAGTCGGTCCGTGGGGCAAGCCGGATGGCTCAATTGGTGGAATATTCCTGAGGTGCCCACGAATAGTAAATACACCTAACACATTCCATTAAATGCAGCCTCCACTAAGCATGTTCCAATCTTTTAACGAATGCTCGAAATCATACTATCGGCATTCTCATCAGACATTAAACACAAATGAAAACACACAAACAACTCTTAATAAAAGTAACAAAACAAACTGATCTGTATGAAGTCACACAATCACAGATTTCACGTCGCATTTCTCCAGTGATGCTACTGCCGGCATTATGACTGAAACCTTGCGAGAATATCGATACGCGTGGGCGTATCTAATCCTGTAAATGTGTTCACACGAACGACCTGCTGCTCAACCGTTCGGCTAAGGGTGCAGTGAATGGCATCAAAGGAATCGATTCTCTGGCGGAAACGGGAGCACCACAGAACTTTTCGTGTCACTTGGTTTGGGAAGTTAAGGAGAATCTGCTTAATAAACTGAGCCAAGCGCGTGTTTATTTTTCCAGGACAAAAAAAACTGTCAATAGATGCTGCACTAAAAGGTTAATACTGTCGCAAGCTAAGTAAAACTGCACTTACTGCAGAAATCCACGACGCTGTCTAACATAATGGGCTGCGAGTAATAATAATAACATATATATGTACACAGGATGGAGAAAAGCAAGGTGACTGCAAAGTGACATCAGGACAGGGGATGACCAGCAAAATTTTAAGGAATAAGCGTAGGTCAGATAACCACCGCTGTTGAGGTACTATCATAACACGACAAACAATCAGCGACGAACGCCAGTAACGTGTGCTTTTAACCTGACGTGCCCCAACTAGTACCTAGAATGCTAAAGAGCGCAGTTACTAATTTGATTAACGTACGATTATGCTTTCAGCGAAACACACAAAACTTCGTAAGCTCTTAATACCTATTGACGACTGGTTACGTTAGACGAGAATTTTCTGTAATCCTCACCGAATAAAGTTTCATTATTAAATCAGCTACGTTAAAAATACCGAATGCCATTAATTTGTTAAGATAATGAGCTGAACTGCAGAAACAACAGTCAGTATGACAGTTCTCTTATGGTATTGTCTGGTGTAGTACTTCAAGGAAGAGTATTGTGGGAAGATTACACGTGTATTTTCTCATACATTACTAGATAGCTTTTTACTGTGTGTGTGTGTGTGTGTGTGTGTGTGTGTGTGTGTGTTAGGAACTGTTCTCTCCTATCTTCTGTCGCATCAAAGTTTTAGTGAATAACGGACAACTAAAAACTTCTCGCAAATATTTCAGCTATTTAGTATTCTGGATATGTTTGATTAGTTACACTTTGACAGTTACATCGGGTGGAAAGATGAACAATAAGTTCCTAGAGAATCCATGTGTGTAAATAACATATAAACGAAACAAATGCTGTCAGGATACTGAGTTGTTAATAACGCATCTTTTTATAAATCCAAGCGTCACGTGCGTCGGATTTAGACAACAGAGGCAATCACTGCATCGAATATGTACAGAAACATAGTCACAGCGTAAATAAATACTCTAAATTTGTGGGTGGTCCGCGCCTTTACTGTCGCGGACCAACAACTACTGCACGAAATACCGTGTCTGCGTGGCTACATGTCGTAACGAGAGGCGCTCGCGTACAACATATGTTATAATAATTAATTTCGAACGAGCGACCTCAATGTTAAACCATCAGTTAGAGAGAAATTAGCCCTGAAGTAATCCAAGGAAAACAGATGAGACCTCCGAATGCAAAATAATTGGTTGCGGACGGCGAGAAGGCCACCCGCAACACACAAGAGTAGCTTGGGTTGCCGCCAAGTTGTGCAGCATACAGACATCTTTCGCGAATATTTTCCCCATTGTATTTTTCTCGTGGTTTAACAACCCAGATTTCATATCATTGGAACAAATAAAAAATTAATTACCGGACCATGATATGAAGTGGTAAAAGGGAACAACGAAACATTTCAGCACTTACACCAACGCAATTTGATTGGAACTATTCCAGCTGTTTTTCCTGACTTAAAACTCGTAAAAATCCACGAATAAACGGACATTGTAACGCGTATTGATCAGTTTGTGCCTATTTGTAAAACACGAAGGAGGCAAATTCAAAATTGCTAGAAGAGGCTATAATGCAGCAGTAGTATCAGAATTCCCTCGTTCTCTAAAGTAGACATACAGAATTATGATTGCCCAATCAGTCTCAATATGAATGTTTCCCACGGAGTTTCTGTATCAGACTTGTATTTTGTTCAAGTAAATCAAGTAAACCTGTTAGAACAACGCAGTTACATGATCGAGAACAGCGTGTGTTCCGGTGTGGAATTAATCTTTGCAATTTTCAAACAAGACAACAACGCTTTAAAGCGGCGACTGCTGACAAAAAATTGTTACTTGCGATCGACACCGGCTGAGACAAGAATGGATACAACAAACAAAATCACTGACAACTTCTTCATTAGAAACGACTGTATATAACAAACAAAATCACTGACAATATCTTCATTAGAAACAACGACTAAAACGAAATATCTATCTATCTGCTCTCTCTCTCTCTCTCTCCCTCCGTGCACGCGCGTGCCCATGTGAGTGTTTGCGCGCGTGTGTGCGTGCGCGCGTGTGTGTATATATATATATATATGAGCGTGTGTAAGGGGGGCGCGATATAAGAGAGAGAGAGAGAGAGAGAGAGAGAGAGAGAGAGAGAGGGAGAGAGAGAGAGAGAGAGATCTAGTTACAACACACGAGTTAAATGAACGGTAGTAACAGGCGTAAAATAAAATACTACGGTAGATCTATAAGGACCGCTCAACCGATCATCCACACAAAAAAGATAAGTCAGTCACTGTGCAAAAATATTATTCCAAAGCTTTTAAGGTAGATGTTTTAATATGACATCACACAGAAATTTAAAACTGCGCAACGCACTCGTCTCGTCACCAGCTTAAATAGAGGTTGGGTACTCATTTACTTTTACAGTTGCCTCTTTTTAGCAAATAAAAGTACTCCGCTGAAATGTGCCGCACAGAAGCAAGCAAGTGCTAAACAGTAGCAGCTGCTCTCACTTGAGAAAAAAGGCCATGGGTCAGCAGTGAACCTGTCAACCAAATTTCCTCCTCGCACTTACATACGATCATCTGACTGAGCAAGCGGTTGCTCCTCTAATCACTCTAGCCCCAAATTCACTCTTAGCCAGGATCTTCTTCATGGATTTTCGCGTGCCTTAGAAATCAGCAAAATGACCTTCCCGTCTCCTAATTTTGCGTCAAGTAAGTAAAAACGACAGCTTCTGGACTGAGTAAACGGAATCGCTTTGTGTTTGAAATAGTAGTTCTTTCGTGGTCCTCAGACGACTCTGTAAAATATGGCCAGATTTTTTACGACTTGTAGCTACTCTGTGCACTTGTTGACTGAAGACTTAGTCAGAATGAACGAAGGAATTCGCAATTCATTCTGCACGCCAATACGCAAACTAGAGTGACTGACTGACTGTACGTTGGCGCGAGCACATGTCGCTAGTTGACTGTCTACGAACTGCACTGTTCACAAAATATATTGCGCAGTGTGTTGGCTAGTCGTGGAGCAAGTTTCCTTATAAACGCAGACATCAAGGAAAAACAAAGACCTATAAAAGCTAGTGGGGAGCTGTGTATTAGGTCCGTGACTCACGGTCCTCAGAGGTTAGTAGCACGTTCACTATGAGACATGTGGTAGTTGCGTCTCAAACACGATTTTTTTATATCACAGTGATCATGTTTGGCAAAACCGATATAATGAAATAAATGAAAAACTCAGTAAGTAAATTCATCTATTATCTGTCCAATAGCGTCCCTACTTTGCCAAGGTACATTTAGAAGTCGCAGCTTCATCATCACACCTTCAGCTCCTCTGTAAGGACCTTCATCGCGCTGTCAACACGCCAGAAACGCTCATCTGTAGGAATTTTATTATTAAATTTTACACACTGCTTTTGTTGCTTGTCAGCAAGGAGAGGGAATGTTCCGTTCACCAAAGTGAAGGAAACGCCGAATAATACTTACAGTAGCAAAGCTAAGTACCCCGTACTGGCACCGTTACCACATTCCCGAAGACAACGGTTCAAATTCCAGTCCGGCCATTCTAATTTAGGATTTCTGTGGTTTCCCTAAACCACTTCAGCAAATGCTGGGATGTCCCTCTCACGAACCACGGCCGATTTCTTTCCCCTTCCCTGAAACAATCCGAACTTAAGCTCAATTTGTAATGATCTCGATGTCGACGAGACATTAAACCCTAATCTTTCTTCCTTCTTTTGGCCCTGTCGGACCACTCGGTTGCGACTGGTCACCATGTCATCCTCAAGCACTGGCGCCATTTGGATGCAGTTTGGAGAGGGACAGTATCAGCACTCCGCTTTCCCAGCCGTTGCGTTTCCCAGACCTTGGAGCCGCTATTTATCACTCAAGTAGATCCTCGACTGGCATTATCAGGCTAAGTGCACTCTTTCCAATCTTCCCACCGAGTGTAGAATCGGGAAATGAACCCGGAAACTCCGCGCAGCAGCCAGGCACAATTACCACTTTCCTACGTATGTGGACACCACCTACATAGTGCTACTAAACTCACGAAAAGGTCAACTGGCAGACAATCCAGAAAAGCATATCACGAGAAACTTAGTATATGAAGTGGAAATACGAGTATTGTATGAGAAACTAGTTCTAGCGAAAACCTGAACCGAAAACTCGTTCCCAGTGTGGACACTGTCGCAGTTTCACTGCGGTTATTCAGTACACAACCAATTTACACCTATTTTAATGGCTGTTCGACTAGCAGAAGCGCCGATGCTAAATGATTATCACACTCTCCTCGTGGTGCTGGACGCTCTGTACTGAAAACGAACTTCGGTAACTGCAATCAGTATCACGTTCAGAAAAATATAGAATTATTAAACCAAGAATATGAAACTAACAGGGAGGAAATACAGTGTGTTCACCTGTTGATTTTTAACCTGTAACAAAAATACATTCTTATGATATACACCTGAACTTTATTAACTTAATTTATTCATTAGCACTTCGCAGCTCATTGCTACGGTAACTAAGAATTTGAGCTGAAAAGTAATGTCTACGATTTTTTTTATTTTTAGCTAAAACAAACGTTATTAACATTCTACATTACTGGCTATTAAAATTGCTACACCAAGAAGAAATGCAGATGATAAACGGGTATTCATCGGACAAATATATTATACTAGAACTGACATGTGATTACATTATCACGGAGTTTGGGTGCATAGATCCTGAGAAATCAGTACCCAGAACAACCACCTCTGGCCGTAATAACGGCCTTGATAAGCCTGGGCATTGAGTCTAACAGAGCTTGGATGGCGTGTGCAGGTACAGCTGCCCATGCAGCTTCAACGCGATAGCACAGTTCATCAAGAGTAGTGACTGGCGTATTGTGACGAGCCAGTTGCTCGGCCACCATTGACCAGACGTTTTCAATTGGTGAGAGATCTGGAGAATGTGCTGGCCAGGGCAGCAGTCCAACATTTTCTGTATCCAGAAAGGCCCGTACAGGACCTGCAACATGTGGTCGTGCATTATCCTGCTGAAATGTAGGGTTTCGCAGGGATCGAATGAAGGGTAGAGCCACGGGTCGTAACACATCTGAAATGTAACGTCCACTGTTCAAAGTACCGTCAATGCGAACAAGAGGTGACCGAAATGTATAACCAATGGCACCCTATACCATCACGCCCGGTGATACGCCAGTACGGCGATGACGAATACACGCTTACAATGTGCGTTCACAGCGATGTCGCCAAACACGGATGCGACCATCATGATGCTGTAAACAGCCTGGTTTCATCGGAAAAAATGACGTTTTGCCATTCGTGCACCCAGGTTCGTCGTCGAGTACACCATCGCAGGCACTCCTGTCTGTGATGCAACGTCGAGGGTAACCGCAGCCATGGTCTCCGAGCTGATAGTCCATGCTGCTGGAAACGTCGTCGAACTGTTCGTGCAGATGGTTGTTGTCTTGCAAACGTCCCCATCTGTTGACTCAGGAATCGAGACGTGGCTGCACGATCCGTTACAGCCATGCGGGTAAGATGGCTGTCATCTCGACTACTAGTGATACGAGGCCGTTGGGATCCAGCACGGTGTTCCGTATTACCCTCCTGAACCCACCGATTCCATATTCTGCTAACAGTCATTGGATCTCGACCAACGCGAGCAGCAATGTCGCGATACCATAAACCGCAATCGTGACAGGCTACAATCCGACCTTTACCAAAGTCGGAAACGTGATGGTCCGCATTTCTCCTCCTTACACGAGGCATCACAACAACGTTTCACCAGGCAACGCCGATCAACTGCTGTTTGTGTATGAGAAATCGGTTGGAAACTTTCCTCATGTCAGCACGTTGTAGGTGTCGCCGCCATCGCCAACGTTGTGTGAATGCTCTGAAAAGGTAATCATTTGCATATCAGTGCATCTTCTTCCTGTCGGTTAAATTTCGCGTCTGCAGCACGTCATCTTCGTGGTGTAGCAATTTTAATGGCCAGTAGTGTATTTGCAGGCCTCTGTCGCTAGAGGGCGCCCGGTTTCTAGCGTGAAATGGTGTTGTGTAACGGAACTATTTCCATGCGTGAGAATTAGCGTCCTGTAATCGAGTTTCGAATTCGAGGAGTTCGTGCACACATTGAGCACCCTTTCCATCAGCATGACAATGCCAGACGACACACGAACGGTGCGACATCTGCAAAAATCCAACATCCTGAATTCACTATCGTCGATCATCGTCCATACAGTGCCGACTTGGTCCCATTCGATTTTCATCTTTTTCCAAAACCAAGAACACCTTCGAGAACATCACTTCGCTAGTGGTGAGGCGGTGTAAGCGGAGATTAAGTTGTGGCTCCGTCAACCAAGTCAAACATTCAACACTGATGGCATCCACAAAATGCTCTCTTGTTGGGTGAAATGTGTTAGTCGCCAGGGTGGCTGTGTAGAGAAATACAGGGTGATTCAAAAAGAATACCACAACTTTAAAAATGTGTATTTAATGAAAGAAACATAATATAACCCTCTGTTATACATCATTACAAAGGGTATTTAAAAAGGTTTTTTTTCACTCAAAAACAAGTTCAGAGATGTTCAATATGGCCCCCTCCAGACACACGAGCAATATCAACCCGATACTCCAACTCGTTCCACACTCTCTGTAGCATATCAGGCGTAACAGTTTGGATAGCTGCTGTTATTTCTCGTTTCAAATCATCAATGGTGGCTGGGAGAGGTGGCCGAAACACCATATCCTTAACATACCCCCATAAGAAAAAATCGCAGGGGGTAAGATCAGTGCTTCTTGGAGGCCAGTGATGAAGTGCTCTGTCACGGGCTGCCTGGAGGCCGATCCATCGCCTCGGGTAGTTGACGTTCTGGTAGTTACGGACAGATAAGTGCCAATGTGGTGGCGCTCCATCCTGCTGAAATATGAATTGTTGTGCTTCTTGTTCGAGCTGAGGGAACAGCCAATTCTCTAACATCTCCAGATACTGTAGTCCAGTTACAGTTTCATCACTCGTTCTCGGCCGTCCAGAACTTTTCCCTTTGCACAAACACCCATTCTCTGTAAACTGTTTATACCAACGTTTAATACACCACCTATCAGGAGGTTGAACACCATACTTCGTTCGAAATGCACGCTGAACAACTGTCGTCGATTCACTTCTGCCGTACTCAATAACACAAAAAGCTTTCTGTTGAGCAGTCACCATCTTAGCATCAACTGACGCTGACGCCTAGTCAACAGCGCCTCAAGCGAACAAATGTGCAACTAAATGAAACTTTATAGCTCCCTTAATTCGCCGACAGATAGTGCTTAGCTCTGCCTTTTGTCGTTGCAGAGTTTTAAATTCCTAAAGTTGTGGTATTCTTTTTGAATCACCCTGTATATACGTAGGTATGAAGAATAAAGACATATAAGTTAATGACGTTTGTTTTATTTAAAATGCTTTAATATTAGTCACATAAAAAAGTAGAAGGCATTACTTTTCAGCACGCCCTCATATAATGGATGGTGTCTTCGTCGCCACAGTTGAGCCGTACCATAGGAATCAAGGGAGAGGATGTTGTTTGGCAAGCTCTTCCGTAATAGTCCACGTTAGCCTCACTGCTGGTGAAGTACAAGTCCAGCTATGCGATGGATGACAGATTCCGAGCCGGTCGGGGTGTACGAGCGGTTCTAGGCGCTTCAGTCTGGAACCGCGCGACCGCTACGGTCGCAGGTTGGAATCCTGCCTCGGGCATGGATGTGTGTTATGTCCTTCGGTTAGTTAGGTTTAAGTAGTTCTAAGTTCTAGGGGACTGATGACCTCAGAAGTTAAGTCCCATAGTGCTCAGAGCCATTTGAAGCATCTCAACAGATGCCGACTTGGTGTGCGAGTTAGTGCGCCAGTGACTGAGCTAGTGACAGAGTGAGCTAGTGACAGACTGAGACAGACTAGCGGAGACTGAGACTGGGCCCACCGGTCCGCGGCGGCGATGCAAATACTTGCGGTCGAGAGGGTGTTGGCGGCGTTTTGCTTGCGAGTCTGTCTTTGGCCTCTCTCCTGAGACGCGCACTTGATACAGCGCCTACTATCGATCTTCTTGCTACATCTTTGCCGACCAGTGCGCAGGCGACAGCTTACGACTACACAGTAATAAGCTAAAGTTGCAGCTGCTCAGCTTCTAAATTTTAAATGTGCTATATTTCTAATACTGCTGTTGTTCCTACTTTGATTATAAAACACATTCATACACTTAACCACATAAGGTTCAATTAGCAGATAATATTTTGTCTCAGTGTGACACTACAGGCACTAAACCAAACTACTTGCGACTGTAACTACAGAGTGATCTCGGTCAAAGAAGGAAGTAATTCGTAATTTGAACAGGTATGCGATTCAAAGATATGGATATTCACAATGCCTCAATAGAATCTGCAGTTTCATTCTAAGTTAAGTGAAGATTACAACATGATACCACAAAGAAACCATCTGAACCAGTTTTGTAGTGCAAATCTCCCAGACATTTCGAAGCAGATTGGACACAGACAGCGGGCTCGGGTGCACCGAGCATGTCACAATGTAGTTTCAAGATTTTGCCTACCATTAAGACACACAGAAAATGTTGGTAGTATTCCAGTGGAAGACTGAGCTTGAGACAGAATCACAAACGGAGGAGAGGTGTCAAGACTAATTTCTGACTATCAGACCGAGCATCAGTTTCATGAAAAAATGCGAAACTTCTCACATCTACAGGGTGTTACGCAACGATACCTCTAACTTCGAGGGGGTGTAGAGGGTATCTTGAGCAACAATTTGAGGGTAGAAACCTGTCTTCGGAAACGTCACCCAACGACGCTAGTGGCGGCAGAAGGGAAAGACAAGTGTAGGCAGTAGACACACACTGCTTATTCGTAGTTTGTCCCGTGCTGTTGTGCCGCATCATGGACGACTTCGTTTGGTTCGACTAGCGCAATATGCATTTCGTTTGCGGCGAGGCGAAAGGACATGTGCACGTAGCTTTATGCGTCTACGGAAACGGTATACACGCGGCGTATTGTAAGAAGCAGAATTGTCAGCCAAACCGTTCTACGTTTGCGGCTATTCATCGGCGTCTGGGTCAAAAAGGTGGTTTCGAAGGATGTCAAAACGGTGGAGATCACATGCGAAACTAACGCACGCTGCGATTTGAAGAGGACGTATTCGAGAGATTATACGGAGATCCGTCCACTAGCACTCACGCTGTGGCAGACGCACTGAAAAGGAACCACGGTTGCTACTGTGAAGTAGTACTCATAGCTCTTAATGTATGCATTTTTAGAGCCCATGTTTACCGGATATTTTCTTGTTTTGGTCCATAATACCACCACTCAAAATATGGTTTTTTTTCTTTTTAATATATAAGGTGAACATTAATAAAATCAACAAACTGCAGGTGCGGATTTCTGACTGGAAATGGAGGAAAGAAGGTCCTATGAAAACGTATCTGGAAATGCGTCGTTGCCACTGCAGATGGTGCTGAGGAATGAAAGTTCCTCTGACCATTTGACGTGCGTTCCTTGTGTGTTGCAGGCTGTATGATTCACGCAGCGTATTTTAAGAAGCAGAATAGTCAGGTGTTCGTGTCCGGAACAACCCAAGATGGTGTTTGTGTACAGCCAATTAGATGAAAATTGTCGAGAGGTAGCACGCCCATACTGAAACGAGCACCCTCACAACACCAACCATAATACAGAATATTTCAGGCCCTATTTGGTCGTTTATATGATCACAGGTCTTTCAGAGAGACGAACGTGCAGGAGGGCATTTTGTGTGTGTGTGTGTGTGTGTGTGTGTGTGTGTGTGTGTTCAAAATGGTTCAAATGGCTCTGCGCACTATGGTACTCAACTTCTGAGGTCATTAGTCCCCTAGAACTTAGAACAAGTTAAACCTAACTAACCTAAGGACATCACACACGTCCATGCCCGAGGCAGGATTCGAACCTGCGACCGTAGCGGTCTCACGGTTCCAGACTGCAGCGCCTAGAACAGCACGGCCACTTCGGCCGGCGTGTTTGTGTGTGTGTGTGTCTAGCCGTGCTGCCTCTCGATTCTGCGTCTGCTTGGCCATTCACAATCATCATCTCGGCTTGTTCCCGGCATGAATACACGACCATTCTGCTGCATATACAGTATGCTGCGTCAACCTTTTTTCCTCCACTTCCAGTCAGGAATCTGCCCCTGCAGCTTTTAGGTTTCATTAATGTTCCTCCTGTATAAATAGGGTGGTCAGAAACAGTCTGAAAAGCTTGTAAGGGTGTTGCAGGGGACTTTGTGCTGAGACATAATTATTAAAGAAAAATTCGATACGCTGTGCCGTTTCCGAGTTATTTAGCACTGAAGTTAGCCAGTCAGGTCGTCGCGCGCGCAGATTCACGCAGCCTTCCAGAGACAGTAGGACCAAACTTGTTTTTCGTTTGGTTTCCTCAAACCTAACAAACGTAGCTTTTGTTCACCTAGCTTAAATTTATCACTTCCGAAAAAGGCACATTGTAACTGGTGATAAGCATTTGAACATGTAGTAACTCACGGACGCACAGATGTCTTTGCATTAACGCATTCTAGCGCGTGTAAGTGCTAAATAACTCGGAAACGACGCAAAGTATTGATTTTTTTCTTAGTACTTATTTCTCAGCACAATCTCCCCTGCAACACCCTTACACGCTTTTCAGACTGTTTCTGACCGCTCTGTATATATACAGAGTGTTAGGGGCATAAGCGCAGATATTTTTATTTGTGACAAAGGGCAGTATACTGATCAACATTAGATCAGTATTTACTTCATTTTCAGACTAATAATTATAGCTAGTAAGTTTTTAGATTGGCTAGTACCTCCAAGTACATACGGAAAGAGTAAGCCATTAATGTTTATATTCCCCTGGGCAACGGCTTAGTGTTGAAGTGGGGATACAAAATGGGTAGCCTATATTGAGATCCGTGGTCCACTTAGTGCTGCAGTTATGACAGTCCAGAAACCGTGCAGAAAACATCAGGCAGTAAATTATGTGACGTGTTTGCGGGAAGACTGTTAGACGCAGACTCTCCCCAAATAATTTCAAGTTCATGAATTGAAGTCTTCTTTTTTTCCTCTCTGGGACCGTGAAAGGTAGTGTTTGACATTGAAATTAATTCAGTAACCTGTGCACTATGTCTCACGGCCGTAATTACCTGCAATGTTTTCGAAGAGGCGATGATAAACAGCTGTTAAATATTTGTAGAAAATCATTTTATGCACCGAGCTGTATGAATTGTCTTTTATTAGAACCTGTTACGACCTACGGCGACAATCTTCATGGCTCACTTGAATAATACACTTAAGTGGAGTTTCTTATCTTATTACTAGATATCTGTTCTGCTTCTGTGTAGAACTAGATCTTTACTAGCAGCTATTCGAGATATCGATCGCCATGACCAAAACATACTGTACAGTGACGCATAACGGACTGTCGCACACGCCAGGGGATTGGAGTAAACATTGTGTGCTACTGCAACAGACTGCTTGAGCGGCCGGGACAGCCATGTAAAACGAGTACGTATATCTCCAGCCAGTCGTGTGATTGTAGGACTCAGTAAAACGTTGTCCATGTGCACAATCCGTTATCTAAGCTCTTTCGCATGACAAAATGATATCGGATAAACCAGCCAATCGCAGCCCAGTAACGACATAACATCCGTCGAAAGTGCCGGTGTGACTAGCTGCGGCGGTTCCACTATGTATGATGCGTGAAATGGCGGCTACGCAGGTACATTTACGGTGATGCTCACATTGTTACATGGAGATTTCGATGCCACTTATGTACGAGGTAAATGTACACAACAGGATTCGATCATTTTAATGGTGCAATTTTTTCACTGGCAGTTAACCACCCAGCAAAAGGGCAAAACAACTTACAGGGTGACAATTATTGAATTATATGAAAAAATGTAAATTAGTTACAAACTACGGCGTGCACACACCTTATTCAACATGTAAACGTCACTACAGATATTTGTATTTAGGTTATGATATGTTCGATAAGCCTGCTGTCATTGGCGATGATGTGGCGCAGACGAATAGCGAAATTCTGCATGACCCGCAGAAGTGTTGGAGCATCGATGAACTCCTAATTGGCTGTTTTCAGCTCAGCAATGATTTTGGGGTTATAGCTGTACACCTCGTCTTTAATATAACACCACAAAACGGAGTCGCATGTGTTCGGATCCGGAGAATACGGTGGCCAATCGAAGCCCATGTCAGTGGCCTCTGGGTACCCCAGAGCCAGAATGGGGTCCCCAAGTGCTCCTACAGGACTTCAAACACTCCCCTGCTCGATGAGGTCAAGCGCAGACTTGCATGAATCACATCTTGTCGAAACCAGGATCACTTTGGATAATGGGTGAAATTATCTTCCAAGACCTTCACGTTTCATTCGGTAGTGACAGTACCTTCATGGAATATCGCACCGATTATTCCATGACTGGACATTGCACACCACACAGTCACCCGTTGAGAGTGAAGAGATTTTTCGATAGTGAAATGCGGATTCTCAGTCCCTCAAATGCGCCACTTTTGCTTATTGACGGACGTATCCAAATGAAAGTGGGCTTCGTCACTAAACCAAACCAAACAGCGCACACTAATTCCCATCATGCCCCGAGGCCAACCGTGCAGTTTGAACGTCCTGACGCAAACCGTTCAGAAGTTATGAGGATTTTATTTCATATAGTGCAATAACTTTCACCCTGTATTAACGCTCCTGTCGCACACGAAGAGGAATATTTAAGTTAGCAGGTGTCTGTATAATTTCGCGATAAGGTGACGGAAGAACTGTTTCATTCATATGAGGCAATAAGAACGTCATTGAAAAAACTTTTACGCATTCTCTCTCTCTCTCTCTCTCTCTCTCTCTCTCTCTCTCTCTCACACACACACTCACACACACACACACACACACACACACACACACACACACACAGCATGCACGCACACACACACTTACACACACTTACACTGACTGAATGGTTGGTTATGAGAACCAGGTACGATGGATAAGGTCGGCCCACACGCGGCTGTAAATGCGGGAAAAAAATAAAGAAACCGTGATAATTACCACGGCTGCAGTTGTTTAGGACAGTGAACCGCGTTGTGCGGATATTACGACCGTAATATTGCGTTCTAGAAATGATGAGAACGGCAGCGGCCATTCTTGTACCATGAGAAAATCCCATGGCCTTACCGTTGGCGAACACTGCACCCGTTCACACGACAGCTCGTAGCTACCCCGTAAGGTCTCTGACCTCTCCTAACAAAATGATTTAGCACTCCGTTATATCTGTGACGCACAGCGCGGGAAGATTTAACGCACAGTCGTGGCCGCGACGGAAGCTCAAGCTCCAATCGCATAGGAAAGTTTCTATGTGCACTAAATACTAACCTGCTACGAAAACTAATGGAATATTATTTGTGACAGATGTAGGTAAGAGTACAAATAGTAGAATTATTTGGAAAACTTAGTAATAAAATTCCTCTACTGCCTTCACAGAATTTTATCATGGCAATGTACATTCCGAAGTCACAGCTTCCACGATAAGGGCTTCAGTTTTTAAACAAGCACCTTCACTCAAATGTGAGCACGCCAGCCAGATGCGAGTGTCTGTGTGAGTTGTTGTGTACTCGTAATTGCAATTTGGGAAACAGTGGCCTTACCGCCGACATTTGGTCAAACATTGCGCAGTTTTTATTTATAAGGCACGCGTACAAAAACTGGTTTCTTACCAGCATGTTAACGCAAGTTATACTTAAAATTAAATTTTTAGAGACATGATGTTTATATACGATTATAAAAAAGTTATAATGAATAGTCGTTATATTAAGATGAATTCTGCAGGTATTTATTGCTGCCATCTGAATTCTAATTTTTTGAAGGTAAAAATGTACCCATTGAAAACCTGTTATATACTTTTGACTTGGACATTTGTTATTTTAAAGACAGTCTACCATTTTATATGTATACTAGCGGATGAAGCCTGCACTGTCCCGGTAATCATATTGCCAAATTTCTATTATAAACGAAAACAAAAAATTAACTATGTTTGTAGTGTAAATTTCCATGTATTCGTGAAAACATCTATGAAATCATGAAACAGTTGTACAAAGAAATGTGCGTAATGTAGAAATGTGTCAGTACAGTAACGAAATCTTCGCTAAAGTCTCTGTGGAAACGCCTCTTCATAGCTCTATAGACGGCTATTGTTTTAGCCTACAGCCATTTGCGCCTCGCAGCTGAAAGCTGTCAAAAGCGCTGTTAGGTGTTAAGAATTTTCTTCAGTTGCCTTGACTGTAGTAAAGAATAATGCATTAACGCTTCATGCACGATGCAGCATTTTTTCACGCATGTCAGTGGTTATGACGTCATCCTCTTGAACTACATGTGGTACGGCGATATAATTTTATTGGAGCATTTAGCGGGTTATATGTACATCGTCTGTGAATTTTTTTGCGAATAGAGTTAATAGCACAGAAGTAATAAATTTAAAAGCCATGCACGATACGGCAGTTTTTTATGCACCTCATTGTTATGACATCATCCTGAACTATAATTGGTTGGTGGTTCTTACACCAACAGCGATTGTTGGCTGACAGTAACGATATGTGTACCAACTTTGGTCGAAATCGGTCAAGTGGTTTAGGATAAGATGTGTAGAACACACATGAGAAAAATGAAGGCAACGTATTCCCCATATTCCCCACTCGTGATGTACCACTGAGATATAGGATTTATTGCAATTACCTCTGGACTTTCATTTACAATTTCTAACTTTTTTCGACTAAATTCTTTGACTTCTTATATTTCGTCACCTGGTAATGAATAATTAACAACTCTCATTCTTAGATTCCATTAATCTGAATGACCCTTCTGATGATGGCAATAGCGTTGTAAATAAATAAAACTATTGAGCCATCTAGACTGCTTTGTTCGCAGATAGAGGAATAGATAAACCCTGTTCGAAGGATGACTGGTATTTCTGTTTCCGTAGCCTGGACACACTCACCTGACTTGCAGGAGGTTTAGTTAGGTCTTCGTCACAGACCTTTAACAGCCGCTGTTGCTGTTTTGCGGATTCGCATACAAACCACGTGGAGACCACTTCCTCAGAAGCAATGACGGCACTTTTTGATTCCATGACACGGTGTCGAGTCTCTTTGACTGTAGCAAATAATTACTACAGTGCCATGTACATAATCTGAGCTATACAGTTGAAATGAAATGTCGTGTGGCTAGGACTTCTCAGCTCCTGTTGGAAGCCTTTTCAGCTGATACCACTTTGGCGAACTGCGTGTCGATGAGGATGATACGATGATGAAGACAGTTTCCGAGCGGAAAAAAATCTCCCACCCAGCTGCGAATCGAATCTCGGCCCCTCGCATGTCATTCTGCCGCACTGACCACTCACCTATGGTGGCCGACTGCTATACAATTTACTTTTGTCAAGGCTATCCTTCTTGGTGCTGGAAATTTACACACTTCACATCTCTGTACGACATGAGGAATGCTTGGAAGAACGTACTTTTTATTGCATCGTATATATTCCAGCTCCATTCGCCGATGGAGTGGAAAGAATGACTGCCTATACGGGTCAGAGTGCTGTGATTTGTTCAATTTTAAATCCGCAGTCTATCTGGGTAGACACGTAGTAGGCAGTTCTTGCGCTGAAAGAAGATTTTTCACGTTTCCTGTGTGGCAGTTAAGGTATTTCAACACCTCCTTTACACTCTCCCGGCATTCAGGCTCTCCTTTTACTATTTGCTCCATTCTTCTTTCATTACACTCCACGTTCGCTGTTGATCTGACCTTATGTGGGTCCCATACACTTCTCGAGTATTCAGGCACGGGCTGTACAATTGATTTTTATGTAATATCTTTGGTAGAAGAAATGCAGTTTCCTAGTATCCTGCCACTGAGTCAAAACCCAGGTGCTTGCTTTACCTACAACCCATCTTATGCGACTGCTCCGCTTTACACCTCTACATACTGTTACTCCGAAATACTTCCATAGCATAACTAATGACCCTAGTTGTGCTTGTTAAGCAAGCAGTCTAAAATATCTCTGTTTCACGTTTCGTGACGACATTAGTGTCGGTACTTTTCAATGGGACTCGTGTCTCCTCATCACAAGTGATTCTTCATTACCAGGGTTTGCCATTCTGGTTCAAATGGCTCTGAGCACTATGGGACTCAACCGCTGTGGTTATAAGTCCCCTAGAACTTAGAACTACTTAAACCTAACTAACCTAAGGACATCACACACACCCATGCCCGAGGAAGGATTCGAACCTGCAACCGTAGCGGTCGCGCGGTTCCACACTGAAACGCCTAGAACCGCTTAGCCACTCCGACCGGCTTGCCATTCTGTTGCGGTTGTATTATGTAAGCTACATAAACATACATCTTAATATGCTCCATTTCATTTTATAATGCTTTTTCTTCTTGGACTTCTACTTAATGTTCGAAGTAACGTCTCACCTTACCTGAACAGGTAGCTCAGATAGTCTTACAAAACGGTCCTAAACACCTTCCATACCAGAAAGAAGTATGTTAACAGATTTGTTAATTCTAGGGCTGCTTTTTCGGTCTCTTACTTTTCTTTCACAATTCGTTTCAATTTTGAACGGCGCTCTCAGATATATTTCAGGCTCAGATACGCACGCCCACGCATGTTACGTTTGCAGATGCAGATAATATGTACACTCGGATGCACGGTTGCTTCTATGTCTTAATAGATGCGTGGCGCGACTGCGGAGGGAAAACAAACGCATCGTTGCGTCACGTCTCCGCCACGAGTTATAAGCGGAAAATAAACGGAATGAAGGTAAGCATCCACGCGAAAGTTATGTCCGTAACACATTAGCAAAGAAGGTCAAGTAACACATCTGCAACAAATAAGAAAGTGAAAGTAACTTTATCAGCCTAAATAATCTCTCCGATTGTCTCCAAGTCTTTCACAATATTGTGTCAAATTCTCAAGGATTCGTTTTATGGATTTATCATCACTAAATAATTGTTGGTCCTCTTGCAAATGAAGTGCTGTTTCAGCGAAAGTTTGAGGAATGAAAGAGGAACGAAAGCAGGCTAGTCTGAATAAACATACCCTCTTCACACTCGGATCCTTTAGTATAACTAGCATTCTGTCGTTATTTCTACCGAAAATTAATAGAGCTTTAAGTCGGAATTAACTAGCTAAATAAATTCGTATGATTAATGTGTATCTCACTTGGAAGAAAGCTGATTTCCGAACGAAAGTGAAATTATTAAAATTTAATTAAAGGTGGAATTTACATTAGTTACGATAGTGTCAATTTTTATAAAATAACGCCATTCCGATTTACGGAGAAATGCACTCAAATACATTGATATCCTGTTGCCTTTGTGCGCGGAGAACCAAGCACCTATTTGGTGTACACGCAAAGGAGAATAATGGCTTTTCATGGCGAAGATACCGTATCGGATTTCTTATACCACCTAATTAGCGCTCGCCTCCATAAAATGGCGCCTGTTTGGTTGCCGTCCGCGGAAAGCTGCCTGCTATCTACGGTAACGAGAAACCACTGTCGTTAGAAAATACACCTTGCCATAGTACAGCCATTCAAACGCAAGTAAAAGCAAAGGAGTGACAAAGAAACATTTCGTAAATTGCAAAGATGATCCACTGTTGAATATCCACATGATGCAAATAACGCGACAGGTGGAATAAAGGCAAAGAGGTACCACAGCCTCAAATGACCCCGACGTCGACGAAACGGGGAACTCTTGATTTTACTTTCTTCAACTTGCTCTTTGCCCTGCAGAGAAGTGCAAGATTTTTACTTTTACGCTATAACAGCTATGAGATTGATTTTAAAATAATACCACACTAATATAAACAAAAGTGTAGAGCTAAATGAGAAAATAC
This sequence comes from Schistocerca piceifrons, assembly GCF_021461385.2. Taxonomy (NCBI): domain Eukaryota; kingdom Metazoa; phylum Arthropoda; class Insecta; order Orthoptera; family Acrididae; genus Schistocerca; species Schistocerca piceifrons. The sequence continues at coordinate 865,077,068 of NC_060149.1, read as the reverse complement.
CCACACTGGTACCGCTACACCTAGAGTTTTATGCTTTAATAATATCTCAACTCATAAATCAAGCGTCAAGCTCCCGAATTCTATTGCGTCTACTGCAGTAATTCAATTATGATGTATCACTATGAGATTTATGTATGCTACTGCACTGAAGAGCCAAAGAAACTGGTAAAACTGCCTGATATAGTGTAGGGCCCCCTCGAGCATGCAGAAGTGCCGCAACACGCCGTGGCATGGACTGGACTAATGTCTGAAGTAGTACTGGAGGGAACTCACACCATGAATCCTGCACGGCTATCCATAAATCCGTAAGACTACGAGGGGGTGGAGATCTCTTTTGAAGAGTACGTTGCAAGGCATCCCAGCCATGCTCAATAATGTTCATGTCTGGGGAGTTTCGTAGCCAGCGGAAGTGTCTAAACTCAGAAGAGTGCTACTGAAGCAACTCTGTAGAAATTTTGGACATATGGGGTGTCACATTGTCCTGCAGGAATTGCCCAAGTCCGTCGGAACGTGCAATGGACATAAATGGATGCAGGCGATCAGACAGGATGCTTACGTACGTGTCACATGTCAGAGTCGTATCTGGACGTATCAGGAGTCCCATATCACTCAAACTGCACACGCCACGCTCCATTACAGATCCTCCACAGCTTGAAAAGTCCCCTGCTGACATGCAGGGTCCATGGATTTACGAGGTTGTCTCCATACCCGTACATGTCCATCCGCTCGATAAAATCTGAAGAGAGACTCGTCCGACCAGGCAACATGTTTCTAGTCATCAACAGTCCAATGTCGGTGTTGACGGGCCTAGGCGAGGCGCAAAGCTTGGTGTCGTTCAGTCATCAAGAGTACACGAGTGGCCCATATCGATTATGTTTCGTTGAATGGTTCGCACGCTGACACTTGTTGATGGCCCAGCACTGAAATCTGCAGCAATTTGCGGAAGGGTTGCACTTGTGCCACGTTGAACGATTCTCTTCAGTTGTTGTTGGTCCCGTTCTTGCAGAATCTTTTTCCGACCGCAGCTATGTCGGAGACTTAATGTTGTACTGGATTCCTGATATTCACGGTACACTCGCGAAACGGTCGTACTGGAAAATCCCCACTTCATCGCTACCTCGGAGATGCTGTGTCCCATCGCTCGCGCGCCGACTATAACAGCACGTTGAAACTCACGTAAACCTTGATAACCTGCCATTGTAGAAGCAGTAACCGATCTAACAAGTACGCCAGACACTTGTTTTCTTATATAGGCGTTGCGGACTGCAGCCCCGTATTCTGCCTGTCTACATATATCTGTATTTGAATACAAATGCCTATACCGGTTTCTTTGGCGGTTCTTCGGATTACCACAATTACAAATACAGCTGTTGAAAAATCCATTTTACAGCGGCATATATTTAGAAATTTTTGTTGTAAGTTAATATTACTGAATTATTTGTGTGAATATTGTACTCTTTGAGGCCCAGGAGAACAGTACGGTTCCATCTGTTCACCGCAGCTCTATTAGCACTATTTACGCGACACGTGTAGCGTAGGATACTTTATACTCCGAAGATATGCAGAGTAAATTCCATACACTGAAAAGTAGGCTGTTTCAGGGTTCCGTTCTCTGCCCTACACTGTTCAACCTGTATATCACGACTTGTCAGAAACAATCTCTCAAATTTTCACAGTGTGTTTTACTATTATAGACACAAACGAAACGGACGAGTAATGTCAATAAATCAAGCAAATAGTTCTAACAAAAATAGTCGATAAATCAATAGTTTCTCCGATAGTATTACGACTGAGTTAATGGATGCCTTATAACAGAGTCCCCGAGGATCGAAACTACAGATATGCTCTTTGAGCACAAACGCATTACACCAAGTGTTCCACATGAGCCCTGTTCGTGTGATGACAGGCACGTCTCCTCGTGGAGCTCGTGTTTAAAAAACCAAAGCATGTTCCAAATGCGTTGGAAATCATCCACAATGCATTATCAACAGAACTTGAATACACCGAAGTTTTAAATATTCCCATGAAAAAAAAAGAAAAGAAATCACTGGGTTAATGTTAGAAGACCTGGGAGTAGTAATGAAACAGGTGACTGTTTTCAGCAACCGATCGACCAGTCAGTTGTTTCGCTCAGTCGGTTTCTTCAGTCGAATGAAACAACCGTCACTCTCCAGGTTTGAGTGATTTCACTTAGTGGGAGACAACCGATTGATACCAGTAAGTATGAATGTTTCACTCAGTCTCTATGTTTGAGTAATTTCACTATAGCCTCCTTCTCCTTCTCCTCCTGCTGCTGCTGCTGCTGTCAGGGCCAGGGTCGCAGCCCACCAGAGGAGGTGGCGCGTTGGCCGTTACGAGCTCAATTTTGCTAGTGGTGGCTAGCCAGAGGTGTACAAATTCCGCTTTCACCTTCCCATGCTTGCCACACGTTATCAACAGAACGGACAGGCTGGTTTGCTCCCATCCAAGCCAAGCTATGCCCAACCCACGCAGGCTAAAAGAGTCTTGCTTGCCTGCTACGTAGCAGTTTATTTTGTACGATTTCTCTCTTATGAGTAGGTTCAGAAGTTGATGAAAATACCCAGAACCACAAGAGGCGTCTCAATGGCTTATATATTCATTTCTGGTATTTCTAGGCCAGAAAATTATGGATATTGTTAGTTCTTTTTCTCCTTATCGGTGTACTTCGGGCTTATTCATTTCGATACGAACGGTTTTCTCTGCAACTTCACCCTCTTTCGACTAGTACTGTTTATTCTCAATTCGAACCATCATCAGACTACCTCCAAAATTTTTTGGAAATTTGTGGTAAGTACAATGGGACCAAACTGCTGAGGTCATTGGTCCCTATGCTTATGCAATACTTAATCTAACTTACGCTAATGACAGCACACACTAACGCCCGAAGGAGGACTCGAACCTCCGACGGGGGACAGCCGCGCGATCCGAGACAAAACGCCTCAGACCGCACGGTTACCCCGCGAGGCAGACTACCTCTAATACGTGTTTTCTGTAGTAATGAGAACCGTCTCTGAATGTCGAGATCTTTTGCACCTACACCGGTGTACAAAATTAAAGCAACAAACCACTATTTCTCCGTCCTGTGTCTAGTCCGCGATATAATCATACTGTCAACCAGATGTCCTTACGGTCGTGCTCTGCAGTGAAGATGCCAACGGATAAGCACGCAAACAATGGATTCAGGACACCTATGAAACTAGGTAGTCTTTGCCGGGTACTCCCACATCCACAATCGCTGTGTACACAGTCACAGACGGTGCAGTATGGCACATAGAAGATGCCTACCAGACTCTCTGCGGTGGAGGGCCACAGAATGAAAGGAAGCAGGAGAGTCGCAAACTGATTTGGCCCAGTGGCTTAATGTGAAACGTTCTGTTGTTTCTCGGATGCGGCAACAGATTATAGAGACCGAAACTGTGTCCCGGAGACCAGGGCATGGCCGAACACGTGTGACATCAGAAAGAGTACTGCATCTGACCTCGCAGCAGAGAATGAACATGTTGCATCGAGGTAAACGGTGTACAGAAGGCTTTAGCAGAGTGGCCTTTACTATCGGAGACATGCTGTATGTCTACTCTGATGCGTCTTCCAAAAGGGAACGTTTAGAGTGGAGTCATCAACATGCCACGTGGACGGTCAAACGGTGGGCCAATATTGTTTTCACAGATGACTCCCGACTTGGTCTGGAGAATGATTGTCGATAGGTTCGCATCTGGATGGAACGTGGAACGCGGTTTGCGGACCCAAACATTGTGGAAAGACATCGAGATCGAGCAGGATCCCTAATGGTGTGGGCAGGGATTATGTTTACCACACGAACCCCTCTTCATGAAACTGTACGAGTCAATCGGCAAGGTTAAACTGCTGTCAGGGATCGTGCCGGGATCTTGGGATCTCATTTGCGGTTGTTGCGAGGTGCTGTGGGCCCACACGTCGTATTCATGGAATGGACGATATTGTTCTGCCTCATAGAGCATGGGTGGTTGATGTTTTCTTGGAAAGGGAAGAAATTGCAAGCACACCCTAGCCTGCTCTCTCTCCCGATTTGAATCCCATACAGCATATCTGGGATGCACTAGGAAGACGGTTTGCATCACGTCAGCATGCATCAACCATTCTCCAAGACTTCCGAGCAGCTCTGCAGGAAGAATGAGCGTTACTGCCTCGACATGAGACTGATGACATCATTCACAGCATGCCCTGTCGTTGTTAGACCCGTATTGCTGCCACAAGCGATCACACGCCATCCATACTGAGCACGTTAACCGGTTGTCGGAATGTGTGTGTAAAACCGTTAACTTGGAAAAAGCAAGGAACATTTTTGTCTACCGTTATGCATGTTGCAGTTGTTTGCGTTCTGTATTCATTACATTGTTTCTACTTTACTGTCACCTGTTTATACTGCTTTGTGGCAAGAAAAACGTAACCTTGCAAAATTTCCTTTCGTTGCTTTAATTTTGGACACCAGTGTAAGAACCTCAACATATCTATTATACTGCAAAGCTAACTAAAGTAAGGTTTTCCAAGTCTAGTTTCTGTTAACTTAGTGTGTTCCAGGCAAATATGACTCCATTAATACCGAATTTTATTAGTTTCTCTAGGGTTCGCTCAGTTCATTCTAAGTGGCCACACAGTACTTCACTCTGAATTCTCCAAGTGCATTTCAGTAGACACCAAGCTCTTTTTTCATATTATGTTAATCTAACAAAGACACGTCTGAAAGAAGAATCTTTTCTTTCGCAGTAAACTTTCTTCGCACTGCTTTGCATACCACCAGAATATGGTTTTTAGTATCGACTGAACCAACCATATTCTTTTCCTATTTTAATCAATGTTTGCCCTAAATTTAGAATGCCTATATACTGCTATGTGGCCGCAAGTCCTTAGCACACGTTTTCACACACTTGTCAGTCACCAAGTTTTTGTCTTCTTTGAAAATATCTATGTAGTGAGGAAACTTCTGGTCAAACTTACAAACACGTCGTAACATACTCGAGGTTCCCGAATTAGTGTTTAGTAACTCACAATTAGCTTTGCGGGACACCTACCAATTTATTTGAAGCTGCCTCATAAACACGTGACAACTTTTCTTTTGCTGGACTTGGGATCTGTTTCATGACTGGTATACATCCCCCAATTCTTAATTTCTTCTCAATCTCCTTTATGTTTGGTTTGTTCATTTCGCAGGTCTCACCATTGTGATAAATGAGCCGCAGTGAAAATTCCTACGCAAACCTATATGTGGCTTGTCACGCTGGACTCATAGCGCACCCTGTTGTCGGGTGCAGCAGGCTGAACGGGCCCGTGAAGCTTGTCAAGTTAGCGCAATTTTAACCGCTGTGCTTGGTACATGTGTACTCTTGTGTCTCCTTTGCGGCAGGTTGGGCTGCTTTAATGGTTGCGGCGAAGATAGGGGCAGGCAGCCTGGAAGGTGAATTAGTACACCTCTGTGAGTAGCTACCGCCTTCCGCCGTCTGGCGCGCTAACCCTGGCAGTGAAACGGCGAGCGTGCAGGACGCAGCCGCAATCTGTGGCTACGTTTTTAATTAATAGACATCATCACATCTTTTCAGTAAAATGGAATGCAAACATTTGCTAAAATTTGTCAGTGTTACTTTCTTCTTCACGTACCCCTAGGAGGACTTCTACGCTTGCTCAACATTGCCCTCCCAACAAAGATTTATTAGATTAGTTACGTGTTAGTTTCACCTGGAAAATTTTAATGAAATGTAATCTATTTATCAGTTTTAAATCGTGAAAATCAGATTTAGTCCTGCAGTACATAATTAAATCAATATGTATATTGCTTATATTAACTTTGGCGTACGCACTGAGATGTCTTTGCATAAACCTGTGGGTGGGGCTACCCTCTGAGGGTAGGTGTATCCCGGTTTGTATTGTATACCGCAGTTTTATTTACCTCGTGAAAGTACTACAGATTGGTTTCTCTCAGAAGAATAACTGGATAATTCAGTCAAATAAATCACTTAACAGTGCTTTCAGTTGAATGAACGAATGAATACGTATTTCAACCGACAGAAAAACTAAAGACTGGTTTCACTTGAAAAGAAAAACGAATAACTCAGTAAGTACGTACAACTCCAACGGATTGTGTCAACGCCGGCCGGAGTGGCCGAGCGGTTCTAGGCGCTTCAGTCTGGAACCGCGCGACTGCTGCGGTCGCAGGTTCGAATCCTGCATCGGGCATGGATGTGTGTAATGTCCTTAGGTTAGTTAGGTTTAAGTAGTTCTAAGTTCTAGGGGGCTGATGACCTCCGCTGTTAAGTCCCATAGTGTTCAGAGCCATTTTGACTGTGTCGACTGTTTTCATTCGGTAGCTCCCAGAGACTGCTTTCACGCGAAAGAAATGAATGGATAATAATTCAACCGTTACGTAAAACTACAACCGACAGATTCGAGTGTTTCCATTCGGTTGCTCCCACAGATTGGTTTCGCCGGCCGGTGTGGCCGTGCGGTTCTAGGCGCTTCACTCTGGAACCGCGAGACGGTTACGGTCGCAGGTTCGAATCCTGCCTCGGGCGTGGATGTGTGCGATGTCCTTAGGTTAGTTAGGTTTAAGTAGTTCTAAGTTCTAGGGGACTGATGACCTCAGATGTTAAGTCCCGTAGTGCTCAGAGCCATTTCAACCATTTGAACAGACTGGTTTCACTCAAAAGAATGAATGAATAATTCAACCGATACGCAAAGCTAGATCAGAATGAGTCGGTTGTTTTCAAGCAACCGACTGAAACGATTGTTTTCATTCGGTTGCTCCCATCACTAACAGGGAAGCCACGGTATTGGCGAGCCATGGCCAATACACTTATTGACTAAACGCTGTTTACCAGTAGTTAAGTATCCGGAATTATGTTCAAATGGGGTACTGATACGTAGTACATGACTTTGGACAAGATAAAGTCACATAAGCTCTCCTACGCAGTCCTGTCTCACAGCCCCAAGTTGGCGAACCCCGGGAACCTGAGCATCCCTATGGAACACAGGGTAGCCAATCACAGTTGTAAAAGGTTCAGAGATGACGAGAACGGCAGAAATGGTCCTCTGCTGAGCGCAGGATCAATACCCCTGTGTTGGAAAAAATTATTGTTGCAAACAGCTTAGCAGAGAAATCCGGACTGTCCCCATGAAAACGAAAAAATCTAGGGAATAAGGATACTAACAGAATTCTTAAATTTGGTACCTGGAATACATGTACCCTGTTGCAACCACGAGCAATGAATAGCGTAGCTGAAGAAGTGTTGAAATATGGATTGGAATTAGTTGCCCTCCAAGAGATCGAGAGGTACGGTAAAGGAGACATAGGAAAGCAAACATTTACATTACATTACTCTGACAGACGAGGAGATCATGGTATTGGTTCCACTTTAGCAAAAGAGTACCGCAAAGCTATCCTTGTCTTTATGCCACATAATGACAGAATATGCACCCTCAGAATAGAAGGAACATCCCATAATACGACTTTTGTAAACATATACCATTCAACAGAAGGATCAGATGGTGATCTGGCGGATATTTTTTACAATCAACTACGGGAAGTCTGTGAAAGAATACCTGCACATGATTCAGCAGTCGTCCAGGGAGATTATAACGCAAAGCTTTTGGTAAGGAAAGCTTGCATGACGACCCGGCTGAGAGTTGTCCGGTTCGTGGCTGCCAGTTATCTTAAAGCAGTAAGCGCATATTTTGCAAGAAGAAATATTCACAAAGGGACCTGAAAAATTCCAGGAACCGATACTACAAACTAAGTTGACCATATATTGGTATCCAAAAGGTGGGCAAATGACATTGAAAATCTACACACATTTCAGAGAGCAAATTCAGACTTGGGGCGCTACCTTCCAGCTGCAAGAACTGAGGCAAAGGATTGCTATGGCGTATAAAGGGAAAATTATGAAATAGCTGAAATGCAATGTGGAAAAACTGGAAGATAGAGATACAGCTTTTTAATACAAGAGTAAACTGAAACGAAAATTACAGGCAGTGGAGCACAGTAATGACATGGATAATGAATGGGAGTGTATTAAGAATAATGTCGTAACTACGATATTGCAGTGCCTGTGTCATTCAGAAGTACGATGCAAAGTTCCTTCTGTCATATATGCATGTTCGAAGGAACAAGCACTGCGGTGACTACAGCCGTTTATGAAATGCATGAAGTGTACTCACAATTGGGAATATGAACAACCATAAGATCAGTAATGGAATGACGACAATGAAAATTTGTGCCGGACAGGGACTCAAACCCAGATTTCCCGCTTATCGCGAGAGGCCGCCTTACCATTTTTTCCTATCAATGAGTTTATTTTACGTTATGTCTTTCCAGTTACAGATTGCATAACGTCATAATAATTCAACAAACAATAAATATGACAAACTAAACACCGGAGGTTTACTTATGTCTACAATAACAAGAGGCAATTTCTATTGGAAGGCTTTTATAACATAGCTTGTATAATAGTCATTACCATTGTACATCAAAACCACTAAGAAAATATATGTATTTAATGCTCCTCTATAATAATCAACTATAGATTACATAGGCTTCTAAATAATAAGAAGAAAAATCCATGTTAAGTAAACAGGTCACCGAGGTAACTTACCACAACAGTGTTACACATGTGCATATTATAAACACTACAGGAATTAAATAGACATTATCCATCAATTGTACCTCTTTTATCCCTATACTTCTAAATTAGTCAATAAATAATACAGCAGTAATGACAGAAAAATAATATACTCCTAGAGAGCTATAATAAGCTTGTGCTCAGCAGACATGAAAAGTAACATTAGTTTCCGAAAACAAATAATCCAGTGGTACTATTTTCGTCCCGTATCGCTAGTGTATCCGAGCACGTCTCACGTCCAGACCCAAAACTCCATACGTCGTCAACCATGTGTCTATAACCCACACTCGTATATTCATTAAGTATATCCCCGTACAGAGGAGACATTTCAATTGGAAGTCGCTTGCCCGGTATCGGCAGTGCCTGTATTGTTCAGCACTTCTGAACAACAGTTCCCACACCCACCTAGTGCATGCTCAGCCTCGACAGGCCATACGCGTTCTGTCTAGTACACTTTTGCCTACCTATACCTCCTCAGTGGCTCTCTCTGCTAGGCAACATCATTTCATCTCGCATTAAAAGATAGAAAGCTGTTGCTCGGTTACGAGCAAAAATAGAGAAGAATCAGTCTTTTCTCATACACATCATTTATCAAGGTTCTACAATACGATGGAAATGTAGTCAACCAGTCTAGAGAATCGTCACGAGCCTGTTAGCCACAGCTTTCAATCCTGTGGCTGCCTGATATTCGGACAGCTCATCTTACCTCAGCAAGGCTTCTCGAGAGTCAAAAACCCAAGTATCAAACTCTCAGGCTTCAATGCATTGCCGGCCGGAGTGGCCGAGCGGTTCTAGGCGCTACAGTCTGGAACCGCGCGACCGCTACGGTCGCAGGTTCGAATCCTGCCTCGGGCATGGATGTGTTTGATGTCCTTAGGTTAGTTAGGTTTAAGTAGTTCTAAGTTCTAGGGGACTGATGACCTCAGAAGTTAAGTCCCATACTGCTCAGAGCCAATTTTTTCAATGTATCTCCTGTCATCTGGCGCAATCTGAATCTAAATAGACGTAGAACGGGGAGAAAAGCTGCTTTTCTCTACAGCTGCGGATGGCCATACTCTCCAAGCCGTGACTGTAGCGATGTAGCGCAGACGGTGTCTCACCTGCAGCATCCTTGGAAGAATTACTTCAAGCTGGCTCTAAAATAATACAGTAATTGGAAAACGCGGGCATTGGTCTTTGATTTTTTCTTTGTTGTTTATTTAAATTGTTGTTATTAACTTCTTTGTTTGTGATTGCTAATGTGCCGCCGCTAACCGTGATTGTCCGAGAGCATCCAACTGACAAAAAAACACTTAATAATGAATTATTGTAGTCAACTTTTGGGGAATAGCGCGTGTTACGTGGACTCGTTGGTCGTGCCTGGGAACTTCAGACGTAGTGAACTGCAGTCTAGAGAGGGAGAATTTCGATTCCGTGCGGGCGGCGCGAGCTGACCGAATGACCCGTGGCGACGCGCGGAGCACTTGCAAATGTCACCTGCACTCACTCCCACTGCCGACAGCGCACGGATTTCGCGAAAGCTCATCAGCAGAAGCCACCGCATTACTACTACGCTCAGCATAAACCCCAGCTCTTCTAGGTCGGTTTATTCCACGTACGACTAACTCATTTCTAATGCTATAAATTAGGTTCTGTTGCGGACTTCACTGACTTACAGTTATTGTGATTGTAAATGAAAACATTCTTAAGAAAATTAGAGGTTACAGATATGAACTAGTAGTTTTACTTGCCTTCATCTTGTACGATTCTCACATGTTACTGTTCGGTATTCAAATTAACCGCATTACTCTAGTGTAGTGTACAGCATACCTACAACTTATTACTTACTATGCATTCTGTTCAGAGACACGCATAAAACAAAGACATCGCAAAAAAACATTTTACACGCTTAAAACTAGTACAGCAACCGATTATTAATGTTAATGTGATTACACTCCCTAAATTCCAGGAACAACTGTAATTTTCTAAAACCAGTGTGCAACGTCTACGAACGAGAACTTGCATGGGCAGGAAGACTTGTAGTTAAGTAAGTGTCGGGGTGGATATTCTTTTCTGGACGGTCTTACACGAACGCCTTGCTTAGAGTGTACGAATTATTCAAGGTAAGTGGAAAACATTTTAATGCAATACAAACAGAGATTGATGCGATCAGTATTCCTTATTTGAAACGATCTGTGTCGTCACTGGATAAATTAAGTCCGTCATTAATCTGCGACTGCAGCCACCAACCTGGTTTTTAGAGACAGAAACTCGCTCCTCAGTGTCGGATACTGTCCTCTACGCAGTCATTTGTTTGTCAGTCTTGAAATGATCTGTCGTATTTAATTCTCCGCCACGTTACACACAGTCGTGTCACTATATAATATCATTAAATTTTTGGGCTTTTTCAAACCCAGCTTAGTTATAACCACATCTGGTCTCCTCAAACAATTATACTCCGTACCACAGGAAGTACATGTTGGGAGTTTCAATCGTGTGCCTTTTGTTCAGTCCATACATGAAACAGGAAAATCGTAAACTCAGTATGCACTCTAAATCTAGAGCTGGTTTCGTTGAGATCTCTGAGCAATATCTGGAGTAACTATTCACAGGATTTTTTTCTTTTTTGTGCGTCACACATCTGGGTGTTCCCTGAATTCCGTACGCAGACAATTTGCTGTACACAAGACTTCCTCAAGCCTGCCCTCCATTGTTCCGCCGACCAAAATGTACGATTTATTCAACTGGCGTGACACAACGTCGTGATTTTCCATTCACGCATGTGGGTCTCGCAATACAATTTTTTTTATTTTTGGTGAGTGTCAGCCACTATACGTTTACTTGTGGTAGCTCCTGTCGCAGAGGAGAATCATGGTCTACGCTGCCTGTACTTTAGCTAAATAATTTATATACTGTGCACACGGCGCACTTTTTAACACATTTTCCTGAGGCATGTCCACCATTAAATGTGGTGTAGTGAAGATCGCGCATCGACAATGACGTACGATCAAAAAGAATCTTAGCACACCGGTTAAAAAAATACAGCTGCGTTTGTGCAGATTAACTAACGATGGATCAAACAACGATCAGCGTATGTCGCACCTGGATGCGGAACATTTTGTATGATCCCCAAATTATTCCTGTTCTGAACATTACGGAATACCCGACGTTGACAACGTTCAACACCAATAAACAACATAATGAACAAACTGGTAAGCTCATTCAACATATTTTTACGTACAGTCAAAATTGCTTGGATTTTTTTCAGCGACTATCTACATAAAAGTTGTCTATGAAATTCATTGAGAATGTCACATACAACGTCTTACGACAGTTTGCTCTTATTTAACTTCCGAAATGAAGCACCAGATCTTCTACATCTTCCTCCCCATAGCAAAATATGACAAATGGTTATAGATTTAGTTCGGCGTAAGTTTTATGTAATGCTTTCCCTGCATTATACCTAAAGAATCAAGTTAGTCAAGGTCGCTAGCTATCATTTTTATTACTATGACCAGTTTCGACAGATCTACGCTGTCATCATCGGATCTGAAAGTTATAAAACCAAACATTCTAAGTGAACATGGCTTGGACATATACGGGTTCCAGACTGTAGCGCCTAGAACCGCACGGCCACTCCGGCCGGCGTGCTGATATCCCAGCGTACACTAACCGCTTTACACCACAATGGCGACTTAGCTAGAATAATAGTTTCACAGATAAGGAAGTACACAGTTGTTTAGTGGTGTCCGATAATAATCGACAAATTTCGATACATGTGTCACACTGCAGGCACACTGTTTACTAGATATTGGGAGCTCCGGTGTTAGGGGCGTTATGGAGCACCTTGGTCAGATAGCGTCAGGACTGGAAAGAAAGCCAATGTGCACTCGGTAGGTCTGTCGAGGAGCCTCATCCGAGATTTTGAGCGGCGTTGCCTGTGGCTGACGAGCGTGGAGGGAACAGTCGTCTGCAAGTTGTGGCTCACAGCGACTGTCGCACGGGTTCTGAGGTGATCCTCAATTCGTGCAGACGACTCGCGGAGGTGGTGAAGACTGCTGGCATCGCGCGCGGGGTGCAAGCAGAGCTCGCAATTGGCAGCATCGTTCCCAGCGTTGATCGGGGTCCTTTGGTTTGGAGCCGAGTGGAGGGTATCAACAAAAGGCTTCGTCGACTCTGTGACGATCTTCGCTGCAAATTTATAGACCTGCGTTATCGTGTAGGGATTTGTAGGACTCACATTGATAGGTCAAGGGTGCACTTCGCAAAGTAAGTGGCTACTCGGGTAGCAGAGTACTTACGGAGTGCACATAAGGGTGCCTAAAAGCCTAAAAAGGCTAGGCGGTATTTTGAGGTGCTCTGATGAATGCTCGCCAGTCGATTCACAGAAAGGGAAGTCAAACGGTGTTAAGAACAAAGACACTTACATTTTATCAGTACTGTCGAAGTATTCGTGATAAAGTTCCCGAATTTACTGCCCCCCAGGAAAGTTCTCACGCTCAAATTATCCTTGGGACCGAGAGCTGGCTGAAACCCGAAGTGGAAAGCTCTGAGATATTTAACGAGTCGTAGAATGTATATCGGGAAGATAGATTAGAGGCCATAGGAGGGGGAGTGTTCATTGCAGTTGGCAAAAATACTGTCTCCACTGAGGTCGAAGTTGAGTGTGTCAGTGAAACCATCTGGTCGCGTAAATAGGCGTAGGTCAAACTAAATTAGCTGTTGGATTTTTTTTCCTGCCACCCGATTCTGCTGTGACAGTTTTAGAGTCATTCAAAGGAAGTCTACCGTCAATAGCGTATAAATACCCAGATCACGCAATACAGATTGGAGGCGACTTTAACCTTCAGAGTATAGACTGCGATGTCCATGGATTCACTGCCGGAGGTACAGACAGACGGTCATGCGAATTACTTGAACACGTTTTCTGAAAACTATCTTGAGCAGCTAGCTCGGCACCCCACACGCAATGGAAATATCTTAGACCTTGCAGCCAGAAATAGGCCGGAGCTTATCGACAGAGACAGTATAGATAAAATGGCTCTAAGCACTATGGGACTTAACATCTGAGGTCATCAGTCCAATAGACTTAGAACTACTTAAACCTAACTAATCTAAGGACATCACACACATCCATGCCCGAGGCAAGATTCGAACCTGCGACCGTAGCAGCAGCGCGGTTCCGGACCGAAGCGGCTAGAACAACGGCCTTGATACGCCAGGGCTTTGAGTCAAACAGAGCTTGGATGGCGTTTACAGGTACAGCTGCCCATGCAGCTTCATCACGATACCATAGTTCATCAAGAGTAGTGACCGGCGTATTGTGACGAGCCAGTTGCTCGCCCACCATTGACCAGACGTTCTCAATTGGTGATAGATCTGGAGAATGTGCTGGTCAGGGCAGCAGTCGTGGTTGTTCTGGGTACTGATTTCTCAGGATCTATGCACCCAAACTGCGTGAAAATTTAATCACATGTCAGTTCTAGTATAATATATTTGTCCAATGAATACCCGTTTATCATCTGCATTTCTTCTTGGTGTAGCAATTTTAATGGCCAGTAGTGTACATTTTATAATATACATGGTGATCCATTGATCGTGACCGGGCCAAATATATAACGAAATAAGCGTCAAACGAAAAAACTACAAAGAACGAAACTTGTCTAGCTTGAAGGGGGAAACCAGGTGGCGCTATGGTTGGCCCGATAGATGGCGCTGCCATAGGTCAAACGTATATCAACTGCGTTTTTTTTAAAATTGGAACCCCCATTTTTTATTACATATTCCTGTAGTAGATAAAGAAATATGAATGTTTTAATTGGACCACTTTTTTCGCTTTGTGATAGATGGCGTTGTAATATTCACAAACTTATGACTCACAATTTTAGACGAACAGTTGGTAACAGGTAGGTTTTTTAAATTAAAATACAGAACATTTCATTTCGGTTGTTCCAATGTGATACATGTACCTTTGTGAACTTATCATTTCTGAGAACGCATGCTGTTACAGCGTGATTACCTGTAAATACCACATTAATGCAATAAATGCTCAAAATGATGTCCGCCAACCTCAATGCATTTGGCAATACGTGTAACGACATTCCTCTCAACAGCGAGTAGTTTGCCTTCCGTAATGTTCGCACATGCATTGACAATGCGCTGACGCATGTTCTCAGGCTTGTCGGTGGACCACGATAGCAAATATCCTTCAACTTTCCCCACAGAAAGAAATCCGGGAACGTCAGATCCGGTAAACGTGCTTCGACGACCATCCACCTGTCATGAAATATGCTATTCAATACCGCTTCAACCGCACGCGAGATATGTGCCGGACATTCATCATGTTGGAAGTACATCGTCATTCTGTCATGCAGTCAAACATCTTGTAGTAACATCGGTAGAACATTACGTAGAAAATCAGCATACATTGCACCATTTAGATTTCCATCGATAAAATAGGGGCCAATTATCCTTCCTCCCATAATGCCGCACCTTACATTAACCCGCCAAGGTCGCTGATGTTCCACTTGTCGCAGCCATCGTGGATTTTCCGTTGCCCAATAGTGCATATTATGCGGGTTTACGTTACCGCTGTTGGTGAATTATGCTTCGTCGCTAAATAGAGCGCGTGTAAAAAATCTGTCATCGTCCCGTAATTTCTCTTGTGCCCAGTGGCAGAACTGTAAACGACGTTCAAAGACGTCGCCACGCAATTCCTGGTGCATAGAAATATGGTACGGGTGCAATCGATGTTGATGTAGTATTCTCAACACCGACGTTTTTGAGATTCCCGATTCTCGCGCAGTTTGTCTGCTATTGATGTGCGGATTGGCCGCGACAGCAGCTAAAACACCTACTTGGGCATCATCATTTGTTGCAGGCCGCGGCCGGCCGGAGTGGCCGAGCGGTTAAAGGCGCTACAGTCTGGAACCGCACGACCGCTACGGTCGCAGGTTCGAATCCTGCCTCGGTCATGGATGTGTGTGATGTCCTTAGGTTAGTTAGGTTTAAGTAGTTCTAAGTTCTAGGGGACTTATGACCACAGCAGTTGAGTCCCATAGTGCTCAGAGCCATTTGAACCATTTTGTTGCAGGTCGTGGTTGACGTTTCACATGTGGCTGAACACTTCCTGTTTCCTTAAATAACGTAACTATGCGGCAAACGGTCCGGACACTTGGATGATGTCGCCCAGGATAACGAGCAGCATGCATAGCACACGCGCGTCGGGCATTTTGATCACAATAGCCATACAGCAACACGATATCGAACTTTTCCGCAATTGGTAAACGGTCCATATTAAGACGGGTAATGTATCACGAAGCAAATACTGTCCGCACTGACGGAATGTTACGTGATACCACGTACTTACATGTTTGTGACTATTACAGCCCCATCTATCACAAAGCGAAAAAAGTGGTGCAACTAAAACATTAATATTTCTTTACGTTTTACACGAATATGTAATACAAAATGGGGGTTCCTATTAAAAAAAAAAAAGAAACGCAATTGATATCCGTTTGACCTATGGGAGCGCCATCTAGCGGGCCAACCATAGCGCCATCTGGTTTGCCCCTTGAAGCTAGACAAGTTTCGTTCTTTGTAGTTTTTTCGTTTGATGCATATTTCGTGAGATATTTGGCCCGGTCACTGTCAATGGACCACCCTGTATAATACTGTGCGCAACAGGATAAAAGGATCACTTTTTCGAAACCCCGAAATTGTTCCACATTGCAACGCTGAGGTTTGACATTTGGCTCAAAGGTGCCTACTACCTTCCTCTGAAATGACGGAAAAGCGTGGTGTCCTGCGACGTCACCCTCTGGTTCGACGACGTTTCAAACAGGTAGCCGTCGACATATGCGAAAAAAAGGCCACACGTCAGAAGTTCATGTAAGGTGTAAGGCGGGTTGATGAATTCACAATGGCACCAAATTTCACCACAATTATGCCCAACGCCACAGTGGACGTGTCACACAATGGAAACGTCTTTACGCCCCCTCTTACCTACGCTTCACTCCTTCTTTCGACGCCTCTGGGATGTAGGTCAGAACGGCGACGCTGAGCGTTAATATCATGTAGCTTTCTTCTGGGTGGCCGAGGAAAACATTTAGACACACCACCGCTCAGAATGGACACGACACGGCCCTAAGGGGTGGCATAAAGAGCGTCAATGAAATCACCCCCTACCTTGGGACGTACACAAACCTTTTCTGAACACCTTAAAAACGTACGTGCACCGACAGAACCCATGACGTGAGTCCTAGGGAGGCCATGTTGCTGATCTTGCGGCTGCTAGCAGGTCATCCGGAATCGTAGGGGTGCTGAAAGAATTGGCTGTCTGCAAGCACATAAGGCTTTGTCAAAGGAGACTTTGTTCAGGTACATTTCTAAAGTGGCACCGGCAGTGTTGCCAAAGTGAGGGGACCATAGAAGAACCCTTTGCCGTTTTCTTTACGCATGTGCCAGTGTCGGATCCCTCTACGATAACGCTACAGGACGGCGCGAAACAGGACGGTTAAAACAGCAGAAGCATCCTTTGCTGCTTCGGATGGCGTTCAAATTTCGTCGAATGGCTTTGAACGGCCCTAGTGGTTCCACCCTGTACACCAGTGCAAAAACTGTAGTACCACTGCTCTCCAAAGATGTGCGATCTCGTTCAGTGGGGTTCCTGGCCCACGATATACTCAGGGAAGGGTTGAAGCGTCTGGGAGTGTCCAAGACTGTCAAGAGTTTTTCATCGCACTGCCAACTGTCGTTTTCGGCCACGAAATGTGCGGGAATCAACGCCCCGATGGAGGGGATATCCCGCCCCATAGGGCCTTTTTCGTGTCGATTCTCATCGGCGGTGTGTCTGAATTGTTTCTCTCGGCCACCCACAAGAAAACTGCGTGATTTCAACACTGGGCGTCGCGTTTCTGACGTCCATCTCAAAGGTTTCAAACTAAGAGGTGAAACGTGGGTGAGAGGTGGTATGACGTTCTTTCAATGTGAGACACTTCCACAGTGCCGTTGGGTCTAACTGTGGTCAAATTTGGTGCCAATGTAACATCACCTTACACCTCACATGAACCTCTGAGCTTTGACCTTTTTCTCACACGTGTCGTCAACACCTTGCTGTTTGAAGCGACGCCGAGCGCGACGACTTTTAAGCCAAATGGAGAATTTAGGCGTCGCAATGGGAGACAATTGCGTTTCGCAGTGCATACAGATCATAAGTATTTCTGATTATTCCATGATTATGCATACGAGCACGTGAGTCGTGTATATGTAGTATAGAGGGTGGTCAATAGGTGTCGAACCAGACGTATAAAACAAAAACAGTCAAGTAGCATGAGATGGGAGAGGGAGAGACATGAATGCTATGTTACCATCATGGTGGTCACATTGGAAGACGTCATTTTGGGTGCAACTCGTAATTTTCATAAGAAAAGGTGTCGTGCGACACATCAAACATATAGATAATTACACGAGAAAGAAAACAATGGTGTTTTTCATTTGAGAATGGCTTTATTCATCCTCTAGTTATGTGGCATTTTGTACAAATCTAGGCAAATGCTGGTAGTAACACATAAAGACTACATTATGTGCTCGGTTTGTTGTCCAGCACGTTGTAAGGTGGTTGTTTCCTCTTCGCCCATTCCTCATGGACTTCTGAGAACACATGTACCGCAATGCCATCGCAAACATCAAAAATCTGTTCACGGAAATGAGCAAGGTATCTGATCTTCACCGCATACACAATTATCTTCACATGCCCCTATACATGGAAATCTAATGAATTTAAATCCGGAGAAAGTGGCGGACAGTGTACCGGGCCTCTACAAAGTATCCATCTCCGGAGAAACTGGATATCCAGGTATGCCCAGACAGCTAGGCTGTAGCGAGATGTGGCGCCATTGCGCTGAAAGAAATTACCGCGCTCTGGAGTCTTACTGAACGATGCCAGAAGAGAGATGCGCTTCATCCGCATCAGTTTTCAATCCCACAGCTATTGGAGTCTGCGACATGACCAAATTCGCGAGAAGTATCACGAGCGCATTGTGGGTAATGGCCGGTCCGTTTGGGTTGACATCTTGTGCGATAACAGTGGCGCTCCCGTCTCCTGATATCCGGACGATTTCAGTGCTCTCGTGTTACCTGCAAGGAAGAAACATAAGCAATGGCTCGATACTGGATAAAGTTCTGTTCGAATGAAGGGCACCTTTTTTTCTCTTGTAGTTAGTGATATGTTTGATATATCAGAAGATCCCCTTTCCATCTGAAAATTACGAGGCTTCCAAAATGGCCACCATTTTGGTAACATCCCGTAGTATGTCAGTGTACCCGAATTTAAATATCTTTTTATAGATCTGTTTTGTTTAAGAAGGATGTTCCACACCTACAGACAGCCCTGTGAATTTTAAAAGCTATAAAATGTCTGGTAAGGGAAGGAAAAGAGAGTAGGTTAGATGTGGCATAAGAACTGCGCTCAACATGTTAATATTCTTGAATAGCCCCGTTACAACGTAATCTGTGAGGCGTATTTGTTGCAGGTGGCGAATATAATTTCATCACTGACTATAATGGAATGTTTTTAATGACATGATTTTCATGAGTGTGGGGTAAAAGTGGGTGGATTCTTACTAAAATGAATACGTAGCACGATATACATCTGAAGTCTGAGGTCACTGGTAATAGGGAAAGGTCAGCGCGTAGCTAATTAACAGAACGATATCGTGGAATTTGAGAGAAGAAAATAAATAAAATAAAGGCAAAAATGAGAACGCGCGCCGCAGCTCTTGTGGCGGTTGTCGCCTCCGGGGCAGGTGCGACGAACGGAGCGTGACGGCTCACCTGCCCCCGCACGGCGAGCGGGCCCAGGGAGCCACGCTTCGTTCACTAAATACCACCTACATTCTCTGCGTGCATAAAAGATCTGACGGGTAGGATGAACAGCAATCTGTGACTGTTTTCTACTGAAGCTGTAGTGTGCGAAAAGTGAGGATGACTGACAGAATTTATATTTGATGCCACAAATGACAGCTTTATCTAAATGTCGACACATGTAAGTTACTGTAGACGAGTAGGAGAACGATACTGTAATGTTGGAATACATTGTTAGTGGTATGCTGCTTGACAGTCACACCGATTAAATATGCAGGGTGTTACAAAAAGGTACGGCCAAACTTTCAGGAAACATTCCTCACACACAAATGAAGAAAATATGTTATGTGGACGTGTGTCCGGAAACGCTTAATTTCCATGTTAGAGCTCATTTTAATTTCGTCAGTATGTACTGTACTTTCTCGATTCACAGCCAGTTGGCCCAATTGAAGGAACGTAATGTTGACTTCGGTGCTTGTGTTGACATGCGACTCATTGCTCTACAGTACTAGCATCAAGCACATCAGTACGTTGCATCAACAGGTTAGTGTTCATCACGATCGTGGTTTTGCAGTCAATGCAATGTTTACAAATGCGGAGTTGGCAGATGCCCATTTGATGTTTGGATTAGCACGGGGGAATACCCGTGGCGCGGTACGCTTGTATCGAGACAGATTTCCAGAACGAAGGTGTCCCGACAGGAAGACATTCGAAGCAATTGATCGGCGTCTTAGGGAGCACGGAACATTCCAGCCTATGACTCGCGACTTGGGAAGACCTAGAACGACGAGGACACCTGCAATGGACGAGGCAATTCTTCGTGCAGTTGACGGTAACCCTAATGTCAGCGTCAGAGAAGTTGCTGCTGTACAAGGTAACGTTGACTACGTCACTGTACGGAGAGTGCTACGAGAGAACCAGTTGTTTCCGTACCATGTACAGCGTGTGCAGGCACTATCAGCAGCTGATTGGCCTCCACGGGTACACTTCTGCGAATGGTTCATCCAACAATGTGTCAATCCTCATTTCAGTGCAAATTTTCTCTTTACAGATGAGGCTTCATTCCAACGTGATGAAATTGTAAATTTTCACAATCAACATGTGTGGGCAGACGAGAATCCGCACGGAATTGTGCAATCACGTCATCAACAAAGTGTTTGAAGTCACGCTGGTACGTTCTGTTACTGTGTGTTTCCATTCCACGATTAATGTGATTTGAAGAGATGTAATAAAATGAGCTCTGACATGGAAATTAAGCGTTTTCGGACACATGTCCACATAACATATTTTCTTTCTTTGTGTGTGAGGAATGTTTCCTGAAAGTTTGGCCGTACCTTTTTGTAACACCCTGCATATTTAATCGGTGTGACTGTCAAGCAGCATACCACTAACAATGTATTCCAACATTACAGTATCGTTCTCCTACTCGTCTACAGTAACTTACATGTGTCGACATTTAGATAAAGCTGTCATTTGTGGCATCAAATATAAATTCTGTCAGTCATCCTCACTTTTCGCACACTACAGCTTCAGTAGAAAACAGTCACAGATTGCTGTTCATCCTACCCGTCAGATCTTTTATGCACGCAGAGAATGTAGGTGGTAGTTAGTGAACGAAGCGTGGCTCCCTGGGCCCGCTGTGAAGTGACTTGAAATGGAACGAGCACATAAGGTTGGTTATAGGGACGACTTCGGCTTAGTGGCAGAAATTTAGGATAGTGTGGCTCACGTTTAATGGAGACTTTGTATTGTGTGACCCATTCTTGAGTACTGCTGGGGTGTTTGGGACCCCAAGAGGTCGGATTAAAGACAGACATCGATGCAGTTCAGAGGCGTGCTACTAGGTTTATCATTGGTAAGTTAGATCAATAGCAACCTTCACAGAAATGCTCCGCGAACTGAAATAGGAATCCCTGCAAGGACGAACACCTTCTTTTCATGAAATACTATTGAGAAATGTTTCAATGGGACTGCAGCACAAAATAAGTCAGCAAGTGACATATTTATAAGAAGTGTCGAGACTCACTGTTTTGTGATATTAATTTTTATTTCTTTCCATTTCACTATAGTTTTGTTTTTGCTAAATTGCCATTATCGAGTGACCTACGGTACACTGTTGGTGATATTCCTTTCATTATACATTTTTGTGAAGATCATAGAGCATGGCTTGTTCTTACGCATATATTGTCCACATGGATTGACATGCATATAACATCTTTGACATCCGTGTTTTGACTGTCGTTCTACATTTGATAGTAGTCAATTTGGTACGACAGTAATCTAACAGTTCTGCAGCTACGACGACATATGTACGAAGTATTAGCACTGTTATACAGATGATATATACATTATTTGGTACCGCGTATATCTGTGGTTGCTGTATGTTTGTAGCAGTCTATGTTTGTAGTGTTCGTAGGAGCTATTAATTTATAGCCTGTCCAATGAACACCTATAAATTAATAGCACTTACAATCACTATAAAATAGACTACTACGAAAATACAGCAACAACAGATATACGCGCAACAAAATAATGTATATATCATCAGTATAACAGTGCTTATACCTTGAAAACATATGACATCGTAGCTGGAAAACTGTCAAATTACTGTCATAACAAATTAATTACTACCTTACTTCAGCAAATACAGAACGACAGTCAAAATACAGTTGTCAACGATGTTATACAGTATGTATATGGGGTGGGCAAAATAATATGAACACCTGACATATACACAATATTTACTTATTAATAAGGAGTAGGGCCACCATTGGCTTTGAGAACAGCTGCAACTCTTCGCTGAATAGCTTCTCTCATTCTTGTACCAAAATATGCTCCAATTGCTTAAACGATGTTACGGCTGCAAATCTGGTCCTCAGTCTGTGCTCTAAAACTCCCCGTAACTTTTCAAGGATGTTGAAGTCTGGCGATTGTACTGGCTAGCGAAGACGTTTAATGATATTGTGATGCTCCACAAATGATGCCTGAACCTTTTTGGCTGTGTGTATGGGCGCATTATCATCTTGGAATATGGAAATGTCTGGCAGCAATATGCTAGTCATACCTAGCACTTCATTGTCGAGGATGTTGAGATATTTATTCGCACTAATCCGGACAGTGAGGGTAATGGTAGGACCAGCTGTATACCACGACATAGCAGGCCAAATCGTAACGGAATTTCCCCTATGCTTGACTGCAGGAAGCAGGAAGGCCAGATCGTAGGTTTCTTTTGGTGTTCTCCATGAATAAACCCAGCAGTTCGTGGAAAACAATGTAAACGATGGTTCAGCGGACCATACCACATTATTCCAGGCATCAAGTGTGCAGGTTTTATGACCGTAGCGCTACTTATTTCGCAATTGTAGCCCTTCCATGAATGTTAGCCTCGTGAAGCTCCCGCGGTACTGCTTTTGTCGACACGGTACCACTCAAGTGAGTGTTGAGTCCTGCAGACACTTTTGCCACAGTAGTTTCGGTTGTCTGGTCACAATCCTTTTGAATTCTCGTCCGTACACTATTTGTCTTCACCAAAAATGTTCTACCATGTTTCATGTATCCTGTCATTACCGCGGATCCGCCACTCGTGAAACGTTAAACACTTCAGCCGTTTTCGTCTCAGATTCTCAGTATAGCAATGGGTTGCCCTTTTTGGAAGTCTGAGAAATCACACATTTCACTGATCGCTTGTGTTCACTGTTGCAGAATTAAGTGTAAAATACACTGGAAGGTAACCTCCAAGACTTGCCACGTCAGCTGTGCACTGTAGCCGTGTCGCAGTATTTACACGTATTCAGCGGTGCCAACTTGCAGCATGATGTACTATACTGCATGGTGTTCACATTATTTTAACCACCCCCTGGATGTCAATCCATCTAGACAACATAGGACATATACGTTAGTAACAATTCATGTTCGATGTTGTACTATAACATAAAAATGTATATTGAAAATAATGTCATCCAAATTGTACCGCAGGCCACTCGATAATGGCAATTTAGGCAAAACAGATCTGTTGTGAAAGGGAAAGAAAGAAAAATTAATATCACATAGCAGCGAGCCTGGACACCCCATTAAAAAAAATAATAAATAAAAAAACCTATTGCGAAATGACAGAGCCGGCATACCGGCATTTGCGACACACTGTAAGAACGATTTTGCTGCTACAAATATACATCTCGCCTACGGACCGTGAAGACGAGATAAGAGAAATCAGAGCTCATACGGAGGCATATAGATAGTCGTTTTTCTCTCGCTTCATTTTCGAGCGGAACAGGAGATGAAATGGTTAGCTGTGGTACAAGGCACTCTCCGCCATGCACCATATAGTGGTTTAAGGAGTACATTTGTAGATATTTATATAGAAAATGGGCAATGTATGGTAGAAAAACAGTGATCACTTGTCACATTCCATAATAAAATGTGTCTAAAACAAGGAAGAAGTTTATGAAATGCTAATCGCTCTTCTCCTTTGCCTGAATGTCATTTTTCCAAACGCTGTATGCTTCAGTTGGAATGATGGTGGCTTTTTCGTTCTATAAGTTGAGGGTCAGATCCGTAACTGATACGAAAACAGTTCAGTTCGCGGTTAAGTAATAAATTCTTTAGGTACAGCGTAATTCAGTTCCACGTTACGCCAAACATGTGTGTACAGCACACTGCAAGAAGTCGTTCGCTTTTGGGAAGAGGACAAGAAAACACACAAGCCATACTTACTATACCCTGAAAAGTACCGTAATTTTTTTGTGAATAGAGCCATATATATCGCTTGATATATTTCCTTATTTTCAAACACATTTCGGTAATCGTCGTCATCAGCTTAGAACTTAGAAGTTGTAATTTTAATTACAGATTTTTAAAAAAATGTAGTATATGATCTAGACGGATTAATTCAGAGAATACCTAAAGTGATCGCAGACATATTCAGGAATTTTATTTCCTTTATTAATAGAAAATATTGAAAGCAATGACGGCGTGGACAACTGAAATACTTATTTCAGCGGACACTACAAGCTATCACTCAGTTTTATTATATCTTATATCGGTTTCATGAAAACAAGTACGAAACCTTACTATGTTACAATTCCCGTACTTGCCTACCAGAAAACGAACAACGATGCAGGGGCTCGTATACGCTTGGTTAATTCATGGTCGACTTCCATCACCGTTTAGGTCATTTCTGGCCTACTAACTTCATATTCATGTGCTCTAATAGCTGTATCACTGTTATATGCACACGTGGGAAAAAGTGTGACGCTATTAAGATAAACTGCATGCGTATCATTAATCAGTCTACACTACTTCCCTTCAGTAGGTAATCTAAGACAGCATAAACCTGCTTGCGACTAATAGGATGCATATAGGGGCGAAGAGAAGAAACTGTCACCAGAAGTGGCGCAGGTAACGTTGTGAGTGCCTCCCGTAAGCGGAAGAACATGCGCAGCGTACACATATTTCTGATTGTCTCGAGTCGCGTTATGACATCGGGGACATTCGCATACGACAAGCGAAGCAGACACGGTCGAGTGGCCTAGGGCTGTCCGTAGGGAGTTCCATATTGATGCCGCTGCCGTTTCTGATTTTGCCCCCCCCCCACCCCTCACCCCTCTTCACCACCCCCCCTCACTCTCTCTCTCTCTCTCTCTCTCTCTCTTTGTTTCTCTCAACCCACCAACCCACCAACCCTCAACTTAAGAAAAAGCACTGCTTTTTCCGAGAAAGATAGCTGACTGAATAAGATTCTCGACTTATATTCGGAAAGATAAGCATTCCAATTCCCGTATGGCCATCTAGATTTAGGTTTTTCGTGGTTCTTCAAAATCGATTACGGCAAATGTACGAATGGTGCCTTTGAAACCAGACACGGTTAATTTTCGTCTTAATCCTTGCCCTTTCCGCGTTTCTGCTCTGTCTCTAATTAAGAGTCGTTAAGTTCTAGTCTCAGTTCCTCTCATTTCCAGAACCAAAATACTGGTATCGGTTTTAACCGATCGGTTTCCCCATCCTTAGTTTAACAACACGTAGACGACGATGTCATTACATGTAGTGAAAAGATCGGATCGGGGAAGGGATGCGCATTAAAGGATTTAGAGAAATAACGAACGCCTCACCTGGATGGTAGGACGAGGATGTGAATCGCCCTCCTCCCGACTGTGTGTCGTGGGCAGAATTGAATATGTACGATTTTTTGCACTATGTTTACATCTGCAGTGTGGGTACAAGAAGAACAAAAAGTCATACATGAACAATTCGTGCTATCAGTCTCTCACTGAGTCACCAAAATATTTAGTTGTAACTTTTTTAAAGGGTCTGATCGCACAGATATTCTCTATGATTCTAGGTTTTGGTAAGCAATTATCATCTACCGACCACTGTCAATGCTTCCTACTAGGATAGCCCGTCACCATACGCGGAACTGTTCAGCACATCAGACATATACTTCATGTGTGAGGTCAAAGTCCAACAATAAAAATGTTTAATCCTTACGTGTCCACTTCAAAACTTGGTTCTTACGAAGTTCGTTAAGCCTTTACACTTAAGTAGTACAATAGGCAAGACGTTGCATGTCGATGACAATTGTAGTATTATTATTGCAACCGAAAAAATAGCGATTTCTCGAATTTGCACGGGTATGTGTGAGAGGCTCTTTGCATGCTGCGCTATTAACGGGGAGAAATGTAACACTGCATCGCAATATAAAACAAAAACAAATGAATGAAAACTTCTGAATTCTCGCACGCAATAAACTCTGGCCACATGATGTTACGCCTTGACTAATTTCATAATTAGCACACTGCAGTACCCTCCAGGAAAGCTCACAGGTGCTCTGGCCCGCGCACGCGATAGGCAACCGTGCGTTAAATGCATGTTACGACATTCCACCCAACTTTTTTGAAAGCTTCATAAAAAAAAACATCATTCAGCTACTTGAGGTCTTGCGTAGTTCAAAGTGATTACGGTAACGCACAAAAGCGAGACCATGCACTCGTCAATGTGATCCCCCAGAGAACAAGGTTCTTGGAGAAAGTAAGAGGACGTTGCCACCTTCCTCTCTGTATTCTGGAGGACTGTAAGAACTCACCAACCACACCGACGGGCTCATTACTATATAGAACAGTTTGTGCCCCCATTAACCAGCACACTGCAGAGGGGTTATAATTTGACCTTGGACATTATCTGTGCGCTGAGGTGAGATGTTGTACATCGCTAAATTCTGAGGGAAGTTTTACGCTGCCAACTAGTACTTAGTATTTCCTTTTCATTTATCATGTTACGTGTAATTGTATAATTAATAAAACACGAAAAAAATTGAATAAATGTTTTCATAATAAGTGCCACCGCTCCCTTAAAAAAAAAGAAAAAACAGGTTCAAACGGTTCTGAGCACTATGGGACTTAACTTCTAAGGTCATCAGTCCCCTAGAACTTAGAACTACTTACACCTAACCAACCTAAGGACATCACACACATCCATGCCCGAGGCAGGATTCGAACCTGCGACCGTAGCGGTCGAGCGGTTCCAGACTGTAGCGGTCGCGCGGTTCCAAATTGTAGCGCCTAGAACCGCTCGGCCACCTAGGCCGGCTCAGGCATAGCCATAACAGTTTAGAAATCGTAATTTTTGCGTAAATGTTTTGCCTACATTAAGCTTTAAATAGTTGCAGGTGACAAACTGTAAAGAAAAACAGTCACTGTAAAAACGTAATAAAGCAGGAAAACCACACCATGTGGTAAGAAGGTATGAATACACAATTTTATGTGCTCTTCAAAAACCTGTAGTTACGATTTAGAAACTAATATTTATATGTATTTAAACAGTAAAGAACATTCCTTATGTTTAACAGCCATAATAATAAAAAAAAACATATGATGATGCTGCAACTGCAGTGAAACATGTCTGGGACAAAAACAAAATTGTGTTTTGCGAAAGCCGGACCCCACTCAAAAACATATGTTATTTTTAAAGCAAACACAGACAAAAGAGCTTCAACATCAAGATGAATTAAAAATTGTAGGTGTTACTTTTTGTTTACTGTAAGTAAGATTTTATGTCATCGTAAAATGGTGCCTCACAGGGGTACAAGTTAGAAACTCTTTTCAATGAGCAGTGCAATCTCACAGAGTTTTATATGTGGTGTCTGTTCTTTCTGAAATGTCGGAAAGAACAGGTACCACATACAGAGGAAGTGCTACAAATATGGAATACCATTCTGTTTTTCGTTCATAATTTTCTCAGTTTTTCACATTAAGCAAACAAAATATCCGTAGCACATACTTTGGGATATACACTCCTGGAAATGGAAAAAAGAACACATTGACACCGGTGTGTCAGACCCACCATACTTGCTCCGGACACTGCGAGAGGGCTGTACAAGCAATGATCACACGCACGGCACAGCGGACACACCAGGAATCGCGGTGTTGGCCGTCGAATGGCGCTAGCTGCGCAGCATTTGTGCACCGCCGCCGTCAGTGTCAGCCAGTTTGCCGTGGCATAAGGAGCTCCATCGCAGTCTTTAACACTGGTAGCATGCCGCGACAGCGTGGACGTGAACCGTATGTGCAGTTGACAGACTTTGAGCGAGGGCGTATAGTGGGCATGCGGGAGGCGGGGTGGACGTACCGCCGAATTGCTCAACACGTGGGGCGTGATGTCTCCACAGTACATCGATGTTGTCGCCAGTGGTCGGCGGAAGGTGCACGTGCCCGTCGACCTGGGACCGGACCGCAGCGACGCACGGATGCACGCCAAGACCGTAGGATCCTACGCAGTGCCGTAGGGGACCGCACCGCCACTTCCCAGCAAATTAGAGACACTGTTGCTCCTGGGGTATCGGCGAGGACCATTCGCAACCGTCTCCATGAAGCTGGGCTACGGTCCCGCACACCGTTAGGCCGTCTTCCGCTCACGCCCCAACATCGTGCAGCCCGCCTCCAGTGCTGTCGCGACAGGCGTGAATGGAGGGACGAATGGAGACGTGTCGTCTTCAGCGATGAGAGTCGCTTCTGCCTTGGTGCCAATGATGGTCGTATGCGTGTTTGGCACCGTGCAGGTGAGCGCCACAATCAGGACTGCATACGACCGAGGCACACAGGGCCAACACCCGGCATCATGGTGTGGAGAGCGATCTCCTACACTGGCCGTACACCACTGGTGATCGTCGAGGGGACACTGAATAGTGCACGGTACATCCAAACCGTCATCGAACCCATCGTTCTACCATTCCTAGATCGGCAAGGGAACTTGCTGTTCCAACAGGACAATGCACGTCCGCATGTATCCCGTGCCACCCAACGTGCTCTAGAAGGTGTAAGTCAACTACCCTGGCCAGCAAGATCTCCGGATCTGTCCCCCATTGAGCATGTTTGGGACTGGATGAAGCGTCGTCTCACGCGGTCTGCACGTCCAGCACGAACGCTGGTCCAACTGAGGCGCCAGGTGGAAATGGCATGGCAAGCCGTTCCACAGGACTACATCCAGCATCTCTACGATCGTCTCCATGGGAGAATAGCAGCCTGCATTGCTGCGAAAGGTGGATATACACTGTACTAGTGCCGACATTGTGCATGCTCTGTTGCCTGTGTCTATGTGCCTGTGGTTCTGTCAGTGTGATCATGTGATGTATCTGACCCCAGGAATGTGTCAATAAAGTTTCCCCTTCCTGGGACAATGAATTCACGGTGTTCTTATTTCAATTTCCAGGAGTGTATTTTAATGCTTCGTATATTTTGGAAGACATAGAACATTAGGAACATTTCCCAATCAGGCTTAACATAATGTTTGACATTTTTGACACTTCAGATTATGAGATTCAAATACGAAATACTCCAATCCTTTCAAGTTTGTTAAAGTTAAAACAGATAATGGAAAATCTAATAATTCATTGTCATAGAAACGCTATAAAACGTAATAAAATACTAAACACACGAAATATAGCAGTTTAAGTTATTAACTTCCTTACCCTAAATAATTTCACTCGCAGAAGTGACACACATATCGTCCTTTACCGTAACGTACAGCCGGCCGGTGTGGCCGTGCGGTTAAAGGCGGTTCAGTCTGGAACCGCGTGACCGCTACGGTCGCAGGTTCGAATCCTGCCTCGGGCATGGATGTGTGTGATGTCCTTAGGTTAGTTAGGTTTAAGTAGTTCTAAGTTCTAGGCGACTGATGACCTCAGAAGTTGAGTCGCATAGTGCTCAGAGCCATTTGAACCGTAACGTACACATTCAGTGGGCGCCCGCATTTCGCACGTTAGACACATTACTCATTCTTAGCCTGCTTCGCTCTGCGAAAATTTACCTGATCAAAAGAGACAATTTCCATCTTCATTAGTGGGTGTCCTGTTGCCCAGAAAGCTACTGAGGGTGGACGAATCATCTCTCAGACTAAAAACTTCATCCTCAGAATCAGATGATTCTTGGCTCCTAAGCTTTGGTGGCCTCTGCTTCGTTGTAGTCGGTTTATTTGTTGCTGTCGTCGATACTTCAAGAGATCTCTTGTGCGGAGACAGTGTTAGGACTGCTGAAGGACCTGCTTTTCTTCACTAAATTCCTGGCCTCTTCTTTATTTGTGCAAGGGGTGAGATTTGTCAAAGTGTCATTTCAGACGTGGCAGCACATGTTCCTTCCTGGACTTCAACATTAGCCTTTTCACTTTTAGAAGCGACAGCTCTTGCAGATGGTTCATTGACTGAGGTACATCCTTTATTATTCCTTCATTGCTGGCAATGAAATCTGTATCCGCGAAAATATGATGATTTAACCATTATATTCCTGTCACCCTAAACCCACCGACAGCTTTCTCCCCCGTCTGGCATTTGTGGCAGACCTTCCCGTTCATATCATCCAGATTTCTGGAGTAGCCCATTTTCTTTTCTCCGACATTTTTAATTGCTATTTGCATAGCAGACTCATCCCACGTCTTTCGACCTCGTGAAATCATTTCTGAGCAAATTCCTGTAAGTAAAACAGGTTGTGAAAGTACTGTACAAATATGGAATACCAGGGCACAAATATGGAACACTAGTATTCCATAATAGTACACAGCCATCTTGAAATTCAGAAACGCAAATAAAATGTAAAATTAAATTTAAATAGGCAACAAACGCGCCATTTTACAGCTTAATGTATTAGCTAAACGTCTGCTTACAAAATATATTAATAATTTATGTGTTTTGACAAAAATTAAACTGAAAACCAACAACCTGCAAAAATTATGCCTCCTAGTGAATTCGTTAAAACGGCTTCACTCGCAGTGACTACCAACTGTCATATGAATTCATCTCAAAGCAGTCCAGAATTGCTGAAAGTAGTTTTTAAGCAGCTAACCAAAGTGCAGCACCTACAAGGCGAGAAATCATAGTATTCCATATTACTACCCTAGTCCAAATTTATACCCCTGCCTCTATAATTACGGTGAGGACTACCAACTGATCACTTCAGTGCAGATGCACACTACTCTCGAACTCTTACGGGAATCGGCGAAATACCATATGAATAATGAGGTTAATTGGCAAGGGCGCTACATCTGTAGCTTCTGGATTGCTAAGAATTTGGGTCTGACAGGAGGCGTGCTAGAGTTGTCCGGATGCCGCAGTGGTCAGAGCTTTTGCCCAGTAAGCGGAAAACACGGGTTCGAATTCCGGGTCCGGTGCAACTTTTCCTTTCCCCATTTATTTTAATCAATGACTACGAGCAGCTAATGTCGGTAATTTCTTTGTCCCTCCGAGAGTTTGTTGGTTTCATTATTTATCATCCAGAAAAACTCCTAACGGCTGAAAAAATGCTCACAGGAAAATATAACATTAGAGAAAAATATTTGCTTTGTTATCCCATGCAACCTCCCAGAGTTTGTCGGTTTTAATAATTTTCACCCTTTATATGAATGGTATGGAACATTCTCTCTGTAGTACGCTAGTGTGTAAAGTGCGTACTGTCATCCACTTTAGAGTCATTTAGTGATACGATAGTTACCGTAGATTTCTTAATTTGCTATTCGACAATAAAAAATCCCCGGGAAATAACCACACCACGTCCACTGTTTAATGGACACTTGTCTCCAGGAGTTTAACTTGATGATCGTGTAAGTGACGAAGCATCCCCCCTGGAGCAACGAACTGATCTTGCCGTTACGTGGGCATTTCTTGGAACCTCGTTAGTCCGTATATACTGAGGAAGTGCAAGAGTGAGCTTTCCGTCAAGCGGGTGGACACGGCGGGCTTGTTACGCCACTTCCAGGAATACGAGGAGGTTGTGAACGCGAGCCTTTGTGGCCCGGGACCATTGTCCGGTCCAGTGTTTTGTACGCCGGCGACAGAGGAACAATTGTCCGCAGCCAGAAGCCAGTTCCTCCACGCACAGCTCGCAACAGTCACTCCTTTTCTGCACGCTATCCTCTCTCAGGGGCACGAACGCGACGGCCAGTAAGAAAGTGTGCTACTTCCCAAATCTGCCCATTGTACCGCGAGAACCGTATTAACCGTGATGAAATCTTCTCGCGTTATGAGTGAAGTAACAGCGTCAGAAAAAGGAGATGATGGTACTTGGCTCACAAGATGAGATTTCATGGATGAGATTTACCGAGAAAGCATACATTCTCTTATACTTCATCAGAAGCAAAAGCTTCAAGAGTAACCTCTTTTAATGTAGGTAATGATGGTCAAATGGTTCGAGGGATAAAAAGCTGTCTGAAAGCCGAAGTGAATAAAAAAAACCTCTTAAATTCAGAGGGATATATATATATATATATATATATATATATATATATATATATACGGCTACCACCATTGGCATTTAGCCTGTCCTAGCGATACATATCGCTAGGACAGGCTAAATGCCAATGGTGGTGGCGTATTCTTGCCGTAAGGAAATCGATAGTATACAGTGAAGTTATTAGGAATTACGAATGTGAAATAATCTAACTGATGGTAAGCGTCAAAGGAGGCTAAAACATATTAATCAGAATCATGAGCTGTTGTGGCAAAAAACTTGGAGAATGTAGTGGATGTATACTCTGACCAAGATATTTCGGTAGGGAGAGATTTCAACCTGCCAGCTCTACAACAGGAAAGTTATACGATCAAAAATGGTCTACGAACAGAGATTCCGGAGGGTATTTGGTATAGTTCTCCACTGCCACTTACTGAAAAGAAAACTAACGTAGGAAAATTCGGGTCAGCTTTGTGATGTTTCCAATAGTTTGTAGTAGACAGTCAAAATTTCATTCTTAATATCGTGAAACAGTCAGATGTAATAGAAATTACGGGAGTACACACAGGAAGTGTTGTAGAATCCTCACTGATGCTATATATATGAAAATGACTTAGTGCATACCGTCGAAAACTTCGTGAGTCTATTCGCGATAAATGTTGTTATGCACAGGATGAACCCAAAGTTCAACGACCAAATTTCTATGATATGTTCTAAGTGTTTTTGCAGAGGAGACCAGGGTCCTCGTTTGACTCAATTTATTTTTGTATGTGTATTGCACTGAAAACATCTGGAGAAAAGTACAAATGTCGACGGTATGTGTTGTGTGACATGCTTGGAAACAAACTCGTTCCACTCTCTCATGATATTCCCTGCTGAAAACAGTAATTTCTATTGAACCCTTTGCCTTCAAGCTTGAATACGGTATTGCTCGGTTCTGTCCCGGGTTTGTTTTGCTTGTCTGTCAGTTGTATGTTTTCAGTGGTAAACAGCAGTCGCAATAGTATTAGATGAAGAGTTGACCGATATAATTATAAAGTTCAGCTACTCACAGAGGTCCAATGTTATCCGCAATTATTGTATGGAAGCGAAACTTGACAGGCGTTCTAATGCGTCAATGAGGAAGCTATTTACGCTGGAAAAAATTAGTTTAGATTTTGGCAATTAGGTGCAAATCTGGCGCTGTGAATGCAAGAAAGACGAATAGAAGAAATGTTTCCATATGTAATGCATTAGGAACGGAATGTGGGCATAAAAGGTCAAACAAGTGAGAAAGGCAATGTCCATTTTGTTATTAGCCACTGCATACACAGTTTGTTCAATACGAGCACCAGAGACGCAGACGAGATGCTGCACAGCGCCAGATTTGCACCTGGAGGCCAAAATTGGAACTAATTCTTTTCCAGCGTAAATGTTGTTGTTGTTGTGGTCTTCAGTCCTGAGACTGGTTTGATGCAGCTCTCCATGCTACTCTATCCTGTGCAAGCTTTTTCATCTCCCAGTACCTACTGCAAACTACATCCTTCTGAATCTGCTTAGTGTATTCATCTCTTGGTCTCCCTCTACGATTTTTACCCCCCACGCTGCCCTCCAATACTAAATTGGTGATCCCTTGATGCCTCAGAACATGTTCTACCAACCGATCCCTTCTTCTGGTTAAGTTGTGCCACAAACTTCTCTTCTCTCCAATCCTATTCAATACTTCCTCATTAGTTACGTGATCTACCCATCTAATCTTCAGCATTCTTCTGTAGCACCACATTTCGAAAGCTTCTATTCTCTTCTTGTCCAAACTATTTATCGTCCATGTTTCACTTCCATACATGGCTACACTCCATACGAATACTTTCAGAAATGACTTCCTGACACTTAAATCAATACTGGATGTTAACAAATTTCTCTTCTTCAGAAATGCTTTCCTTGCCATTGCCAGCCTACATTTTATATCCTCTCTACTTCGACCACCATCAGTTATTTTGCTCCCCAAATAGCAAAACTCCTTTACTACTTTAAGTGCCTCATTTCCTAATCTAATTCCCTCAGCATCACCCGACTTAATTAGACTACATTCCATTATCCTTGTTTTGCTTTTGTTGATGTTCATCTTATATCCTCCTTTCAAGACACTGTCCATTCCATTCAACTGCTCTTCCAAATCCTTTGCTGTCTCTGACAGAATTACAATGTCATCGGCGAACCTCAAAGTTTTTATTTCTTCTCCATGAATTTTAATACCTACTCCGAATTTTTCTTTTGTTTCCTTTACTGCTTGCTCAATATACAGATTGAACAACATCGGGGAGAGGCTACAACCCTGTCTTACTCCCCTCCCAACCACTGCTTCCCTTTCATGTCCCTCGACTCTTATAACTGCCATCTGGTTTCTGTACAAATTGTAAATAGCCTTTCGCTCCCTGTATTTTACCCCTGCCACCTTTAGAATTTGAAAGAGAGTATTCCAGTCAACATTGTCAAAAGCTTTCTCTAAGTCTACAAATGCTAGAAACGTAGGTTTGCCTTTCCTTAATCTTTCTTCTAAGATAAGTCGTAAGGTCAGTATTGCCTCACGTGTTCCACGGAATCCAAACTGATCTTCCCCGAGGTTGGCTTCTACTAGTTTTTCCATTCGTCTGTAAAGAATTCGTGTTAGTATTTTGCAGCTGTGACTTACTAAGCTGATAGTTCGATAATTTTCACATCTGTCAACACCTGCTTTCTTTGGGATTGGAATTATTATATTCTTCTTGAAGTCTGAGGGTATTTCGCCTGTTTCATACATCTTGCTCACCAGATGGTAGAGTTTTGTCAGGACTGGCTCTCCCACGGCCGTCAGTAGTTCTAATGGAATGTTGTCTACTCCGGGGGCCTTGTTTCGAGTCAGGTCTTTCAGTGCTCTGTCAAACTCTTCACGCAGTATCGTATCTCCCATTTCATCTTCATCTACATCCTCTTCCATTTCCATAATATTGTCCTCAAGTACATCCCCCTTGTATAGACCCTCTATATACTCCTTCCACCTTTCTGCTTTCCCTTCTTTGCTTAGAACTGGGGTTCCATCTGAGCTCTTGATATTCATACAAGTCGTTCTCTTATCTCAAAAGGTCTCTTTAATTTTCCTGTAGGCGGTATCTATCTTACCCCTAGTGAGATAGGCCTCTACATCCTTACATTTGTCCTCTAGCCATCCCTGCTTAGCCATTTTGCACTTCCTGTCGATCTCATTTTTGAGACGTTTGTATTCCTTTTTGCCTGTTTCACTTACTGCATTTTTATATTTTCTCCTTTCATCAATTAAATTCAATATTTCTTCTGTTACCCAAGGATTTCTACTAGCCCTCGTCTTTTTACCTATTTGATCCTCTGCTGCCTTCACTACTTCATCCCTCAAAGCTACCCATTCTTCTTCTACTGTATTTATTTCCCCCATTCCTGTCAATTGCTTCCTTATGCTCTCCCTGAATCTCTGTACAACCTCTGGTTCTTTTAGTTTATCCAGGTCCCATCTCCTTAAATTCCCACCTTTTTGCAGTTTCTTCAGTTTTAATCTACAGGTCATAACCAATAGATTGTGGTCAGAGTCCACATCTGCCCCTGGAAATGTCTTACAATTTAAAACATGATTCCTAAATCTCTGTCTTACCATTATATAATCTATCTGATACCTTTTAGTATCTCCAGGGTTCTTCCATGTATACAACCTTCTTTCATGATTCTTAAACCAAGTGTTAGTTATGATTATGTTGTGGTCTGTGCAAAATTCTACCAGGCGGCTTCCTCTTTCATTTCTGTCCCCCAATCCATATTCACCTACTATGTTTCCTTCTCTCCCTTTTCCTACACTCGAATTCCAGTCACCCATGACTATTAAATTTTCGTCTCCCTTCACAATCTGAATAATTTCTTTTATTTCATCATACATTTCTTCAATTTCTTCGTCATCTGCAGAGTTAGTTGGCATATAAACTTGTACTACTGTAGTAGGTGTGGGCTTCGTATCTATCTTGGCCACAATAATGCGTTCACTATGCTGCTTGTAGTAGCTTATCCGCATTCCTATTTTCCTATTCATTATTAAACCTACTCCTGCATTACCCCTATTTGATTTTGTGTTTATAACCCTGTAGTCACCTGACCAGAAGTCTTGTTCCTCCTGCCACCGAACTTCACTAATTCCCACTATATCTAACTTCAACCTATCCATTTCCCTTTTTAAATTTTCTAACCTACCTGCCCGATTAAGGGACCTGACATTCCACGCTCCGATCCGTAGAACGCCAGTTTTCTCTCTCCTGATAACGACATCCTCTAGAGTAGTCCCCGCCCGGAGATCCGAATGGGGGACTATTTTACCTCCGGAATATTTTACCCAAGAGGACGCCATCATCATGTAATCATACAGTAAAGCTGCATGCCCTCGGGAAAAATTACGGCTGTAGTTTCCCTTTGCTTTCAGCCGTTCGCAGTACCAGCACAGCAAGGCCGTTTTGGTTATTGTTACAAGGCCAGATCAGTCAATCATCCAGACTGTTGCCCTTGCAACTACTGAAAAGGCTGCTGCCCCTCTTCAGGAACCAATGTTCTTTAATAATACATTAAGATATCTACCAAGTTTTGCTGTCATACGATAATTATAGCCCACACTGTATCTCTGCGTGTAGCTACACTTTAGTTATAACCATCCGGTACTTTTGTGTACAGGTTCACGAATGAAATGGCAGAGCGGCACGACAACGCTATGCCAAATTGCTCCTGCACCGGCGGCAACCACATCACAGTACTTTTGCATTTGAGGGTTGTCGCATTACTCTGTGTTTTGTGCTGTACAGTTTCGTGACTGGATATTACAGACTTTTTCATTCTTGTGAAGGTGTTTTCACAGAATTAAAGGTAATGAAATAACCGAATAATCATAATTACATTACGCTGAGGTGACAGAATTCATGGGATAGAGATGTGCACATACACAGATGGCGGTAGTATCGCGTACGTAAGGCATAAAAAGGCAGTGCATTGCCGGAGCTGTCCATTGTATCAGGTGATTAATGTGAAAAGGTTTCCGACCTGATTATGGCCGTACGACGAGAATTAACAAGCTTTGAACGCAGAATGGTAGTTAGAGATAGACGAATGGGACATTCCAAATCGTTAGGGAATTCAATATTCCGAGATTTTCAGTGTCATGTGTGTGCCGAAAACACAAAATTTCAGGCATTACCACTCACCACGAACAACGCTTTGGCTGATGGCCTTCATTGAACGACCAACTCTACCGTTTGCGTAGAGTTCTCAGTGCTAACGTACAAGCAACACTGCCTGAAATAACCGCAGAAATGAATGAGCGATGTACGACAAACATATCCGTTAGGACAATGTGGCGAAATTTGACGTCAAAGGACTATGGCAGTAGACGACCGACATGATTGCCTTTACTAACAGCACGACATCGCCTGCAGCACCTCTCCTGAGCTCGTGACCATATCGGTTGGGCCATAGACGACTGGAAAACCGTGGCCTGGTCAGATAAGTCCCGATTTTAGTTGGTAAGAGTTGATGCTAGGATTCAGATGGTGCGCAGACTCCACGAAACCATCGATCCGAGTTGTCAACAAGGCACTGTGCAAGCTGGTGGTGGCTCCATAATGGTGTGGGTTGTGCTTACATGGAATGTACTGGGTCCTCTTGCCCAACTGAAACGATCATTCAATGGGAGACCATTTGCAGCTATTCATGGACTTCTTGTTCCCCAACCAAGATGGTATGTTTATGGATGACTGTGTGCCATTTCACTGGGGCACAACTGTACGCGACTGGTTTGAACATTCTGGAAAATTCGAGCGAATGATCTGGCCACCCAGATTGCCCGACATAACTCCGATCGAGCATTAACAGGACTCAATCGAGGGATCAGTTGGTGCACAAAATGCTGCACCGGCTACATTTTTCGCAGTTATGGACGTGTTTAGTGCATGCCACGTCAAGTTGCTGCACTACGTCTGGCAAAAGGAGGTACGACACGATATTAGGAGAAGTATTACCCTGTAACGAGACATCCGATACCAAGAATCCATTATACCAAAATAATCAGAAACCTCCGAAATTTTATCGCTGAAGGTGTCGGGTTCACTCTGTATAGGAAACGCGAGAAAACTGTATAGAACTGCAGGAAGATCTGTAGAGAGGATCGTCGCCACGTGCAAGGACTGGAAGTTGACTCTAGACATATATAAATGAAAGCTATTGCGCATGAACAGGTCGGAAAGACCCCATTACTGATCAATTTCAATACTGATGATGAATCACTAGAAACCAACAACCGTCACATGTATCCGAGTACTCATAAGAAGTAACCTAAAGTAGGCCACTACACAGCTGAATGGAAAGCTAACGCCTCGCTGAGATACACTACTGGCCATTAAAATTGCTACACCAAGAAGAAATGCAGATGATAAACGGGTATTCATTGGACAAATATATTATACTAGAACTGACATGTGATTACATTTTCACGCAATTTGGGTCCATAGATCCTGAGAAATCAGTACCCAGAACAACCACCTCTGGCCTTAATAAAGGCCTTGATACGCCTGGGAATTGAGTCAAACAGGGCTTGGATGGCGTGTACAGGTACAGTTGCCCATGCAACTTCAACACGATACCACAGTTCATCAAGGGTAGTGACTGGTGTATTGTGACGAGCCAGTTGCTCAGCCACCATTGACC
The DNA here is from genome assembly GCF_021461385.2 of Schistocerca piceifrons. Lineage (NCBI taxonomy): Eukaryota > Metazoa > Arthropoda > Insecta > Orthoptera > Acrididae > Schistocerca > Schistocerca piceifrons. The sequence continues at coordinate 865,038,136 of NC_060149.1, read as the reverse complement.
AGACGTTTTCAATTGGTAAGAGATCTGGAGAATGTGCTGGCCAGGGCAGCAGTCTAACATTTTCTGTATCCAGAAAGGCCTGTACAGGTCCTGCAACATGCGGTCGTGCATTATCCTGCTGAAATGTAGGGTTTCGCAGGGATCGAATGGAGGGTAGAGCCACGGGTCGTAACACATCTGAAATGTAACGTCCACTGTTCAAAGTGCCGTCAATGCGAACAAGAGGTGACCGAGACGTGTAACCAATGGCACCCCATACCATCACGCCGGGTGATACGCCAGTACGGCGATGACGAATACACGATTACAATGTGCGTTCACCGCGATGTCGCCAAACAACGATGCGGCCATCATGATGCTGTAAACAGAACCTGGATTCATCCGAAAAAATGACGTTTTGCCATTCGTGCACCCAGGTTCGTCGTCGAGTACACCATCGCAGACACTCCTGTCTGTGATGCAGCGTCAAGGGTAACCGCAGCCATGGTCTCCGAGCTGATAGTCCAAGCTGCTGCAAACGTCGTCGAACTGTTCGTGCAGATGGTTGTTGTCTTGCAAACGTCCCCATCTGTTGACTCAGGGATCGAGACTTGGCTGCAAGATCCCTCACAGCCATGCGGATAAGATGCCTGTCGTCTCTACTGCTTGTGATACGAGGCCGTTGGGATCCAGCACGGCGTTCCGTATTACCCTCCTGAACCCACCGATTCCATATTCTGCTAACAGTCATTGGATCTCGACCAACGCGATGAACAATGTCGCGATACGATAAACCGCAATCGCGATAGCCTACAATACGACCTTTATCAAAGTCGGAAACGTGATAGTACGCACTTCTCTTCCTTACACGAGGCATCACAACAACGTTTCACCAGGCAACGCCGGTCAACTGCTGTTGTGTATGAGATATCGGTTGGAAACTTTCCTCATGTCAGCACGTTTTAGATGTCGCCACCGGCGCCAACCTTGTGTGAATGCTCTGAAAAGCTAATCATTTGCATATCACAGCATCCTCTTCCTGTCGGTTAAGTTTCGCGTCTATAGCACGTCATCTTCGTGGTGTAGCAATTTTAATGGCCAGTAGTCTACATTGGATTAACCCTAAGAAAATGTAATTCACCCATAAAAAATGGTTTACCAAACTCTTCTTCGATATTTTGTTGACTATGGCTGGCACCATAGCGATCGTTGCAAAGTATGAAAAATACGAAATTCTTCACACCATCCGAAGGCTTCACTTGTACGTAACTCTGTTTATTAGTGAGAACGAATTTTCCGCTTTCCACCAACACTGAAATGAATCTCTTAGTTTCGTAAAGAATAATATTTCTTTGGAGAAACATAAGATTTCTTAACAAAATCTCGATTGACCTCAGTTAATTTGGTCTTACGAGACTAATTACACTGCGCAACATAATTAAAGGATGACTTTTTCGAAACCCCGTAAGCTAAGATTGTAATTTGGCTCAGAGGTGCGTGCAACCTTCGTCTGTAATGGTACAAGCGTGCCGAGCTGGAATGTTACCCTCAGACTCGAAGCCGCTACAATTAGCAAAGTGTCGCCACATGTGAAAATAGGGCAGAGCTCAGAAGTTAGTGTGAGCTGTAAGGTGGGTTAATGAAGTCACACTGGCTCCAAATGTCACCACAGTTCTTCCCAACGCCACCGTGGACGCGTCACGCGGTGGGAAGGTCGTCACAGCCACTCTCACCCACATTTCACTCCCTCTTTTGACGCCACTGCGATGGAGGTTAGAACTGCAACACCCAGCGTTCAAATCACGCAGTTTTCTTACGAGTGTAGCGCGACCGCAGTTTTTGCTCTCGTGTACAGGATGAAAGTACTAGTGACCGTTCAAAACCATTCTACGAAATTTGAACATAATCCAAAGCATCGAAGGATACCAATGCTTTTTCAGCCTTCCTATCTCGCGTCCTCCTGTGGCGTGATCACTGGGTGAGAGGGTGGGGCGTTTCCGACAGTGACTTATGCGTCAATAAAACGGCAAAGACCTCAACTTCGGCAAAGCTGTCGCTGGCACCAAACCGCCTTTAATGAGAATTTTGAAAATCCACCTATACAGAGACAAACTGTAAACTTGTTGTAGGCGCCTGCAGGCAGGCAACCCCTTGTCATCCCTCCACAGACGCCTAAGAATCGATCAAGGATTGTCTCTGTAGAGCTACATTTTTAAAGTGCTCGACATAGGGGCGTAGTGTGACCGAGAGTTTGCGAAAATCGGGGGTCTTCGAGAAACCGTTTTATTCACACATGTGTCCATGTCGTAAACCCACCCTTCCCTCCCTCGTGATCACGTCACAGGAGGGCTGAAAAATCGTAAGTACCCTTTGCCGGGTCGCATCATGCTCAAACTTCGTGGAATAGTTTGTACACGAGAGCAAATACTTCGGTCGTTATGCACTCTCAGGGGGGTGCGATCAGGTCCAACCTGGATGCAGCCCCCTATGTTCTTACAGAAGGGTTGAAACGCCCGGTACATGTCGGCAGTGTCAACGGTAGTCAAGAGTGTCGTCATATTGCTCATCGCAATGCGAACTGTCGTTTGCTACCATGAGATGTGTCGAAATCAACGGCCCACGGTAAGGGGTGGTTTCACAGAGGTTCTTTATAGCACCAGATGAGGCCTTTTCGTGTCAATTCTGAGTGTCGGGGTACCTGAAATGTTTATCCCGGCCACCCATAAGAAAACCGCGTGATTTCAAAGCTGTGCGTCATAGTTGTAACCTCCATCTCAGAGGCGTCAAACAAAATAAGGGGTGAAATGTTGCTACCACGGGCTGTGACGACTTTCCGATTGTGTGACACGTTCACGATGGCGTTGAGCAGGATTGTGGTGAAGTTCGGTTCCAATGTGAGATCTTTAACTCACCTTGCACCTCAGATGATCTTTCGAGCTCTGGCCTTTTTTTGCCGGTGTCACGCCTCACTGTTTGAAGCGTTGTCGATTCCGAGGACGACGTCGCAGGGCGCTAAGTTTTGGCACCGTTACAGAGGAAGGTTGCAGGCACCATTGAGCTAAATTTCAAACTGATACGTAAAATGCTCGACCGTTACGATGTTTAGAAAAAGCGATTCTTTAATTCCGTTGCAGACTGTGTTTTATCCTCTCGGAAAAGAAATTTTGTAACTTACCTACTTCACACGTCGTCTAGCACAAGGCAATTCTGTCACATGTCGACATGTGCAATGCTGAAATTTCCTGGCAGATTAAAGTTGCGAGCCGGACCGAGATTGTTAATCCTGCATCTTTCCCAGGAGAACTTCTGCGAAGTTTGGAAGGTAGGAGATGGGGTACTGGCAGAAGTGGGTAGTTTGGTCGGCCGACTGTAGGCCTTTGGCAGCGTGGCAGCGCGGACGTGCTCAGCACTCCGAGCCGCGCTCCGCTAGCGAGTGTTTGTTTTGTTTGCGCGCGGAGCTGAATAGTACTGCTATTTAGATCGACTCGAAGCACGATGGCTCTTTCGTACCGAAACGCGACGATCACGCTTACGTTCAACGCACAAATCCCATGAAACAGAAAGTTTCTTTACGTGACGTGGTGCACTTACAGAGTGACAATTATTGAACTATACGAAAAAAACGCAAATCAGTTACAAACTACGGCGTGCACACACCTTAGTCAACATGTAAACGTCCCTACAGATATTTGGATTTAGGTTATGACATGTTCGATATGCCTGCCATCATTGGCGATCATGTGGCGCAGACCGATAGCCAATTCAGCATGACCCGCTGAAGTGTCGGAACATCGATGCTGTCGATGACCTCCTGAATGGTTATGTGAATGTAGGCTTTCCCGGTGTATAATGCTAATGAAATCTTCTCGGGCTCCATCCGGATTGCTGCGTCGAAAATCCGCGACGTTTCGACGCAACTACCCAGATGGAAGCCCGAGAAGATTTCACCTCCTGAATGGCTGTTTTCAGCTCAGCAATGATTTTGGGTTCAAATGACTCTAAGCACTATGGGACTTAACATCTGAGGTCATCAGTCGCCTAGAATTTAGAATTACTTAAACCTAACTAACCTAAGGGCATCACACACATCAGTGCCCGAGGCAGGATTCGAACCTGCGACCGTAGCGGTCGCGCGGTTCCAGACTGAAGCGCCTAGAACCCCTCGGCCACACAGGCCGGCAATGATTTTGAGGTTATTGCCGTACACCTTGTCTTTAATATAGCCCCACAAAAAGGAGTCGCATGTGTTCACATCCGAAGGATATGGTGGCTACTCGAGGCGCATGCCAGTTGCCTCTGGGTACCCCAGAGCCAGAATGCTGTCTCCATACTGCTCCTCCAAGACATCAAACACCCTATTGCTTCGATGCGATCGAACCCCGTCTTACATCAACCACATCCTGTCGAAATCAGGATCACTTTGGATAATGGGGATGAAATGATCTTCCAAAACACTTACATACTGTTCAGTAGGGACAGTGCCATCAAGGAATATCCGAATGGTTCTAGGCGCTTCAGTCTGAAACCACGAGACCGCTACGGTCGCAGGTTCGAATCCTGCCTGGGGCATGGATATGTGTGATGTCCTTAGGTTAGTTAGGTTTAAGTAGTTCTAAGTTCTATGGGACTGATGACCTCAGATGTTGAGTCCCATAATGCTCAGACCCATTTGGACCTTTTGAATATCCACTGATTAATCCGTGACTGGGCATTGCACACCACACAGTCACGTTGAGGGTGAAGAGACTTCTCGATCGCGAAATGCGGTTCATCAGTCCCCAGAACGAGCCGATTTTGCTTATTGACGAACCCATCCCAATGAAAGTGAGCTTCGCCCCTAAACCAAACCACACACCACATACTGATTCCCATCATGCCCTGTGGCTAACAGTGCAGTTTGAACGTCCTAACGCAAACCGTTCTGAAGTTCTGAGGATATTATTTCATATAGTTCAATAATTGTCCTCCTGTAGAGCCATAAGACCTGTTAGGAATTCATCTGTCCATCGTCTCCAGTACTGTTTACCTCGATCTCGTAGACGAAGCAGCCTGCAATAGGCTGCTATGCAGATCCGTCGATAGCTTCCGCTTTTGCCATTCTGACGGGAACGTGAGTGTTGTGGCGGTTGATAACGCTGGACTAGGAGTTCGAAAGGTGCACGTTTACGAACTCCCTTTGGAAGTCACACCTTTCAAGTCGTACACGCTTTACGGCCTGATGGCACAACTCTTAGCGATGTGGAAGAAAAACTTCTGGGACGTATGCCATCCTCAATGGAAAGCGTACGTTTGTACCGAGCTCCGAAAACACATACCTTCAAATGTTTCAAGCAGTGGATGTCGCTCAATCGTCATTTATGACAGACATCCGAGGTTGCGCACAAGGACATATTCGCTCGGACTGCCTTCATTGAAGTCTTGTGCAGGTACCTCCTGCGGAACAGTTACATACGTGAAGGCGTTGAAGAATAATATGGGTGTCAGCCACGACCGGCCCTCATCTCAGGTGACTGAGTTCTGCTCCCAATCCTTTCCTGCAGCGCTCGTATTTGACCCAGCTGCATGTGCGTCCCGTCACCCCACAACTACATCAACGTCAGGAACAAGTGACGGCACATCGACCTTCCCTACCGATTTGATAGCGAGGATTCGAGAGGGTCATACCGACACTCGACAAACCTTCGACGCGGAAAAGCGCCAACGCAAATAGAAGTCTCTGAAACGGTGTAAGAAGGCGCGGCTGTCCACAGAAGGAGGGCTGCGCGAGGGAGGTGTGCTGCCGAAGGACGAGGACGATCCCAGCATGTCACTGCCGGCTGCCATCCCGTCACGCAGCTGCCACAGGCCGACCTGGAGTACCAAACGCATGGTTTCGAGGTGGATGCTGGTATGCAGCAGGATGACACCCACCCATCAGTTGCCGGGAGTAGTGCACCCCAACTGACGGAATCCGTCCCACAGTACTCATTGGGCTTCTGGGCTAATAACGTGTTACTTAACGACGTGATGCAGGAGACAGATCCCGGCGGAGGTTCGAGTTCTCCCTTGGGCATGGGTGGGTGTGTTTGTCCTTAGGATAATTTAGGTTAAGTGGTGTGTAAGCTTAGGGACTGATGACCTGAGCAGTTAAGTCCCATAAGATTTCACACACATTTGAACATTTTGAACAGTAGACAGATGGTCAACCGATGTCTTTCGCCGACGCTGCGTGGGACAGGCGTTGCACGCAAGGTGATTATTAACTTGTGTGTTAGCCGCCCCGGTGACGGGACGACAGTCAGTCGACAGTTACGGCGATGTCTTGACTAATTAACTACAACGTCAAGAGTGTACCGCATAGGTACTGTTTATATCAACAGCACTCACACACTGGCAAAGGTAAAAATGTTAAGGGATACGCTACGGGTAGCGGACACGGATATTGTTTTGCTCCAAGGGGTGCGACTTTTACAGTTACTATGCTTATAGTTTACTGGCTGGCGACAGTAGTGGTGGCACGGCGATACTTGTAAGGGAAGGGACTGAGGTGACGGACGCGATTTACCTTCCGTCGGTACGTGGTGTGCCGCTTACGGTCGGTGCGGTCCGTTTGGTGAACTTTTATGCGCCATCAGGCTAGTCGAAGCGCCTGGAATGGATCGTCTTTTACTCCGCGGAGGTCACCTCGTTGTTTGAAGGAAATGCAGGGCATTACATAGTGGACGGCGTTTCCAGCTGTGTTCCGCGGCCCGCGTACCAATACCTCCACTTCGTCCCCTGACCAGTGTTGCACCCACTGGTACAGGACCTCGCGCTGCAATGCACCTGGACCTACTACACGGAGACAATTGAGGATACACATACCTTACCAGCCATTAGGCCAGTCACTTAGACATGGGTGTACGTATTGCGAGGGCTCCACGTGACAACAGCGCGATGAGACCTGCCGCAGTGAGACTGAGGATAGTTGGTGCCGATGCCAGCGGAACCATCGAGCTTACAGTTACACATTGCTGTGGTGGACTGGTTGTGTCAAACCTACCATACGCAGGACATTTATCGGCTATAGCAGAGATAGGTCCGGCTGGCAATACACGACTTCGAAATTTTATTACAAGACTTCAGGGACCTGGCAATGCAACCGTCGTCACCAGATCGTCAACGGGTCGTCAAGTGCATCAAAGCCAGCTTGATCCAATTACAAGGCGTCAGGGTCCGTGCGACAATACAAGACGGTCTTCATGGAGAACGAGCATCACTGCATTATAGACGTCAGCGCAAAAGCATGCACATCACGTCAGTCGAAACGGCAGAGGAAAGGCAAGCTGTGATACAAACAGATATTGCCCGAACATTCACCCAATACTATCGCAACTTCAACGCCGAGGGCCCGTGGGGCGACATGGGACTGGCAGACGTGCAGCACGACACAGAAGCAACCGAGGCTGTACAGGACGACGGCACACTTTTGGCAGTCATTACCGGAGACGAACTGGATATGACCATGAAGAGGGATGCATTGAACATATCATATGAGCCTGATGGGCTCCCTTTTGAATTTTACCGCTCCTTTCCCCGTCTAATGGGCATATCGCGGATCCAAATGTATAAAGAACTGATTTCCCCGACCTTCCGAGTCCCACCGAATTTACAGAAAGCATCATGATACCTGTACCTAAACCTGGCGTTGGGCCGTGCCCTCAGGATTATCGACGCCTGACTTTGTGATACGCCGACTATAAGCTTTTTACACGGACCTCCGTGTCCGTCTGCACTTCACAGTCAAGGATGCAATACATGACGATCAAATGTGCCTTGGTGGAAAGAGTGACGTCCACTCGACGTTGGATTCGTAAAGGGATGGCCGCGCGGGATTAGCCGAGCGGTGTAGGTCGCTGCAATCATGGACTGTGCGGCTGGTCCCGGTGGAGGTCCGAGTCCTCCCTCGAGCATGGGTGTGTGTGTTTGTCCTTAGGATAATTTAGGTTAAGTGGTGTGTAAGCTTAGGGACTGATCACCTTAGCTGTTAAGTCCCACAAGATTTCACACACATTTGAACATTTTGAACGTATAGGGATGCGATCGCCCTGATGTTGACCTGCAACCTCCGGGGCGCCCTTGTTGCGGTAGATTTCCACCATGCATTCGACCGTGTTGACAATTATTTTCTGCGTGCAGTCATGAAACGCATGGGCCTGCCCCGCGTGTTTATAGATGTGGTCCTGCGTATGATTCGCGGAGCACATTCGAGGGTAACGGTGCACGATTATCAACCAGAATCCATTTCTATCGTACGTTCCGTGAGGCAATGACACCCCTTGTCCACCGCTTTATTTGCAGTAGCCCTTGCGCCAGACCTGCATGGTCTTCGCTGACGCTTGTAAGGGGTTTGTTTACGGACCGCGAGCTTCCGACGTTGTGCATATACCAACGATGTCGTATTCCCGCCAGGTCAGGGGATGACATAGACGCCGCTGCGATGGCTTTGACAGTAGGTGCAGTGGCGGGCAGTATCACCAGTCTGCGGAAGACGAAGTATATGGGTGTGCGCAGAGGACTGGTCACGGAAACGGCAGTGCCCATTACTAAAGTACCTGCGCTCAAATGTTAAGGGGTGCTTTTTCATGGGCATATTCATCGCGCTGCGGCAGTCACGTATCTTCGGCTGTAACGACATAAGTCCACTGGTGCGACTCTACACGCTACACTCCTTGGACATGTTCGAGCAGGCGCAGCACGTTAATGCCTACATAGCTCCAAAATTAAACCATTTCGCCTATGTGCTCCCGATGTCCATTAAGACTGCTATGAGGCCATATATTGCATTTGGACATTTCGTGAGTGCTGACCTTTTTTTGGAATTCGTTACGACACCTTAACATTGCCTTCACATGAAGATGGCGTAGGTCTCACCAATTTCAGGAGCAGAGGGCGGCCACTGTTTCTTGAACGATGAGTCGACTATGGCATTCTGAGCGAGTCATCCTGACAGGCACCGTAATTGACGAAGTGGTGCCACAATCATTGCACCCTCCAGTTTCTGTCGCTCATATTTCTTCGCTATTCAGTCACCTTAGGACGTTCTTCGTTGTCTATAGTTATCTGCTGGTTGCCCTGCCTCCTACACGATCGCCTACGGCGAAGGATTATTAACGCCGATTACAAAAGCACCAACACGCTAACATGGCTGAACGACGCTACTCTGCCGAACGATGCAGGAGAGTATGGCGTGCGATCCATCTACCCTCTCTTCCCACCGAAGTGCGGGCTTCGTGGTAGTGAATGACTAATTCCCTAATCGCCGACGATTGCACTCCATTCATTTGGTCGACGCGCCTTTGTGTCCACGTTGCGTAGCAATTGATTCAGATGCACATCGGCTGACATGTGGTACGGCGACTGCATGCTGGCTACTCAAACAACGAATGTTAGTCCTATTCTTACGAGAGCCGCTCGCGTCGATTGATTCTGACGCTCTAATACACCCGGATGACGCCTGTTTCCCAGCCGTCAGGATAAATGCAGCCAATTGGATTAAAGAAATGGCGCTGTACTATTCGTCCGCGACGGTGTCAAAGTAGTGTTAGATTACTGGTTCTTCCTGCTGGACAAATAAACGCCGGGCGAAATACTGGTCCTGTTTTGCCAGCTATTTGGGTTTGTTGTTCATGTACCCTCCGGCTAGCTGGGGTGTCCCACGTACGAGACGAGATAGACTACGATGGTCCATGAGATGGATTTCGACCTATGTACACACGGGACAGTGCTCCTCATCATACCAGAAGACGACGTAGACAGTCCGCATGATCAGATGTTACAGGGTATTCTTAGTATGGTCGTAGGCGTCGCGTGGCGACCCATGTCCTCTCTGCCGCCGTGCTTAAAAAGAAAAAGTTGTTCCGAGAAAGACAACAGGTTAGTGTCCACATCCTTCCAAATTCTTCTAATCTTTTGTTTTCCAAGATACAGAGTTTAAAAAAATGTCGGCAGCGCACTTGCTTGCGAAGGTCCGGAGTTCGAGTCTCGGTCCGGCACACGGTTTTAAACTGCCAGGAAGTTTCAGATCAGCGCACACACTACTGCAGAGTGTTAATTTCATTCTGAATGTGCAACGTTCATCTCTGAACTGAATTAATGAATTAACTGTGTGTGTGTGTGTGTGTGTGTGTGTGTGAGAGAGAGAGAGAGAGAGAGAGAGAGAGAGAGAGAGAGAGAGAGAGAGAGAGAGAGAGTGTGGGGGGGAGGGGGTGTGGGGGGGTGTCTGTTGAGCAGTCCTGGGATATGACTAGCTTAGTGTTATCATGAAACATAAGAATCGAAAGACGCGGATTTAAGCCAGAAATTGTAGCACTTTTCTAGGATAAGATTTTAGAGTATCTGAAATACACTAAGCCTCCAGTTTACGAAAACACTCGCGGTTGAAAACCATTTTGTTATAAGAACATATAGAATTTTTATTTAGGGCAGTGACCAAGAGCAAGCCTACAGTACGCTACACACAAAAGTTTTAATGTCTCACTTATTGTTCACAATTACGCTATACATTAAGAAAAACGGCCGGCGGTCTTAAGAATCTCACAAATCTTAGTGCCAATGTTATCTATCACTATTCCTTTAGAATAAACCTAATCTGGCGTCCATAACATGTACTGTTATACCGACTTACGCCGTAACTGAGTGGCTTCAGTGCTGACGCAAAGTTTCCATCAGCCGATATCTGCGCCGCAGTTCTCTGTTTTATGTCAGGCTAAAATTTATTATTGCTCGCCACTTGCTCAGTATGCATTACCAACAGGCGTGTGACACTCATCATCTAAGACAGCTGCCGACAGGCAACTGCGCCGTGGAGCCGTTTTTAGGATGAGAACGAAACCGCTGCAAGAACAAACAGCGACGCCGCTTAACAAAATTCCCTGGTACTTCGTAAAAATTTTTCATCCTTCTCGTTGCACCTGCGTAAATGAATTGATTTGTCGACGAAGATGAGTACAGTACTCCCAGAAAAGCCGTGAAAAATCTATGCAGTTACGGAGTTGAGAAATCGTGAACTTTTCGTAATAGCTATGCATATAAGGTACTCTACGGTGCAGATACTTCGATGCCTCTATGAGTTTAGAGGCTCGAAAATGTAACTAAGTGGTCATTAATACGCGCTAGATGTAGTGCATATTTCCAGATATTAATGACTGTCAGGTAAGGGATCAAGAAACGACAGTAGATCTTTCCGTGAAAAATAGTATCCGTCTTTTCTGTCGTCACTCTAGCTTCAAAACAGTAAAACTTTACATCACACTCAACAAGCTACAACTGATTTAATGGTAGAGTTCATCTTAAATGTACCAGAAAAATGTTCCTGACTCATACATTAGTATGTTAATACTACAAAAATGTATGATTTCCTGCTCAGCATTCCGAAGATACACATTTATTCAGAGATCTCACTAACGAATATAATGTTAACTGATAATCTAGAGGCGACTGAAGAAAACCTTCGAGCCTCTACTGAAGAATGATCATACCAGTTATCGAATTTTTCTCGAAAATGGCATTGGTCAGATTTAGAAGAAAAACAAGCCAGCGTCCAACTGCCTCACTCTCAACTCTCACATGAGGCGCGCGTATTTGCAAACTCTCGGCCGCGTGGATGCTATTTTCGGCTCACGAGGCTTTCCTAGGGGAATATTAATGGGAAAACGCCTTTTTATGTGAACGTAGCTTAGAATGGCACAGCAGATGGACCGCCGTGGGATCTCATTACCGACTTATTTCTCGGACTAATTGATTTGGGATTAAACAAAGGCGAGCTGGTCCCCGAGACGGTGCCGTTCTCAGCGCCGGTTGCGGCACATTATACGTCGCTCGTAAAAGGCGACGCCGCCAACATAAGCCCATAATACACTGCTGGCCACTGTAAATGCAACACCCTGAAGGAAGCATCCGAATCAAGTGAAATTTACACCATGAGTTTGCTGTGATGAGATATGCAACTGATTAGAATTTCAGCGCAGACGCACATCACGCGCGCCTGTGGCGCCACCTCATAGCGCCATTTAAGGCTTGGCGATTTCGACGAGTGTACGTTCGGCACGTGTGTTTACCTTGTGGTTGTTTCACAAGACGATCGGTTATGCCTCGTAGACAACAGCGAACATCGTTTGATCAAGTATCCGAGTTCGACAGAGGAAGGATAGTGGCTTACCGAGATTGTGGATTATCATACAGAGAAATCGCTAGTCGTGTTGGACGAAACCAAACAACTGTAATGCGGATATGTGACCGTTGGATGCAGGAGGGTACGACGGACCGACGTGGTCGATCGCATTCACCTTGGTGCACCACTGCACGTGCTGATAGGCAAATTGTGCGCATGCCAGTGACGGATCGCTCAGTGACACCCCGAACCATAGAACAGCACATTGCGTCTGTAACGCATCATCCAGTGTCTGCGCGTACCATTCGACGCCGTTTACAGCAGAGTGGTCTGCCCGCAAGACGTCCATTGCTTCGTCTACCATTGACGCAGAACCACAGACGTCTCCGTCGCCAATGGTGTGATGACAGACGGTTGTGGACGGCAGAATGGAATGACGTTGTCTTTACCGACGAGGCACGCTTGTGTCTGCAGCACCACGATGGTCGGATTCGAGTGTGGAGACACCGTGGAGAGAGGATGCTGGACAGCTGCATTATGCACCGCCACACTGGTCTTGCACCGGGTATTATGGTACGGGGCGGTATTGGATATTACTCTCGCACGCCTCTAGTACGCATTGCCGGTACTTTAAATAGCCGGAGCTACATATCCGAGGTGCTGGAGCCAGTTGTCCTTCCTTACCTTCAGGGCTCGGCCACAGCCATATTTCAACAGGATAATGCGCGACCACAAGTGGCACGCATTGCCCAAAGGTTCTTCGTCAATAACCAGATTGAATTGCTTCCCTGGCCGGCTCGCTCTCCGGATCTTTCGCCGATAGAAAACATGTGGTCCATGATTGCTCAACGAGTGACCCAGATTACATCTCCAGCTGCCACACCAGATGATCTTTGGCAACGTGTGGAAGCTGCTTGGGCTGCTGTACCCCAGGAACACATCCAACGTCTCTTTGACTCAATGCCGAGACGTGTGGCAGCGGTGATCTCCAACAATGGCGGCTACTCTGGCTACTGATTCTGGCAGGAACCACATGTCACAGACGTCTGTAAACGTAATCGTTTGATACTTGGTCAACATGTTATCTACAAAATAAATTTCGTTGTGCTACCTCTTGTCTTTCTTGGTGTCGCATTTACGGTGGCCAGCAGTGTATATTGCGCATTTCATGCAGGGGCTGTGGATGACATGAAAGGTTCTTCCCTCAGTCGCAGTCGTCGGCTGTCAGTATTCTCCAGAGATTTTCGAAACTCGACTGCCTTACCAAACCAGGAAATAAATTCAGAAGCCACCCTCAATAACTTTTATCACCTTCTATTTCTAAAAATTATTCGTCTTAGTACTACCGTCGAAACAGAAAGCGAATGTAGCCAGTCCAAATTCTGATGTCACAAGATACCAACTGCATTTCGACTTTTCAGGTAAGGCTTTACCGTGACTGTTATTCGTAACGATTTAAATACTAAATCTACTCGTACCACTCACTATTTACTATACAGAACCATAGGTTACCACAAAGTGGCAACAACACATACATGTCGCATGAAGTCACATAAATGCAACTGGTAATGAATGTGAAACACGTAGCAACAAAGAGTGAAAATTAGAGTTTAACATCCCGTCGACAACGATGTCATTAGAGCACAAGTTCGGATTCAGAAAGCATGTGGAAAGAAATCTGCCGTGCCCTTACGAAGGAACCATCCAGGCATTTACCTTAAGTGACTTAGCGAAATCATGAGAAATCAAAATCTGGATGTCAAGACGCGGATATGAACGTTCGTCCTCCTGAATGCGAGTCCAGTGTGCTAACCACTGGGCCACTTTGCTCGATCGGAAACTTGTGGTGGAAATAAAATAAATTGTGACTAGTAAAAGTAAAATTTTTTGTTTCAGTCTACACATGTCGGCAACTGAAGCAGTGGATTACATTTCTGATGCACTAGACTGTCTCCCAGTATTCTGGGGTAAGTCCCTAATCTTTCTGGGGAGTCTCATGGCACTGTTATTAGAGTCCCTTCCGTTGCGCCGAGCGAGATGGCGCAGTGGTCAAGACACTGGAGTCGCCTTCTGGAGGACGACGTTTCAAAATTTAGGTTTTTAATGGTTTCCATAACCACTTAAGGCAAATGCGTAGACTGTTCCACAGTAAGTACCCGGCCGATTTCCTTCCCAGTCCGAGCTTGTGCTCCGTATTTAATGACCTCTCTCTTAACGGAACGTTAAAGGCGAATCTCCCTCCCTTTTGTCACAAGCTTCCCACAAGCTAACTGAACCCTTCATGGTAGTCGAGAGCGGTAGACAGTATGTCAGCACTGCTTGAATTTCCACTATTACCCATAAAACCAACCCCTACCCCCTCTTTCCTCCCATTAAGACGTAACTTCACCCAAACAATTTCCTGCGCCTCACCTTCATACCTGAGGATGTCATCTATTTCATAACTGAACTGCAGAACACCCATAAACCTTAACGCCCGCACATACTCCAACAGCCAATTCTAGCTGTCTGATCTGTTTTTCACCTCAACGTCCAAGTCATATACAGCCATATCCAGTCTCATTTTCTTTTCACTTGCCATGGAATACCAGTTTAAAGCGTCTACCTCCGTCCATACCGTTATCCAACACGTCATAGTGCGACAGCATCCGAAGCCACAATATCTATTTCCTTAGCTCTAACAAAACTCTCTCTTTACACTTACTCTCGGTTCCAACGCAATATTCATGCGCCTAACCTGAGAAAAACATTGCTACCTCCCCAAGCCACCCGTATGTAGCCTTATTCCCTACAGTATACTAAAGATTCACTCTCTGAGTCCGAAGCAGAACTACGAAGCAATAATCCTCACACATCACCTCATGCAACCTTCCTGGCTAGGGATTACACGTATCCCCGATCTGACAAGATAATAACCCTTCATACATCTCACAATTCCGTAGAGTACACACAGAATGTGCAGATGGAAAGAAGTATAGAACTAAACGTTCCATCGACAACGAGGTCAACATAACTTGGGAAGAAACTGATCGGGAAAGCATAGAGAAGGAAATCGGCTACGTTATTTTCAAATAACTAACGTGGCGTTTGCCTTCAGTGCAGGGAAGCTGATAAAACTTAAATTTGGATAGCCGGACCGTGATCTGTACCTCGAGTCAAGTATCTCAGCACTGCGCCGCCTCATCTCGTTAGTATATGTCGTCAAACGTAAAAACCGAGGCTGTCTGTGAAAGATACGGTGGATCGCTTGGCTAGTTTCCACCTGGTACAGTAAAATTCCTGCGCCATATCTTAACGACAACGTACTTCCTGTACCGCGATATGATGGTTCAACAATGGGGTGTCCACAATCACCGACCGACGCGAAGTTCTTCGTGGCGCATTTTGAAGACCAGGTTCTCAACTGAATGATGTTTCGTTCGTCTTGTTGCGTCCGGTGCCTCGATGGCCCCTTCTTCTTATGGCCTCACAGTGAAAGTATGCTGCAGTAGTTCGTGGATCACAAGAATGCTGTACATCCCGACATTACATTTAGTGTAATCTCCTTGTAGATGAAAATTGTGTACCGAACTGAGATTGGAACTCGGGGCCTTCCATTTCGCGGGTGATGCTCTCACCGAGTGAGCTGCTCATGCACGAATCAAACTCTGTCCTCTCAGCTTCAATTTTGTCAGTTCCGTGACCCTTCTATCCAAATTTCGAGTCCCAGACACGCTGTTTTAATCTGGCAGGTAGTCTCAAAACAGCACACTCCGCCGCAAAATGAAAGATTCGTTTTGGAAACAACCCCATAGGATATGTATGAGCCATTTCTGTACGATATTCTCTCTGCTGAGTATGCTTGATTCGAACAGTATGAGGAAGAGTTTCTGTGAATTAGTGATATACGAGGTGTGATTGGAAAGTTTTAAGAATGGACTTGTAATTGTACAATGGTGGTGCTTACATGCTACTGTGATGCATCTCCTTCTAAATAGTCCCCTTCTGATTGAACACACCGACTCCAACGGTGTTTCCACTTTTGGGAATATTCCCGCAATTTTTTCCCTGAAGTGTGTTAAGGACGCTCTCCGTACTTGCCTGGATGTCTTCAATCGAGTCAAATCGCTTCCCTTTTGGTGAAAATTTCAGTTTAGGAAACAGGTAGAAGTATGCAGGGGCCAAATCAGGGGAATATGGCGGATGTGGAAGCACAGGAATTTTGAATTTGGTCAAAAATTCAACGATGGATAAGGCATGATGAGCCGGAGCATTGTCATAGTGTAGTATCCAACTCGTGTCTTTCCACAATACATGCCTTTTCTTCCGCACCTTTTCACGCAAACGCTCAAGGATACATTTGTACTATTCCTGGTGAATTATCTGTCCTCTATGGGTAAATTCATGATGCACAAGACCGGTAGAATCGAAAAAAAAAACCACCAACGTTGTCTTCACCTTCGACCGACTTCGCCATGGTTTTTTGGTCGTGGCGAACCTGGAGTTTTCTACTGCGAAGACTGCACTTTGGTTTCAGGATAATATCCATATACCCACGATTCGTCACCTTTAATTACCCTATTTAACAAATCTGGGTCATTTTTAGTCCGATTAATCAGTTCTTGGCACACTTGAAGTCGGTATTGTTTCTGGTCACTTGACAACACTTTTGGAATGAATGTTGCGGACACTCGACGCATGTTCGGATCTTCAGTTAAAATTGACTGAACTGCACAGAAACTTAAATTAAGTTCATCAGCCATCTCCCTAATTGTAAATCTACGGTCAGAGCGCACTAACTCCCGCACTTTCACAACATTTTCATTCGTTTTTGAGGTGGATGGACAGCCGGACCGTGGGTCATCTTCAAATGATTTGCGGCCATTTTTAAATCTGTTGAACCAGGCAGAAACATTTGACTGGCTCACATAATTATCTCCAAAAGCTGATTTCCCGGTTTTAAAACAAAATTTAACACAAACTCGTTGCTCCGTTTTTAAGTTCATTTTCACACAGACAGAATCCGGCAACAAGCCCTAACAGACCCGCGCTCAACTAGCTGCCACACCGAACTGAATAAAGGAAATGCAGTGTCCTGTCAGAGGGCGTTCAAGGACAAGGCAATGCCCGCATCTCGTGGTCGTGCGGTAGCGTTCTCGCTTCCCACGCCCGGGTTCCCGGGTTCGATTCCCGGCGGGGTCAGGGATTTTCTCTGCCTCGTGATGGCTGGGTGTTGTGTGCTGTCCTTAGGTTAGTTAGGTTTAAGTAGTTCTCAGTTCTAGGGGACTGATGACCTTAGATGTTAAGTCCCATAGTGCTCAGAGCCATTTGACAAGGCAATGACTCACTCCCCACCCTCCGTGTACCTGCCCACCAAACCAGTAAGCAGTAGAGGATCCATTCTTAAAACTTCCCAATCACACCTCGTACAAGGGTACGCGCTTATCAAAAGGTCTGCCAGAGCACATCAAATGTTTTGAGGGTGATACAGTCAAGTTTAATAGTGAAACGGAAAATAAGTCACCCCTGGAGACATGACGGTAATACCGTAAACACTGTCACTAGCCTTGGAGTTAAAGAGCCCAAAAGTTTCTTCAGGTGTGACAGCTCCACTCACTGATAATTAGATAACGTATATCTACCAAACTGTGGGGATGCTAGTTGCCACGTTTCACCTGCTGTTCCAAATAGTGCCAGACATTTCGTACGGGAGTGAAGTCAGAAAATTTAGAGGCCCAGTTGAAAAAAAATGGTTCAAGTGGCTCTGAGCACTATGGGACTTAACTTCTGAGGTCATCAGTCCCCTAGAACTTAGAACTACTTAAACCTAACTAACCTAAGGATATCACACACATCCATGCCCGAGGCAGGATTCGAACCTGTGACCGTAGTGGTCACGTGGTTCCAGACTTTAGCGCCCAGAACCGCTCGACTACCTCGGCCGGCAGACCCAGTTGAGGTGCGACAAGATGCCCGACTGCTCGTCGGCCTGTGAACACAGCCGGTGCCATTTTGGAAAACGGTAGTGTCCACTGCATATTCATTGCGAAGGTGTACAAGAAGCAGAACTTGGTCGCCGAGATGGTAGATGTACACATCTTGGTTCATGTTCAAGTAGCATTTTTAAAATACCTATAACAATATTGTCTGGTGAATTTATTACACTCAAGATTACTTTCGAAAGCATTTATAAAACTAATGTAATAAGTTGTAATTACACTGAAGGGTCAAAGAAACTGTTACAGATCGGCCTTATATCGTGCAGGGGCCCCGCACACACGCAGAAGTGCCACAAGACGACGTGGCATGGATTCGACTAACGGCTAATGTAGTGCTGGAGGGAACTGACACCATGAATCCTGCAGGGCTGTCCATAAATAAGAGTACGAGGCGGGGTAGATCTCTTCTGAACATCACGTTGCAAGGTATCCCAGATATGCTCAATCATGTTAGTGTCTGAGGAGTTTGGTGGGCAGCGGAAGTGTTTAAACTCGGAAGAGTGTTCCTCGATCCACCCTGTAACAGTTCTGGACGTGTGGGGTGTCGAATTGTCCAGCTGGAATTGCCCAAATTCATCGGAAAGCACAATGCATATAAATGAATGCAGGTTATCAGAATATTTACGTACTTGTTACCTTTCAGAGTCGTATCTAGACGTATCAGGGGTCCCATAATGCTCCAACTGCACATGCCACGCACCATTACAGAGCGTCCACCAGCTTGAACAGTCCCCTGCTGACATGCAGACTCCATGGATTTATGAAGTTGTCTTCATACCTATACACGTCCATCCGTTTGATACAATTTGAAACAAGATTCATCCAACCAGGCAACATGTTTCCAGTCGTCAACAGTCCAATGTCGGTACTGATGGGCCCAGGAGAGGCATAAAGCTTTGTGTCATGCAGTCGTCAAAGGTACACGAGTGGGCCTTCGCGTAGAAAGCCCATACCGATGATGTTTCATCGAATGGTTCGCACGCTGACACTTGTTGATGATTCAGCATTGAAATCTGCAGCAATTTGTGGAAGGGTTGCATTTCGGTCACGTTGAACGATTCCTTCAGCCGTCGCAGGTCCCGTTCTTGCAGAACTTTTTCCGGCCGCAGCACCAAAGTCGGAGATTTGATGTTTTACCGGATTCATGATATCCACGGTACACTCATGAAATGGTAGTACGGGAACACCCCCTCCCCCCCCCCCCCCTCTTCATCACTACCTCGGAGATGCTAGGTCCATCGCTTGTGCGACGACCATAACACCACGTTCAGACTCAATCTTGTTAACCTGCCATTGTAGCAACACCGATGTAACAACTGCGCCAGACACTTGTTTTATACAGGCGTTGCCACCCGCAACGCCTTATTCTGCCTGTTTGCATATCTGTCTTTGAACACGCATGCCTATACGAGTTTCTTGGCTGCTTCAGTGTAATTCATATTACAACTGTTGCAATATAACATGCCATGTAATTTAAGTCGTTGACTTGCTCGTATAGCGTAACTCGCTGCACGTTAGCAGGTACACCGGACGTGTATCGAATCGACAGGGCAGCCACATTCTGTGTAAATAAGTTATATAAAACTGCTACCACGCACTTTTTTAAACAATTATGTTTTATTCCATGAACCGGTTTTCGAACTTTTTCGTGTTCATCTTCAGATGGTTTCTGGGAGCTGCATCATTATTTCTAGCATAATGCTGGGTGCTGTTTCTATGACAAAAAGATGGAACACGCTTTAATGTATCACCATGACTATTGCTTATCTGTCGATATGGATGTAAATTTAGCTTTTTACTTACTGCGACAGTATGGGCGGCTTTCTCCCGTTAGTGTCCATCTGTCTGCCTCCATTTTGATGTCCGGTTGTTATATCAGTACATACACATTCATACAAACTATATTAAGTTACACTCCGACAGCAGAACTTAGCATGCGCTATACTACTATTGGTTGTACCAAAGATCTTGACAAAAAGATATGGCACAGGCCAACTTTTCACAGAGATGTAATTTGTTCATTTTTACATGTATTAAAATCGATATTAGGGCAAATATTTTAATCAGACTGGCGATAACATGAGAGCACAAAATAAAATAAATAAATAAATTACTACAAGAAGAAGCTTCAGTGATCTTATGTCCTATTTATATGTGTATATTGACGAATAATATAGGCGCCGCGCGGGATTAGCCGAGCGGTTTAGGGCGCTGCAGTCATGGGCTGTATGGTTGGTCCCGACGGAAGTTCGAGTCCTCTCTCGGGCATGGGTGTCTGTGTTTGTCCTTAGGATAAATTAGGTTAGCTTAGGGACTGATGACCTTAGCAGTTAAGTCCCATAAGATTTCACACACATTTGAACATAATAATACAGGCGATTTACAGCAAATATTTTAATCATGATTGGCATTAACATGAATGCCCAGGAATCAATAATACAGAGTTAATGTATTTGCAATAAGATGCAGCTGTTCGTAATACTAGGACCTTTATATTTAAATTTAAATTTTTAAATAATCAACCATCAAATGAACTGTTGAGATATTTCTGCTGTTGCGTTAACATGATCTGGGATATTAGTAAGAGTAGACTGTTCATTATAGGTAATGGTATATGTATAAAATTGATATTGTTTCTAACGGTGTAAAGCTGTTTGTATGACCGTGCACTTTATATTTAAAAACCAAGAACAAATGTTCAAGTGAACTGTTCACTTATTTTTGTTCTTAGATTAAAGTTATATGTAATACTGGTAAAGGCAGCTTCTGTTTGTTCCAGCTAGAAGTAATATGTAAAAAGTATTGATTTATGTTAACAGTAGACGGCTTTACCATTTAGAAATATAGTACAGGTTTTATTCTGTCGTAGGACATTACATTGACACCAGTGCAGTTAGGATGTAAGGAGAGGCAGGGGGGTCGTTAGAGATGGGGAGGGGGATGGGGAGCCAGTGTAGAGTTGGTTGAGTGGTTACCTATTTTGAACTAGTAGATCTTCAAAGTTCTGAAGGAAAAATTTGTTTCTCAGTTCAATTTGGTCATTGAGTAGGTAGTCAGATGTTGTATTTGCGTAGATAAATATTTCAATTTCTTCAAGAAGGTCAAGTATCATGCCTTTGTTGGCAAAATGGAGTATTTGGAGATTTTGTTCTATGTTATTTGCAGAATGATTGTGTTGGGCAAGATGTGAGACAAAGCTGCATTTATTCAGGTTGTTACGACAGAGGGCATCTATGTGTTCTTTAAATCTTGTTGTGAAGCTCCAATGTAGAAGCTTGGACATGAGTTGCAAATGAGCTTGTAGACACCTGACTTCTGATACTGTTGTAATGCTGTGTATGATTTTATTTTGTATTTTGTTGTTGGTGAAGAAGCTTATTTTTATGTTGTATGTCTTGAAGAGTTTGGCAATTCGGTGAGAAATCTTCCCTAGGAAAGGCAGGCTAATAAATGTGGTCTTCTTGTTTATGGGTGGTTGTTCAGCAGTTGGTTGATTTAATTTTGATGTATGGATTAGTTTATCTATTATTGCAGGGGTGTACCCATTGTTGGAGACAATTGATTTAATAGTTTCTGTTTCTTTTTTCTTTCACTTGTGTTCTTGGGATTTTAAGCATGCAATTAATCGTTGTTTTGAAGAAAGCTTTTTTATGTTGGTCTGGATGGCAAGAGGATTTGTGTATGGTAACATTGGTGGTTGTTGGCTTTCTGAAAATTTGAAATTTATGCTTTTGACTTTTATTTGAGATTGTTAAATGAAGATAGTTAATGCATTCTGGTGTTTCATTTTCTACTCTGAATTGAATTTTGTTGTGTATTTTATAAAGTTCTTTGGCTAGATTATCTATTTCTTCTGCTGTTGCATTGGCGGAATGAGAGTGTCATCAACATAGCGTTTGTGGTAAAGCAGCTTATCTTTCGGCTGGGTTTGGGATCTAGCAAAGTTGTTTTCAAGATTATGAATGTATATGTCTGCTAGTAAGCCTACAAGACTACTACCCATTGCCAATCAATCTTCCTGAATGTAAACTTGTTGTTGAACAGAAAGTAGTTTTGTGATAATATAAGCTCCAGGATCTCTATGAGTTCGTACATTTAAGCTCTACTCATTGTTCCATGTTTGAGTAAGTTATTTCTTCCTAAGCCAATTGTTTCCTTGACAGGTATGTTTGTCTACAGGTTGACTATGTCAAGAGATGCAAATCTAGCTGTGGTTGCGATGGGGATATCTTTTATGCCACAGATGAGCTCATAACTGTTTTTGATGGAGAAGTTACTTTCAAATACATATGCCTTGCGGATAATATCATTACGTTTCTTGGTGATTTTATAGCTTGGACCAATCATAGAGTTCAAAATGGGACGTATTGGACATTCTGGTTTGTGGATCTTAGGCTGCTACATATTACTTTTAGCTGGAACAAACAGAAGCTGCCTTTACCAATATTCCAGATAACTTTAATCTAAGAACAAAAATAAGGGAACAGTTCACTTGAACATTTGTTCTTGGTTCTTAAATATAAAGTGTACGGTCATACAAATAGCTTTAGTCCATTACAAACACTATAACTTTTATACATATACCCTTAGATAAAATAAACATAATCTACTCTTACTAATACCCCAGATCATGTTAATGTAACAAGAGGAATAAGTTAACAGTTCATTTGAAGGTTGATTATTTAAAAATTTAAATGTAAAGGTCCTAGTCATACAAACAGCTGTATCTCATTGCAAATACAATAACTCTGTATTATTGATTCCTGGGCATTCATGTTAGTGCCAATCATGATTAAAATATTTTCTATACATCGCCGGTATTATACGTTAACATACAAATAGAAATAAGACATCAGATCACTTGAAGTTTGTTCTTATAGTAATTTATTTATTTATTTATTTTATTTTGTGCTCTCATGTTATCGCCAGTCTGATTAAAATATTTGCCCTTATATTGATTTTAAAACATGTAAAAATGAACAGATTACATCTCTGTGCAAAGTTGGCCTATGCCATATCTTTTTGTAAAGATCTTTGGTACAACCAACAGTAGTATAGTGCATGCTGGATGCTGGCGAAATTTCGCTGTCAGAGTGTAAATTAATATAGTTTGTATGAATGTATGAATATAACAAACGGACATCAAAATGAAGGCCGACAGATGGACACTAACGGGAAAAAGCCGCCCATTCTGTCGCAGTAAGTAAAAAGCTAAATTTACATCCATATCGACAGATAAGCAATAGTCATGGCGATACATTAAAGCGTGTTCCATATTTTTGTGATAGAGCCAGCACCCAGCATTATGCTAGAAATAATGATGTAACTTCCAGGTTTGTTGCTGATTTCTATAACTTATTTACATTCAATTAACAGTCACGGTTCTAAAATATCCGTAATGGATAAGCATAAGCCTCACTGTGGTTTAGGCTCCTTCCCACGATCGTTTAGGGAAATACTGGGCTGTTCCACAAGTTCCGCGTCACGGAATACGATATGCAAACAGTTAAAACACGAAAATACACAGAATCAAAATTATTCGACTCAGCGACAAATGGCGGCCGGCCGGAGTGGCCGAGCGGTTCTAGGCGCTACAGACTGGAACTGCGCGACCGCTACGGTCGCAGGTTCGAATCCTGCCTCGGGCATGGATGTGTGTCATGTCCTTAGGTTGGTTAGGTTTAAGTAGTTCTAAGTTCTAGGGGACTGATGACGTCAGAAGTCAAGTCCCATAGTGCTCAGAGCCTTTTTTTTTTTTTTTTTTTTTTTTTTGATAAGTGGCGTATATGACTTCCTTCAATTATTTCGACGACCATGGCGCTAGCAAGAGCGTTCGGCCACAGACTTAAATATTAAAATGTTTTTGGTCAAATCCTGAAAATAGACACCGTGGTAGATGGGATAGACGTCACGGAAAAGAAAGTGTTCAGCTTACGTCACTGCCTCGTACTGCCCTTTAATAAACGTTCTTCGACTTCCTCCACGTCGCAGGGACTTGAGTCCACCAGACCCGTAGAATTTGACCCACGTAATGTAATATAATGGATGGAGCTAGAATGATGGCGTGGTGGTGATTTTGTAGATGCAGGAGAGTGCGTGGTAAGGAGGGCAGGGACGGTTGGCGGCGGGCGCAGCGGGCCGTGCGACAGCTTCCGGCGGGCCCTGGTCCGGGCCGGGGTGAACGCCACGCGGAGGTCACGCACCCGCGCATACTGCACCACACACCACGGCCGCCAGTATGCACCGCACTCACATCCATCCCTTCTTCTGGTTTTTTGGGCCCAAATATCCACAGTATGCCATCCCGTCTTAAGACACGTCAGAAAACACGTCAAGCATATGAGAAGCATATAACTGCTGTCTCGAGTGCAAATCACTAACTAGTACCGCTATCGGACGTGTTCGGGAAACGATGCATATCTCGTACCGTATGAGAGATCGTGTTGTACCGATGAAAATTTGTTTTAGTTCTGTCGGTATGTACTTCAAAAAAATGGCTCTGAGCACTATGGGACTTAACTTCTGAGGTCATCAGTCCCCTAGAACTTAGAACTACTTAAACCTAACTAACCTAAGGACATCACACACATCCATGCCCGAGGCAGGATTCGAACCCGCGACCGTAGCGGTCACGCGGTTCCAGACTGTAGCGCCTAGAACCGCACGGCCACCCAGGCCGGCTCGGTATGTACTGCGGAATAACTTAGACCGAGACCCAAATTATTCTGCAGTAAAGTACTGTTTATACAGTTTTTTTTTAAATACTCGTGTTACGTGTGTTTTGTTCTACTGGAGATTCGAAAACAGACGGCGCCATTTATTTGGGCCGGTTTACAGGAGACTAAAATTCATTCAAATAATGATTTTAAAAAAAGACCCATCGCGAAGGAATCATCCTAATGCGATGGAAATCGGTAGAGGTGCCGTACGTGTACACAGATACAAATGATTTAAATTTCAGAAAAATTGGATAATTTATTCGAGAGAAACAGCTTCACAAACTGAGCAAGTCAATAACGCGTTGCTTCACCTCTGGCCGTTGCGTAAGCAGTTGGTCGGCTTGGCACTGACTGACGGAGCTTTTGGATGTCCCCCTGAGGGATATCGTGCCAAATTCTGTGCACTTACTGCGTTAGATCACCAAAATCCCGAGCTGGTTGGAGGGCCCTGCCCATAATGCTCCAAATGTTCTCAGTTGGGGAGATATCTCGTGACCATGCTGGCCAAGGTGGGGTTTGGCAAACACGAAGACGCAGTAGAAACTCTCGCTGGGTGTGGGTGGACATTTCTTGATTAAATGTAAGCCCAGGATCGCTTGCCACGGAGGGCAACGAAACAGGGAGTAGAAGATCGTCGACGGACCGCTGTGCTGTAAGGATGTCGCGGTTGGCAGTCAAAGGGATCCTGCAACGAAAGGAAATGGCACCCAAGGTGGCGCGCGACACTCAGGTTTGTATCCGACCGCTGCCCTGCTCGTCTACACACACACTCACTGGTCATCGAGACTCGGTTCGAAACAGGCCTCATCACTGAAGACAATTCCACTCCAGCCAAAGAGATCCCAGGCCACGGTGACAAGCGAAGATGTGTCTGGACACGCCCTGAACTGCAGTGGGATACCAGCCTGACTGTCGCCTGCCATACGGCCCAACAGCCGAGAGTTATGGTCTGAGGAGCACGACATATTTGGTTGTCATCCGCATCACCCTTACAGCGTAGTGGTACGTCCACGATATTTTACGTTCCATTTTGTTCTTCCTCACGGCAAGCCATCCCGAGGTAAAGCCCGCCCGCACTCGGTGAGAGCTTCTACTGCTTGTCTTCGTGCTTGCCAAACCCTACCTTGGCCAGCGATGTCGCCGAATCACTGCCCAATTGAGAACGTATGAAACATTATGCGCAGGGTCCTCCAGCCACCTCGGGATTTTGACGATATAACGCGACGGTTGGACAGAATTTGGTACGATATCCCTCGGGAGGACATCCAACAAATCTATCAATCAATGCCAAGCTGAACAACAGCTTGCATTAGTGCCAGAGCTGCACCAATGCGGTATAAACTTACTCAGTTTATGACGTTCTTTCTCTTGAATAAAAAAATCATACAATTTTTCTGAATATTGTAACCAGTTGTTTGTACATGTACATCAGATTTACCTATTTCCGTCACATTCGGATAATTCCTTCGTGGTGCGTCGCTTTAACTCTTACAGTGTGTTTATAGAACGCCACGATCACTTCGATAAGTTGATAGTATGCAGAGTGTTTGTATGGGTACAGTACCTATATTTCGCTACGTCGCACGGTCTAGGGCGCCTTGTCACAGTTCGCGCGGCTCCCCCCGTCGGAGGTTCGAGTCCTCTTTCGGGCATGGGTGTGTGTGTGTGTGTGTGTGTGTGTGTGTGTGTGTGTGTGTGTGTGTGTGTGTGTGTGTCTGTGTGTCTGTGTGTTGTGCTTAGCGTAAGTTAGTTTAAGTTACATTACTTAGTGTGTAAACCTAGGGACCGATGACCAGTCCCATAGAACATTACCGCAAATTTCCAAATTTTTCATTACCCTTACAGTTTCAAAACTATGACACACACGTTTAATCGTTATAGCTAAGGCGCTGTATGTTTTTCTATCAGTAAGTAACTCGGATTACATTTTATTATTGATTTCACAGTATTACATATAAATAAGTACATTAGGTTCATTTTTTATGGGCGAAACTGGTTGTCACAGAAATTTTGCATTCTAGCAGCACTTCATTCTGGTGACCATGACGTTCTTTAAACCTTGCAAACTGCAAATATACCTAATTGTTTCATCGTGAGTGCTTTGGTATTGGTAAACAGCTTTTTGAACTACGAGTAGCTGGAACAACCACCCTAAAGTCGCGGATGCTAGAAGGGCGGAGCGGGGGAAGAGGGGTAGGGATGATGGAGGTAAAAAAAATTTAGTGAAAGTGTTATATCTGTACCAGTAAATTTCCAAATTTTCGGATAAGATAGTAGCCTGAAAATAAGTCTTCCGAAAATGATAAAGAATTCTAAAAATTATAAGTTACGTTTAACACAGGATACGTTTCAGCTGCTTGTCTGAAGACTAGCTTGCAGCTCGACCGCCTGCAGGGAACCTTCCAGCCCGGAAAAGGCACGCATTCACAGGCTTGTCGTACCTGTTGTCAACAACATAACCGACACGGTTCCTCAGCCCACAAGAAAAACCGGTAAACTCCAGAAAGCTGAAGACAGAGAAACAAATAAGGAGAGACCCTCCGCAAAAAAAAGCACATGAAAGACTGACTTCCCGAAACCTTTCGGAGGAAATGTTTCAAAGGAGCAGCATTGCCCTCATTTACACGGTCGCATTGTGGCCAAAGCCTGTGTCTCCAAAATAAAAAAAAAAAAAAATGTTTCAAATGGCTCTGAGCACTATGGGACTCAACTGCTGAGGTCATTAGTCCCCTAGAACTTAGAACTAGTTAAACCTAACTAACCTAAGGACATCACACACATCCATGCTCGAGGCAGGATTCGAACCTGCGACCGTAGCGGTCTCGCGGTTCCAGACTGCAGCATCAGAACCGCGCGGCTACTTCGGCCGGCTGTCCAAAATCGATGTGCTAGTTACTGAGTGTACACAAATTAATATTTTTAAAATATGTCGTCAAAATTGAAAGAGTTTGTGTTATTTTTTTTATTGGAGTGTGTTCGTCATAGCTCAGTGGTTAGTGTGTGGTTTTTATCGGAGGACCAAGGTTCGATTCCCGGTATTGCCGGCGATATTCCCTTGGTGAGACGACTGGAACGTGGTGCATTCAGCCTCGTGATGCGAACTGAGGAGCTACTTGAATCAGAGGCAGTGGCTCGAAGGTCTAGTAGGCCGACAATGCCCGCGAATGAAGTGTGCTGACCACATGCCGCCCCCCCCCCCCCCACTCAACGCACCCAGATGACACTGGAAGAGAATGACATGACAGTCAGTTCGTCCTTAATAGCCCGTCTAGGCCACAACGCAGAGATTTGCTTTTCCCTCTGCTTTGCTTTCCAATGCAGCATTTGTCTACACTGCGTTGTCTACACTGCGACTTCTTGAATACTGTGCTACAGCATTTTACTAAGATCTGATATGTAATAATAATAATAAATCTGAAATGTTTCAGTATAATTAAGTTCCTCAGTCACAATAAAATATATAAAATGGTTTAATTTATAATAATAGTTATCATTATTAAAGTAAACCATTTGAATATTTTACTGTAATTGAGGAATTCATTTTAATTGTATTATAACCTTTTGTATTTTTGTTGTTACTATTAAAATTGTAGGCATCTGTTGCACACTAAAACTGGGGGGGTGACAGTGATTTTAGTTTGTAGGCCGGGGGTGGGGGGGGGGGGGGGGAGGGAGAGAGACTAAGAAACTGTGATCCCTCGGAGAACTGAGTACTGCATCTGCACCAGCCACCGTCAAAACATTTCGCATCCTTTGTCTTTCAGCTGCCCTCACACAAAAAGAAATCTGTGACTGTAAAATCTTTATAGTTCGGTGAAGAATTAGAGTATCCGTAGGAAGGTATTTAACAGATATTCCAGAAACGCACTTTACTGATTGAATCCGTTTACTAGAAACACCTTAAGGTGCTTACACTGACGATTATTACATTTTTTCCTAAGAAAGAATGTTTTCACTATCTGGATTTCCTTGATATCGGAACATACTGATTAGCTAAAACTATAACCAACATCCTCTGAGAGAGGGAACGTCGACTGGAAGCAGGTGACGCGCTAAGGAAAGTACACGAGGTATGTTAAAAAAAAATATTTCCAGAAAACAATTTTATCCTTTTCAGAATAGTCCACATTACAGACAATACACCTGTTCCACCCTGAAACATTTCCAGAATTTGTTTTCGGGATAGCTTCCAGCTCTCTCAGCTATTCGTTTTGATCTTATGTGTGACTTTAAAACGACCGCTCCTTAAAGTTTTCTTTATTTTTAGGAACATAAAAATGTCACATGAGGCCATGTCTGGCAGTTATGGAGACTGGGGGATCATTACAGTATAGTTTTTGGTCAAAAATTCAAGAAAAGCAATTAAGTTCGAGGATGTGCATTATCGTAGTGCAAAAGCTATAAAGCGCGTCAGAATAAATCCTGACGCTTTCTTCGGATCGGAGGGGTTGGGTGATGGGGCACGGGTAGTTCTCGTTGCGTCTCTGGTATTTTGATAAAGCCACACTTGCCCCCGTGGCCGTTCTAATTGCAAGAACTTCGGGAAGTTCAGCATTCTTTTGCTGTGTACGGGCATGGCAAACCCAGTTTCCTGAGCGCGAGACTGGTGGGCGGTGCTTGTCCTCTGGAGCCGTAAGCTGTGCGCATGCTTTAGCCATCACCGTTCGGCGCGGCGGTGGAACATCGTGTGTCACAGGGAACTGGGACCTTGGCTGAAACGCTCCGATTCCGAAGATGGTAAAAACCTCGATAAAAAAATCCCTCAATCCCAAGGTGTTGCCGCACAGCAGTTGTTAGTGTGTAACCTCTGGGAAACATGTCACACCTCACTTGTATCACCCTAACCGAAGTGAGCGGAGCTATGTATGAGTGAACCGTTATTTCCCTAACTGTTTGTGGGACTTCCGAGAAGCCTAAATCCCTGTTTTTTACTCCCAGCGGTTCGTGTGGACCGTTGGACGCTAATAAACCTTAATTCTGGGGAGATCTTGTGGCCAACCCAACAAAGATATCTATGAATGTAAGAAAAATCAATAATAGTAATAGCAACGGATAACGCAGAAGCTTCTGTCCACAAATCAGCACGGTTTTAGAAGGTATCGCTCGTGTGAAACTCGATTTGCTCTATTCTCACATGATATCTTGCTACCTATGGATGAAGGGCTACACGCAGATTCCATTTTCCTAGATTTCCGAAAAGCGTTGGATACGGTGCCCCACGAGAGACTGTTAATGAAGGTACGAGCATACGGAATAGGTTCCCAGATATGTGAGTGGTTCGGACTTTTTAAGTAATACAACCCAGTACGTTGTCCTGGACGGCGAGTGCTCATCAGAAACAAGGGTATCATCAGGAGTGCCCCAGGGAAGTGTGATATAAAAGCTATTATTTTCTGTGTACATAAGTGATCTGGCGGACAGGGCGATCAGCAGTCTTCCGGCCGTTTGCTCATGACGTACACTGATAGGTCCAGACCAGGGGAGTCCCCTGGCTGTTCAGTTCTTTTCCCTGGCCGTGTCTTCAGAATTCACCTGCCCATGCCCACACTGAATTTTCTTCAGAGCTCCATGCGATGATTCTGAAGGCATTGCAGTACATCAGGTGACTTCGGGGCAAACGGTTTCTCATTCGCTCCAATACCCTTAGTTCCCTACAATAGTTGCCCTACATGTACCAGTGACAGAAAATTATTCAGTTACATATGATCACTTACACAGTATGTCCCAAAGTGGCGGGGAAGCAGGTACCATTGTGATGGATACCAGGGCACCTGCGAATTTAGGAAAATAAACAGTTAGGCATGACCATCAAGGAGGCCTGCAGGAAACACGACGTTACACAATTTGCCATTCCCCTGCAAGTTGTCATTTCCCTGGTGAGTTGGACATCCATGCAATCGTCCGAGGAGGAATGACTGCCAGTGAAGGACGATAAGTTGCGCTTGGTGAAGTCACCTCTCTCGCCGTGGCGTTTCTCAGGCCGGTCACTCCCGTTTATGAAGTGGCCAGGGCCGACTCCGAACTGGGCACTGTCTCCTAACGCATCGCTGTTTACTCCGGCGAAAGGACCCCTCAGTCTGTCATGTCCGTGAGGTGCAAATTTCTGTACACTAAATTTTAACTGAGTGCATCTTGTATTATGATGAGAGGGCGGCAGTGAATTTCGGTGGATATCCGTCTTCTATTTTAGCCAATGACGAGACGACTGTGGAGAAGTTTTAACGTTTTGGGAACTGTCTGGTCTCCGCCCTAAGGTTTTAAGCTGGAGATTTCAATGTGTTGCAGAGTGGCTGGCTCATCCTTTTTTATTCCAGCGATTAGCTAGCCATAGCTATACGCTATGCTATTTTAATTCTTTCCACCGCTTTTTCATTCTTAATCTAAGATTTAGATCTGACACACTATATAGTTTTCATCTCTCTCTCTCACTCTCTCTCTCTCTCTCTCTCTCTCTCTCTCTCTCTCTGTGTGTGTGTGTGTGTGTGTGTGTGTGTGTGTGTGTGTGTGTGTGTGTGTGTGAATTCCATTTTATAGATGCTCGTGTCATTACATTTTCGTGGGGTGTTAAAGACCTTTCTGTCGTATGTCCACACCACCTTATCACCATCATCATTTTTCAGATAGATTCACACAAACGGCATTAAATTTGTGAGTTACACTCCTAATCGGTCTTCTGACCTTATAGCAAACACACATGGTCCACCTATGCAATTAAAGTCGATGAACACAGTGGGCACAACCTTCAAATTCGCACTTATCGAGCTTATTTCCGTCTTTCCGATCCAGAATGCTTCTACTGCGACGACTGATTTGCTTTTTTGTTTTGTTTTTGTTTTATGTTTTGTTTTAGGGCGTAAAAACAACTCAGGCCATAAGCGCCCATGTCATGACCTTAGAACACTAATACAAATGAGAAGTTAAAAGCAACTACACGTGAAGCCCAATTGGCGGAAGGAAAGAGACCTAAGGACAAGGACTTCTTCTTGGAGAAAGGTCCACCACATACGCCATAGACACAGCGCAGGTCCCAAACTAAAGATTAAATGTCCTTCGCCATACTCTACGACGGATGAAAAGTAAAACGTGGTCGACAGCTCGCGTGTCGTTCGCTAAAACGGCCGATAAATCAGACGGCAAACACATACTAGAACGTAAGTGGTTAAAAAAAGAGCATTCGGCCAGGAAATGGCGAACCGTCAAACCTACACGAAAATGGGCGCATAGAGGTGGGGCATCACCACCTAACAAATGACGATTGATAAAACGACTGTGCCCAATACACAACCTAGTTAAAATGATCTCGCGGCGAGAGGGCCGAGAGAAGGTCGGCGAAGCCGCTGGGAGTGGTTTAATTCCCTGGAGATTGTCCCCATGAAGAGAAGACCAGTGGTGATGCCAAAGTGACACCACCTGCCTACAGAAGGCAACACAGAGGCCATCCGAGTGAGTGGAAGAGCTAGCGGGCCGAGGTAGAAGGGTTGCAGCCTTGGCAGCAGCATCAGCAGCGTCTCCCGTCAGACCGATGTGACCAGGGACCCACATAAACATCACAACGGCTCTCTCAAGAGCGGGCAAGCGGAAATTTTCTTGGACCCGTTGCATTAAGGGATGAACTGTGTACAACATGCAGAGGCTCTGAAAGGCACTAAGAGAATCGGAGCATTTAACACAATTACAAAGCAGTGTCCTGGAATCCGATACTGAAAATGGTCGGTGCCATTGACGAAGACCCACCCGACACCAAGGTCTGTCTTAGGGCCATCAGGTGCTATCACTAAGTTGCGTGCGAAGATCGAGAAACAGCGTTAGATCGAATCCTGAGTAGTTTCCTTAGGAAGCGAATGAGGCCCATGATGAAAACGGGCCGCCGCACGATGGTGAAGGGTTCACACCCATCGGGCACGTGGCATGTAGCGTGAAATTTAGCTGCTGGAGCAATAGCCGAAAGGGAACGGCGAAGGACGCGCCCTATATTGGCAATCAAGGGAGTCATCGAGCTAGAAGGCATTGGATGGGTGGCCGGGCAGGGCAGACAAACGGCATGCGTATCTGTCGAGGAGAATATCACGCTGGTGTAACAGCGGTAGTTTGGCAGCTTCTGCATATAGAGACACTCAAACGGGCTAGTGTAAAAGGTGCCAGTGGCCAAACAAATTTCATGATGGTAGCACAATTGAGCTTTATTTTTGGCGTCATACCTATGTTTCATCAATTGTTATGACACATTTCAGTAGTGCTGCGTTGTTGTCGTCTTTATCTACCGACTCCTGGGCACCTTACATTCCCCGCTGTTTCTATTCGAAATACAAGAATTTTGAAACACGTTTCATATCTAAAACATCCAAAAAAACTTCCGCGTCTTGAGTCATTTGATACGTCAATCACCGAATTCTCTGCTTGTGATTCGACGATCATTCATAATAATTTCTTCTACTTTTTCCACGATTCCGTCGACTGATAATTTGCTGTAGCGTCCAGGGCGTCCGTCATCTTCAACGCCTTCACGGTCTTCTTCTAACTGCTTATGCTATGAATAAACCCTTGTTTTGCTCATAACAGACTCAAAAAAGCAATATTTAAAATTTTTGAGATTTTCTACACCTTATTCATTATCTATAGCAAAATTCTATACTAATTCTCTGATCCATTTTTATACTAAATGAACAACTGCCGATACTACCAGAACAGATGTAACCTTTATGACAGCTGATACCAGGCTAACATTGCACAGATACTTTTCAGACTTGTGCGCTGTGGTATCGTCCGAACAGCGAGGTGCCACGACAAGACTGGTACCTCGCGACGGGATCACAAGTAAACATAGTTGCTGCCAGAAGCAACGACGAATGAGAGTCGGTGGCGTAGACACGCCCAGAGGAGCTTCCATGTGGCACCGCATCAGATCGTTTTCTTAAGCCTGAGTTTGTTTGCTTCTTAGCCAAGTCAGCACTCATCGTCGAAGGCGACAGCATAGTCTCTCTACCGAGCTGCCAGTGCGACAGTTGTATTTGATAGAACTCTGTACAAAAGTTTATCGTCAGTTGTACTGTGCGAGAAAATGGCTCTGAGCACTATGGGACTTAACTTCTGTGGTCATCAGTCCCCTAGAACTTAGAACTAATTAAACCTAACTAACCTAAGGACATCACACACATCCATGCCCGAGGCAGGATTCGAACCTGCGACCGTAGCAGCCCCGCGGTTCCGGACTCCGCGCCTAGAACCGCTAGACCACCGCGGCCGGCACTGTGCGAGAAGCGACTTGCATCTTGTTCGCTATAAAGTGATACGTTGATGTTCAGCAACAGTAGTAAATACTCGTGACACTCCTGGTGACATGATTGTAACACAGTTACGTATTTCATTTTGTTCAAGCTGTAATAAAGTGATCTAATATTTTATGTGTTGTAGTACCAGATCGGCCACCTCCAGGAATTAAGCTAAGAACCCACCACTGTACCGACGAGTACCATTTCGTCTGGTACAATATTCACCGACCAACATGGAAAACAATCGCGGTAATCTGACTAATACAGCACGTGAAATAACTTATTAAACATACATCGTATAAGTGGAGCAGAGAAAAATGAGGAATCATTCTAGCGACGATACGTGATGGCCCAGCGTCTGGGAACGAGCATTTCAGAAATGGCGAAGTTGGTCGGCTGTTCACGTGCTGCTGTCGTGATCCTCTGTACAAAGTGTAAGGAACACGGTGAAACCACGAGCGGGCGACAAGGTGTTTCAAGTGCATGACTCATCACAGGAGGCTTGCCCACTCTCTAAAGCATGGTAGGCGTCGACCTGTGGCAGATCTGACAACAGAGTAAGTTGGTGGTGTAGGCACAAGGCTTTAGGGATACACCGCTCAGCGCACATCGTTAAACTTGGGGCATCGCAGGAAATAACCCCTATGCGTTCCAACAACATGGTCAATTACGATTGCAGTGGCCACGGAATCAGCGATATTGAACCGTGGATCAATGGAAACATGAGGCTTATTTCGTGTTACATCAGGTAAATGGTCATGTCCAGATATGTTGATTTCCAGGTGAACGGCAGCTATAAACATGAACCGTACCACGGACGCAGGCTGATGGGGGACATCGCATGGGCATGGATGGTACCTGTGTAACAATAGAAGGCATAATGGTAGCTGTGGACTATGTGAAACATTACTGTGGGCCACCTATATCCCTTCATACTTGATGTCTTCCACGACGGCAGCAACATCTTGTACCAGGGCAACTGCCGTGTGGCAAGACCAGAACCGTGCTGCATTGGTTTGCAGAGCCTGATAGTGAAATTAAGTTGGCGTCTTGGTCACCAAATTAGCGTGAACTGTACCCAGTGGAATACATCTCTGACACTATCGGGCGCTAACTCCACGCCGACAAACCACAGGCCGGTGATTTACTGAAACTACGCAGGTTGTAACAATGGTTTAACACATTTGTGTATTAAGCATCGGCATCATATCTGGTACAATGGCTCCAGATCAAAGCCTGATCTTACTCAAATTAAATAATACAGACATCAAAAAATTTTTTGCATCACCTCGGTTCGGAGAGTTCCGGAACCTGTACAGAAAATTGGAATAGAGGTCAACATAAACATCATTTGCGCCCTTTTTATTGCTCATGAAAACCACACATTGCATGTTGTACCAACATGCAGCAGGACCTTCGGAGGTGGTGGTCCAGACTGCAAGGCACTGTTGGTCCAGATTGTCCCACTCCACAACGGCGATTCGGCGTAGATCCCTCAGTGTGTGTGGTAGGCCACGTCGTCCATAAACAGCCCTTTTCAGTCTATCCCACGCATGTTCGATAGGGTTCATCTCTGGAGAACATGCTGATCACTCTAGTCGAGCGATTTCGTGATCCTGAAAGAAGTCTATGCGATTTCAGTCTTTCTCGGCGTATTCCACTGATGACCCGAGAAGAATTCATCAACTGAAGAAATTCATTCACAAGATGAGCATGATTGGGGCGCGTATTGTCGTCCATGAAGACGAATGCCTCGCCAATATGCTGCCGATATGGTTGTACTATCGGTCGGAGGATGGCATTCACGTATGGTACTGCCGTTACGGCGCCTTCCATGACTACCAGCGGCGTCCGTCGGCCCAACATAATGCCACCCCAAAAAAGCAGTGAACCTCCACCTTGCTGCACTCGCTGGACAGTGTGTCTAAGGCATTCAGCCTGACCGTGTTGCCTCCAAACACGTCTCCGACGATTGTCTGGTTGAGGGCATATGCGACACTCATCGGCGAAGAGAACGTGATGCCTATCCTGAGCGGTCCATTCGGCATGTTGTTGGCCCCATCTGTATCGCACTGCATGGTGTTGTGGTTGCAAAGATTGACCTCGCCATGGACGTCGGGAGTGAAATTAGGCATCATGCACCCTATTGCACACAGTTTGAGTCGTAACACGACGTCCTGTGGCTGCAAGAAAAGCATTATTCAACATGGTGGCGTTGCTGTCAGCGTTCCTCTGAGCCATAATCCGTAGGAAGCTGTCATCCACCGCATTAGTAGCACTTGGGCGCCCTTAGCGAGGCATGTCATCGACAGTTCCTGTCTCTCTGTATCGCCTTCATGTCCGAACATAATCGTTTTGGTTCACTACGAGACACCTGGACACTTCCCTCGTTGGGACCCCTTTCTGACACAAAGTAACAATGCGGACGTGACCGAACCGCGGTATTGACCGTCTTGGCATGGTTGAACTACAGACAACGCAAACCGTGTACCTCCTTCCTGGTGGAATGACTGGAACTGATCGGCTGTTAGGCCCCCTCCGTCAAATAAGCGCTGCTCATGCGTGGTTGTTCACACCTTTGGGTGGGTTTAGTGACATCTCTGAACAGTCAACTGTGTCTGTGATACAATATCCACAGTCAAGGTCTATCTTCAGGAGTTCTGGGAACCGGGGTGATCCAAAACTTTTTTTGATATGCGTACACCTCACTAAAGTAGCTCTTTGACAGGCTCAGACACATAGCTAGTACGGCATTGCCTTCTTTCGATCGGTAAAATTTCTGAATGTATTCTCAAAAATGTGCACTATTCTGTAGAATCCATTGTTGATAGACCAACTAAATATGAAAATCGAGTAGAAAGTGTAAAACTGATTAAAGAGTATGTTGAGGGTGAAACGCGACCGCCAGTTTTGTGGCTGACTAGTTTAATCTTGTATTCATTTCTGCAACTCTGATTACATATGAATGCAATGTCGTGAAAGAATAACAGAAATAACTGCAGATGCAAGTAGTTAGCCTCTCATACCCATCTATTTATGGTAATTAGATGCATCTCTCTAAAAGGCACTGTATGAGCAATTGTGATTTTAGTAAAGTAATAAAATTTGCATCACGCAGCGAGGATTGGTATTCGTGTTTCACTTTAGTCGGCCATTTGGAGTTTTCTCGGAGTGGAGAGTTTCGCGAGGGTGGTCTCCTCTGATTTCATGAAGTGCCACTGCTCGGCGCCTCACCTGGTCTTATCAGCAGGCCCGCTTTTCCTTATATGTGGGCGCCTGGTCGTCTCATACGGTAACAACCGCTGATCGTTGCTAGTTTAGGTGCGCTTTTTTTCGCATTGGTACCGGGAGGAGAGAGAAGCGAAGTCTTTCGACACTCAAGAGGGTAGCTCAGTGAGGTCGAGGGAAAGTGCTGCTACGCTCCGACGGTTGATACGACCAAAAGCGGTGGAGACAGATCGG
Organism: Schistocerca piceifrons; assembly: GCF_021461385.2. Classification (NCBI taxonomy): domain Eukaryota; kingdom Metazoa; phylum Arthropoda; class Insecta; order Orthoptera; family Acrididae; genus Schistocerca; species Schistocerca piceifrons. The sequence goes on along the minus strand of NC_060149.1, from coordinate 865,000,599 downwards.
TCAGGCACCCTTTCATTTTGAGGTCCTCACCGTGACATTTCATTTGTTTAGTACGGCATTAATGATATTTCTTTTGTGTCGTCGTTGCCACTGCAGAGTCTTGTACCATTGGAAGCATGGAGAGGATGTTGTTTGGTGGCAGGTATCCTCTTTATATAACATAACTGCACACATGCATTAACTGGGTTCTTTATTCATAAGAACAAGACTCTACAAGTTATTTAATTTATGAAAAAATGAATGAATTGTTACATTTTAAACTTCATGTTTAGGAAAAACTCAAGTTTTATAGTTAATTATCTCAATTTTTCCACAGTTTTTTAATAGATTTGGAAAATTCTAGAGTTTCATACACCTGTAACTACTGTTTGTATGCTATGAAAAATTCATCGAAGAATCTCTCTTACTTAGGAAGAAAAGTGTACCTATAGCAACAAATGCAGCCAGTAGTAAGAGAAAAAATGATGAAATTTCACATGTAAAAAAAGGTATTTTGCTACGTTTTTTAACTTCCACTGCGATGAGTGGGAGTTCTCAATCCTTCCTGGTCATGGTGACAAAGTTTTACGAATTTATTTGTAAAAGTATAGACAGTAGAAATTAAAATGTCCTGTGGTGACTCTCCTGCTCCACGTCGGAGCAGGAAACACCATAAGGAAGAGCATAGTACTGCATGAGATTACTGATATTAAACTCCACAATAGTTTTATTTCCTATTTCGATAACACAGTTCTTCTTGTACATTACTAAAAAGGGTCGAAATGTGATTTGTTATTCGAAGAATTCTCTCAAAGCCACCGTCTCTTCCGCTGAGGAAGCACGGCTGGCAAAAGCCTGCACTTTCGAATATCCACGTTGGATGCAGAAACAAAACATTTAGATCACATGAGCGAGGGTGGTGATAACAATGGACCTGAACATCTGATACAGTTTCGCGGCGATGCCGTTCTTAAATACTGCGTCCATCATCAGCGCCGAGCTTGTGGTTGTGTACTATAGTACTGCAACTCCACTATGCAAAAGAATGGAAGGCCCACTTATTGACACACCTTCATTTTCCCCTACTGCGACGGAGAAGTTTGAAATTTGGCTCAAAAGTGCCTACAACCTCCCTCCGTAATGAAGCGAAAGCGCGGCGCCGTGCGACGTCATCACCGGAACGGGCGACGCTTCAAATAGCAAGGTGTCGACACATGCGAAGAAACGCCACAGCTCAGATGTATACGTGAAATGCAACGTGGCGTTGTCACATTGGCAATAAATTTCACCAAAATTCTACCGAACGTCGCCGTGGACCTATCACACGACGGCAAAATCATCACACCCCCTATGTTGGCATCTCTGAGATTGAGGTCAGAACCGCGAAGCTCAGAGTTGGAATCACGCGCTTTTCTTATTGGTGGCCGAGGAAAACATTTCAGACACACCACCGCTCAGAAACGACACGCAAAGGCCCCAGAAGGTAGCATTAACGGCGTAAGTGAAAACACCTCTTCCCTGTATACACTGCAAGGAGTGTCAGATCACGTTCAATAGACTTGCAGCCCCACAATGTAATTAGAGAAAGATTGAATCGCTGGGGGGAGGGGTCAGCAGTGGCAAGGTTGTCAAGAACGTCGTTCTATTGCACATCGCACTGCGAACTGTCGCTTTAGACCGCGTAATGTGTGTAAACGAATGCCCAAAGTCAAGTGGTGGTTACATTGACGCCCTTTGTGACACCTCCTCAGCCCTTTTCGTGTCGATTCTGAGCGGCAGTGTGTCTGAAATGTACTCCTCAGTCATATACGAGTAAAGCGGGTGATTTCAACGCCGGGCGTCGCGGTTCTGACCTCAATCACAGAGGTGGATTGGGAGGGTGACTGCCTTCCCCTAGTGACACAACCACGGTGATGTTGGGCACAATTGTGGTGAAATGCACTGCCAATGTGACATTAACCCACCTGACATCGCACATGTACCTCTGAGCGCCGCGTTCCTTTCGCATGTGTCGACACTTTGCTGCCTGAAGCGTCTCAGGTCGACACACTTTTGCATCACCACGAAAGGAGCTTGTAGGGACTTTTCAGCCAAATTTCAGACCTCTGCGTCGCAGCGGGTGAAAATGGTGGGATTTCAAAAAAAGTACTCTTACTTCTTTTGCACAGTGTACATACGAAGTGAGATATTTTTTAGCAATACAAGAAAGTGGCTAGAAAGAAATGTAGCATATGATCTTTCATTCAGTAGATACGTTAACTCTCTCGCGATTCCAGTCAGCAAGTTGATACTGAAGAGTACTCAGTGATTATCTTATTCCTAAATTAGAGCGTTATCACAATATCAGTAACTGTTGCTGCGACTATTCCAAACTCCGCGCTGTCTTTGCAGCCTTCTTCAACTTCCAGTTTGAAATGAAACCCCTCAGAAGCCATTGCGTCAATGGTAACAATATCCACAGTCAGTCCGTCATGTAGCACAGCGCCCTTTTCAGTTCGTGGGACATGAAGTTGTGTATGCCTTGTGTCCCCATTGTCTTTCTGGAGTTCCCTGTCGACATCTATTGAAGGACAATGGAAGAAGGGAACTCACCATACCGAAGCGAAACTCCAAACTGTTAAGAACATTCTTATTTGGATAGAATACATTTCAGCACACTCACGACTTGTATTATACTAAATGTTCAAATGGGCGTGAATTCCTAAGGGACCAAACTGCTGATGTCATAGGTCCCTACACACTACTTAAACTACTTAAACTTATGCTAAGAACAACACACACACACACCCATGCCCAAGGGAGGACTCGAACTTCCGGCGGGAGGGGCCGCGCAGTCCGTGACATTACGCCTCTAACCGCGCGGTCACTCCGCGCGGCATGTTATACTACCTTGAGCGCTCGGTACACTTGACTTGGCTGAATATAGACGCATTCGGTATCGTATGTTATCACAGACATGCAATTTAACAGAACACAAAAGAAAACGGTGCCTCGGAGCACTATACTATATCATCAACCCAAATATGTTACACGCTACCCGACCAACTATCACTAAAAGTATAGGCTAGGCTCACCTCAATGAATAAACTAAGGACTTAAATCATAATTTTTAGGAGAAATGTTTCGATTATGTTGGTTTTCTGAGCTTAATGCGACTTATGATAGGTTACTCGTAATATTTCAATTTTTAAATGTTATGATAAAATAAAAGTAGAGAATGATACTGCATTTAAGTGGTCAGCCACCGTTTCACGAAAAATGAATAAATAAATAAATAGCTTCCAGTTTTCTGCAAAAACTTCGATTTTGCGCCTCTTCAAAAAAAATGTTCAAATGTGTGTGAAATCTTATGGGACTTAACTGCTAAGGTCATCGATCCCTAAGCTTACACACTACTTAACCTAAACTATCCTAAGGACAAACACACACACACACACACACACACACATACACACACACACACACACACACACACACACACACACACACACACACACACCCATGCCCGAGGGAGGACTCGAACCTCCGCCGGGACCAGCCGTGCGCCTCTTCGTCAAACTGCGCACCAACTTCGCTACTTTTACCAAACAACTTGTCACGTGACCCCACGAGACTGACTGGCAGTCGTTCCAGACCTTTCCACTCCATAAAACATTCAGAGGGTCACCTGGAATTGAACTCAAGATCTCCACTTCAGTTGTCTATAATGACAAAAACTACATCACTTTTTATTATTATCATGTAAGACGACAGAGATTTCATACAGTAAGCTATAGGAGGAAGCCTCAATTCAAATAGCAAAGCTGTTGAAAGAAGGGGAATTGTTAGCGGAACAAAACATACCATTCATTTTTCAAGCAGGACTATTCTCGGTAAGCACGACTTACCCACAAGAATAGGGTCTTTCTTTTTATCCTACTTGTTTACATACGCCACGAAGAGTATCGTCGCACTGCCACCTAATATAACAAATCATCCGCACCTTGTAATGCCAAACAAGCAAATTTGCGAGCGCTGCGCATGTGGAGATTAACCGACCGATGCTGTCTGCCGAGCATTGTACAGTTTGCGCCCTGCTGCCCATTATATCTTGAAGCGTAGTGGAATATCGTCAATGCAGCCAGCGGAACGCTTGAAGTTCACATGTTGTCATCTACCGCCATTTAAACGATTTAGCAAGAAGTAAGAAATTTTCAGTTACACAGATACCTTATTCAGCGTTATACGCTCTGAGTATTTCCATACTTCGTACTGTACACAGCAAGTCCAAGAAACAAAGAGAGCAACGTTAAACCTGAAGGAACAACGTGATTTACGTGGACAGCAGATTAGGCATTTCATTGTTTTACTGACAATCTTCCGGCTATTTGAAAATAGAGATGGACATAAAGTTGTGGGCATTTACGTAAACGTCTGTAGCGTTGAGATTACTAATTGTAACTGTACTATATAAAACGGCATTTCCAGAAAGGTCAGTTTCCGCTTCGAAAATAGGATAACACATTTTGAGGCCACCTCAGAGTCACAACGTTTCAGGCTTCGCTAATTCGTTCTTGGGAAAGGCTGTCCTTCTCTAGTGTAACAGTACCGCACCATCCTACCAAAAATATCACTGAGACCACCCAAACAAAAAAACTAAAATACTTTACAACAGGTATGCTGCCTAAATATATGGAGCATTAGAGTGTGAAACACAGTATAATCGGACGATATTTACTGGGTACACAATCCAGTCACTCAGAACTAAGACTATGCTCGTTCTTTTAATGGCTTTCAATATTCTGCTATAGTCTTTCTAAACTGAAATGCAGTTTCGAAAATTATCTTAACGTTATACTGCACAAATTTGAAAAGGACACGCATGCTCACTCAAACTCACAACACCTCACGCCCGCTCCCCACCCCCCAAAAAAGTCATTTATTTCCATACATTTTGCTTAGTTCGCAATAGTCAGACATTTTAGCTGTGGCTGTTTATTTCATATCTGACTAATGCAAAAGGATACTGTGACAGTTTTGTGGATTCTTTGAAATAATCCGCATTGCTATACGATCAGTTATCGTACGATGTCTGTATTTGAAATTACTGGGCATAAACTCCAAAAGACAATTTGGATTGGATTATTGAGCAGGTGGCAGAACCCAAAAAGTTTTCACTGATTTAAAATTGTTATCATGGTGGATAGTGTGCTAGTCGCAACCCAAATTAACGTAAATGATGCACCTAGACCACGTGCTCATCACAGTGTCTTTACATTGGCGAGAAGAGCAAAGTGACGCAGAGGTTAGGCATAGGACTGGTATCTGGAAGGATCAGGTTGATTCGTAAATAAGTTTTCCGTGTTTTCCTAGGCCACTTCAGGCGAATGCTTGGGTGGTTCCTTTAACAACGTTACGGTCTGTTTCCTGCCCCTGCCTTGTTCAGTTTTAGCTTTTCTTTGCTTCCAACGTCCTTGACGTTGACAACTGTTAAAAATCATAATCTTGTTTTCGTTACTGTGGTAAGTTTACATAGCAAGAAGAGAAGCTCATTTCCTGTCATCTAAGTCAATTGCGCTCATACATAGCTTTTTTTTACCCATTTAATAATCATTATGAAACTTCTGTTTATTTTTCAGGTTTTTGCACTACATGCAGCGAGTTACTCCGAATCGGATCCACAAAAGTCTCCCACGAAACGCTGATCTAACTGAATAAAATGTACGTACGGATATTCGCTGAATTTAAGTCAAAATGTAAGCAATGATTCTCAAAAAGTGAAAAAGAAATAGTTTTATTTTTCTTACTTGCATCTCATTAGCATTAGTTATCTCGTAGTGGGTTCAGTTAGTGCCATATAGTTAGAGGATGTGCTACGTTTCCATTTACGCTTCAAAGAACATAATGCAGCGACTATAAAGACGACAGATTATCTTTTTTTTGTATTTTATGACCCAAGGCAGGTTACAGTTTGACGTCTCATTTTATGAGCGGACGAAGCCGAGTCGTCTTTACTGCCAGGATTCACACTCTCGAGATCAACGGGGGTTCGTGAATAACGCATGACCGACTGGCTGTATGAGACCTGCGCGGCCAGACTGGGATCTTGGAATTGAGAAGCGAACCGCTCTTGGCTCGGTAGAGCACAGTTAACGGTCTGGGAGTGACTCACAGGCGCTTCTCGTCATCGGATTGTGTGGCCGTCTCTAATGACCTCGAAGTCGACAGTACATTGAACTGTGACCTTCCTTTACTTCCCTCCATCCACCCCGCCTCTTTCCTACCCTTACACGGCAAACAGGTAGGAAATTACACGATTCACAAAGGGATGCTGCTCACCTTCCTGTTCGTCATGGCTCATAGTGTAAGCCACAGTAGTGGTTGAAAGAAACGGGGAACGAAGTTACAGGCTGATAAACATAATAAAGGTAGGAAAGCAGACCTCTTTAATAACATGATACATGCTAAGAAGAAGATGATTATGATCATAAACCTAGAAGGAGACTTATTCACAGAGAGAGAGAGACATTATTTCGTGTGTCCTTCAGGAAAACTCGAGATGACTACTACTGCTGTTGATATGCACAGTGGTAGTGTTGTACGTAACAAAGAAACAGCGAAAACAGACGTGCGCTTTAAATTTCCGTGAACACAGTACATAGATTAAGAACAAAAAGAAACTGTCTGTGACTACAGTTACATGGTCTTGATTTTATTGTAACATGAGGCTTGTACCTGAGGACAATGCTCATGTCCGGGCGAGGTGTATGCATCAGCTTTCCATCAACGTGGGAATAATGACGCCAGAAGCTTCGAAATCGATCATTACACAATAAAATGAAGATCATTTAATTTCAGTCTCATGCAATTTATTTTTTTCCTAATTAACCATGCGTCTACATTTCTTATAGCGCCATCAACGACGGAAAACTTATATATTAACAGTACACATAATTTATTACAGTTTGCAATGGTTCTTTATTTATGTGACCATTACGGCACTCCAACCCCAGTTCTCGATACCAGTAATATCGAACTGCTTTTCTGCGAAGTAATAGACATATTTTTGTGACAATATTCACATTTGGTTTTATTAATGTATAGGTATTCCGATGTATCGATATATTACAGTGATATGGTTCTTGTGTTTATGAATTTCTGCGAGACTGTCATAATCTTTCACTTACTTGTAATCGTTTTGGCGTGAATGCACACAGAGCAGTTTTTGTTTCACTTTGCAGAAGTTACGTTGTTATTTCGCTTAGTAAAAGAACACTCAAGTCTTGTGTTTGGTTAAAATGGAAATTAAATATGCGAAGATTGATACAAAACTGTTTTCTTGATGATGTGACAATTAAGAAGAAGTATATGTGAATTTACAAGAAGTTTATTAAAAATGTGGATCGTGAACACCAAGTCAAAAATTATTTCTGCCATGCCATTGTTCCGATCTGGGATTGTTTGATCATTAAGAATTTCCTGAAAAACGCATTTGTTAGGTCTTCAAATATTGCTAAAATACAGATCCGGACCTTCTAGCAGCCAAAGTGGAATCACCCTAGAATCAACAAGATGAGCCATAACGACTTCGACGAAATCTACGTGGGAATCCATTCAAGATAAGTGCAAAATTGAATTTTTTATAGTAACCTCATTATTTCCATTCTGACGATACCGTCCACAGTCAATAGTTTTGTTGTTGCCAGATAAAGCGAACATATGCTGCGTGAGCAACATTATTAATCTGACTCCTAATCTACTTTGTTAGTGGTGGTATTGTTAGAAGTTGTGGAACCAAACTTGACAAACTTGTTACATAAGTGGTACACGAATGTCAAAGTTGTTTCTTTACGAAATTAAAACAAAATTGACCAATAGAATAGATACACTTTTAGTATTGTGTCACCGCCCACGTGCATAATATATGCTCTTAAAGGCATCAGCGTAGTCTCATAATCAAATTATCGAGGGCAGCATTATTAGATTGACTGTTGAGATATTGGGAAACCACAGATTGTCAACGAAAGATATTTGTTATGTAATACCTGAGCAGTAGTCCTGGAAACACTGCTCTAGTGTTTCACGAGGACCTCACATACTGCTTCACAAGTAATAATTTCTGTGTGGGTCTCAATAAAATTACTTCGAGCGTACAAAATATTTCATTTTCTGTTCCCCAAGGGCACTCCGATGCCAGATCGTAGCCCTCAGAGCTTTACTGTTAGAGAGCTGAAAACAGTAGATAACCGTAAAAAATAAATTCTGTATTCATTACAAACTGCTTTACAAAGCCGTCCTCGCGCAGCCCGCTTTTAAGTGCGTAGCGCAATCTATGTGTTCGGTGCAAGCAAAGTTCGAGTAGAACCCAGCCCCTCATTACGGTATGTTAAAACGAAGACAGTGTTGTGTTTTATGGCGGGCCTCGTTTCCATAACTAGGGTGGACAAAATACGAGAGAGTGTTAGGACCCAAGTGACACGGCGCAAGGCCAAGAAAAGCCGAGTGTGCACACTACATGCTTGACCTCGCTTCTTTACAGACAGCGGAAAGCCTTTAACAAGCACCGCGGCGCCTCAGAAGGACTCTGTAGTAACAGTCAATTCACTTACCCATCATCAGCGTCCCTGCAAGTATGCTGTCGCCCTCTGTACTTACAAGTATTTATAGTCGCGTCAACTGAGCGATCTATATATATTCACCTTTCGGAAAGCTCCAAAAACGACGAAATGCGACACCTGTACTCACAAATACTCAAAGACAGTGTACGATGTGCTAATAGATGGGAAGCACTCCTTATCAGTGCCATATTTTATGTACAAACGCTCTCACTAAGTAACCGAGCGCCTTTCATAGTAACAAATAACACGTATAATGAGACGCAACGAAACCATATACCATCTACTGTCATCCACGATGGCATGTAATACTGTGCCAGGCAGTAATGCCGTTTATGTACGATACCAAAGTTGAAACCCGTGAACATTACTTAGAGCTCGACACAGTCACACAGAACACTCATTGCCCTGGATATTTCATTTTCATACGATCAAAAATGCCCTCCAAATTCGTTCTGTGGTCCCAGACGCAAAGAGCACCAAATATATTACTGAAATCCATCCCGAATGCAGAACCTCAGCATGGGATTCGAAAAAACAAAAACAGTCGCGAAGCCCGAGCAGCATCGATGCATCTAACTCAGGTAGCCAACTACTGAGGTGTCTGCAGTCAATAGAGGAGTCATGGCCACTAAGGCTATGTGAGCTTCTAAGGCAACGTAAATTAGAAGTCCATGGAGATCAGGGTGTCGAGAAAGCTACTGGACAATTACGCAGTCTTCAATTTAAGTGAAGCTTTTACCCTACACTTAACTTATTGAACTTCGCCGGACGTTACATACGACAAATCTCGTTGAGAGAACCGACGTGTTACATAACTTTATCGGCAAGAGGAAAGAAACGCGAGTACAAAAGGTGGGGCGTGGCCGGCCCGGGAATCGAATTCGACTATAAATAGACGCTTGGCCAATAACGCCTCGCGTTGGGTTCTGCGGTCGTCTCGGATGCAGCTCACTGCGCTCACGTTTAAAATCTAGTGAAGAGGAATACCGACAACTGAGTAGCTGCCGCAGCAGGGAACGCAAAATCAGTGGGGCGTCGAAGCGGCAGAAGATTTAGTCAATGAAAGTATAGACTTAAAGCCACGCTGATCAGCATGAAGGTCTAAGGCAGACCACTACTAGCTCCACTGGGGACGTCTAAATATGCAAGAATGAGGCGATAAGGTCTATTCCGAAATCTACGTCCATACAAAAACGTCTCGAGACGGTACGACGCCGAGAAGAGAATTAACGCCCACGAAGAGGACAAGTTGACTTCGGACTGCTCGACGACAGGAAGTCCGTACGGATCCGAACCAGGGAGTTATGTGAAATGTAACGCTCTTAGGGAGGGCTAATTGAGCTGATTCAGTGATCTAGATGATGAACACTCATTCGGCACTTTCAACTACGCATCCAACCACCCAGATTCAAGTTTTCCCTGATTTCTCTAAATAACTTACGGCAAATGCCACCTATGATTCGTTTGCGTACGCCACGGCCAATTTTTCCCCAATATTACTCCAACAAAAGCTTGTGTTTCACCTTTAATGACCCTGTCGTCGACAGAACGTCAAGACGTGGTCTTCTTTCCAAATTGCCCTCAGCGACTACGACGTGAGAACAGGTTATCCAAAGCGACCACTAATTGTCGTCCGAGTGACAGTAATTTTGACTTCGCTAACAACGGAAATTATGAAACACGAAATGGGACTAAAAACCCTATAATCAACTTTTATGAAAATCATGGAGCAAAAACCCCACCTCACTTTATTGCTGAACGCGAACTGAAATGAATAACGGGAATTTCGTAGCCAAGGGGCATGTGTATTTTCAGACCAAATTCTCATCACACCATAAAGATTTCAGCGGACAATGACAGCCATTTATACCCCCCCCCCCCCCCCCCGAACAAGTACTGCCACCGGTATGAAGCTCCTGATGTATTCCATCTCTGCGGTGCGGCAGCCTATCAGACAACACATCGCAAAAATAAATCGTCGTTGTCCGTTTGGGGACCCCGAGAGAGAGTATAACAGCAAATGATAAACAGGTAGTCACCAAAATATTGAGTAAATAAAGGGAACCAACAAACTGATAAGACGCTCCTCGATTTTTCTTGCTCAGTATTCATTCCGCAACTTAAAAGACAATAAAAGTTATTACATTTATCTTTTTAGTATTTCATTTCCAATGCTGAGACAGGAATTTTGAGACAACGTACCAACACAGATACTATAAAGATACAGGGCTGTATTTTTTACTTAAGACACCGTCGTAAGATTGACTGTAAAAATACGTGCGTGCCAGGTTCGTGAGCACAAGCTGTGTGCTGAGGAAGATTATAAGGCAGGACGGGCCTAGTAGAGCCCATAAAAGTGTTCGTGAATGTACAACAATCAACCACAGTGTGATGCTATGCATCGGCAGACTGAATACTACAAACCGCTGTAATTATAGATAATGAAGTAATTATAGATAATGAAGTAATGTAGATAATGCAGTAGCAATAGATGATGAATACCGAAAAATGCCAGATTTTTACCATAGATCACAAAATCATCTCCCAGCTCGCATCTGCGAATATTGTGTGCTATCCATGGTACGTAGGCGATTCTGCATGATTGGCCTAATATGTTCACCACAGTATTTCATTGTGTGCAGCGATGACGCGAATTTGCCTAGTATCGGCTTTTACGTAACAGTATCGCACACATTTTTGTGACCATTTGTCACGCTGCAGTTAGGCTTCCTGTGACAAGTGGAAGAAGTGCCTGAGAGCTGAGAAGCCTGTCTAAAGGGCAGTCAAATGAAAACGAAACAGATGCAAAAAAGATCGGTAAACTATTTATTATTTCAAAAGGAATAGCCATAACTGTTTATACATTTATCGCGCTGGGAGGCAAGACCGTCAATGCCTTGGTTGAAAAATGTTTGCAGTTGCCTATTCTAACGGGACATCCTCCTCGAGCCTTACTTTCCATCAACAGCAGCTGTCGGTACCAGTACTATTTTTCGGACTTTGGACAGGTCAGTATTATCTCAGTTGCTTTTCTGAAAACTTTCATATAATTTTACACACAGTATGTTACATTTCTATTCAAAATTTATGAAAATGAATTACTTTATAAAATGTTTTCGTCTCGATGTTATAAACGATAAGTACTAGTTCTGAATCTACAGCTAAAATTATTTCTTAGAAACATTTGAAATTACGAATTATTGGCACAGTTAAAATTTCTGTTATTAATTAAGCAGTACTGTACTGGTTACTATGTTTATTTCTGGATTCAGTTATGAAATAATGATCGAAAGTAATTAAATCTGAAAATGTAACAACTTGAAAAACGTACTGCAAACCTAAAAAGAAAACACAAATGCGACACAAGATTAAAAGATAAATAAAACTTTTGTATACAGGAATTACTTATTAAACAGCCCAACATGACGATTGGTATTGAAACGGACATATATCGGGCGCGCACATAGGGACGTGGAGATAATTCTAGTAGATTTCTGACAAACGCGTCTGTGAAATAACACTTCATTATATATGACTGAATTTGGTATTAACGATGCTATACGTTTTGCTATGTGTCAAATGTCAAAATGAGAAACAAAATAGTTGGGGCGAATCTCGAAAAAAATGGTTATGTCGACAAATCTGGGTGCACCGTTTTAACATAAATTAAAAAACCATATAACTTTTATTACAAGTTTTTTTTAGTATCTGTTACCATTTCAATGGTATTCATTCAGAAATAGTGAACATTATTTTTTTCAAGGGGGTGTTTTAGCCCATTAACAGTCGTACGGTCAGGTATAAAAAAATATTTGTCTCTTATTTTGCTCTGCACTACAATACGTTCAAAGCCGATCACAATCCAAATGTATCCTTTGGGTAGCTTTACTTTTAAGTCCATCTCTCCTGGCGAGCATAGAGCCTCCGCGGCGCCCGATTACACAAAGATATATGGTTAGCAGCGACCGAGAAACTTCATATTACAGAACGTGAATCCACTGGCGATGAAGACAGTGAAAAAAAGTTATAACTGTGAATAGCTTCTGAGTGACAGTGGCACAATTTACTATCGATTATTTCGGAAAGATAAACTAGGACCTAAAACTACTTCATAAAAAAAGCACAGTTCTGTATTGGGTGAACGAAAGCGTGTGAGTAGGTCTACTGTTCAAAAGTAGTTTCGCTTTGCCCGTACTGACCGTAAATAGTACAGGTGGAAAAATGAAGTTTCAGAACGATGTAAGAGACGATTGGATATAATGGCGACGCTAAATGCGCGTCTTTTTCAACTTTAAGCCAGAAAAAAGTAGTTTAGTTTCAGCGATATCACCTTGTGCGACTAGGCTTTATATATATATATATATATATATATATATATATATATATATATATATATATATATAGGCGCAAAAAATTTACAGCATCTTATTGTTGGATTAGTCTCTTCGAAGCATTGCATCAAACTACATCAAGAAAAATAACAAAATTTGTAACTTCAGGCTTTCCCGGCGAGATCTTGACATGTGGAATTATCGGGTATACTGTACAAGATCCTCCAATACGGCGGCAGTCTCAGGTAGCACCTGAAGAAGGCAACGAGTTACGTGGCCGCAATATTGTGCCAAAGCGACACAAACATCCGGCAGTAGACCCGATTATTCCACATGTCAACAAAATTTGTATCGAGAAACAGGTCGAAAAAATGAAGTGGTCGATATTTTACTAAAAACACAGAGCATAAGATCGCTAGTTGTAAGGAATCTTGCGGTTACAATGCAGATCAGTTTAATTCTGAAAAAGAAATGCGATATAAAAGGACGCTTTCGGTCAAAGGGGAAACACAGGGAGACGACTGCGCTGTCCACGACGGCATTCACACAATAATACCCGTAATCAGTCTAGATGGTTCATTGTTATCTGTATGATGTGTGTATTTTCAAGAATCGACCGGATATTTTGGACCACGCGTGAAAAAATCAATGTCCTATACAGAAAATCTTGTGTTAGACTCATTGAAGTCTGGAAAAAAAGGAAATGGTACGTTTCATGCGTCATGCTTCTCTTCCCTTTCGTGGGAACAAATCACTTTTAGATTCTCGGTTAGGTAATAAAGTACTGTATCATTAACTGCTGCATTTCAAGCTCACTCTGACAAAGAAGGAGAGATAATTCAGATTCCTCCCCGTACTACGAATGTACTGACAGTAGATAAATTTTTCCATCCGTGGAAGAAATGGTTCAAATGGCTCTGAGCACTGTGGGACTTTACATCTGTGGTCATCAGTCCCCTAGGACTTAGAACTAGTTAAACCTAACTAACCTAAGGACATCACACACATCCATGCCCGAGTCAGGATTCGAACCTGCGACCGTAGCAGTCGCGCTGTTCCGGACTGGGCGCCTAGAACCGCTCGGCCACCGAGGCCGGCATCTGTGGAAGACATTGTTAAGAATATCATCAAGTTGCAATCATTAGCACACTACCAGATTTCCTTTCTTGGGTTTCAAAATCTGATATTAAGCCGAATTCATTTCTAAGTCCAGTTTGGTCTGAAAACGACTACGGTACGTCTCGCTGTGACTCGCAGGCTGTCAAATTTCATCATTAACTATTTGCCGATTGTGCGCAAAAATATGAATTTGAAACATTGTATCAGTATTTCACATTCCTGCAATAGTTGCTGATAATAACATTAATGTTGAAATAGCTAGTAACATTCTATGTATTTGTGTTTACTCCATACCAATTTGGAAGCAGCTTTATGGATAGATACTTCTCTATAGATATTTAATTACATTGCGGTCGCTTTGAATCGTCGATTTACCGACCGCTTCGGGAGCAAATAGAAGCGCTAACAACAGAACGCGACGTTGCGCACCGACAGAATTCAGGGCTGCGCCTGAAGCGCTTTCAAGCGCAAAAAATGTCACATTTCATAAATATTTTTCAGAAACTTCCAGTGCATGTCGGCAGCATGTGGATTTTAAATGAGCTTAACTACGAGTGGCGAAGAAATCAGGGCAGGTTTCGGCGTGACAAACTGACCATACCCGTCTAAGCTGATCTGCATCTCGATATACGCCCTGGCTTGTCAGGATTTCAACAGAATTCTCTTTGTTTACCACAATATTTACGGATGAAACGTTAATACTGTTTAGTGAACCAACTACGATACGCAGTCTTCGTTTAGTGTGAAGACTATCACTTGCCTGCGAGACCATATGTTGTCTCATTTCACTCTGTTGCCTGTCCGGCTAGGTGGAAAGAACGACCACTGAATCTGCAGCGAAAGAGGTCACGCCGATAGAGGATATCGCATTTCGTTACTGCCGTCAGTTAACGAGTATCATCAAGTGAACAGCTCTTTCGTGGCAGAGCACTGCCCTCTCCTGCCAGTAATGCGGCAATCAGCGCTCCTATCTGTGATAAATGAAGCAACAGAAGGAAAAGTGAAAGGATAGCTTTCTGCACGAGTAGTTACGCCAGCGCGCGCCGCTCGATCAGATCTGTCTCTTCCTACCGACTGGTAGTGACGAATAGGGTGTTACATCTCTGTCTTTAGGAAGAACTGCTTACAGACGACGCCGATGCCAGAGAATAAAATACGAAGACCACACCGAGGACTTGCGAATGAGACGCAGGCACTGAGGAAATCGCTACTTATTTGATTTAATAATATTACTTTCTATAACTTTCGGTAAATAAAACACCATTAGTGGGGCACACAGTCCATGTCAGTTAAATTACCTCTGACTTCGGGCAGCCGATCATCTTCAGGGGCCTTATTAGTGCCTAATACAAATCTTTACATTTGTATAGCACACAGAGAAATGAAGGAGGAACATGTGGTTTCTAATCTGCAGAAGTAAGGCATTAAGATGGTGAAATACGATGACCACACATACAGGGTGACAATATGAAAAAAACGTAAATTAGTTACAAACTACGGTGTGCATGTTCGATATGCCTACCATCATTAGCGATGATATGGTGCATACGAATATCGAAATTCTGCATGACCCGCTGAAGTGTCGGAACACCGATGTTGTCAATGACCTCCTAAATGGCTGTTTTGAGCTCAGCAATGGTTCTGGAGTTATTCCTGTACACCTTGTCTTCAATATAGCCCCACAAACAGGAGTCGCTTGTGTTGAGATCCGGAGAGTATGGCGGCCAATCGAGGCCCATGCCAGTGGCCTCTGGGTACCCCAAAGCCAGAATATGGTCCCCAAAGTGCTGCTCCAGGACATCAAACACTCTCCTGCTTCGATGGGGTCGAGCTCCGTCTTGCACGAACTACATACTGTAGAAATTAGAGTAACTTTGGAAAATGGAGATGAAACCATCTTCCAAAACCTTCACGTACCGTTCGGTAAGAAATATCACTCCGATTATTCTGTGACTGGACATTGCACACCACACAGTCACCCGTTGAGGATGAAGAGACTTCTCGATCGCGAAATTCAGATTCTCAGCCCCCAAATGCGCCAATTTGTCTTATTGACGAATCCATCCAAATGAAAGTGAGCTTCGTCGCTAAATCAAACCACAAATTCCCTTTATGTCCCGTGGCCAACCGTGCAGTTTGAATTCACATAGTTCAATAATTGACATCCTGTATGTGTCAAAATAATTTAGTTACAAAATATTGACTGAAACAAAAAAAAATTATTTTATTTGTTGTAAGTCTCAAACCAAGTGTCTGCATTTCTTGGTCCTAGCATATTCAGTCGGTGTTGGGGCTTATAAACAGTAGCTGCGCCGAGTCTGTTTACACGATTTGCTTCGGCGGTGAAATAAGTAAAGAGAAATTTTTGCTTAATGTGATGAAGAGCACACAGCCAGTGCGCCAGACGCAGAATAATTTCTGAAAGCAGAAAAATAACTTTAGCTTATTGAATTTTTAGATGTGTATTTTACAATACAGAGTGTTTGAAAATAAGGCTGGCATGTTAGTACATGAGGACACTTCGGCCGCTCCATATTGTCTTAGAAAATGACTTCGTGCCTGCAGATAGGCAACCTACTGAATAAATTCCCTAAGTGCTGTCGCGCCTTCCCGGGCATTTCGTCTTAAAGTGTTCAATGAATTGCACACAAGTACTGACGTTTCGCCCATACTGACGACCTGCAATATAAGTAAAAAGCTAAGGTAGATGCTCAATCTAATGACATGTGTACATTTCTGTGTGTCTTGTAGTTTACGCGCAGTCGTCTTCTGAATTCCTGGAGGTACTTATAAATAACTCTGTACAGGATGAGCTGAGCATTTATTTCTGGAAAGAAACTGATTATAACCCTATGCGTTTACCTGTTACAAATGACAGACGATTGGAGTCACATACTTCTTCTTTACAAACGATTTTCGTTAATTGTATCTAAAGCATCTGAAGAATTGTACCGGTAAGCATGGGACAGCATGTGCTAACAACATGTTCCACAACGGCGCGCATAAAACGGGATTTTTCCGGGGCTCATGCCTTGGGTTCTTGAGCGAGGTAGGCTCAAGTGTTTTGGATAGCTCTTGGCTAGGGACCATTTGTATACCAACAGACGGGTCATCTTACTGTTAACTATCCAACAGTATAACGTCAATTTTTTAATCTTATACGTTTCCTCCAGGTTAGGCAAATGGAGAATTTTTTTTCTTTTTTTTTTTTGCATTAGATTTTCTCTAATGTGCGCCTTAAGGGGCTTATGGAGGCACCATTTAGTTCATGGGGATTCCTGAGGAAACCCGAAAAAAGCGTGTTTCGCAACTTTTTCGCCGTCAGCAGCGGATATCTACATAACTTGAAAGGTATGTGCTGAGATTCGATCAGGATAGAGCCAGTGAAAAATGTCGATAGCTCCCAACCGCATGGTTGGACGAGTAGTACATCTTCGAGTAGTAAGATCTACAGCTAACAGAGCTAGGTGCAGAGTAGTGGTGAGGAGATGCGCAGAGACAGCAGGCGTGTTTCGAGTCGGAGCTAGATGCCCGCAGGAGGCGGCCGGGTCGTGACAGCATCAAAGTAAGAATTGGCGCTACGCACATAATAAGCTATATATTGAGCGAAACTCGGCACATACCTGGGGAAACTAGAAAGAATAATTAATAAAATAGGTTTTCTTGGGTTAAATAATGTCTAAAAGCTAGATAGAAATCCCATTGTTGATGCAATAAGCGTTTTGTGAAACTTTCTCGTAAATTCATGCTATAGAAGTGTTTTTTTAGTTTTTCACATGTGACTTAAAAGTTTGAACAATAAATATTTTTTAGATAAAATTAGAGTTTCATCTCACACCTTATGTCGTTCTCCGCATCCTGTGCTTGCATTGAACCAAAAGGTACATTAAAGTAAAGTTCCCATGAGTAAAGCTAATAATTTCATTTATCAGAGTAAAATAATCTATATACCATTGCACAGTTGGCAAATTATTCAGATCAGGACAGAATTTTTATTAAGTAACAAACAGGGCCAAAATGAGTAAAGTTATCTGGAATTACAATTTTATGCCATTGCACTACGGCTGAGTTGAATATATGTTTTATTATCGGCTAAACGGGAAGGAGTGCACGAGCTAAGTCCACAGACGCAGTCAGATGCAGGTTGGTGACTTTCATTTATTTTTACCACTAAACTTTCATGCAGTCAGATGTGTATTTTGAGTATTAATTTTCTAACAATATCTTCATGCAGTCAGATAAAGTTCAGTTCAGTTAAATACGCAGTCAGATGCAAGTTTTATTAAAGACTAAAGCAGTCACATGCAGTTCAGTCTAGTTTAAATATAGAATTTTTATTAACAACACTTTCAAACTAATCGTAACAAATTGCTTAAATTTTCCCAGTATATTCTCTAGCCATTTATCTGCAAGTGCCATCTTCCCGTTTTCAAAACTTTTTATCCGATTTTGAGAAACACCCCAAAAATCCTGATTTCTGGGTACCGAAACCGAGCCGCGGATTCAAAGACGGTTAAATACAGAAAAGAGCTGTAATATTAACGATACACTACTACGATCACGATCTCTAACACCCTTGAAAAATTTCTTGATATTCTTATCCGTTTCCGAGGTGCAGAGGTCCAAAGTTACCCTGTTTGTACACCTAAAAAACGGCGAAACCGTAGTTTATAAAATGACGTAGCACAGAGAAATTTGCTGTAAAGTGTCTCCGTTATCAGCGGAAGGGTTCTGAGAACTCCGTGATGTATCGCTGAAGCACATGCAATTTTTTTTTACACGTAAAACCTAGTCTGAGGTGTAAAATTACCTTTGATTTATTTCGATTTCATATGAGTAAACTATCAAACTGGCCCATAAAATTCTTTCCACATGAGTGACATGCCCTGTTGTAGCAGGTAAAATAAGGGAACCAGAAGAAAAATACTTCTATTGGAGCACAGAAAAAGCGGATAGGCTCCTGCTAATTAAAATTGGGTACTAGCTGCCACATCCCACCTTTCTTCCCAAAAATTTTGACATACGAACATATTCGAGCTTTTTTTATGCTGAAAGAGAAGTGTTAAACAGACGGACAAGTAATAAATATTGGAAGATAAGTGGTTGTGGTATAGAAACAGCGAAGGAGACGTTTGCAGTATCAGAGAAGGAGAGGGTGGACATGGATGACAGTGACAGAACAGTGCTAGGAAAAGAGTGAGCAGACAGTGCCAGTAGGAGAGGAATAAAGAGAAGGAGAATGTGGATATGGGTGAGACTCAGTGATAATGAGACACAGAGTCTATGACAATGATAACGAGGAAGGGAGAGATAAGGACAGTGAGAGGAGACAACAACAGTGGGAAGGAATGAATGAGCAAGAGGGAGACAGTAACAGTGAGAGGAGACAGTAGTAGAAGTAGGACAGAGCGAAGGAGCCTGTGGTTGTGAGAAAGAAGACAGTGACAGAGACACACAAAGAAATATTGACAGTGAGGAGGGCTGAATCCGTGAGTGAGAACGGTAACGTGGGTGTGGATAGCGACTTACAGTGATGGCCTAGTGGTTGTGACCGAGTTACAGCATGGAGTGAGAGGTGAGCTACATGTTAAAAAAACGCGAATATGTTTGCTTGACAAAGTTTTCGGAAAACTTTCAATGGTGCTGAGGAAGGCAGAATGAAGCTGCTGGTATCCCACTTTTCAACCAGAGTCTTTTAAATAGGAGCATATTAGCCTGGTACGCAGAGAAAAATGACGCAGAGAAAACAAATGCTCTTACTGGCATCATCTCGATACCTGCTGCTACGAAAGTACGGAAGACACCTGGAGACTAGAGTCCTCAATCTGGAATTGAAGCAACGAGGCTGCACAATCGAGACTGTAGCGCCACATCGCTCGGTAATTGACTTTACGGTCCATCAGAGACTCGTAATTGGAATCGGCTTGCAATTACAGATGGATTTGCGGAGGAAGCAACTAGGGCATTGGTGACCATCGGCTCGCTTCCTACTGGAAATTGGTTTGTGACAACGTGAGGCCATTCAGGATCCGACGTGAGCGGCTCGGGTAATCTTTCGGGTGCCTCTAATCCCAATCGCAAACGACGATTTCTATACGCCATCCGCTGAGCACTTGTGATGTGTTAAGCCGACGCATATAGCTGGCGTAAACTGTGATAAAGCGATCCGCCATTACAGACCTCGCAGCGTAAGCCCGGCAGACGTTTCCCACACTGCTCAGAAAGATACTCGTGGGGTGATTTTCACGACGAGGAAATTAGTGGCGAATAAAATCGTTCCAAATGACTTTTGGGTCGTTAGAGATATTTGTAATTTATTTTGATCTACACGAATAATTATCAAGGGCTCACGAAACAAAAACCAATACTATTCTTGTTCTGAGTACAGCGCCATTGCAGTCCAGCGACTGTACTAGCAAGAATAGAGTTATGCACTCGCTTTACAATTATGGAACATACTATAATTTCTTACCTAACCTACTCTTAATGTTAGAAGGGTGTAGGAACAGGATATAATTTATTTCTTTATACGTTTTCTTAAAAAACATCGTGGTTAAAATAAGTGAAGGTTTTACATCGTTTTACGTAACTGCAGGCATTATTTTGTGCATAGTATAATTTTGTATGTTGCCTACTCTTAATGTTAAATTGGTATAGGTTGTTTATTTCGTCTTAGGTTTTTAATACAGCACAATTAAAATCGCAAAGGTCCTCATGTTGTCCCCCATAATCTCAGGCACTTTCCCGATGAGCAGCACGCCCCCACACAATAATAATAAAATATTATATTACGATTGTCATGAAACGACGAAATCTCGTCAAAACGACAATGCACACTACTTGTATGATTAATTTAGTTATATAACGACGATTGCCATTAATACTACATCTTATATGTACCTGATTTTATGCCTATATGTCGATGATCAACCTATGTGCTTAAAATATGTGTAAAGTTGGCAGAGTATCACGCCAACTATGTTTTAATTAAACGAAGGTGATTGTGTAGGGGCGTGCTGCTGATCAGGAAAGTGCCTGAGGTTATGTGGGGCAATATGAGGACCTATGCGATTTTAATTGTGCTGTATTAAAAACCTACGACGAAATAAACAACCTATAGCAATTTAACATTAAGAGTAGGCAACATACAAAATTATACCATGTACAAAATAATACCTACAGTTATGTAAAACGATGTAAAACCTTCACGTACTTTAACCACGATGTTTTCTAAAAAGCCTATAACGAAATAAATTATATCCTGTTCCTACACACCTGTAACATTAAGAGTAGGTTATGTAAGAAATTATAGTAAAAACCAATATGATGTCGCAACTTCTTAAGGACACAGACTTTTTTCCATCACTATTTTTTTGTTTTTTTAAATAGTGCTGCGCTATATTTTACGCCAGGATAGCAGATATGTTTGTGGCAAAATTCTATGATATAATTCATTTGTGGATCTGACGATAAATTATGGCGTAAAAGTGGACTGAACATGAGAATTTTTGTGCTGTTGCTGGGTTCGTTCGAATGCCGTTCTGCCAGTAACTCTTTTCAACTGTCCACAGAAACGATGCGTGATGTTTACACCACTCTCGACGGGAACTTGCGTCTTCGAGACAAGAGAAACTTCATCCACTGTGTGTTGCTCGCTGGAGGAATTTACTTAAGTGCAATGGACCATTTCTCATTGGTACAAATAGTGTACAAGACTTTGCAAAGTCTAATTCTCATGCAGAACTTTGCGTCTCAACCGGTGACGCATGTTTGCGCAGAGAGTGGCGTAAACTTCCAGATGGCGCGCGACTAAAGCTGCCAACAACATCAAAATCCTCACATTGAGTGGACTTCAACCACGCAATTAATTGCTAGATCTACGAAAGAGTTATACAACTAAATTTCTGTCACACACATCTTCTACTCTGGCGGAAAAATACCTAAGTTCCATATTTTTAGCAAAAGTTAGAGTTGTATCTATGTAATCTTACAGGTGTTTCAGAATTTAAGGCGAATTCATCCGAAGCTATCTATTTCGTACAAGTGGTATACGTTGCTGAAAGTGTTCCCAGGGATGGACTGGAGAATGAAATACGGCATCAGTACTGGTAGTTAAAAACTCTCTACCTTCCCTTCACGTGTTTCACGTTGGACTGATTGTAAAAGGCGAGGAATCCCCAGGCTAATCGTAGCGCGCTGGTGCGGAATGCCGGAAGATCCGTAGACATTCTATCTGGCGCTACGATTTTTCGCTTTCGGTCACGTCCGCGAAACATTAAAGATGATACGGAGAATGCTGAAACTGTAGATTACACACCAGGGAGATATCGACGTAAAGACTACGGTTCCTCAGAGCATTTTTTTGTTTATTTTCGCACTGACTGACTTCTCCGTTGGCTCTTAATAGAATATTTTATACATTACGAATGAAAAAACATACAGTCATAACCGAAAACCGGTATGTAACATAATAGATACTTTAGAATATTTTTAGTGTTGTTATTTCGTGGTGTCTGGCATCTCATCAACACGAAAATCCTGAGTCACGTAGAACGCGTTCATACGTGCGAAGGATGGAAACATAATTTGGCGGTATGGTGTAGGAAAGCATCCTCGTAACTATCACTTTCCTTCATAAACGCCCGACTGGAATTAACAGCATCATCTTTGTGGTTAGAGGTTTGTCATATCACGAACTCGCTGAATGCTGACTATTCTCCTACCTACATCAATATTCGTGCCCTAACTGCGTCTCGTGCAGTTGTTATTTTACTAGTCCCTGTAGAAGTTCGCTGCTGCATTGGTTCACCAGTTTTCGGCCCCCATCTCCACCTGCTTGAAATCCTACAATAGCCTTGCGAATCGATATGCTCCCTTCAAGCAGTCATCTTCCTCTGTCCCTTTACACCACTCCCCCTCTCTTTGGCGCTCCCCTCACAGCCCTTCCCACCATCGAAATCTCCTCCCCCCTCCCTCTATCCCTCTCTCTCTCTCTCTCTCTCTCTCTCTCTCTCTCTGCCTCTCGCGCCCACTCATACCCACATGACAGCCACATTGGACAACTGGCAGCCCTAACGGAATATTCTTCCTCCAACCTGCACTTTCTAATCACTATGTGTGTCTTACAGCATTGTACTGTTACAAAAATCATTCCCTTCTGCCATTCTGACTCTCCTGAAATATAAATGAATGTGAAGTAGAATTACGTTTCTGTGAGGGCGGTGTATCCCTGCGCTCACTCATTGAAACATTTATAAAATACTCTTGGCATATACAAAGTGTATCATAATTAATTGCGCAAAATTACAGGGTGAAATTATACGACAATAGAAGCAAAAAAAATTCTAGTAAATATAGATCTGCAAATGAAGTTGTTCGCGAGATAATTGTGAATGTGCCGTTGCAAGTCACCACTGACTTCAGTGTGAAATACTGTCCTTGTTAGAACAAATGTATTGCAAATGTAAACTTTTCGATTAAGTACTCATCTAATTATGTTCCAGTTTCACCCGTGGCCTATCTTAAGAAATGGCCGGGAGAGCGGTGTGCTGACCACAAGCCCCTCCGTATCAGCATCCAGTGACGCCTGTGGGCTGAGGACGACACGGCTGCCGGTCGGTACCGTTGGGCCTTCCAAGGCCTGTTCGAAAATACAATACGATTTCAGCACGTCACAAGTTACATTTTATTGTGCATGAATACCTGTTCAAAGATGAGATCCACGTGTTGTCCTCGCATTTCGATGGAATAATGTATCCGTCTCTGCAGTGTCTGACGAACTCTGAAAATCCGCCCGTCATCCCGTAAATCTTGCAAAGATTTCATCAACCGTATCAACTGGAATGCTGTACATTTTACTTTTGAGACGACTCAAGAATGCGAAATCGGGAGGTCAGATGATCTTAGAGGCTAACGTACAGGCACTAATCCACCATCTGGACCCTACTAGTGCGTTACATGTCATATCAGCAGCAAAATGTCCCGGTGCCGTATCGTGCATCCACCACATTCCTCGACCATGTGTTATGGCTGAAATATTAGCCCAACTAGAAAAAAAAGGTTCAAATGGCTCTAAGCACTATGGGACTTACCATCTGAGGTCATCAGTCCCCTAGACTTAGAACTACTTAAACCTAACTAACCGAAGGACATTACAAGCATCCATGCCCGAAGCAGGATTCGAACCTGCGACCGTAGGAGCAGCGTGGTTCCGTACGCAAGCGCCTAGAACCGCTCGGTCACAGCGGCCGGCGCCCAACTATATTGGGGCATAACTGAAAAGTATAAATTTCAAATACACGTTTACCAACTGCGAAAATATTTGATAATGAAGACATTAGCACCTCGTAACGACGCAATTGCAAACAGCATGTTTGTCGAACAGCGTTAGATGGAAGCTTTTTGATTCTGTTATTGCATACGTTCAGCCGAGTCAGTTTTCGCTCTTAATTATGATACACGTAGTATATAAAAACACAGACTTGGCTCGCCAAGTTAAAATTTCACGGCCATACATGTCCCACTTTATTGTTACATAAGACGCAAAATGATTTTGATATTAGCTCAGTCATTAGTTATCAATGAAAGTTACAATGATATCTGACTGTGCACTTACTTTCTACTGCACACAGTAGCTTTGTTACATATACAGCACGGTTATAACAACACTTTCATTACTTGAGTCAGTGTAGACGGTAAACAATTTACCGCATGTGTACACAACTTCATAGGAATGATGTTCAAACTGTGCGCTGCAGAATTTGCGTTTTTAGTAGTGTTATTATTATGACTTGCTGTTAGGTGCCGGTACTGGTACGGCGACGTAGGGTTGACACAGAATAATCAGTGTATTTTACAGTTGCAGATAGTCAGCATGGGTCTGGACAAGGTGAGCAGGGCGTTCCGGGCGATTTGAGAATTGGTCCTGGGAGAGCCGACCGCCAATTGCGCCACAAATTGTTGAACAAGTTAGTGTTGCCATGGCTGAGAACGCTGGACGCAATGTGCGATCTTCAAGCAGTCCACGAGCTGTGTCAAGACAGCTGAACATTTGATAGTTCACCGTTGTTTAGGACAGCAGTAGAGCAATTTTTGGTGCAGTTCCAGGCTGTAGTGGACTCAGAGGCTCATCACACTGAGCAACGTTTGTATCCTGGAACGTAAAGTGGTACGCAATTAACAAATGTTTCCCTCTTATGTGGAAATTAAAATGGGTTTCTTTCAATGGTTAATTCGTTATATCTCTTCCGGATCTCCTTAAAAATGTTTCCACGAAGCATCATTGTCCTACGATCACACGTTTGTCGTGAGGGGGGGATCATATCAAGCATCAAAAGTTAGACACAAGAGTAACTGAGTTCTTGTACGATACAATAAATGCGACAGCAATGAAATGTCACTGCGATCGCTCATTGAGATTTTACTTCCCCAGATTTTAGATGAAATTTTTCATAAACTGGTAACAACATACTTAGAATCTTTATTGTTGTCTTCATAATAACGCTGCTTCGGCGAAATCTTCAAGCTGGGTGGACGGTAGATGCAGCATTTCCATGACTGGTCTTCGGCCTGCATGCGAGACAAAGAAGGTAACGTGCAATTTCCGATGTTTTCGCTACGCGGTAACGGCATGAGTTAAATAACGTAACTTTCTATCTACGGCTAAAGTTACGAAGAGGCAGAAGATGAAATTCAGCAGTTGCGGAAGTCAATGGATGACTTAAATTTGTTGGGATGATTCGGTGCGATTGTAATCTAAACGAATACAATCTGAAAGTCAGATGTATCGTGCAATACTGATCTAGTGTTTGAGCTCATAGATATGACAGTAGACACAGCATCCAGAGACTCACTGTTAGGACTGAAACAAGTCGGTATAGCTCGTGCGAAAACGTAACTGTGATGGTCAGAGAACTAAAGTGGTCAGATGAGTCAGTTGAAGAAACTGATATTCGAGGAAGACTATACAAATACATGCCGCATACACTGTATATCTCGTGTAGAGACAGTTAGGATAACACGAGAAACATTAGCGTGCTTATAGAGGCACACAGTCATGTTCCCATTTACTACATACGTGAATGGAACGGGAGAGAGAAGGAGTGACATTGTCGTTAAGAACCCTCCAACAAGCACTGTAGAGTGGTCCGTGGAGTCCGATAATGTGTAACTGACTGGGTACTCTTACTTAACAGCTTACAGATCCACCCTTTCGCACTGACAAGGGCCGATCAGGCCAGCACTCTGTGACGCACTTCCGCCCAACACAACAGGCGTCCCTTCCATTCTGTGCACCAACATTCAGTAACATCGTTCGAACCTTAAACAGACACGGGACTAACATAGTTTCTCGCCTGCCTTACAAAACCAAACTGATAATTCATCGTGTGACAGATCGTCAAGGCCTCAGAATCACAGATGTTTATAACACTCAGTGTGGACGTGGGAGTGGTTACGTGGGACATTATGAGTACCGTTTCTCAGTGCGGCACCCAACGCCAGCGGCATTTATAGCACAGGAATCTTGAAAAATCAGCGACAGCCTAACATAGCCCCGCGAATAAGTATCTTGTTTGACTGTACACGGATTCTAGACCGTGCTTCATATTACTGGCATTCAGTCACCAACGAGATCGTGACAGTGAGAACGTTAGTTAACAACCATAACACAGATACAGACAACGCATTTATCAATTCACGGACGAAAGCGTTGCGATAAATATATTTCTTCCTCACACTTAAATTTCGCGTAGTCACTATTGACGAGATACATATCACGAAAAAGCAAGTAGAAGTCACCATCTGCTCTATTAACATGCTCTCCAACTCTAGGGCGTGGGAAAAAAAACCATACATATACATCATACTCCGCAAACCACCAAATGGTGTGTGGCGGAGGGTACTTTCGGTATCACTATCTGATCCCTCCAACACTGTTCCATTCGCGAATAGTGCGTGTGAAGAATGATTGTCGGTTGTTGTTGTTGTTGTTGTTGTTGTTGTTGTTGTTGTTGCCTTCAGTCCTGAGACTGGTTTGATGCAGTTCTCCATGCTACTCTATCATGTGCAAGCTTCTTCATCTCCCAGTACTTACTGCAACCTACATCCTTCTGAATCTGCTTAGTGTATTCATCTCTTGGTCTCCCTCTACGATTCTTACCCTCAACGCTGCCCTCCAATGCTAAATTTGTGATCCCTTGATGCCTCAGAACATGTCCTACCAACCGGTCCCTTCTTCTTGTCAAGTTGTGCCACAAACTCCTCTTCTCCCCAATTCTATTCAATACCTCCCCATTAGTTATGTGATCTACCAATCTAATCTCATTATTAAACCTACTCCTGCATTACCCCTATTTGATTTTGTATTTATAACGCTGTATTCACCTGACCAAAAGTCTTGTTCCTCCTGCCACCGAACTTCACTAATTTCCACTATATCTAACTTCAACCTCTCCATTTCCCTTTTTAAATTTTCTAACCTACCTGCCCGATTAAGGGATCTGACACTCCACGTTCCGATCCGTAGAACGCCAGTTTTCTTTCTCCTGATAACGACGTCCTCTTGAGTAGTCCCCGCCCGGAGATCCGAATGGGGGACTATTTTACCTCCGGAATATTTTACCCAAGAGGGCGCTATCATCATTTAACCATACAGCAAAGCTGTATGCCCTCGGGAAAAATTACGGCTGTAGTTTCCCCTTGCTTTCAGCCGTTCGCAGTACCAGAACAGCAAGGCCATTTTGGTTAGTGTTGCAAGGCCAGATCAGTCAATTATCCAGACTGTTACCCCCGCAACTACTGAAAAGGCTGCTGCCCCTCTTCAGGAACCACACGTTTGTCTGGCCTCTCAACAGATACCCCTCCGTTGTGGTTGCACCTACGGTACGGCCATCTGTATCGCTGAGGCACGGAAGCCTCCCCACCAACGGCAAGATCCATGGTTCATGGGGGTAGGGATTGTCGGTAAGCCTCTGTATTGGCTCTAATTTCTCGAATTTTCTCCTCGTGGTGAATACGCGAGATGTATGTGGGCGGACGTAATATGTTATTAGACTCCTCCTCAAAATTGCTTCCCCGAAATAAATCTCTCCGTGATGCACAGCGCCTCTCTTGTAACGTCTGCCAGTGGAGTTTGTTTAGCATCTCCGTAACGCTCTCTCGCCAGCTAAACGATTCCGTGACAAAACGCGCCGCTCTTCGTTGGATCTTCTGTATCTCCTCTATTATTCCTACCTGATAGGGATAGGGCGAACAAGTGCCTTATAAATCACTTCTTTCGTGGATGAGTTACATTTCCTTAAGATTCTTTCGATGAATCTTAGTCTGGTAGTTGCTATTCCCACTATCAGTTTTATGTGGTCATTCCACTTAAGGTCGCTCTGGATAGTTACGTCTGGATATTTTACGGCAGATGTCGTCTCCAGCTGTTTGTCATCAATTGTGTAGCTGTAGAGTAGTGGATTTCTTTTCCTATGTATTCGCATTATGTTATATTTTTTCACGTTCAGGGTCACCTGCCAGAGCCTGCACCATTCATCAATTCTCTGCAGGTCGTTCTGCGAATTCTTACTATCTTCTGGAGTTTATACTTTGGTAAAGACAACTGCATCATCTGCGAAGAGCCCTAAAGAGCATCCGATGCTTTCTATTAGATCATTTTATTATATTGTAAACAGCAACGGACCTATCACACTTCCCTGTGGTAATCCGGATATTAAATACGAAAGAGAGCGTTCCCTTCAATTAAACAACACGATAAAAAAATAACTACAGGTTTCGTCATATAAAATCCAAGGACTTTCAAGTACAGGGTTCCTGCCAGCAGATGCAGAGCAAGTCACACGATTTCGAGGATTACAACAGAGACTTTGCGGGATCTCCACCATAGTGACGGGAATCTGACAGGATAAACTACGCACGCGTCTACATATTGTGGGCCCTAAAAATACTAATATCGATCTGGCGCCGCACGCTGAGGACAGCAGATAGGACAGCCAGGCGCAGGCAGCAACCGCTAATTAAGACGCGCCCCTTCTCACACCTCAGCCCAAGTGTGATCATTGTTTACTCCGTTAGCTACCAGTCACGAATTACAACTAAACATTTCCATTCACTTGTCATTTGCTTTGTTATACGCGACGAGGTAAAAGGCTTTTGAAATGCCCATCAGATGCGTGTCATCTTTTACTATCGACAAATTTTCAGTGGCATATATGCGTGATTTAGTTTCTTATATAACAATGTACTACAGCTGTCACAACGTAAGTTTAATATTTTTTCATAACTTCTTTTGCGTTAGTCCCTTTTTCAGATTATTATCACATTTCATGATTCAAATTGCGAAGAAAGCAAGTGCTAACAGATGTGAATATTGCCGAACCACCAGTTTACAGAGCGAATTATTTACAGAATAATAGAAAACTGGTAGAAGCCGACCTCGGGGAAGGTCAGTTTGGATTTTCAAAAAATGTAGGAACACGTGAGGTAATACTGACCAGACGACTTATTTTACAAGACAGATTACGGAAAGGCAAACCTACATACAGCTTTTGTAGATTTCTAGAGACCATTTGACAATGTGGAGAGGAATACACTCCCTGAAATTCTGAAGGTAACAAGGGTAAAATACAAGGAGCGAAAAGCTATACACAATTTGTACAGCAACCAGACGCAGTTATAAGAGCCGGGAGGAGGGGGTGGGGGCGGCATGAAATGGAAGCAGTGATTCGGAAGGGAGTGACAGGTTTGTAGCCTATCCTCGATGTTACTCAATATGTGCTTTGTGCAAGCAGTAAAGGAAACTAAAGAAAATTTTTAGGAAGGAACTAAAGTTTAGGGAGAAGAAATAAAAACTTCGAAGTTTGTCGATGACACCGTAATTCTGTCAGAGACAACAAAGAACTTGGAAGAGCAATTAAACGGAATAGACACAGTCTTAAAAGGAGAATACAACGTGAACATTAACAAAAGCAAAACAGAGGTAAAAGAATGTGGTCGAATTATTCAGGCGATGCTGAGGTAATTAGATTAGGAAATGAGACACTAAAAGTAATAGATGAATTTTGCTATGTGGGCAACAAAAAGTTGATTGCTGAAGTAGAGGGGATATAAAATGTAGACTGGAAATGGCAAGAAAAGCATTTGAAGAAGAGAAATTTGTTAACATCGAATGTAGATTTAGGTGTTACGAAATCTTCTCTGCAGTTATTTGTCTGGAGGGTACCTTTAATGGATGTCGAACATGGATGATAAGCAGTTAACATAAGAAGAAAATAGAAGCTTTTGATATGTGCTGCTATAGAAGAATGCTGACGAATAGATGGATAGATCAAGTAACTAATGAGGAGATACTGCACAGAATTTAGGAGAAAAGAAATTTGTGGCGCAACTCGACTAAAAGAACGGACCGCTTAATAGGAGACGTTCTGAGATTTCCAGGAAACGCCAACTTAGCATTAGAGGGAAGTGTGGGGGTAAAACTTGTAGAGGGAGACCCAGTGATGAATACACTAAGCAGGTTTAAAATTATGTAGTTTTCAGTAGTTATTCGAAGATGAAAAGGCTTGCACAGGATAGAACAGCATGGAGAGTTGCATCAAACCAGTCTTCGGACTGAAGACAACACAAACTAGCATATTTCAATTATTTTAAAACTTCATGTGTCCAAACTATGTCTGTAAAGGGTCTAAAAATGGTTCAAATGGCTCTGAGCACTATGGGACTTAACTACTGAGGTCATCAGTCCCCTAGAACTTAGAACTACTTAAACCTAACTAACCTAAGGACATCACACACATCCATGCCCGAGGCAGGATTCGAACCTGCGACCGTAGCGGTCACGCGGTTCCAAACTGACGCGCTTAGAACCGCACGGCCACACTGGCCGGCGCTGTAAAGGGTCTCTTCTATATTTTGCTAGTAGTGCTGTTAACTGTCATACTGTGCAGACCAGTCGCGATATCAATATAACGGGCATCACATTCTTCCCTGACCACAATGTACTGTGCCGTTCTCGTATTATTGTCGTGACGGCAGGTAGAGATGGGCAAAACTGTTCTTTTCAGAGATCGGATCAGAACTGTTCACTCCCTGAAATGAACTAGCTCTTTTTCATGACTCACCACTCATTCACAACAGAAAATAAATGGAAGGCACATTGCCCTTCAAACTTGGTTTATTCCAGTACTATACCTGTATTTTCATCTTATTTCATCCTATTTTGAAGTAACACAGGTAATGAGTAAGAATTTTGTATTGTTTATTGAAATTTCCACGATATGACAAAGTTTTTGATTATTGATTTATTTTGCACTATCGTGGTTTTTTGGGCGATCGGAAAATGTTGTAACTCGAGATTTACATTAACAATATATTTGGCTATAATGTATTAAAATTTCATTAACCTCGTACAAATACATCGCAAGCCATATATTTTTAAAGTGAACATTTCCTTCCGAAGACGCCTAAAATCGCAAAATCCGTACTACAATAAGAAAAAAATATATAAATTTGACTGTAAGACCAAAGTGCTGCATATAGCCTTCCACAGAATAAAACAAGGAAAATATTGGTGTATCACTTTTGCTGTATGTTTATCGGTTCGCTCGTAATTAAAGTGTAAATTCGAGTGACCATAATAAAAAATCC
This sequence comes from Schistocerca piceifrons, assembly GCF_021461385.2. NCBI lineage: Eukaryota > Metazoa > Arthropoda > Insecta > Orthoptera > Acrididae > Schistocerca > Schistocerca piceifrons. The sequence continues at coordinate 864,968,927 of NC_060149.1, read as the reverse complement.
TATAGAAAGAGGAGCCGTCAGGAACCTAATCTGATCAGTTTAAACAAATAAAAATAAAATAAAAACAAATGATGTATACATAACATAATTATGTAATATACATAACGGTATTACTACGAAGAACAATATCCAGTAGAGACGAACTCCGATGCAGAGGCGCTGAGTCAAGCAGGTCGAGCCGCGAGCTGTATTACTGCGTGAGCTAAGACCGCAGAGAACAGAGTGACACCTGAGTTGCTTTGCTCAACGCTCTGGCTAGAGTCGAGAAAGGTGGGGGTGAGCGTTGAGCGGGCGAGTTCCGAGGGTGGGGGGAGCGGTGAAGGAGCGGTGAACAGCCACCACTCACCCGCTCTGAGACAAATCGTCCGTTCTCTTGCGAGCAGGTTGTTGCAAGTAGTTCTTATGTTCTCCGCTAGGAGGCTCTCTGTCCTGTTGCTCGCATCAACTGCACACAGGGCAGGACGTGCGACTGAAACGATCGCCGACGGAGTGCTGTTGTTGTTGTTGTGGTCTTCAGTCCTGAGACTGGTTTGATGCAACTCTCCATGCTACTCTATCCCGTGCAAGCTTTTTCATCTCCCAGTACCTACTGCAACCTACATCCTTTTGAATCTGCTTAGTGTATTCATCTCTTGGTCTCCCCCTACGATTTTTACCCTCCACACTGCCCTCCAATACTAAATTGGTGATCCCTTGATGCCTCAGAACATGTCCTACCAACCGATCCCTTCTTCTGGTCAAGTTGTGCCACAAACTTCTCTTCTCCCCAATCCTATTCAATACTTCCTCATTAGTTATGTGATCTACCCATCTAATCTTCAGCATTCTTCTGTAGCACCACATTTCGAAAGCTTCTATTCTCTTCTTGTCCAAACTATTTATCGTCCATGTTTCACTTCCATACATGGCTACACTCCATACGAATACTTTCAGAAATGACTTCCTGACACTTAAATCAATACTGGATGTTAACAAATTTCTCTTCTTCAGAAACGCTTTCCTTGCCATTGCCAGCCTACATTTTATATCCTCTCTACTTCGACCACCATCAGTTATTTTGCTCCCCAAATAGCAAAACTCCTTTACTACTTTAAGTGCCTCATTTCCTAATCTAATTCCCTCAGCATCACCCGACTTAATTAGACTACATTCCATTATCCTTGTTTTGCTTTTGTTGATGTTCATCTTATATCCTCCTTTCAAGACACTGTCCATTCCATTCAACTGCGCTTCCAAGTCCTTTGCTGTCTCTGACAGAATTACAATGTCATCGGCGAACCTCAAAGTTTTTATTTCTTCTCCATGAATTTTAATACCTACTCCGAATTTTTCTTTTGTTTCCTTTACTGCTTGCTCAATATACAGATTGAACAACATCGGGGAGAGGCTACAACCCTGTCTTACTCCCTTCCCAACCACTGCTTCCCTTTCATGTCCCTCGACTCTTATAACTGCCATCTGGTTTCTGTACAAATTGTAAATAGCCTTTCGCTCCCTGTATTTTACCCCTGCCATCTTTAGAATTTGAAAGAGAGTATTCCAGTCAACATTGTCAAAAGCTTTCTCTAAGTCTACAAATGCTAGAAACGTAGGTTTGCCTTTCCTTAATCTTTCTTCTAAGATAAGTCGTAAGGTCAGTATTGCCTCACGTGTTCCAGTGTTTCTACGGAATCCAAACTGATCTTCCCCGAGGTTGGCTTCTACTAGTTTTTCCATTCGTCTGTAAAGAATTCGTGTTAGTATTTTGCAGCTGTGACTTATTAAGCTGATAGTTCGATAATTTTCACATCTGTCAACACCTGCTTTCTTTGGGATTGGAATTATTATATTCTTCTTGAAGTCTGTGGGTATTTCGCCTGTTTCATACATCTTGCTCACCAGATGGTAGAGTTTTGTCAGGACTGGCTCTCCCACGGCCGTCAGTAGTTCCAATGGAATATTCTCTACTCCAGGGGCCTTGTTTCGACTCAGGTCTTTCAGTGCTCTGTCAAACTCTTCACGCAGTATCGTATCTCCCATTTCATCTTCATCTACATCCTCTTCCATTTCCATAATATTGTCCTCAAGTACATCGCCCTTGTATAGACCCTCTATATACTCCTTCCACCTTTCTGCTTTCCCTTCTTTGCTTAGAACTGGGGTTCCATCTGAGCTCTTGATATTCATACAAGTCGTTCTCTTATCTCCAAAGGTCTCTTTAATTTTCCTGTAGGCGGTATCTATCTTACCCCTAGTGAGATAGGCCTCTACATCCTTACATTTGTCCTCTAGCCATCCCTGCTTAGCCATTTTGCACTTCCTGTCGATCTCATTTTTGAGACGTTTGTATTCCTTTTTGCCTGTTTCACTTACTGCATTTTTATATTTTCTCCTTTCATCAATTAAATTCAATATTTCTTCTGTTACCCAAGGATTTCTACTAGCCCTCGTCTTTTTACCTACTTGATCCTCTGCTGCCTTCACTACTTCATCCCTCAAAGCTACCCATTCTTCTTCTACTGTATTTATTTCCCCCATTCCTGTCAATTGCTTCCTTATGCTCTCCCTGAATCTCTGTACAACCTCTGGTTCTTTTAGTTTATCCAGGTCCCATCTCCTTAAATTCCCACCTTTTTGCAGTTTCTTCAGTTTTAATCTACAGGTCATAACCAATAGATTGTGGTCAGAGTCCACATCTGCCCCTGGAAATGTCTTACAATTTAAAACCTGGTTCCTAAATCTCTGTCGTACCATTATATAATCTATCTGATACCTTTTAGTATCTCCAGGGTTCTTCCATGTATACAACCTTCTTTCATGATTCTTAAACCAAGTGTTAGTTATGATTATGTTGTGCTCTGTGCAAAATTCTACCAGGCGGCTTCCTCTTTCATTTCTGTCCCCCAATCCATATTCACCTACTATGTTTCCTTCTCTCCCTTTTCCTACACTCGAATTCCAGTCACCCTTGACTATTAAATTTTCGTCTCCCTTCACAATCTGAATAATTTCTTTTATTTCATCATACATTTCTTCAATTTCTTCGTCATCTGCAGAGCTAGTTGGCATATAAACTTGTACTACTGTAGTAGGTGTGGGCTTCGTATCTATCTTGGCCACAATAATGCGTTCACTATGCTGTTTGTAGTAGCTTACCCGCATTCCTATTTTCCTATTCATTATTAAACCTACTCCTGCATTACCCCTATTTGATTTTGTGTTTATAACCCTGTAGTCACCTGACCAGAAGTCTTGTTCCTCCTGCCACCGAACTTCACTAATTCCCACTATATCTAACTTCAACCTATCCATTTCCCTTTTTAAATTTTCTAACCTACCTGCCCGATTAAGGGATCTGACATTCCACGCTCCGATCCGTAGAACGCCAGTTTTCTTTCTCCTGATAACGACATCCTCTTGAGTGCTATGCTAAGTTAAGGTGCGCCAGACACTGTACGCGGCAGAGGAAGCACAGAGAGGGCACGGCATATGTGAAACACAAAATCCAATGGGCCACTGCACAATGTAGGCAGCCAATGCAGAAGCAGGGTAGAGGCCGGCGCTGGCTGTGTTGTGTGGCGTGCAGTGTGCTCTGACCAGCAGAGGCCCCACTGGTCTGCTCCGACTCCTACTCTCTCTCTCTCTCTCTCTCTCTCTCTCTCTCTCCTCTGGTTCAAATGGCTCTGAGCACTATGGGACTTAACATCTATGGTCATCAGTCCCCTAGAACTTAGAACTACTTAAACCTAACTAACCTACGGACAGCACACAACACCCAGCCATCACGAGGCAGAGAAAATCCCTGACCCCGCCGGGAATCGAACCCGGGAACCCGGGCGTGGGAAGCGAGAACGCTACCGCACGACCACGAGATGCGGGCTCTCTCCTCTGGGAAACGTTTGGAGCTACCGTTCTTTTTTTCTGAATCACTGATTGTTCACTCCTTTGAAAGATTCAACTCTATGAATTAGTTCAGGAGCGGATCCCCCACCTCTAAGGGCAGGTGGCGGGGGTGCTTGGGAACGTGAAGCGTAAAATTTAGGAATGTGCATGCAGGTGCTACTGAGCTGCACAAACCAACCACAAAGTTCCACAGCAGCACGCGTATAAACATACCAAAGCTAAACGTCAAAAGCAGAGTTAATGAAACTTAAATATTAGTTGCTTGTAATCTGCAAAAACAGAGTAACGCGAAAAAAATTAAAATTATGTTGTTCTGCCCGATTTATAGGTGCCAAAAAAAAATCCTGTGTAACAGAGCGATAATGATGCTTCAGAAATTAAAGAAGCGAAACAAGTACGGAAGAGAAGGTTTTTATTTAGTTGCAGTGAAATCACAACTGATGTTAGCGATTAAGGAATCAGTAGCAGACATACACGATGTATTTTATAATTATTTCCGGTAATCCTTGCTGTCGTTAGATGTGACCTGTTCTGAAAAAGACAAAGATGCTACTGTATTCTACCACAACATTTACAATCACACCAGCTAAACATTCAGGGATAAACTTTAGTATCAGTAAAAACATACACATAAAACCCATCATATGCACAACGAATGGAATCCATAAGTTTATTACGAAACTTGTGGGCAGTGAAAGGAATAGGCAAACGTGATCATACACTGAAGCCACAAAAAAAGAAAAAACTGGTATAGGCATGCGTCTTCGCATAAAGAGATCTGTAAAGAGGCAGAATACAAAACTGCGGTCGGCAACGGCGATAAAAGACAAGTGTATGTCGCAGTTGTTAGATCGGTTGCTGCTGCTACAATGGCAGGTTATCAAGATTTAAGTGAGTTTGAATGTGATGCTATAGTCGGCGCAAGAGCAAAGGGACACAGCATCTCCGAGGTAGTGATGAAGTGGGGACTTTTCCGTACGACCATTTCACGAGTGTACCGTGAATATCAGGAATCCGGTAAAACATCAAATCTTCGACATCGCTGCGGCCGTAAAAAGATACTGTTACAACGGAACCAATGACGACTGAAGAGACTCGTTCAGCGTGACAGAAGTGCAACCCTTCCGCAAATTGCTGCAGATTTTAGTGCTGGGCGATCAACAGGTGTCAGCGCCCGAAGCATTCAGAGAAACATCCTCGACATGTGCTTTCGGAGCCGAAGGCCCACTCGTGTACCCATGATGACTACACTACACAAAGCTTTACGGGCCGCCTGGGCCCGCCAACACCGATAGTGGACTGTTCATGACTGGAAACATATTGCCTGGTCGGACGAGACTCTTTTCAAATTGTATCGAGATGATGGACGTGTACGGGTGTGGACACAATCTCATGAATCCACGGACACTGCATGTCAGCAGGGGACTGTTCAAGCTGGTGGAGGCTCTGTAATGGTCTGGGGCGCGTGCAGTTGGAATGATATGGGACCCCTGATGCGGCTAGATACGACTGACAAGTGATACGTACGTAAGCATCCTATCTGATCACCTACATCCATTCGTGTCTATTGTGCATTCCCACGGACTTGGACAATTCCAGCAGGACAATGCGACACCCCACACGTCTGGAATTTCTACAGAGCGGATCCAGGAATACTCTTCTGAGTTTAAACACTTCCATTGGGCAACAAACTCCCCATACATGAACATTATTGAGCATATCTGGGCCGCTATTAATCAGGTGTACCAGTTTCTCTGGCTCTTCAGTATATGTAGGATAATCTTTCAATTAGCTCTTGGTCACTGACAGGATATTTGGGATCCCCATCACGTGGATTAGAGGACGAATCGAAGCAGTTCAGTTACGCGCTACAATGATTGTATGCACTCGATTCTGTGAGATGCTCAGGGAACTTAGATGGAAGGCGTTGAAAGGAATGAGAGATTTGCCCAGCGACTGGCTTTCGGGTAAATAGTGATATCTAGTGTTTGAGATAACCGTAAAAACGATTTTTTTTTGTTTCCATCGTGTATCACACATGACGCTTACATGGACAATGTACGTGATACTAGGTAGCGTAAAGAAAACAGTTCTCCTTTCCTCCATTTGCGAAATTACCGGGGGGGGGGGGGGGAGAGGCGGAGGACTGACTCATAATGGTACGAAATTTTCGTCATATTTGATAGCAACACTAGCAGTTTGACGACGTATACAAGTGGAATGTACACAGACGAAACCATTCTACGTCATAAGGTTTTCTCAAACTTACTTGTGAGATTCGGCTTTACCTTTTCAGCTGGATACTGTACGAAAAACGGCAAAATATTACTAAAAAGTTGTCAATCAATAATTCGAACGTAACTTACTTGGCGTATGTGGTAACTAACGTTAGAGGCTATGTAGACCGTCGTCGCATCATGTCCGCGAAGACCCGTCGACGAATCAGCAGTTGCATGGTCGTTAAGCAATATGGCAACGCACAAGATTCACACAATTCCTTTGACATGTCACCATGCAAAATCCAAATGCAGTAAGTTCCTCATGTGGTTTCGAAGGGTATCCGACTGAAGTTGGACACTGAAACAATTCAACTGGTGAGCTGGGTAATCTCGACACAAATCGCATATGGTGTCCTAGGATGCAGATTTCCATCTGTGTTGGTTAGTTAATCAACAAAACTGGTAGTTTTCCTGGGCCATGTGGAATATTTTGGTAACAGAGTCACGGTTTTGGCCTGCCTCTCGCAAGCTCAAAGCCTATGGATTTATCGAATTTCAAGCCATATGTGTTCTTTGTTTGGGGAAACATGAATAATCCAGTCGGCGGCTATGGTTTCACAACGACTGCAAAACTCATGGAAACCATCTGCTATACACCCCAATCAACGAAGACCAAAAAAGGCAGATTAATGGAAAAAAATCGTTTAGTCGCAAATTTTTGCACAGCAGTCTGAGGGAGATCTTGAACAGCATACTAGAAATCCTGAGCGGTGGGGTGTGAACCTTGGGGTGGAGATTGGGAGCGTTTAATGGTCACTTTTTTATGTTATTCTCGAATAACTCGAAAACTGCGACTTCTAGCATAAAAGTTTCACAGTACAAAAATAAGCCGCTGTATATTTCGTACAAAATAGGCCCTACTTATTTTTTCTCTAGAACTAATAGTTTCTGTCTTGCAGGGGATGGAAAAATTGCAGACTATTAAAAACATTATTCTGACTGAATAAAATCTATTATTCTGACTGAATAAAATCTATGTTTATCTTTAAATGACGCGGGTTAAAAAGAAAAATTAAATGTATGTACCATATGTAAGTGCAGTACAGCAGTATTAAGCGATAAGTGTTCCTTCGCGTTTCCACTTCAGAGTCACATGACTGACAATGGCTTGGGCAGCTTTCGAAGGTCTGAAATGTCCGTGTTGGATTTGTTACTCGAATGACTAGTCCACTGAACTCCCCTGACTGTCTCATTCTGCTGTAACTGCTCCTCTACTGGCAAAACAATATCCCCCGCCTCCTTCTACACTGGCGCCTCCACCTCTCGTGAGAGCTAATAGTCTGTTACACATTACACACGGGTGGCCGGATACTTCTGATGAAGAGTGCATTTGCTTGCAGGCATTGCTGGTGTCTGACCGTCCTCAAACTTTGAAAGACAAGATTTATACAGGCGTCAAGATTGGAGTAGGGTTTCTTCAAACCGTAAGATGCGCGAGTCATGACAACAACGAAATTTCGTAGCAGAAGTTTCGAATTTGGCTTAACCGTGTATTCAAGGAACTATTTCATGCACTTATGCAGCAAAACAAGTATAGAATAAATATGAACTGCAGAGGATGAGCGGACGACGATGGATACTCAAAATACTGAACTCTTTTTCATTTTAATTGAATTAACTGTGGGCTCTTCGTGAAACATTATACATTAAGTAAACAAACACTGTTTTTGGCCTTGTTTCACAATTTATTATTAATGTTACTGCACAACGTAGGTTTCGGGTTATAAGCCCATTTTCGAGTACATTACTGATTCCCAAAGATGATAATGCATAGATGAACATGATGACAAGGCGAAGATAATCATCTCAACTTCTTAAGGTATCGATCCACAGCTTGACGTAAGATTACGTCAATGAGCATTTTTTAACAAATTACATACGCAAGCTGGCCGGAGTGGCCGAGCGGTTCTAGGCGCTACAGTCTGGAACCGCAAGACCGCTACGGTCGCAGGTTCGAATCCTGCCTCGGGCATGGATGTGTGTGGTGTCCTTAGGTTAGTTAGGTTTAAGTAGTTCTAAGTTCTAGGGGACTGATGACCTCAGATGTAAGTCCCATAGTGCTCAGAGCCATTTGAGCCATACATACGCAATTACATAGAAACCCTCTGTGTTTTTCCGTGTCCCTCAGACAATAGGTAGCTGCTTGTTCAACGCAAAAGACAAGCAACCAGCCATCACAAAAAGTGGGGTTTATAAAATCACATGCCGTGAGTGTCAGTCTTGGTACAGTGGACAGACGGGGAGGTCAATCTGTATCAGGCTTAAAGAACATCACAGAAGCTGGAGATTGAAGATGCCTGATTCATCCTTTGCAGAACACTGCCTGAACAATAACCAAAAATACATAATAGACGTACAAGTCTTACACACAGAGGAAAAGGGAGCTAAAATCAGCCAATAAGAAATTTTAGAAATTAAAAGACAGATGGTAACATTGCCACACCCATTATTGAACGAGCAAACCCAGTTCAAGTATTCATCTCTTTTAGATGAGATCACAACCCCAGGATAGAAACAAAGCTTTGGGCCCCAGTCCATCGTAGTTAAAAAGTTGTTGGCTGGTGGGTAACTTTAGCCCTGTCATGTTAGGGTAGTTGCTGAATTGTGTAATTACGTATGTAATTTGTTACAAAATGGTCAGTGACGTAATTTTACGTTAAGCTATGGACTGGAGTTGGGACCCACTATGCGGGTAGCCTAAGACACAGGGGTGTCCCATCCCACTTCTGACTGACTGTTGGCACTGCTGTCACTCACGTGTGGTTGAGTTGGAAACACTTGTTACACTTGCATATTTGTTCCCGAAACAGGCTTCCTAACGCCTCTTAATCATAGAGTCCACAAGTAACTAAATCTTCAACTTTAGTTTAGTGTCACTATCAATTATATGGCAAAGACAGATTTAATACGCGAAACTTTGTCTCCAAAACGCTTTTCTACCTTTGATGTTAGCAGCAGTGGTCCACAAAGAGTGAAGTATTCTGCCCTATCTAAATTATCGTCTGGAGGTGCCAAACAGCGTTTGATTTTATAGGTAAATGCAACAAAAATCGCACTTGTTACTTTATCAATATTTCCAAAGAATATTGTGCATGTTTGGTACCTTTGTCTGGCAGGAAACCTGAGAACAACATAAACAGACTTTTCATATCGAAAAAACCTGCAGACAGCGACAGTTTGTCTACGACAAACTAATGTCGCAAATCGTGTCGCCATCAACAATTATATAACCTGACGCACGTATTTTGAAGTTCATTTAAAGGTGAATTCGCAGAGTATGAAACAGTTAATTAAATACTGAAGACAAATTGTGCTTGACTGGTAACAACCACCAAATTATCTTCATTTACTACAACTAATCAGCTTTGGACAAAAGAGCTAACAGTGGTGTGTGAATATGCGCTTCTGGGTTTATTCACTGTTCACTCATTTGCACTCATGGTGCTAGCAAGTACTGCACGTGCTTAACCCCCCCCCCATCCCCCACACACACACACACACATAAATACGCCGGCAGAAATGTGTTATAGCGTTTACAAGAATGCAAGCTGTATACACAGTATGAATCGATCCAGCGCTTCTGCACGAGTTCAGCTATACGTAAATTGTGCGTACAGCTGAGCACCCGCCGTTGCTCGGGTACGTATTTATTCCATTTCTCGTGAAATGTATTCCCGGACTGCTAATACAATTTACTGGAAACATGAAAAATTTGTGCCGGACCGGGACTCGAACCCAGATTTCCCCCTTATTGCCAGAGATCGCCTTAAACACTTCGGATATCCGAGCACGCCTCCAGTGCCAACCCAAATCTCCGTATGTTCCAGTGTCTGCTTCCCACACTGCTCGCACAATTACGTGATTCCAGCACAGGGAGGGACTTATTAATTTTTCTCCTCAGACTGCCTTCGCTTTGGCTTAAATATGTTAGTGCAGTGTCTGTATTTGATAGTGTCTATATAGTTCGATGGCATATTCTTTCGGACATGTATGCATGTCCGAAGGAACGGACACTGCTGACGATCGATAGCTGTATTAAATCATGAAATTCTGTATTTGACAGTGTCGTTATAGTTCGATGCAGTGTTCTTTCAGGCATGCATGCATGTACGAAGAAATAGACATTGCTGACGATTGATAGCCGAATTAAATCATGATATGTATTTGCAACAGCTGCTCAATTTACTGCATGCATGTCGAAAGGAACACTGCATCGAACTATATAGACACTGTGATATGCAGACACTGCTCTAATGTATTTCACGCCAAAGCCAAGGAAATCTGACAAAAAAAAAAAAAAGGTCTCTCGCTGTGCCGGAATCACATTATTGGCGAGGACAGTGAGAAGCAGACACTGGAACTTACGGAGATTTGTTTGTGTCACTCCTGGATAAGGCGACCGCTTGCGGTAAGTGGAAAATCCGAGTTCGAGTCCCGGTCCAGCACAAATTTTCACATGTTTACTGGAAACTGTATAGCTATTGCGTGCCGTATCCACAAATCACGATTACATTTCGTGATTTAATATGGCTATCGATCGGCAGCAGTGCCTGTTCCTTGCAGACAATTCACTAATGTATTTCAGTTCTATTAGTCCATCTCCTCCTCCCATCTGTCCGTCCATCTCCACGCCCCTTTCTCTGTCCATTTCCTCATCTGTCCACCTCCTCTTCCTCTCTCTCTCTCTCTGTCATCATATTTCCTTGCTCTGTCCATCTTCTCACTCCCCATACCTGTGTCCATCTCCTCCTTTTCTCTCTCTGTCTGTTCATATCTTCCTCATTATGTTCTCTCTCCACGTTGTCACCAACACCCCAACAAAAGGCTGCTGATTCTTACCCAAACAGTATTTCTTTACAGATAATAAGTAACATGTGTACCAAGTTTGGTTGAAATCGATCCGTGTAACATATATTTTATAAATATTTAACATGTTCACATGTATTTGTTCATATATTTTATCTGTGTCTCTAGCGAATTTCGCCGTGAAGTTTCATTTTCACGCAGCTCAATGTTTATGGCGTTGTATCTTCTGTACAGGCCAAGACCAAAGTAAATACAGTTGTTATCCGTGAGTTGTTATATGCGGACGATGCAGCTCTAGTAGCGAACACAGAAGATGAGCTCCAGTAAATAATCAACAAATTATCAAATGCCTGTGAAAAATTTGGTCTACTCATCAGCCTTCAACAGACTAAGATCATGGCGCAGAGCACTACCAACCTTCCATCCATCAGCATTGATGGCAATCCTCTCCAGGCAGTTGATGACTTTACCTACTTGGGATCCACAATATGTAGCAACTTGTCCATGCACACTGAAATTACTAACAGAATCGCAAAGGCGTCATCTGTCATGGCTAGATTGAAAAACAGAGTATTTAACAACGGACTGATTACCACAAAAACTAAATTAAAAGTCTACATCGCTTGTGTTATAAGCACCCTTCTCTATAGCTGTGAGACATGGACAACTCTTTCTAGGCATGAATCTCGACTCAACAGCTTCCATCTCCGCTGTCTCCGGAAGATTCTTCAGATCTCTTGGAGAGATAGAGTACCCAACACCGAAGTCTTTTATCGTGCAAGCACAACCAGCATCTTTGCGCTCCTGGGTCATCGACGTCTAAGATGGTTGGGGCATGTCAGGCGCATGGAGCCTGAACGGATACAGAAACAACTGCTGTACGGAGAACTTCAGGAGGGTGTGAGGCCAGTGGCACGACCGCATCTTCGTTTCAAGGATGTCTGTAAGAGAGACCTGACCAAGACCAGAATCAATCCAAGTCGCTGGGACAGCAGTGCAGATGACCGTGTCAAGTGGCGAGTAACTGTACGCAACGGCGTCAAGCTCTCAGAGGACGAGCGCACACAGGAACAAATCAGGAAGAGGACAAAGCGAAGAGACAGAGCGGCTTCTGTTCGAAGTCCCTCAAATTTCACATGTCCAAACTGCAGTAGGGACTGCCACTCTCGAATGGGACCTTTTAGCCACAGCAGATGCTGCAGACTCTCAACCAAGCATGTTACACCATCATCCCTCAAGGATGGACGGATGCCATTTATCTTCTGTACTACGTGCTGTGCAATAATATAATTTTGCAAGTACATCTAGTTGTTTATGTGGCTACTGTCTACGAAATGTGATGCGAATAGAGTACGTAACGAAAAAGTAACATATTCAAACGTCATGTCAGACGTGGCGGTTTTACTACATGACGAGCGAAAATGTAGTAAACGATAAACTTTTTTCCTTTCATCGTTTTGTGGGGGTTGTCAGTGAGAAAAAATTTCGCAAATGTTTTAAATTACGTGTAAAGTTTGTTGCAAGTCACTAAATGATTTCATTCTAAAACATTGCATGAATATATTCTGATCGTATGCGCCTCATGAGTACGCTACTTTTTTTTACCCTCACCCCTTTGATAGGTAGATTTATCTTACCCCAAGGACGATTCTTTCAAGTCAGAAAGTGGTATGTGTACCAAGTTTGGTTGAAACCGCTGCAGTGGTTTAGGCGGAGATTCTGAACATACCTACGTACATACATTTTTATAGTATGTATGGACTGTACGGAGAGGGGAAAAAAGTTTATCTCGCAGTACGTCAGCTAGCGACGCGACTGCTGAGTAGGACATTGATCAAGTACTTCTTGACGTTCGCTATTAGTGTTTACTTCGTTTAGAGTCACTGATAAGAAAGAACGTGAGCCACCAGATCCCAATAGAGTATCTTTGTGTCTAACTTTGTGACTGAAGCCTTTCACACAACAAAAGATATTCGCAGATCAGGGCAAAGTCGTGCACGAGCACTTACAACGGTGACCTTTTGCCTCACGCTCAATGAGCCAGGCAGCAGAATGCAACCCAACTGCAGCGATCCTTGCAAACAACAGGGCTGAATGTCAACCAATACAGTCCATCCTGTTTTCTTATCTGGCGAACTCGATTACATATCGAACTTGACAAACGCTGAATCTATATATGGAGACAATGTGGAACGTGAAACACATTTAATTTCTGTTCGAGACATTTCAGTGTAGTGATGTGTTGGGGTCAGAAGTGGAGGGTCTATGAACAGGTTGTTTGGCATGCGTAATGTGCAGGGGTGACATCTTCAGAGATTTTTATCTCTCATGTCGTATCTTTGACTAATGGTCCCCAAAGGGCGTGTATATTGGATACCACGCAGTAGGCATAGGCTATGATATGAATGCTATGGCCAGCATGAACCCACACAGGATGAACCGCAACTCCATCGACAAAATTTCGGAGGTTGTTCATGGATGTTTTTATGGTTTTCAGTTCGAAGATTGGTCTGATGTAGGTCTCCATGCTACTCCATCCTGTGCAATCCTCTTCGTCTCCGACTAAGTACTGCAACATACAACATTCTGAATCTGCTTACTGTGTTCATCTCTTGGTCTCCCTCTACGATTTTTACCCTCACACTTTCCTCCTGTACTAAATTGGTCATCCCTTGGTGTCTCACAAGGTGTCCTACCAACCGATCCCTTCTAGTCAGGTTGTGCCACAAATTTTTTTGTTCCTTAGTTCTGTTCAGCATCTCTTCATTAGTTTCATAATCTACCCATCTAACATTCAGGATTGTTGCGTGGCATCACATTTCAAAAGCTTCTATTCGCTTCTTGTCTAAACTGTTTATCATCCATGGTCCATTTGCACACATGGCTATACTCCCTACAAATGGAAATGCCGTGTGGCTAGGGCCTCCCGTCGGGTAGACCGTTCGCCTGGTGCAAGTCTTTCGAGTTGACGCCACTTTGGTGACTTGCGTGTCGATGGGGATGAAATTATGATGATACCCAGTCCCTGAGCGGAGAAAATCTCCGACCTAGGCGGGAATCAAACCCGAGCCCTTAGGATTGACATTCTGTCGTGCTGATCACTCAGCTACCGGGGACGGACTGCTTGCTCAATATACAGATCGAATAACACAGGGGGCAGGCTACAGCCCTGTCTCACTCCTTTCTTCACCACTGCAACCCCTTCATGTCCTTCGACTCTTGTAACTGCCGTCTGCTTTCTGTAAAACTTGTAAATAGCCTTTGGTCTCCTGTATTTTACCTCTGCTACCCTCGGAATTTCTAAGAGAGTACGCCTGCCAACATTGTCAAAATCTTTCTCTACGTCTACAGATGCTATAAACGTACGTTTACCTCTTCTTAACTTATCTTTTCTTTGAAGTCGTTTGATCAGTATTGCCTCGCGTGTTCCTACATTTCAGCGGAACCCAAACTGTCTTCCCCGAGGTCGGCTGCTACCTGTTTTCCCCCACTCCTTGTAAATAATTCGTGTTAGTAATTTGCAGCCATGACTTACTAAACTGATAGTTCGATAATATTCACACCTATCAGCACCAACTTTCTTTGGAATTGGAATTATTACATTCCTCTTGAAGTCTGAGGGTATTTCGCCTGTTTGATACATCTTGCTCAACGGTTCGTGCGTACTTTCTGATTATTTTAGTATATAGGATCCGTGATCTCCGGTAGCTCGTCACACAGTACTTTTATTTCGTTCCTTATTTATCTTTGAATCTGTATTACGCTGAAAATGTCTGCACAAAAATGCACATGTAGACGGTACGTGGTGTGTGTCTAGTCTGGGAAAAATCTTCTGTCCACTCCCGGTACTCTGTGTTGGCAACAGCATCGCCCATTTTGTTCTTCGCCGCCATGCTTGCATTCTTTCCTCCTGGCTTCTGTCGTGGGTTTCTTCTTCTAGCAGTGTTATCCGTCCGTTACCAGTGGTACACCTCAGTATGAATTGGTTTACTGATGAATTGGATGATACGCACCTCTTGTATGGGCCCACTGAATTCATGGAAACAACAGCACAGGAACACTATCATGAACTGTTCCCACAAAGACGCAACTACCATTATGTTGCACGTTTTGGTGATTGCATATTACAGCATGTTTCACTGTTATGAACGTATCTTCACAGAACAAAGGGAGGTAAGAAACCTAACAAATAATAATTACGTTGCTACTTTGTAACGAGCCATGGGAAACCACGAGTCCCGTTGTACCAAAATACTCAGAAAATATTCCTGATAGACCTCCAAAATATTTTCGGTGGAGTTCAGACTGACCCTGTACATTTCAGCTAGGTCGGCAAATCCCGGGAGAGTCGCAGAGCTGGAAATAGCTCTTCTGTGGCGCTGGTTCTCATCAATAATTGCACTGAATCCATGACACGTAGGCTGAAGCTGTGCTGGCCGACCGCGGCGGCCATGCATCGTATTACGCTGCTTCGGCTACTCGTGTTCTATAGCACGGTTCCGTGTCACATATACATCAATTACAGAGTACCTGCATTAGTATATTCCATCTGAATGTATATCCCCAGCGTGTTTCAGACTGAATAAAAACTCACATTTCTAAAAGTCTGGTATCTCGTGGGAATCCGCAGTTTTCAGTAGCATGATTGTGAACTGATTTGCCTTAAACATAACGCTGTGCAACTTACAAACCTTGTTATGTATTTAGTTTAGGTTAAACAGTGGTTCCTGCAGCACATTCCTTGAGTTCGCAGGGATCATTCATCTCCTGTAATTTATTTCAACTATCGGCTGCTCCGCTACAGGCAGCCTAGAAACATACAGTAGAAGAGAAATTGAAACATTTACATCAGATCAGACTCTAGAACGTCCACTGGTAATGTTTGAGTGATGCCGCAGGAGGAAATGCCAAAGCTGTTACCACGTGACTAACTCTGAATCTTCATTATTCACGTAAAGAGCATTATATGGTGAACAATGGGTGCTCATCTTTTCTCTCGTGAAAAGCGCGATTCAGGTGCCACTACTGATGTCGTTTCATGCAACATGCAATGTTACATCTGGCCTTCGAAAATCACGTGCGATATTTTCACTACTAGTCCAACAGAAAAAATGAACTGGATCTTTTTGTAGGAAATTTAATTAAGTTAAATTTTCTATTGGGATACGTTTTCGCTGGACGCTATGGTTTTCAACTTATTGAAGGAAAACGTACAAAAGCGACCTTCAAAAGCATCTCCGTCCCCACACTCGTCCCTCACCAGCCACGATTCCTAGTATGTTGTTCGTGGCACTTCCTCCTACCACTGTACAAAATTTCCGACTAGAACTATCCCCAATATTCAACCTTTCTTGGTTTTTATTGACTGAGCTGTTGTACCGCCAGCACTGTCTACCATCTTGTTAACATTATCAATTTAAAAGTGCCCGTGATGGTGATGAAAGAAAAACGACTTTTATAAACGTTACGTTAAACCTAATTACGTTGACAATTTGACCCAAACTTAAGCGATACAAGCATAATAGTTTCGTAGTCAGAAGGCCTGGTGAATACAGCATTGTATTTTTTTAATTTATGCTGTTAAAATTCACAAAACTGTTACGTAAATTATACACAAACTTCAGTTTCACAATTTTTAAGTGCTAGACTAAGCCGGTGGCGTGACTGCGCCAGTCAATGAAGACTAAAAAACATCGAACGTGAGAAATAACTCGTGCAGTAGCAAATTTTTGTACAGCGGTAAGAGGTGACATCTACAAATCCTCACCGGCGGGGACTGAGAGTGATAATGAGAGTGCGTTTGGTCACTTTTACACATTTTTCTTGAATAACTTTACAACTATGGCATCTAGCGAAAATGTATCACAATACAAAACTTAAACTGCATTACATATCCTATATAAAGGTCCTGCTCCCTTTTTCTGTAGGACTAATAGTTTGCGCGTAGCGAGCGAGAGAATACGAAAATCTCGCGCGTGGTTTTAGAACGCCAAATATAAAATACGGGTTGCACAAAAGGAAATCCGTAGGGGCAGCTGAATCATTTTGTATATACGAGGACGTGCTGAAAAGTTAAGCCTCCGAATTTTTTATTTGAAGACTCTTAAAGCTTTTTAATACAACAAACGTTATTAGCATTGTACATCTTCACTCTTCATATCTACACATTTGCAGCCCTTTGCCCATAGAGGGCGCAGAACTGTAGCGTATAATATGATCGTGCGTAAAGTAATTATGTCGGTGTGTGACAAACAGCGTGCTGTAATCGAGTTTAGAATTTGAAGAGTTCGTCCACACATGGAACACTCTCTCCCTAAGAATCACATTGCGAGACGAAACACGACCTCTGCGACATCTGCAACAATCCGATGACTTGGGTTCACTGTCATCGATAATCCTCCATACAGTCCCGACGTGGTCCATCCGATTTTCACATGTTTCCAAAACTCAAAGAACATTATCGAGGACTTCACTTTGATAGTGAGGAAGCAGTGCAAGCAGAGGAGAGGTTGTGGCTCCGTCAACAAAGTTTAGCATTCTACAGTGACGGTATCAACAAACGGTCTCTCGTTGGGGGCAGTCTGTTCAGCTCCAGACTGACTATGTTGAGAAAAAATATGTAGATATGAAGAATAAAGATGAATAATGTTAATAACGTTTGTTACATTTATAAAGCTTTAAGAGTTTTCACATTAAGGATTCGGAGGCGTTACTCTCCAGCACGCCTTCGTATATATGTTCATTTTAACTGAGGACATTAAAATATCTCGAAAACTACACGCAAGATCTAAAAAGTTGTAATTCTATTTTGTTTGTCTCGCAAGGGGACGTCCAACGGTACCACACTTGACCCCCAACCCAACCCGTGCGTAGGTCGCTGGGGGAAACTTTGAAATCTTCAATGGGAACCCTCGTTTTCTATTGTAGATTACGAGTCTGCGGCAAAATCTACATACGTTTTGACTGAAGCATTTTCTTCGTTTCCCCACAGATGACGCTATAATCAGAAGAATATAAATGGGTACACAATCGTTATTTACGACATGCTACTCAATGGCCCTTTAATATCGAATGGCACGTGGGACCCCACCTCCATGCTACAAGGGCAGGACAGTCAGAATTTCATGACTTGTAACTGGAAAACCCATTCGCAACGTTGTATTGCTCCGACATATCGAACAAGAGACTACTCGACGCGCCATTGTGGCCGTGGCTCGAGGCAAGCGCTATTCTACTTTTCCTTTAAGAGTAAGGGGTTCGAACGTAGTACCGCCAACTTCAATACATTAGTGACCCGCTTTTCAAATGATCGTATATGAGGGAATGTTAGCACAGGTGTTTCTGATGCTGTCGACCATGTCTTCACGGCCCGTTGGCATTTTCTAGTACATCTTATCTTTTAAATATCCGCACTGAAGGAAATCCGGCGACGTCAAATCCGGGGACCTAGTGGACCAACTAACAGGGCCACGTCTGCCGATCCAGCGATCAGTGTGAACACTGTCTAATACCTCCCGTGCTTCAACTGCGTAATGCTGAAACCACATACGTTCTCCATCGTCCAGGGCAACATCCGGCAGCAGCACCGGTAGTTCTTATTCCAAAAACGTTCGATATTTGTGTCCATTCGTCGTGCCGTCGACAAAAGATGGACCAATGAGTTTGTTGGACATAGCGGAAACGCGGTGTAATTGCCGGTCGCTTACCCGTGGTTTCAGGATACTAGTGCAGCTATTTCATTAGCTTCTCCTGTAACACGTTTGCTTTGTTTCATTTTGCCGGTCTGTACGGTGCTATCAGAGATAAAGTTGTTCACAATCTTGTTAAACAACGAACGAGAGCGAGCTGTCTCTGGAAAAACGCTCGGCATACAAGACAACAGCAGCCTCAACATTTCTCCTACGTTCTCCGTAAATCAGGACAATTTCATTTTTTTCTTCTGTAGTTGCAACATTCATAGGCCACTTGCACGTCTGTTCTCCAAATGATAGGTAGGTGTGCAGGCAATAAACACTGCGCAAGTACTGTTATGTTTAGAGCCGCTATCTGTTCTACGTCTGCACGATACGTGAGGTCTTGTCACAGTGTAATGCCTGTTATGATACGTCGTACTTCGCTACATGGCCACGGTGGCGCATCAAGTTATATATTCGATATGTCAGAGGAATACAATGTTGCGAATGGGGTTTCCAGTACGAACTTACGAAGCACTGGCCTGTCTTATCCTCGCACCATGAAGGCTGGGGCCCACGTGCCACTGGGTATTTAACCGCCTTTGAGTAGCATGTCGTAAATTACGATTGTGTATCCACTTCCATTCCTCGGATTACAGCGT
The DNA here is from genome assembly GCF_021461385.2 of Schistocerca piceifrons. NCBI lineage: Eukaryota > Metazoa > Arthropoda > Insecta > Orthoptera > Acrididae > Schistocerca > Schistocerca piceifrons. Next base: position 864,949,625 of record NC_060149.1, on the reverse strand, counting down.
CATCTGTAGCGAAATGAAGAAAATGCTTTAGACAAAAACGTCTGCAGATTTTGCCTTAGAATCGTGATCTCCAATAGAAAACGGGGGTACCCATTGAGGATTTCAAAGTTGCCGCCCGCCGCTCACGCACAGTGTGGGGTGGCGGGTCGAGTGTGGTATCGTTGAATATCCTCCTCCCAGATATACAAATTGAAATTCTAAGTTTTTTTTTGATCCGATGTGTAGTTTTAGAGACATTTCAATGCCTTCAGTTAAAATGAATATATACAATGTGACAATTGTTGAACTTTATGAAAAAAAAGTTAATCAGCTACAAACTACGGCGTGCACATACTTCATTCAATACGTAAATGTTACTACAGATATTCGTATTTAGGTTATGGCATGTTCGATATGCCTGTCATCTTTGGCGATGATGTGGCGCAAACGAATAGTGAAATTCTGCATGACCCGCTTTGGTGTCGGAACATCGACGCTCTCGATGACCTCTTGAACGGCTAATTACCGTATATTGATACTATTTACTTTGGACCGTCTAAGTACAACTGGATGAAACACAAAACAAAAAAAAAAAAATGAAATGAGCGTTGGCAGGGAGGCCCCATCCGGGGAAGTTCGGCCGCCAAGTGCAAGTCTTATTTCAGTCGATGTCACATTGGGTGACATGCGCGCCGGTGATGAAATGATGAGGACAACAAAACACCCAGTCCCCGAGCGGAGAAAATCTCCAACCCGGCCGGGAATCAAACCCAGACCCTCTTACACGGGAGGCGAGCATGTTACCATCCAGCTAAGCACGCGGAAAATGGAACACAATTTTCGTGCCATATCGCGTTTCGCCTTTATTCTCAGCAAGGCATCTTCAGTGGCAGTTCGCGTGAAATATTTTCTACATGTTATGTTTCTGTTCCAGCACTAGTGCTGTGAAATGTGGAAAACAAAACTCCCTAATGGCAATTATAAGAAGAAGAAGAAGAACAAAATGGAACAGAAACATAACACGTAGAAAAACGTTCACGGAACCTGCCATTGAAAATGTCTCGCAAAGAATAAAGGCCGTAAGTCGTGCTCCGACAGGCCAGCAGTAAGACGACCGCTCGCGATAAGCGGGAAATCAAGGTTCGAGTCCCGGTCCGGCACAAATATTCATTGTCGTCATTCCAGTCTACAGTTGATGGACGTCCATACTCGCAGTGGCGAATACATGTCATGTATACCATATACATATGGCTGAAATGTTACGTTCAACTGTAAGGAAGGGACAGTCTGTTGAAAACTAACGAATTGTAAAAGGGAGATTAAATACTACACGAATTTATTTGGGTGATTCAGTTGGCAGGTACTGAACCACGCTTCCATTAGCCGCTGGTGATTTCTATCTCTTCGGATTACTGAGGAAGCACTTGCCTGGCACGCGATCAGATCCAGTACAAGCGCTCAAAGCTGCCATGGCCCGGTTACAGAAGCTTGACATATTTCTTATATGCAGAAATCGATGCCATGTTATTCGATGGAACAAATCTGTGACCAAGTATGGTGACTAAGTAGAGAATTAATGAGCTCCAATACATACATAATGTCTAAACAAGCGAAATCAGTTTTGTACACGAGGACGTGACCACGTTTTTGGATCAGACTCATTTTTTTGTCAACAGTGCAGGTGAAGTGAAATTGTTGTCAAAGCGGTTTCAGATAAAATGAGAGCACCGAAATTGCAGGCAGAATCTCCTCGGCGCCTCCGTCTGCATCTCGGGAGGGCGAGGAGTGAGACGCGAGGAGCGTGGACTGGGTGCAGCCTCAAGTATCGATCACGCCAGCCGTGCCTCGCGCGTGCACGCACAAGCCTCACGCACGCCCCTCGCGTCTGTGCGAGACGTGCTCTTGCCCTCTCACACCGACGTACCATTTTTGGTCGCGAGCTCACGCGAAACTGCACTTCTCCCGCGTCCTCAGAGACGCTGCTCGTGACTGAGCAGCCGAGAGCGAGTACGGATTCTGGCTATTTGCCATAGTCGTGCAGTTGTAACTCCGCTTCAGGTGCTTTGTTCGCAGATCATTCTGTTTACAATGAGCCAGAGCTTACACAAGTCGCTTAGAGTGAATGACAAAATTATTTCCTCTTTAGACGTAGATGATGGCTCACTGCCGGTAGCGGATAGGACGTCATATTGCGTGAACGGCGTTCTTCGAATTGCCGAGAAGTTAAAATCGTAAATCAGATGCCAGGCGCTGTAGCCAGACATTACTATTGCAAGAACTGATTCCCTCTGTATTACACCCAAAAGATGGAAATATTCTTCATACTTCGAAGTATGAGGCAACAGTCAGTACAAGAGAAGTGTTCAAAACGAGTTTTATGCATGCAGAAACTATTTCTAGACATAACTGAATTCAGTAGTTTATAATATACAATCGTATAGTTTACTTTGACAAAAAACTTATTTAATGACACGACGTGGCCAAAAATATGACATTAACAGATGAACCAATAAACCAGGTAGTCCCAAATGTAGGCAGAAAGAAATGCCTCCATTCGCTGTCATAGCCTACGTTGTTGAGAACAAAAACCGCAACGTACACAAACTGTAACTCCGAAGATGTAATTCTGTACGTGGCCTTTGCATAATTTTCCAGATTGTTATCACTATATTTCATTATGTCAGGCAAAGGTGTAAAACTGATAGTTGAAACAAGTATTCCGTCAGTTAATTACTCAGTTCTTTAGGTATTCGCTGACATTCTACGTATATCATTTGCACAACATATTGTGGTCATACAGAACAAGTCATTTCATACACAGTTAAACATAATTAAGTGTTATACGTGGGTACATGTTGCCAATTTACAAATGAGTATATGGAACACCGAAAATTAATTGCTTAATACTACTACAGTGTGACTGTGTATTACATATTACTCAACAGAACTACTAAATATAATATGTGCAGTGGAATAGATTTTTATTTATTTTATTTAGCTTATGGCATATAACACATCATATAGAAAAGACATAAAAATCATAAGACACAGAAGTAAAGAGTAGTCACAATGTGTAACATATAGTTGTAGATATAAAAGTGTTTAAAAATAGTGTATATAACAAACAAAAGTTCACAAACAAACATCCAGATTTGTGACATAGTCTATTGCACTTTCAGTCGCGGTCAGAAACTCATTGCGGTCTCCTGCAAAACGTCTCAGAGGGCAATCTTCCACGATGTGACGAATCGTCTGCCGGTCCGCACCGCAGTCACATCTCGGGGTGGTGATTTTACCCCACCTGTGGAGGCTGTCTGCACATCTGCCGTTATTTGTCCGAATTCGATTCAGGGTCGTCCAAGTTTTCCTTGGCAAGTTGAATCCTGGTGGTTGGACATTGATGCATGGCATATTCTGCATGTTTTGGGGCACAGATTCTCTCCACCGCATTTTCCAGAGGTTGCCATAATCCGGGTTGAGAGGATGCGTATTTTTTGCCTTTTTTAAAGAGGGGTGTCTTGAGCGCAATCTGTTCATCTCCAGGGCAGGAACATCCTTATGGATTGGCAGTTTCTCGTTGTTCAGCACTTTTCCATACTGGCGTAAGAGAGCGTTCTCTCTGCGCAGGTCAGGTGGGGGAATGTTGCTCAGTATAGGTAGCCAGTGTAAAGGCGTTGGCTTTATTGTTCCTGATATCATCCTCATTGTGTAGTTTAGTTGAGCATCGATCAAGCCTGTGTGTTTACTGTTTAGCCATACCGGTGCGGCATATTCTGCTGTTGTGTAGACAAGTCCCAGAGCCGAAGATCTCAGTACAGCCGCGGAAGAGCCCCACGTGGTCCCACATAGCTTCTGTATGATATTATTTCGAGTTTTAAGTTTTGCGGCTGTATTACGTAGGTGTTCCTTGAATGTTAGGGTTCTGTCAAAGATGACGCCTAGATATCTGGGGTAATTATTATGGTTTAGCTGCCTGTTTTCGAAATGAACGTTGAGCTTTCTTTTTGCTTGGGCATTGTCGAGGTGAAAGCATGTCACCTCCGTTTTTGTCGCGTTTGGCCGTAATCTCCACCTTCGGAAGTGGAATAGAGTTTCGAAGAAAAGTAGTTTTCGGATTTGTTCTAAAAGTTGACTTTGCTACGTGTAAGAGATTTTATATCGAGCTTTTGATGATCGAAAATGTTTCCCGTGACACAATTAACGCCTTTTTTCAGCTAAGTGGATTTGAGTTGAGTAATAAAGGCGATAATTTCTCTTAGTGTAATAATTCTGATGGTCATTTTTATTTATGATATATAATGCGTTATTTACTTCTTAATGTACTAATGTTTCCTTTTCGAAATTAAAGGACAGACCATTTGAATAAAAGCTCTTAACAGTTCTTTTAAAACATTAGATACTCTTCCCACTGTCGCTGTATGTCTGATAGGATTGAGTATAATGATTGTATCATATGCAGAAAGAGAAATAAGTTTCCTCGTTGTTTATAAATTGGTAGGTCAGTCACACACGTGAGAAACAGTAGTGAATCCAGGATCGGACGAAGAACAACTCCATCAGAAATCATATGCTATCTTCCTCTCCCCCTGTCTGCCTAACAATCAGAACAGTCAACCCATTATGCGCGGATATTACAAAGCACGCCGTAACGTCTTGCCAGAAAGACTAGCTTCGTTTTTTAGTAGAACTTCACACGGCCGCGTGCAACACATTATATAAACTGCGGAGCGTGTACTGTGTCAAGATCAGCGCAGCGCGGCGTGTAGCCTTCTTTGCCTTTGTTGTCATACGAGTTTCAACACAGCAACTAAAAAAAGGGGGCAGAAAGAACACAGAAAACATATCTGCACTTGGACTGTATCTTGTTTCTTGCCAGGGGTGTACCATAGATGCAAAGTCTCTCTGTGAAGGGAAATCGATGGAGAGTATCTGCGGCGTAAAGCTTGTGTTACTCGTCTCATTGGGGGGTCAATACATACGTCGTCATTTCGATCTCAGGGAAAACGACACAAAACACCGTGATCTCACTTAACAAGATTAACTTTAACCTTTAACCCTCACAACATCAATTGGGGGTGGGGGTTACTTTACTTTGAAATATTGCAATATAATCAAGCACTTCATATTATCAATTTTGGAAAATATTTGTTTTTAAAGATTTATTATGCCAGATTCCGTAGCTGTTTTAAGTTTTTCTGTAAAACTTAACAACTCAAAAATTTCAGTCCTAGTGGTGAACGTGACTTATCGCAACAAATATCACATTCATATTTTCAGGTTCAGGACCTTTCTGACAGTTCTATATACCTCTAAAAAGTATGTTGTGAATAAAAATCTACGACAATTAACAAAATATGTATTTTTATACATTTTTGTGACGTTCTTAAAGTACATCTCCCCTTTCTGTTCACATTACGGAAAATACGTTGGTATTAAAAAGATTGTGCTAAAAGGTATTTTGAAGTTCTAGACCCTACTTATACATCAATACCTGATCAGAAAGTAAGTTGTTAAGAAAAGTTACCATCAGTTAACGATTTTTTTTTAAATTTTTCGTTTGTTTTCGTTTGTTAAAGTACATCCCTTGCCCCCCCTCCCCCGCCCCTCTCCATCCCCGTGGTAGTACACGTTATCACGTTACGGAAAATACGTTGGTACCGCTAGAGCTAAGCAAGAAACATTCCATCTAGAATGATACAAGATATCGTAAATGATGAATTAGAAGGCTAAAAGAATTCCAACAGAGTATTTCTATTGACAGAGAAGTTAATCACAATTTAAATTGATTATTTCATTTAGGTATAAGCTAACCATGTAATCAACAAGATTTCCGTCATAACAAATTCATGTATTGAATTCCTAAAGAAAAACAATTAGACTTCCTAGAATTCACGAATGTCGATTACAAACAACAATAAAGAGAAAATTGTTGACACTCATGGCTCCAGATGAATGGATCAGAGAGCGCTGCAGTTTCACAGATCTACACGGTTAAAAAGGTCGTCGGACAAAACGTTGGTCGAATTTATTCTAACAGCATGCTATACCTCCCACAGCAACGATTCACGGAGCCAGGGAAAAGTGGAAGGAACATTAGAGTTCAGCGACCCGTGGGCCATCATGTCATTAGAGAACGAGCATAAGCTCGCACTGCGGCTGTGTGCTGTTTAAGGGAACAGTTCCAGCATTTCCCTCAGGCGATTTAGGAAAACGACGGAAAGCTAAATCTGGAGGGACTGAACCCTACTTGGAATACAAGGTCACTGCCTTGCTATTACGTCCAGACACTCTGTCTGGGGCATAGTCAGATTTTGAACGCAGGAGACTTCAGTGTCCAGCCCATCACCACCCATAACAATTCGCACAGGTAGGCGAGACTGTGCAGGCACCATCCATCAAATTTGGTTGGCTCTGAGCACTATGGGACTTAACTTCTGAGGTCATCAGTCCCCTAGAACTTAGAACTACTTAAACCTAACTAACCAAAGGACATCACAAACATCCATGCCCGAGGCAGGATTCGAACCTGCGACCGTAGCGGTTGCGCGGCTTCAGACTGAAGTGCCTAGAACCGCTCTGCCACTCCGGCCGGCTCACATTTGGTACTTTGTACTTGGCTGCCCAGATTTATCAAACAGAATTGAAGTTCGGTGAATTGCAAGCAAGTACAAATGTGTAGTTGCTGCCTCATGCCATGCAGTCTGTTTTACCTCCGTGAACAACGGAATTGTCAACATGGAAAACAGGCACTGTAATATAGCAATCATATTGTAAAATCTGACTGTCCAGCATCTCGACATGTAAGGTAAATGCTAGTATTTCGCAGAAATTTCCAAATCCTAGCGAAGTGATTGCTGGCTACGAGCCAGGACACACGATAGTGACCCCAGTCAGCTAGGGTCGTTTTCCGGCAGTAGTTTTTATGACAATTCTTTCCTTGTATAAAGAAATGTCTGCAAGTGCTGGTAAACCCTGCGGACAGTACTCAATGATAGAGGTTAACAATTACTGAACTATATGAATTAAAATCGTCATAACTTCTGAACAGTTTGCGTTAGGACGTTCAAACTACAAGGTTGGCCGTGGGGCATGATGGGAATTAGTATGCGCATGCACGGTTTGGTTTAGCGACGAAGCCCACTTTCATTTCGATGGGTTCGTCAATAGAAAACACTGGCGCATTTGAGGGACGGACAATCCGCATTTCGCAGTAGAGAAGTCTTTTCATTTTCAACAGGGGACTGTGTGATGTGCAATGCCCAGTCACGGAATAATCGGTGAGATATTCCTTGATGCACGGTCACTACCGAACGGTAGGTGAAGGTTTTGGAAGATGATTTCATCCCTGTTATCCAAAGTGACCCTGATTTCGACATGATGTGGTCCACGCAACACGGAGTTCGACCCCATCGAAGCAGGAGAATGTCTTTGCGGGCCGCATTCTGGCTCTGGAGTACCGAGACGCCACTGACATGGGCCTCGATTGGCCACCATATTCTCCGTATCTGAACACATGCGACTCCTTTTTGTGGGGCTTTATTAAAGACAAGTTGTACAGCAATAACCCCAAAACCACCGCTGAGCTGAAAACAGCCATTCAGGAGGTCATCGACTGCATGGATGTTCCAAAACTTTGGCGGGTTATGCAGACTTTCGCTATTCCTCTGCGCCACATCATCGCCAATGATGGCAGGCATATCGAACATGTCGTAACCACAATTCGAATACCTGTAGTGACGTTTTCATGTTGAATAAATGTGTGCACGTCGTAGTTTGTAACGAATTTACTTTTTTTCATATAGTTCAATAACTGTCACCCTGTATACGGAGAAGGTCCGCAATTTCTTCAACGCACCTGAAGACAATCTTCGTCTTTATCACTCACATCGCACCACATGGATTGCAAGCCCGTGTTAGGCACAGCGCACCAGACGGCCACTGCAATGTATCACACAATGAATGTTGGTGCACATTCCTCAGATTTACTTCGTTTCTCGTCTTATGCGGACGCCTGAAACAACTGTCAGATTCAACACGTTCGCCATGCGGGGTAGCTGTGCGGTCAAGGAGCCTTGTCACGATCCGTGCGGCTACCCCGTCGGATGTTCGAGTCCTCCCTCGGGCATGTGTGTGTGTGTGTGTGTGTGTGTGTGTGTGTGTGTGTGTGGTCCTTAGCGTAAGTTAGTTTACGTTAGATTAACTAGTGTGTAGGCTTAGGGACCGATGACTTCAGCAGTTTGGTCCCATAACACTTTACCACAAATTTCCAAAATTTCCAACACGTTACACGACCTTTCTTCCACTGAGCTTGGGCGTAATATGCTAAATCAGAATATAACTATACTCGCATTACATATTTATTGTGCTGTTTTGTTATAGAAACAAACATTTAAAGCGAGAACAAGAAAATACTAGCAAGTTCCTAAAAACCACAGCCAAGTTATTCAGCCTCACGGGTGTCAGGCATTTCCCTATCAGTCTGCTTCAGCTCCCAGATCTCAACACAACAGTTTCTCTCATTCATTCACCTGAAGCCGCGTCCATACCTGCCGCGACGTACCGAGGAAAGAGTTTCGGTGCAGTGCGCTGCAGTCAGCGTGGACGTCAAACGGCTCTGAGTAACACCGAAAAGTTTCGCGCAGTGTCGGTACATAAAAGGAAATGGTTCGCTCGTGCGCGGCTCTGTTTGGACGACGTCTCTCGTTTTCCACTGTTATTGATGGGCGAACTCACTGGAACATTGCTGCCCACCAATACTCTCTCCATGCTGCACTGCTCTGCGCCGCTTGTGTATTTCCTGGCACGCAGTATAGAAAAAGCCGCACGATATTACGGCTCACTCAACATTTTACACAAAGCCACACATATTTTCTCGAATATTATACATGACGCAAAGATTAAGGTAACTCCGAATGCAATAAATGTAATAATATCTTTATTGTCAGTAATCTACGTACTTAAACGTTTAACAAGTCACAAAGTACATACCTCGTAACGAGCAATCCCGCATTGAAAATCTGCAAATACGCTACTGGCCATTAAAATTGCTACACCACGAAGATGACGTGCTACAGATGCGAAATATAACCGACAGGAAGAAGATACTGTGATATGCAAATGATTAGGTGTCAGAGCATTCACACAAGGTTGGCGCCGGTGGCGACACCTACAACGTGCTGACATGAGGAAAGTTTCCAACCGATTTCTCATACACAAACAGCAGTTGACCGACGTTGCCTGGTGAAACGTTGTTGTGATGCCTCGTGTAAAGAGGATAAATGCGTACCATCACGTTTCCGACTTTGAGGAAGGTCGGATTGTAGCCTATCGCGATTGCGGTTTATCGTATCGCGAAACTGCTGCTCGCGTTGGTCGAGATCCCATGACTGTTAGTAGAATATGGAATCGGTGGGTTCAGGAGGGTAATACGGAACGCCGTGCTGGATCCCAACGGCCTCGTATCATTAGCAGTCGAGATGACAGGCATCTTATCCCCATGGTTGTAACGGATCGTGCTACCACGTCTCGATCCCTGAGTCAACAGATGGGGACGTCTGCAAGACAACGACCATCTGCACGAACAGTTCGACGACGTTTTGCAGCAGCATGGACTATCAGCTCGGAGACCATGGCTGCGATTACCCTTGACGCTGCATCACAGACAGGAGCGCCTGCGATAGTGTACTCAACGACGAACCTGGGTGTACGAATGGCAAAACGTCATTTTTTCGGATGAATCTAGGTTCTGTTTACAGCATCACGATGGTCACATCCGTGTTTGGCGACATCGCGGTGAACCCACATTGGAAGCATGTATTCGTCATCGCCATACTGGCGTATCACCCGGCGTGATGGTATGGGGTGCCATTGGTTACACGTCTCGGTCACCTCTTGTTCGCATTGACGGCACTTTGAACAGTGGACGTTACATTTCATATGTGTTACGACCCGTGGCTCTACCCTTCATTCGATCCCTGCGAAACCCTACATTTCAGCAGGATAATGCACGACCGCATGTTGCAGGTCCTGTACGGGCCTTTCCGGAAACAGAAAATGTTCGACTACTGCCCCGGGCAGCACATTCTCCAGATCTCTCACCAATTGAAAACGTCTGGTCACTGGTGGACGAGCAACTGACTCGTCACAGTACGCCAGTCACTACTCTTGATGAACTGTGGTATGGTGTTGAAGCTGCATGGGCAGCTGTACCTGTACACGCCATCCAAGCTCTGTTTGGCTCAATGCCCAGGCGTATCAAGGCCGTTATTACGGCCAGAGGTGGTTGTTCTGGGTACTGATTTCTCAGGATCTATGCACCCAAATTGCGTGAAAATGTAATCACATGTCAGTTCTAGTATAATATATTTGTCCAATGAATACCCGTTTATCATCTGCATTTCTTCTTGATGTAGCAATTTTAATGGCCAGTAGTGTAACTGTCGAGTTCATCAGTGAACTGGGAGACTGACATCACACGATAATTCTTCACATGGTACTCCTTGCTGCTGTTAAAAATGTTTTTATATTTCACAGTGACGCAGTTGTTCATTTCGATTCTGACCGGTTGCATCGTAGCAAACGTAAATACGACGGCGTGCCGAAAAGTAACGTCTCCGAAATTTATAAGCGAAAACTCTTAGCTTCTTAAATAAAACGTCTATATGTTTATTTCTTAGCATAGTCACCCCGGCAACGAACACGTCTCCTAACGAGAGATCAGTTTGTTGACACCGTTACTTTATAATGTTTTACTTCGTTCACGGAGCAACAACCGCACCTTTGCTTGCTTCGCTTCGTCACTAAGTGAAGTCCTCGAAGGTGTTCTTTAAATTCTGGACACTTATGGAAACCGGATGGGGTCAAGTCGGGACTGTACGAAGGATGATCGATGACAGTGAACTCAAGGCGTCGAAGTGCGCAGATTGTTGCAGCGCTCGTGTGCGGCCTGTCATTGCCCTGCTGAAGGAGAGGGTTGTCCATGTGTGGAATTCGAAACTCCATTACAGAATGCTGATTCTCATGCACCAAATTAGTTACGTTACACACCGCCGTATCACACACTACAAATAAGGGACTTGTAGCGGCAGAGGTCAGCAAATATGCAGACATGAAGAATAACGATGTAGAATGTTAATGACGTTTGTCTTACTTAAAAAGCTTTAAGAGTTTTCACAAAAAAAAGTCGGAGGAATTACTTTTCAGCGTCCTCTCGTATATTTCTATGGCACCAAACAAAACATCAATGAAGCATTTGGCCTCCATTCTGAAAAACATGGAAAAGTAATACGGCATATATAGCTGTTTCTGTGAATGGAGTATTCGCGCTTCAATGTGAGCCAAACTGAACCACAGCAAAGGCTACATTACCAGACATTTACAGACTTCAAGCTAATGTACGTAAACACAGGCTGATCCTCATCTTTTTCACGATAAGAAACTTATGAAACTACCATCAGCAGCATAAGTTAGATGGATGTAGTCAGACGGTAAAGTTCTCTCGCTAAAAACAAAAAAAATGGAACGATGACATTTCAGAGCGTCATATCACAGCTACTGTGCGAAATAAAGAAGCGCCACTAAGTGCCAATTAAACAAATTCTCTGAAGTGTCACTAAATCAGAGAAGATTGCATGTTATTAAGTCACCTTCCTTTGAAGTTCTCGGCAAATTCCAACAACATCGATCCATACCTAATGAACTTCGAGTTAGCCAGAGCGAAACACGAGTTTCCTCTGTCAAATAGCGTACTCGCTAATGAGAACTTGCATACCAAAGTGTGACTGCCTCAGATAAGAAATGCTTTGTTTTCTTGTTAGAAGCTGGGAACTCCTTTCTTTTTAGTTTGCAACTCTTGCGTGGAGTATAATTACAAGACCTTCTCAGTTCTGAGTGAAACAATGTTATTGTACTAAGCTTGTAGACATAAGAGTTCAATATATTTCACATTTGGCGTACTTTAAGCGAAACATTCACAGTAACGCCGTTCTTGGATGTCTGAAGTTCATTTATTGCACATTAAAAGATAGCATGAAAAAATATATGCATTTCAGTCTCTCTTTCCTTCGCACAGCTGATAGAACAATTTGCAATATTCGTCTTCTGCCACAAGCTACGTTTGTCAAATATGAGACTTCTTAGTCATTCAGTAGTCTACCAAGGTTCGCGATTGGTAACAAATGTACCTACCAGAGTAGGTTACATAACTAAACTCCATTAAGAGTTGGAGCATTGTGAGAAAACTTTTAGAAAATAAAGCACAGCATGTTTCCCATGAAATCTGTTCGGTTCACATGGACGAATGCTGTAGGAGGTTTTAGGAGCTACCTCTCAACCAGTTACCTATAAATCTTCATGTTTCAAGCACTAGTCAAATAGATATTTCATTATGCCTTCATATTGGCTGGATACTGAGATGTCAAGTTACTTTCCCGAACACATACAGTGATAGCTTCAACATGTTTCTCAGAACGCAATTAAATACTGTAAGTGGAGCGATTGGTATTTCCTTGTTGACGACTTCATATTCCAGACACAAAAGTGTAGTGAATCTGAAATCTAAGTTCACATGACGGTTGAAGAGACCGGGAAATATATTCCTAGTAAGTGCGCGCAGTTACAACTTCCAAGAAAGTACTACGCCTCATTCATTGCCTGCTATTAACACCTACGCACAACTTCTACCGTCTTACACGGCGGAACATTCCGTTACGCTTCAGTAAATACGCACAATCCTATTAATGGGTAACTGCCAGCTTTTACAGCTGCACGCCACTGCTCTCTGCCTTGCCTTTGACATTGCACTTCCCAGAAATTTTCCGACACTGCTAGTTCGAGAGAGGGCGCAGGTTGAAAATGCAAACAGTTCAGGTGATAGCATCGATTCGCTTTTAAGAGCAGATTCTGGGCGACGCACCGTAAAATCGTGTGCTACAGAAGGATATTGTGAAAAAAAAAATGTACCGTATGCCTAGTGCTATTTCGAGCACTATTCATTCCCCTGTTCCATTCGCAGACGGAGCGAGGGAAAGACGACTGACTGCGGTAAGAGCCCCAATTTTTCTTATCTTGTCTTCGCAGCCCTTACGCGAAAAGTACTTTGGCGGCAGTAGGTAACGTTCCTCTTATTTTAGACAACATACTGCTTACTGTTTTTAAGATGATGTTGGGAAGCTACAGTTAACAAGAATAATTCGCTTTCTTTAGCAGGAATGTAGAATGCTACAGCGACGAATAAGCAGCGGCTCACACGTACGGAAGAAACGCAGCGACACTGGCCAATCCAATGGCACTGAAGTACACCAGCGGTATCAGGAGCTCCGAGTAAGTCCCGAGAGCGATTCTGAGTGACTGAGGTTCCACCAACATTTATGAGCGAAGCTAATACACTTTGTTTATCAAATATTAATTGTTAGAGTCCACTTTCGGCACGTTAATTGTTGGGGGGGGGGGGGGGGGCTAAAGTATATTTAAAGCTTTGCTACTATAATGCCATTATGCAGTAAACTATTTATATCAGGAAACAAATGACAATTATTGTTCTACCGACAACGTATGAACAGTTCCGAAGTTGTACGAAGTCTACTAAAGATTTCTGTACCGTGCCAATCTCTTCAGTCTGCATCAGGATACAATCCAGATCTCTTCACTGTGTCGCCAGTGCTCTCAATTTTCCGTATTTTGATGTTGTATGCATCAGGGTGTTTCATTGTGAATTATTTTATTGTGTTTCTTAATAAATGCACCATCATGGCATGCCCGATTTAATTTAAAGTAGATTAGCTACCTGCATATTTATTTATAGTCACACATTTACGCTGTTTGCGTTACCGAACGACTCAACTGCGCTACGACAACTGCTTCAAGGGACTACATTAGCGAGCACAGGAGATAAAACGGAAAGGGAACGATTGTAAGCGTCGATTCACTCAGTCCATCCACGAAATGGTTATCTTAACTTTTGCATTCTCGAATGGGAAGGAATGACCAGTTGCACTGTACATCGCATACAATCAGGTGACAGTACTCATGGGATACCTTCTAATATCGTGTAGCGCAGCAGCTAGACGTGGCATGGACTCAACAAGTCTTTGGAAGTCCCCTGTACAAATACTGAGCCATGCTGTCTCTACAGCCGTTCATAATTGAGAAAATGTTACTGGTGCAGAATTTTGTGCGCGTACTGACCTCTCCATTATGTCCGATAAATGTTCGATGGGATTCGTGTCGGACAATCTGGGTGGTCAAATCATTTCTCGAATTGTCCAGAACGTTCTTCAAACCAATGTCGAACAACTGTGGCCTGGTGACATGGCACACTGTCATCCATAAAAGTTCTATCGTTGCTTGGAAATATGAAGTCCATGAATGGTTCCAGTTGGTCTCCATGTAGCCGAACATAATCATTTCGAGTCAATGATTCGTTCAGTTGGGCCAGAGGATCCTGTCTATTCCATGTAAACACAGCCCACACCATTACGGAACCACGTCCAGCTTGCACAGTGCCTTGTGGACAACTTGGGTCCATGGCCTCGTGGGGTCTGCGCCACACTCGAACCCTACCATCAGCTCTTACCAATTCAAATCGGAGCTTATGTGACCAGGCTACGGTTTTCCAGTCGTCTAGGGTGAAACCGATATGGTCACGAACCCAAGAGACAGGCTACAATCGATGTCGTGTTGTTCGCGAAGGCACTCGTGTCGGTCGTCTGCTGCCATAACTCATGAACTGCACATTCCGCCGCACCATCCTAACGGATACGATCGTCGTACGTCCCACACTGATTTCTCTGGCTATTTCACGCGGTGTTGCTTGTCTACTAGCGCTGACAATTTTACGCAAATGGCGCTGCTTTCGGTGACTGGGTAATGGCCGTCGGTTACTGCGTTGTCCTTAGTGAGAGGTAATGCCTAAAATTTGGTATTCTCGGCACACTCTTGACACTGTGGATCTCGGAATATTGAATTTCCCAATGATTTCTGAAATGGACGGTCCCATGCGTCTATCTCCCGACTTCCATTCCGTGTTCAAAGTCTTCATTCCCGTTGTGCGGCCATCATCACGATGGAAACATTTTCACATGAACTACATCTGCACAAATGACAGCACCGCCAGCGCACTGCACTTTTCTACTTTGTGTACCCGATTCTACCGGCATCTGTATACGTTTATATCGCTATCATATGACTGTTGTCGCCTCAGTGTATAAAACTTTCTGAGGTCTCGTGGCTATACTGAGAAATATCTATGGAGGTTTAATACCATGGTGAATTTTTCAAGAAAAATCGTTCTTCAGTCAGCTGCAAACGGCTGTTCTCTAAATTTTGTCAAAAGTGTTTCACGAAAAGAACGTTGTCTTCCCTCCAGAAATTCCTATTTGTATTCACGAAGCGTCTCCGTAATTCCGACGTGTTGATCAAACCTACCACTAACAAATTTAGCAGCACCCATTTTATTTGCTTCAATGTCTTCCTTTAATTCGATCTGGTGGTGATCACTCGAGCAGTATAGATGAACTATACGTACCTAAAATTTTCCCAATAAACCGAAGTCAGCCATTCATCTTCCCTATTAACGTCCGTATGTGGTCGTTGAATTTCTCACGGCTTTGCAACGTTACGCCTAGATGTTAAATCAACGTGACTGTGTGAAGCAGCCTATCACTAATACCAAACACAAATATTGCAGGATTTTTCCCGACTCATCTGCATTAACTTACCTTTTTATTACATTCGGAGGAAGCTGCCATCCATCATACGAGCTAGAAATTTTGTCTATGTATACCTGTACAGTTACTCAACAACGACACCTTCCGTACACCACAGCATCATCTACAAACAGCCGTAGATTGCCACTCATCCTGTCCTTCAGATCATTTATGTACATAGAAGATATGAGTGGCCCTATCACAATTCCCTGGGATCCTCCTGACGATACCTTTGTCTTTACGAACTCTCACTGAAGAGGACACCGTACTTAAGAAGTCTTCGAGCCACTCACATATCTGGGAACCTATTCAGTATGCTCGTACCTTTAACATCCTGCAGTGGGGCACTGTGTCAAACGCTTCCCGGAAATCTAGACATATGGGACTGCCCGTTGCCCTTCATCCATTGCGTGGAGAATATCGTGTGAGGAAAGGGCAAGCTCAGTTTCGCATGAGCGATGCATTCTAAATTCCTGTTCATTTGTGGACAGCAGCTCCTCCGTCTCAAGGAAATTTATTACAGTCGAACTGAGAACATGTTCAAGAACTCTGCAGCGAATCTATGTTAAGGTTATTGGTCCGTAGTTTTGAGGTTCGGTTCTTTTACCCTTCTTATACACAGGAGTAACCTGTATTCCTTTTATTTTTCCTTAGTAGCGTGAGAGTTTGCGCGAGGCGAGATAAACGCACGCAAGAGGCCAATGCCGTTTGTCAGGGCAGTCTGCGGGCCACGGACGGGCTGGGCGCGACCTGTCACTCGGCTGCGCTCGGTCCTTCTCGGAAGTATCCAGAACAGCGCTACATTTCATTTAGCACGGCGGTGCGGTATTGTTCGCTCGGTACAACTCTCTCAGTTCGACAAAATCGTGCTGTCAGCGCCGTTTAACCTTCGCTATTTTTTCGTGGGATGAAGGACGTTCGCAGGTCCAGTGCCCGTTTGTGCAAAACGGGGCAGTCCATCGATCTATCGTCACAATCCTTTAAAACGAATGGAAATGACAGAAACGAAGGGATGAGTATTCTCAATTCCCATAAGCGACTATTACTGTATATTTGCAGTATTCTCAATTCCCATAAGCGACTAGTACTGCATATTTGCTATGAGACAATATTACTTTACCCTGCAGAAAGAATTTAAAAATTTAGTTGACAACGAAAGAGCGAAAAGAATACAACGATCGATAGATGAGATTCATTGTTCTATACATCAAAAAGCACTTTGTGCTAAATTTGCAGGCAGGAGCACGCGAAGAGATCGCTGGTACCAACAGCCGAACACGTTTAATTGACAGTTGCAACAGTTTTCAATGGAACTGAATGAAGTGTACGGAGACTTCGTGTACTACTGTAAAGTACGTCGGTTATGTCAGGGGACACGCCTGTAATGAATTTTCAGTTTAAAAGTCGCTGTTGTTAAATTTATAGAGGAAAAAGGAGTGTAGGAATATAAATCAGAACATCTGCAACAGAGTACAGACTTTATATTTTAAGTTGACTTGACTGCACACTGCCCATAGTAAGATATTGCAAGGTAACTTCTTTTTGATTTGATGGGGATGCTTTTAAAAAGAAAACCATGTGTAAAAGGGACACATTTTGAGAAAGACAGTTCAATTCCCTAAGCTCATTGGCTTTGGAGGGGTCAGGGATTTTCTCTGCCTCGTGATGACTGGGTGTTGTGTGATGTCCCTAGGTTAGTTAGGTTTAAGTAGTTCTAAGTTCTAGGGGACTGATGACCATAGATGTCAAGTCCCATAGTGCTCAGAGCCATTTCAGCCATTGGCTTTGGAAAAAACGCGAGATTTGAAGAAGTCATTGTGGTCCCGAAAGAATTACAAGGATAGTTTTATAAAGGTTCTGACGACACTATCAACCTTATATCTGTTTCTGAGCTTTTTTGGACACTGTTTGCTGTTTCAGTTGAAACCGCTCCTGTGCATGTGCAGATGTAACTGACTGACCTGCAAGATGATTCCAGTTTGAATGACAAATCTTTTTACGATAAAACTGTCCAGAACGTCTACATTACTTTCCTGAGATAGAGTTTGAATGTCTCTATGAGGGTGCAAAAGTGCTGCAATATTTCGATCGCTATATTCGTCTGAAAGACTTTTTCGATTCTGAAAGCAAATAAGTCTGGATTATGTGACAACTTGAGTGCGAAACTCCCTGTGATATTGCCTGCGTGTGTCCATAGGCCGGCAGTTTACACTAGGTAAAAATTGTATTATTTCTTTAGCTCGCCAAAAATAAATAATACCGAAAATTTGTTTTTGTGACCTATGTTGTTGAGAAATATGAAACACAGAATCCAGTAGCATGCAGTGTGCCTGTACCGAGATTTAAATGTGGCGCGTTCGCAGTTTCCCCTCTTCCCGTTCCTCGCGCGCAGACAGGGTGGCGGTGGGGACAATGTGAACCTGAAGCTGACCACTTTGATACTGGTTCCTCGAGCACGCCGTCACTGCCGTAGACTACGCTTTGAAAAACCGAATTGGGATTCCATCCGCACCTGGTCACTTACATGTTTCGCTTATCTACGCCAGAGATGCCCATTACTATGTCCTCCATTACGGAACCAGATCCTCCACTCTGTCAAGTACTGGGTGCCCTAAGCACTTTCTCATGGCAAATACGATTCGCATTTATTTATTCGACAGTTCTGCTCCTTCCATCAAACATCCCACGTAGGGATCATGAGAATATGTGTTGAGGGCGCGTGTCGAGTGATACACAAACTCATTTTTCCCTCGTTCGATATCAGAATTAAATACTGCGGAAAATCGTTAATATTGACACGAAGTGCCCTTCTGACTCCACTATAGAGTGGCTCACCGAGTAACTACGTAGACGTAGAAATGATTTAGATAACGAAAATCTGAATCACGATGGGCGGATGGGGATTTGATCCAGTATCATATTGAGTGTAAGTGCAGTTCTTAAGCAATGCGCCACTTCCCTCTGTAACCGAGTCATAAAATCAATACATTTACTAGAGCTGTCGTTTGTCGGGATCAGAGTAGTGGAAACAGAACAGCGTATGATGTCGTTGTACAGGGTGATTCCGTGATGATGTTACAAATTTTCAAGGATGATGGAAATGGTAAATGTATAAATTTGAGGTAAGCAACACTGATCCGGAAACGACCGACTCAAAAATGTGTGTGTGAATTTCTAAGGGGCCAAACTGCTTAGGTCACCGCTCTTGACTATTACTGTGCGACCGATGTCAATGAATACTTTTACTCAGAATGGAAAGCAATGTACTTGGAAACTATTGAGATTGTATCTACCAGTTTACTTGAGGAGTCAACTAAATTTCCAGCAGCGATTATATTTACACGTGGCCAACAATACTTATCGCAGAGTTTGTAACGAAGGTGCGTAAGTGCCACAGAAGTCATGTAATATCTCTAGCAAGAGACAATTGATAGTAAAAGAATGGACATGTGGGGTTTTAGTAATAAATGATAGTTCGGACGAACGTTTCTAAAGAGCGCTTGAAAATGATTCCCGGACGTCCAGCTGAGCCAATTCAAACAGAAGGCCAATTTGACACTCTTGTTAGTCCTACTGACATTATTTACTTCTGAACTATTCTTGGTAGTTTAGAACATAAATTGCCTACTCTGCTTGGGACATAATGGGTACGGCAAGAAAGGAAGAATGAATTGATTGTTTGTGTTAATAACGAACATCCTCCTTTACCTCCTCTGCATTACTGCAGATGACGTGTCACTGAGCACATTTGTTCTGTGCATGCAGTACACGTGAGGCGCCTAGTTGTTTCCACTGCACTGTGTGGAATACGAAGGTTCTGTTATAGTTTACTAACCTGCTGTCTTTAAGTTGATGTCCCCAGCGCAGAAAACAGCACGCAGGTCGTAGGTTCTGTATCTTGAGGCTGAAACTGACTTTTAGCGAGGTTCTGTTCTGAAATAATGTATCACTTCTTTGGGATGCCACTCGCGATTTTAATATAGCCACAAGAGAAGACTACATGATCTTAATACAACACCTTCTGATACAGCAAAGTACATGATCAAACACAATGTTTACGAAAATGTATCTTTACACTATTTGTGGCACGTGTCTGTGTCTCATGACTACCGGAGTGAATCTTTTAATACTGAATACTGGAAAACAGCCACAGACAACATGACTGTACATCTCGACTGCCTAATCCAGAGTGACCAACAGCCCGAAACACTACTACGCGCGCCATACCAGAAAAGGCGCGAACCGAACGCTTCCGAAGTGATTCGTCTGTAATTTCGTCAGTCTTTTGCTTTTGATTTAAATTGTTTTTAATAATTCTAAAATGACTGATTGATAGTCAGCTGTTGAGAGATATTTATATGAAAAAGTGAAGTCAAAAAAAAAATGGTTCAAATGGCTCTGAGCACTATGGGACTTTACATCTGTGGTCATCAGTCCCCTAGAACTTAGAACTACTTAAACCTAACTAACCTAAGGACATCACACACAGCCATGCCCGAGGCAGGATTCGAACCTGCGACCGTAGCAGTCCCGCGGTTCCGGACTAAGCGCCTGAACCGCTAGACCACCGCGGCCGGCAAAGTGAAGTCATTCCAATGAGTAGTTGAACTAATAATAATAACTATACTTTAACGTTTTGGCTCCCTTGCTCCGAACACAGCAGCCAATCACCGAGCAGTAGCATTGTCCAGGCGGTCTTTCTCGCGGGAATGGTACCGAATCTAAAGTCTGTCACAGGTACCTCACACCACATTTCGTCATCTATATACTTATTGCATCTCCACTGCTATGGGAACAGCTTCTTGGAGCCTAATATGATGGCTGACTAAGCCAGAAATAGTACATGGGTTCCACTTAAGACTGAACGAAGTCACATCTGAAAAAACCAAACTGTCATTTTCTTAACTACGTTTGGGGAAAATGAGTGAACTTGTGAACAGTTCGTTGTCTGGAACAAAATATGGTTCCCTCGATAACGACTTTAACATTATTCAGGATTTTTCGCTACTGTAAGATAACAGGGCGCGAATGATAATTGCGAGGGAAGCACGTCTTGTGGAGGAAACGACGCGAGGCCACGGGAGGTGGCTGCGTCGTCCGGCGCCCTTGGCTCAGCCACCTCCTGAAATTACATCCTTGCCGGACACTCTAACAATATCGTATTATACTTCACGACAACTTTTGTTCTCATGCCACGTTCACGAAATATACGTGAGGTCCGCGCATTTACATTCTTCTTTTCTCCAACCATTCCACAGGTGTAAAAAGTGGAAAATGCGCAGTAATTTATGACTGCCATCATTCTGTGTTTGGAAGGAAAATAATATTGTAATGTCCGAGAGACGATAATGTCATTACAGGGTGTCACACGCTCAGGTTGGATATCAATAGGTAAGGAAATCGGCTGTGGCTTTGCTGATCGAACTACGCCAATATACGATCGAATTTATTAAGTAAAGTCGTGGAAAACGTAAACCGGGAAGGGCGAACGGGGAATATGGATTCATGGAGTGATGAACTGGACCCCATTACAAAATCTCTAAAAGGCATCTTTGCAACATGTAAGAAGGACGAACGTCTTCTAGCACCGTGTATTATTATGTATCTCCAACTGTGCAACTATGTGAAATTCGGTAGCAAATTATTAATTCAGGTTTGTTGCAATAACGACGATGGAAATACTGGACAACTTTGCGACAGAAATTTGTGACATGCTACATACTGGCTAACACAAATAGATACAGTAAAAGACTGAAATGAATTGATGCAGATCAAGAAACTTCGGGTACATGGTTTACGTACGTCAGATGATGTAACTAGTCTTGAGACATTGTAATATAAACATCTCTTCAAGGACTTCTGCACAGCGAAATCTGATAAACCTGTGAAAACAAGTCTCGTGGGTCTGTTCAGCCACTGGTCCGAAGTCAGCCATCCCTGTGACACTACAGACTTGGCCTTTAATAGTTTGTCTATTTCCACCTGCCGTAGCGTTTTCTGCTCTTGAAAGATCAGTGGATGCGCAACCACAATGAAACGCTGCCAGAGCGTCCTAAGACGACCAATAAACTTCGTCTGATACTTTTCCGCGTTTTTATAATAATTCTCACCGCTCTGTTGTGTGTTGACATAAGGAAAGGGTTGACCTGGGCTTGTAAACACACATGTATGGAAAACTACCTTGAAGCCGTATCCATCCACGCGTGTGACCCATTGTTTACATTTAGTCCAACTGTGTGATAGGAGCTACATCTGCAGTTTCGCTAAATCACTTCGCATGAAAGCAAGGCAGTGGCCAATGTCCTGCCATATTTTTGTTCGACTGAGATTTTACTCTGGATGTAATAACCCCATTGCAAACGAGATGTTGTTAAAATTTTCTTTTATTTCCTTGGAAGACTTGGCTCAACTCATACTTCATAAACGAAGCACTCAACACAATAAGGGAGTCAGTTGAGATATAATAGCGCAGCACGATCGCAATTGACTGCTCTAGCTTCTGAAACGGTCTAGTAAGACAGAAATTTGCTGCTTCTTTCGTGCATTTCACCAAATTGTCACAATGTATTTTCATTTTTACTTGGTCTCCATTCTCGTTTATTCCATGCTTTTCATCCGTCTGCTCAGTCAATTTTACATGTTAGGTTGCGCCGTATCAGCTTGAGGCGCTATATTTAAATCAGTGAAAGGCACTAATGACGTCAGTGTGCAGCCGAGACACGTTATCGAAATACATCACTGGAATAACAAACTGCCTCTTTCCTGCTTCTTATCAAAAATGTTACAGGCTTCCACGAGAACATACACTACTGGCCATTAAAATTGCTACTCCAAGAAGAAATGCAGATGATAAACGGGTATTCACTGGACAAGTATATTATACTAGAACTGACTTGTGATTACATTTTCACGCAATTTGGGTGCACAGATCCTGAGAAATCAGTACCCAGAACAACCACATCGGCCGTAATAACGGCAAAGATGGTGACTGTTCGACCCAGAGAAAAAACAACCAACACAGTCATGTGTGTACGTATTAAGGAACGGTATCGAACATAGGGTGTAGCTGATACAAGTGCAGACATTTTATGTGTGGTACCTTGCCACATGTGCTTAGAGGTATTAACTAACATACGACTTCCCACGGCTATAATTATTTTTTTTATTTTCTGACAATTGTCGTAATGGAGTTTGAGTATAATACAAGTTAAATGTTTATTTGACACTACAATAGTGAAGCCATAGTCACAGTACCCAAAATTTTTCTTTAAAAAAAAAGGGGTTATATTTTCGGTTTCAACGAACTAGGTCGTCATTGTCAAATGTAAAACATCAGTTGGAGAATATACAATGGGAATTGTCACCATACATCTGACAAAAATTACGAAAAATAATGAGACCAGGCAACCGAGGCAATTGTGGCACAACCAGGTCGCTACAAGTTATGCCCATGCTTGCCCAACCGTTCATTCCATGTCCTAATGCACCAGGGTGGTTTTAAAAGTTCTCGGAATTACCACGACAGATCAGCGCTAGCACAACGAGTTGTTCACGTGATATTCATTGGACTGTTGCCTGTAAACACATCCCACGTCTGAGCTCTTTGAAGAGAGCTGTGGCTGTGAAGTTCCCGCGTAGTGATTTGCGAAGATGGAAAAGATAGAGATTCGAGCAGTGATTAAGTACTTCGTAACGAAAGGTATGAAAGCAAAAGACATCCATGCCGATTTCCAGAATACAATGGGGGACTTTGCTCCTTCATATTCAGCTGTTACCAAGTGGACAAATGAATTTCAATTTGGTCGGGAGAGCTTAGATTATGATCCGCGCAGTGGTCGGCCAAGACGTGTCACTACTCCATAAATAATTGCGAAAGTGCACAAAATGGTCATGGAGGATCGCCGCTTGAAAGTGCGCGAAACTGCTCACACTAGGGTATATCACATTTTAACTGAAGAATTAGAAATGAAAAAATTATCTGCAAGATGGGTGCCGCGACTCTTGACGCTGGATCAAAAACGCATGAGAATGGACATATCGGAACAATGTTTGGCTTGTTTTAGGAGAAACGAACAAAATTTTTTGCGCCGGGTTGTGACCACAGATGAAACTTGGGTGCGCTACTATACCCCAGAGACAAAACAACGGTCAAAACAGTGGAAACATGCTGATTCTCCGTCATCAAGACAATTCCTTCGGTGGTAGAGGTCATGGCATCAGTGTTCTGGGATGCGAAGAGGATTCTGTTTCCAGATATCTCCCCGTTGGGCAAACAATTACTGGAGAACACAATACTAATCTTCCGGACAAATTGTAACAAAAGATACGCGAAAAAAGGCCAGGTTTATCAAGGAAGAAAGTCATCTTCGCCACCCGTGTGGCAGAGCGGTTCTAGGCGCTTCAGTCTGGAACCGCGCGACCGCTACGGTCGCAGGTTCGAATCCTGCCTCGAGCATGGATGTCTGTGATGTCCTTAGGTTAGTTAGGTTTAAGTAGTTCTAAGTTCTAGGGGACTGATGACCCCAGATGTTAAGTCCCATAGTGCTCAGAGCCATTTGAAACAGTTTTTTCAAAGTCATCTTCCATGACGACAATGCGCGCCCGCACACATGTGCCGTCACCATGGCAAAATTACGCAACACTAAGGTATGAATTGTTGCAACACCCGCCTTATTCACCTGATATGGCTCCGTCAGACTTCCATCTCTTCCCAAAACTGAAAATTTTTCTGACGAAGATTCACTTCAAACGAAGAATTGACAGCCGGAGTAGACAACTATTTTGCAGGCCTGGAGTAAACTCATTTTCGAGATGGGATCGAGGCACTAGAACATCATTGGACCAAGCGCATTAATCTACAAGGAGACTACATTGAAAAATAAAAAAAAGTTTCAGTGACGTAATCACTTTTTTCTATTCAGTTCCAAGAACTTTTCAAATCACCCTCGTAGTAGAGGTAAAAATTATACCACGGTAAAAATTGCCAAAGATTATTGCAATGTTTCCTCCTGTGACAACGATCGTTCGGCTAATATAAATTCACAAATCGTAAGTGTATCAGGCACAGCTACCTTCCTTACGGAATGCAACAAACAACTTTACTACGAGATTCTTTTTACTGAACATAATTTTGACATAATTGTCGTAAAGGAGTGACGATAATATAAGTTAAATGTTTATTTGTCACTACAACAGTGAAGCCACAATCACAGTACATAAAATTTTTCTTTTTTTAAAAAAAGGGGGTTACATTACCGGTATGTATGGTCCCAATTCCCATTATATATTCTCCAACTAATGTTTCACATTTGACAATGACGACGTAGTTCGTTCTATCGGCGGCTGCCGTGCGGTTGTGATTTACGACGGACAACGCCGAACATGTTCCGGTTGTGGCAAAGGAGGCCAGGTCCGTAATGAGTGCTTGCAACGCTGCATCACACAACTACGGCACGACGATACGAACACCGACAGAACCACAACCACCCTTCCAATCACCTATACGGCGACACTGCACGTCCAGCCCTCACAAGACGCCGTTCATGGACCGATACACCCGGAGGCGTCCCAGCACCTTGACACCGGCAATGCCGCCCGTGAACATGACCCACAGCCGGACACACCCGCGCTAGAAGATCACAAGCATACCAGCGAGAGTGTTATGGCGACTGAAGACCGCATCATAGCACCCGCGGCTTTTGTACCGGAACGATGTGAATCTCTCCCTTCCTCAGACACCGAATCTCATTGCCGGAAGGAAAAGTCGCCCAAACGACGAAAAAAACGCCGCACGACATTTAAGCCCCCTCCGCAGGACGAAGAGATGGCACATAATTCTGACGGCGTACACGATAACTCTTACTCCTCTGCCACGGAGACGCGTTATCCACAAGACGGTGAGCCGTCCAACAGGGATCGTGGGTAAGCCCAGCGCCCAGCATCACCAACGCAATTGAGCCGACTCGGCCAGCGCTGCCACCTCTCACCGATAGCAAAACTGACTGACATTTTTCATGGGCGGATGACACGGATTTCCACCTCCATCTGATGCGGTAATGAGATCTGTTCCTCCGTTAGACCAACACTAAAATGGGGGATGTTTCTACGACGACTCCTGCGACTTCTATGGACTTCCAGAATCCACCACGACAATCTTCACCAGCTACGAACCTATCGACAGCACGGATACCCCATCAGGCGTACCGAATAGCTACTATCAGTCCTAATAATATCGGCTCCCACGTTAAACTTCAACTGCTCCGTAACACGCTAAGAGCAGCGGACATCGACATCGCCCTGTTACAAGAACTGACGACGGCAACTTGGTCCGGGTGTTATGGATACGAAACATACGCCACCCCTGCAGCAATGGAACACACAACGCAGCCATCCTCCTCCGAGAAGGGATTGCAGTTTCCGATGTCGCATCTCTCCCAACGGCGCGAGGGGTGGCCATAACAGTTGAAGGAATCAAAATCATAAATCTCTACGCCCCATCGGGCACAGATAAACGGAGGGATCGCTCTCAGTTCTACATATCACGCCTTTATTCCTCGGAAGATACGATCATCTCATCGTAGGTGGAGATTTCAATTGTGTTCTCGAGCGTACAGACCAATACCCTCATTTCACCACATGTCCGGAACTTCGCTTCCTCGTCCGCCACCTACGTCTCCTCGACACTTGGAGAGTGGTACACGGCGACCGCCCGGGGCATACACACATCACGAGCCACTCCGCCAGCCGACTCGATAGAATATACATCTCTGACTCTCTAAAATTCGTTCTCCTCGACGCGGAACGTTGGCCGTCTGCCTTTTCGGATCATGGCATCTACATCTGCACCATGAACCTACGTAGGCACTCTATATGGCGCAGTGCAGGACCTTGGAAACTCAGCGTCACGCTACTGCGGGACCCTGAATGTCGACAACAGGTCACCGACACGTGGCACACTTGTGTTCAACGCATCATGCGTTACGAGACCACACTGCAGTGGTGGTTACTGTGCGCCAAACCGGCCATCCGACGCACCTTGACACACTATGGCAGAGCCAAAGCCAGGTGGAATCATCACACAACAGATTTCTACTATAGCGCTCTACGCAAGCTCAAGGATCATCCTCCATCCCCGGATCGTCTAAAAGAAGCTCAATGCATCAAGGCAAAGGTCATGCCGTGTAGAGGGAGCCATTGTACGAGCACGCAGCCAAGATAGGATTAACGGTGAAGAACCTTCTATGCATCATATTGTTCAAAATGTTCGTCTACGCCGACAGGCTTTAATGACAACTTTAGACCTACCTGATGGACGACGGCTGACTTCTAAAGCTACCATTGCGGATGCCTTCACAACGCACTATAGACTTTTCTATGAAGATGTACCTGCCGGTGCAGAGGCCATTGCTGAGGTTGCCCAGGTGATACTATGTACACTAAACGCCGCAGCTGCAACCCTCCTGACTGCGGAAGTGACTACCGACGACATCCATGGCGCTTTGGCCAAAGGATCACTGAATCGTGGTTTACCTCTCGAATTTTACAGAACCTTCCAAGATTTGATGTTGCCACGATGGAGAGACATGTACTGGGCAGTTTTGTCCGGCACGGCGATCCCGCCACCAATGTTCATGGAAGGCTTACTCGTACCAGTCCCGAAACTTGCAGGAGGAACACGACTCGGCATTTATCGGCCGATCACGTTACTCAATTTCGACTTCAAGATTTCCACACGCCTTCTAGCAGTGCGACTCAAACATGTCTTACGAGACATTGTTTCCCACGAACAGACATCCTTAGGCGGCGATCGTAATATACAGACAGCCCTCAGTGAATATCGAGAAGTGATCGCTGTGGCAACGCGCTCGCGACTGCCAGGCGCTTTAATCTCCATAGACTTCAAACAAGCGTTTGACCGCGTCAATCATTCATTCTTCAACGCAGTGATGGACCGAATGGTGATTCCCCCGACGTTCATCCAAGTGATTATGCGGCTCCTTCGTGGGGCAACGTCCAGGCTTCTCGTCAACGGCAGACTTACAGAACCTATATGGACTGAACGCTCAGTACGGCAGGGCTGCCCATTGTCGACGGTGCTTTAAGCCATTGCGATGGAACCATTTATTTGCGGATTACGGCGACGTTCGACAGGTATTCCACTCCGGGATCATGTGCTCCACTGCCGAGCCTATGCGGACGACTTGGCCCTCGTCGTACTTTCAGCGGCCGACGTACAAGCTGCGATGCAGTGGATTACCCGTTACAGTGCAGGGACGGGGAGCGCTATGAACGTCGCAAAATCGTGCGCCATGAAGATCGGCCGCGGCCTTCCCGCAGACAGCGTAGCCCCTTGTCAAATGGTGAACACCCTTCGCTGGTTGGTGTACACGCGAGACATTCGCCGCACCTCGGCGATCAATTTTCGGGCGCTACTGCAACGCATCCGGGCCAACACACAAAATCACATACTATGCCCGCTGAATATGTGCCAGAGTGTCACCTTCGTCAATACCCATATGGCAGCCCGGATACCCCATATCGCGCAGATTCTGCGCGTCACTGCGACAATGGCAGCCAGATTACAGGCAGCTTTCGGGTATTTTATATGTTGTGGACACCTTCGAAGTCCAGTATGAAGCTCTCACCTTACCGAAGCGGGATGGTGGCCTCGATCTGATTAATGTGAGAGCCAGGACTACGGCACTTTACACCGATACTATGCACCGGTTGTGGAAAAGACAAAATGCTAGTTTTACTGGATGCTGACCACCGATCTCGCATCTGTTTCTAGACACCCACCAACGTCTCTGGCACACATCCTACCTCCGATGTCGCATGTCGGCCGTTTCTTTTCGGAATTCAATTACATATGCACCGAGCTCCCCAGGACCAGGAAGACGACCGCCCGCGACATCTACCGCCTTCTCCGAAAGTCCCCACCCCTAAACCCCGCCGAAACACGTCATCCCCAGGTTTCATGGCCTACAGTTTGGAAAACGATCCACCAACCATATCACACCACTGACACCACCGCGACGTGGTACCTTCTCGTCAACGGCAAGTATACTACAAGACAGAAACTGCAACGCATCGCGCTGGTGGACTCACCCCTGTGCCTCAAGTGCAATGTCGAAGATACAGATTTACATCGTTTTGAGTGTGGGCCAGCAGCATATGTCTGGACCCTCGTACAGAAGATTGTGGCTTTCTACCTCCGAGTACCAAAACATCACGTTTCTCCTACCATGATGATATATCCCGACACGACCTGCTTTCCATTGTCTAAGTGGCACGCCATCACATAGATCAGTGGCATGGCTATCAACTACCTCTTCCGGGACGACATCGTCGATCCGGTAGACTTTTGGACACGCCTCTAAGTACATCACCACACCCTTCGCCGACATCGACACTATCGGGCCACATTCGCGAAATATTTACAGAGTATTTTCGCCAACCCGCCTCAGGGCTGGAATCTCAGCGAAACGTGCCAGCCAAGACAGGACGATACCACGTTCCCCTTCTAATGGTCAATGATAGAATGCACGTTGTTCTGATGGCGCGTCAAAGTTGAGCAAGGCGCGGAAAGTAGACTGTTCCTAATTTCTTTCACATGTTTATCCTCTTCACGCATAGCTCTCTATCTTCAGCCTATTTGTTTTCTTTCTACTGTGCACAAAAAAAGATGGGTTGCTGCTGATGGTGAGACTGTATACTCATTTACGTTTAAAAAAAAGGATGTTGCGAAAGTGTAGCCTACCTATTTATGTTTTACGTTTTCAAGGAATATTGTGTTTTTTTATGAAGAAATCGTCTTTTATTTTCATACACTAGGGGTTCTTATTTGATTTCTCATTACCTGCAACTTTTTGCTCATGTAATACGTATTTGTTCCCTTTATAAAAAAAAAGTCGGTAGAGTACTTGCCCACGAAAGGCAAGGGTCCCGAGTTCGAGTCCCGGTCCGGTACACACTTTTAATCTGACAGGAAGTTTCATATCAGCGTACACTCCACTGCAGAGTGAAAACTTTATTCTGGAGACAGAAATTTATATTCAACGAAAAAACAACTTCCTCTTTTTCATACATACTTCCTCGATACTGCCAGTCTACATTTTATATCCAACCCACTTTTGCCATCATCAGTTATTTTCTACCCAGATAACAAAACATCACTTTTATTCTGTAACTTATCAATCTAATTCTTTCCGAATCGACTGATATGATTCGGCTACGATCATTACCCTTGTTTTACTTTTGTCGGCATTCACCTTATATCCCCATTTCCAGACACTATTCATTTCGTTCAACTCATCTTGAAAGACCTTTGCTGCCTTAGAGAATTCTAATGCCAACTAGGAGACATCGGAAAGTTTCAGACTGATTACGTAATGATAAGACACAGATTTAGAAACCAGATGTTAAATTGTAACACATTTACAGGGGGAGGTGTGGGCCCTAGTTCATCGGTCCTGAACTGCAGATTAAAAATCAGAAAATTATTAAAGGGTAGGAAATAAAAGAGATGTGACTTCGTTGCAATGAAAGATCCAGATGATGTTCAATTTCGAAGCGAACAGTGGGCGACGATTAGCTGAAACAGGGGAAAGAATACAACAGACGACAAATTTGTAGCTTTGAGAGAAGAAATTGCGAAGGCAGTTAGGGATCAAACAAGAGAAACCAGAAGACCTAGTAAAAAATCTCGGATAGAAAGGAGAAAATATAAAAATGCATCGAATGAAGCAGGTAAAAGGGAATAAAAAAGTCTAAAAAAGATTTAAAAAACGTAGTGCGTTCCGCCGAAAGCTGCTGTATATTTTTACAAAATGTGATTGACAGAAATTGCCAAATGGCCTTTTACCTAACACGCCAATATAATCTTACATGACTGTCTTGATACTGTTCCCAATTGGTCTTATATAATCGTTGCGCGATAATAATAGAAATGACCTTGGAACACACGCTTCTATCGCCTGCTTTCCACGATTTTTTTTATTTCAAAACGATCAAGGTTTCAGGTTACTGCTTGCTGCCTGCTCCGACATACATCGGAGTGCTGTATGACCATGTTTTAATACCACAATAATCGGGACTGGCCTAATAAAACGAAACGTAGGTCGTACAAAAATAAAAATTGGTAGAATATAAGCAACATAAAAGTGCCTACAGTCTAATTATAACATTGTCGCGCAAAGTATTATTATTATGTTGTTAACATTATAACGAAAAACGCTGTGGCACCAAGGGGTTTAGTTATTGTACTGAAAGAATATTTTGTTAGTAAGACGTCGAGTGTGAAATGGCATTATTAGACATAGATGTACGTCGATGTGAAAGTTCTGACTCAAGCGTTTTAAACTTGTGTTTGAGGGATTCTAAACAAACCTGTTGAAATCCGAAGACGGAAATTTAATTTCAAAGTATTTGTACGTATTAATAAAAATGGTTCAAATGGCTCTGAGCACTATGCGACTTAACTTCTGAGGTCATCAGTCGCCTAGAACTTAGAACTAATTAAACCTAACTAACCTAAGGACATCACACACATCCATGCCCGAGGCAGGATTCGAACCTGCGACCGTAGCGGTCGCTCGGTTCCAGACTGTAGCGCCTAGAATCGCACGGCCACTCCGGCCGGCGTTGACACAGTCCGTTGCAGTTGTAATTAATCGTATTAATAATCGCGATTTACAGACAATTGTGTATTTCTTACTTACTAAATGCGTATCTCCTTGCCTTTGTGTGTCGCACGAACTGGATTTATTGATGAACAAGAAAGTGCTCTGCGACTTAACAACATAGGAGAAAGCAAATTTTCGTGCGTGGCGGAGCAGGGGGTGAAATGAAATCTGGCGGGCAGGCAGTGCCGGCCCAACGACCTCGTGGCCGCGTGTGTCTGCCCTAACGCAGCGTGCGCTACGACGCACCTGTCAAGGACCTTTATCGTTCCATTCACCTTGCCGTCCTTATTAGCCGTGACGTTAATACCAAACACACACGCTGCTGCGCCTGCGCTCTCCCACATTTATCTTCTGCGTGCGTTGACTCACGACCACGGTCCTTTCCTATTGATTTCTGCCGTTTCAGATAAGAAATTTCATGCAAATACTATGAAAAAAAGAGGCGCCAGAGTGTCTCTCGCACAACAAAACTGCGACGCTGATCAATGCAACTCCCGTGACCCAGCGATAAGGCACTATACGCAACTGCCGATCTGCAGAGCGCCGAACCGCGTCTGCATTCCAGCAATGCTGTTGAGGATAAGAAGGAACCCCGCGAATGTGAGACCGCAGTTTCAGTCTCTAGTAACGCTCAATTGAAAGTGTAATGTTAACTATTGTGATAGGAAAAATATTAGCTGCTAATGACTCACCATAGGAACTTATTGCCTACCACGAGGGCGACAGATAAGGTCAACCTTCTACAGGATGTACGTATTACACTTCAAAAAAGGACATCGTCGACATTCAAGAAATGTTCAAAACAAACCATTAATTTAAACTATGAACACTGAATGGAAAAGAGTGTCCAACCATGAACACTGAATGAGAAATGGTATACCACAGTGGTCATAAAAGTTCGCACCATCAAGACCGAAGGCAAACTCCTTAGGAGTTGCCGGCTGCTGTGACCGAGCGGTTCTAGGCGCTTCAGTCCGGAACCGCGCTGCTGCTACGGTCGCAGGTTCGAATCCTGCCTCGGGCATGGATGTGTGTGATGTCCTTAGGTTAGTTAGGTTTAAGTAGTTCTAAGTTCTAGGGGACTGATGACCTCGGATGTTAAGTCCCATAGTGCTTACAAGGGAACCTCCCCATCGCACCCCCCTCAGATTTAGTTATAAGTTGGCACAGTGGATAGGCCTTGAAAAACTGAACAGAGATCAATCGAGAAAACAGGAAGAAGTTGTGTGGAACTATGAAAAAATTAGTAAAATATACAAACTGAGTAATCCATGGGCAAGATAGGCAACATCAAGGATAGTCTGAGCTCAGGAGCGCCGTGGTCCCGTGGTTAGCGTGAGTATTTGCGGAAGGAGAGGTCCGTGGTTCAAGTCTTCCCTCGATTGAAAATTTTACTTTCTTTATTTTCGCAAAGTTATGATCTGTCCGTTCGTTCATTGACGTCTCTGTTCACTGTAATAAGTTTAGTGTCTGTGTTTTGCGACCGCACCGCAAAACCGTGCGATTAGTAGACGAAAGGACGTGGCTCTCCAATGGGAACTGAAAACATTTGATCGCAAGGTCATAGGTCAACCGATTCCTCCACAGGAAAACATGTCTGATATATTCTATACGACACTGGTGAGGGCATGTGCGTCACATGACAGGAATATGTTGTCGACCCACCTAACTTGTACACTTGGCGAATGGGTAAAACGATTCTTCTACATTGCCCGATTTAGGATTTCTTGTGGATGTGATAATCACTTCCAAAAAAGTGATGAAAACATAAGAGTTTGTCACATAAACTGAAAATAAAAAATTAAACTTTTCATTCTATGGGAGATTTGAACCAAGGACCTCTCGTTCGGCAGCTGCTCACGTTACCACGAGACCACGGCGCTTCTGAGTTCAGAACGTCCTAGATGTTGCATATCTTGCCCGTGGACTACTCAGTTTGTATATTTTGCTTATTTTTTCACAGTTCCACACAACTTCTTCGTGTTTTCTAAATTGATCTGTGTTTAGTTTTTCAAGGCCTATCCACTGTGCCAACTTATAACCAAATCTGAGGGGGGTGCGATGAGGAGGTTCCCTTGTTAGAGCCATTTGAACCTTAGGAGTTAGAAACCTTGCAGGACGTTCGGCTAGGTATCCACTCGTAAAGAATACACATAGAATCACATTGGTGTAACGGGGTGACGAGAACTGATGAAATTTAATTGTATGCAACCGAATCGTGGAGCTTATCGTGAAACTGGCAAGTCTCAAACGCGTTGCTGCAGATAGTGTGATACGTTCCATACGCACGAAAAAATCAAACGTCCAGAGGCTGAATTTGTCTACTGGTTCTAGGTGGTATAAACTGCAATGTCACACACTTTTAAGGAGGCTTAGTTTGCAATAAAGTAGTACGATTTTTACATGCAGACAAGGAATCAAACAAAAGCAAGCTATTTTGAGCAGCTATTGGCCAAAAGCATTGCTCACACCACAGTTGTAGTTCTCTTACGCCCCTTTTCCCACCATTGCTTGCTTTGCCGTAAATATTCCCTACTGTCCTTTCAAGTTCATGCACACGAGAAAGAATCGAAGGGGGCAGAGCACCTCCAACTTCTCGCAGCACAATAAATAACTTGCCGGTCAATTGACCATCCAGATTAACGGTCGGCGTAACTGTTTACGAATGCGTGAAGGTACTGATGTTACTTGCTCTTGCTACAACTCTCTTGGTACCTCAAATTTCGAGAGATCCTTTCATGCGCATTTCCTCTTCAAATCCCAACTGATCGAAGTTGAAAACAAATTCCTCAATGCACGTTGGAATAAGTTTATTTATCTCATTTACAAGATTTTGGGCCGATTCCGCAGTTTGCTGTGCCATCGTCAGGTTGACGCTTTGTTTGAAATTTCGTTATCTTACGCCTTGCAATTCTGTAGCTCTATTTGAAGTTATGCAAACATCCACTGTGTGGTGTGCGTACTGCAAGACCTTCGGCACACACACCATCAGATTATTTGACTTGTCGCTCTAACGAAGTACGCGAGTGTCAGCAATATGTCTCGTGGTCTTATCGTGGCATGTTTATCTTCTGCCGTTAGGTCAGACGATAGAAATGCCACTTGCACGCTTAGAGTAACAGACTGACGGTGACCAACTTTAAATAGAACTTGATCAATTTTCACACATATTTATTAAAATAATAAAAAACATAGATATTACGTAACTTGATTCTGGATGCTGTTTACAATTGACAATCTGAAGTTCCTTTGGTCTTGGTACGTTAATCGTATTCTCACATATCTCTGATACTTGACAAAGTGTCTGTACATTTATCTTCATGGCGATGTACAGGAATATGATAATCTTCTTAGGTGCAGACTGAAACTTGACTATAGACTGGTATAGAGTAATGCAGACTGGTACAGACTGGTGCAGACAAATGCAGACTAATGCAGACTGACTAATCAGAGGTCTGTACACTCGTTATAATACCTCGCGCGTTCATGTATCACTGCGCGAGTGTGATCCACGAGGAGAAAAGGTTTTACGTTAGCAGCATTCTCATTGGCTGCGTTACATATTAATACGCGGATCGGCGGAAGCAGAATTTGGTCCGTCTCTACAGCGCCATCTCGTAGTGCGGAGACGGATAAGCGCTGCGCCTGCGCTGTTGTGCTAAGCGGGGCGCGCTCTAGTGGGAAAGCTGTGTGCGCGCTGACTACGCGCAACTATGTACACAACACACTGCTTCCCTTTAGATCACTGTAACCTATGTCGCGCGCAATTTGACGTGCATTACGTAGTAAGTCATTATCATGCAATAGCCGTAAACTGTATCGAGCATCCTTGAAACACGCAACCACCAATTTTTGCAACAAGTCCACCTTGTCCTCCCTTGAATATCTTTAGTTGCTTTTGTTTGATTCCTTGTCTACATGTAAAAATCGTACTACTTTATTGCAAAATAAGCCTCCTTAAAAGTGTGTGACATTGCAGTTCATACCACCTAGAACCAGTAGACAAATTCGGCCTCTGGACGTTTGATTTTTTCGTGCGTATGAAACATATCACATTATCTGCAGCACTATCTTACGCACTACACGGTCATATTGCGGCGTACTTATTCGAAATCTGTTCGTAATTGTTTTTTTACTATGCTACGGATGATGTTCCATGTACGCAATTATGTTAAGTACCAGCTCCTTCACTACGTTTCACTGGAGACGAGATTTGTGGCTCCCTGTCGGACAAGGATGATGAACTACATGGTTCGACACCTGTTTCAGTATCACTTTCACTGGGTAAGCACGTATTGTCATCACTGTACTCCTCATGTAGATTTTCCGCACACTCTAGGGCATCCGACACCACACATTTCATTGACTCAATTTGCAGGGGCGCTAATATCTCATCTGCCACTTTTTTGTCACTCTGCGAAATTCCTTAGACTTCTTTCTGACGAAATGTCAAGTTCGGCAACTATTATTGTGGATATAATACAATGTGTGCTTTGTTTAACCTTGCTTTACTCTGCTTTGTATCAACTCCGCTAGCATTGTAGCACTGTTGTGAGTTACTCGTCGACTAAGCAAGTCAAGTATGCTCTGTAGCCTCATGTTGTGCTCACCATTGGATACTTCCAGTCCTGGCTCCTGTTGCCATTAGCAGCCAAATTGTAGTTGCATGGTAGACAATATGTGGGGAGTCGAATGCCGAAAAAACGTTGGCCTTTTGCGACGTCGTACTCAAGGGGATCTTTCAATGGATTCCTTGTAAATGATGCGCGAACCCACTGCAGTTTGATGTTGCGTCCTCACACGGTTCTGGACGCAGTACTCGGAGCAGCCTCAAGCATTGATCTGAAAAGGTCTTCAAAGACGTGCTACAGTCTGTTCCTACTCATGTCAAAACTGTATCCTGGGTACGAATCAACAAAATGAATGCATATCCAGTAAGATTATACAATAACAACAAGCGTATGTGCAATCAAGGTGGTCATTATACAAAACTGAAAGGTGCAAGCTGGACCTCATAATGTGTCTTACATTGTATCTAACGGCACTTCACAGCGTTTTTCCTATGCCTTGGCTACTGGAAGATTCCGGAAGGCAGGGCATTTTCATAGTTAGGAAAACCTCGTCAGTCTCCCACCATATCAGACATCCCTCATGGCTCTTCTAAAGCAGGCACGCAGAGTACTACTACAAAGCCATTTAGGCTTGCTTCTCCGCTTCGAAGTTCTCACAATATTATCACTTCAGTTTCCGTAACCGCTGGCAGTGAGCGCTCGGATAATCCCTTAAAGAGCACGGCGAGTGTTCTCGTCAAAGTTACGCTAATGCTCAGTCGTGAGAGACAGCTTGCAGCGCCTTAAAGCAAAATCGAGCGAGGTGGCGCATTGTTAAGCCACTGCGCTCGGCTTCTGGAGGATAGCTGTTCACATCCCAGCATCCCAGACGGCCATCCAGAGTTAGGTTTTTTGTCAACTGTTTCTTTGAAACGGACACGGCCTAGTTGCTCTATTTTCACCATCCGGCCTTGTGCAACAAGAAAGAAGGAGAGTGCTCTATACACGAATATTCGGTTTC
Organism: Schistocerca piceifrons; assembly: GCF_021461385.2. NCBI lineage: Eukaryota > Metazoa > Arthropoda > Insecta > Orthoptera > Acrididae > Schistocerca > Schistocerca piceifrons. Next base: position 864,912,688 of record NC_060149.1, on the reverse strand, counting down.
CGCAGGTTCCACCAGCCTTAACATGACACTGAAAGGTAGAATCATTAAGCAGAAGGTACAGTATCTCAATTCCCAATGACATGAAAGGTCATTTATTGGCGAATGAAATCGTCCATAGATTAATGGAAGCGCAAAAAAGACACGACGGGCAAGCACAGTTACGAATCCTCTGAGTCAGTTATCCGAGAGTATTTCAGGTAGAGGGGAACGGGTAAGTGTTATCCATCGGACTTCCGAGGGTCGTTTGCGACTGACTGAATGAGAAGAGAGGGCTTTAGCGTCTAATCTCGTTGAAATGAGAATGTCAGTACCACTAGTAAACTATAATATTCATAAATTGACTGCAAAGTCTGTTCGCGTTACGTTTTTAATATTTGCAGTAATTATTCCTCACTTGCTACTTCAGTTATGTAGATAAGAACAAATATCCACTCTATCAGCTGGAGTTTATTTGGCTTTGAAACAGTTATGTTTCCCCTATTAAGAGTGTCGCTCAATAAGTAATGCCCCACATTGTTTTTCTCACAACGTATTTATTGTTAAGAGTCAGAATTTGGTGACAATATACATCAACATGTCTTGTCCGTGTCCTATTTTTCTACGTAGTCTCCATCACGTTCTATAGCCGTACGTCAACCTTGTGGAAGAGCACATAGTCCTTGCTGATAAAAGCTCTTGTCCTGTAGGCATAACCATGTTTTCACTGGATGACTGACACTCTCGTCATCTTCAGAGGGTGTTCCACGTAGAGAATCTTTAAGCGTCCCAACGAGATGGAAGTTCGAGGGTGCCAGGTCTGGACCGTAAGGTGGATGAGGCAATGATGCCCAACCCAATTTGGCGATGTCTTCCCGGGTTCTCAGACTTGTGTGTGCGTGTGCATTATCGTGTTGGAGACAGATTTCTGCTGGATTCTTGTCCGATCGAACACGTCAGAAACGGTTCTTGAGTTTATTCAGAATCTTCATGTATGCCTCTGAATTGATGGTTGACAGTCTTGGGATCACATCCACGAGAATGACGCCATCACAATCCCAGACGACTGTCACCATGACTTTTCCGGCAGAGGGGGTTGTCTTGAATTTCTTATTTTTTAGTGAATGAGGATAATGCCACTGTCTTTTTGTTTCCGGCGCAAAGTGGTGCACCCAGCTTTCGTCCCACGTAACGGTCCGTGACAGAAAGACCTCTCCGTCGGCCGGCCGAAGTGGTCGAGCGGTTCTAGTCGCTTCAGTGCGGAACCGCGCTGCTGCTACGGTCGCAGGTTCAAATCCTGCCTCGGGCATCGATGTGCGTGATGTCCTTAGGTTAGTTAGGTTAAAGTAGTTCTAAGTCTAGGGGACTGATGACCTCAGATGTTAAGTCCCATAGTGCTTAGAGCCATCTGAACCATTTTTGAACCTTTAAGTCGGTCCCAAAACGCTCTAGCAATTCAGATGAAATGGCCTTTCTTTGAATCTTGTGGTCTGCCGTGAGCATTCGTGGAACCCATCATGAGCACCTCTTTGAATGTCCGAGAGTCTCGATCATTCCAGACGCACTTCCAATGTTGACCCACAACTATAAAGCCAATTGTCGATTTGTGGTTCGCCGGTCGGCACGAGTAATGGCATCCGCACGATTCTGCATGTCTGGAGCAGTGGCTGTGATCAGCGTGGCTGATCGTGGAGCTCTGTTTCTGCATTTCCTGAGGCTGTAACTTTCTTTACCCATCGCCCAACTGTACTCCTATCAATTGCAGCAACGCCATACGCTGTACACAAACATTTATGAATGTTCACTACGGTTTCTTTTTCCGCACACAAGAATTAAACAACAGCACGCTGTTTGTAAAGCGCGTCGTATGTAGACGCCGCTTTGACGCTGTACTACTGCTCTACCATATGCAAGAACGATTCGAAACTTCACCGGCGCAAAGAACAAACATCAAATGTGAAGCACCAACAAGGACGTTTGCCTATGTATATTCATGGCTTTTTTTTTAAAACATTGAACGACCCTCGTATATTAGGCACCGTGAATGATTTATAAAATAAAGCGACCCATGTGCAACTTCGGGTTCGTACCACATACCATGCACACGTGGGAAAGTCCACGTTGGAATCACGGGACGGTCCATCAGTACCAGGATCACCGAACATAAAGGGTATTACAGGTTGTGAGAGGTGGTGCACGCGGTGTGACACCGACCACGTAGTACAGGGTTCTCACTGTGGAGTATGGCTACCATGTCCGTACGTTGGAAAAGCCACGAAATTTACAAAAATTACTACTGTTGTAAGGAGACGAAGAATGCCGCTAGGTACAAAGATCCTCGATTCCCGTGCTGCAGCGAACGGTCATTGTGGGCGACAATGGGAGAACCACAGTGGTATGTCCAAGGAAAAGTATTCAGACGTTGGCGCGACAGGTACACGTAACCTCTGGCCGTGTCTAGACTAATGTCCGCCACCAGCAATGTAGGGTGAGGCTTTGACAATGCCACTCGTGCTGGCTAGACCTCATAAAAAGCATCAAACCAATATCGGCCGTCGGTCGCAGATCCCGAGATCAGTCGCATCTACGTTACTGTGAAACTCGTCTGTTCTATTGAACAAGTGTTGATTGCGTTCGAGTCGCACATTTTAGAGCCCATGTCTACTAGATTTATTTGCTCCGAGCGATCGAGCGATCATTCCTGTCAAGAGTTCATTGCTCTTAGAGCGACCGTTTCTGTCATATCCCTGAATACTGGCCATTCCTCCTGGGACACCCTGTTGGTGAGCGTGATTTTTTACCTGTATACTTACTGTGTCAGGCACATCTAAACGTAGTTGCAACCCGAATTATACAAATACTAAACGCCAGGTGATGGACTCATTATTGATGTTGTACTTAGGGTACCATTATCACTGGACCTGATCGCAATTAAATAACCTAGATTAGATGAATGCATGTACATACAGCTGTAGGACACCATACGTGGAGAAGTCATTACACAGTAGCGGGTTAATGAGAATGATGAATAAAATGTGCAGAATCCCTTGACACATTATACTGACGCTGTAACAAAGCATCCTACCAATAACAAATCAATGGCCGGATCATTTTCTCCCAAAGAACATTTATGGGGAAGCAGGCTCAGTATGTTCTATATTCATATAATCTTTAGTTGGGTCGCATTTTTTTTCTAATTATTTCCTTACGTAGTTGGTCAGCGGTAGGAGCCCTGACGTGTAATAATACACGACAACTAAATGAATAAACTGTCTAAAATCTCTAGTCCTGGAAACCTGTCAGAATGGTATTTGACTTGCGCCGGCTCAGTGTTCTTGTCTGAGATACATGTTTGCTTAACTATCTGGCACGATAAAACGCTCGTAAAAGATTACACGGCAAATAACTGAAGCCTGTAGTTCCGTTGCGAGACTGCAGTGGAGATAAATGTAATATTCTGTGATTAAGTGAGAATCTACAGTCAAACCACGTCAGTCAGCCAAATGCACAGGGAAATAATAAAACGTGGTCTAGTGGTACAGTGTATAGCTGGAAACTGGAGGACTGTGGGATCGAATCCCGCCTGGGTCACATTTCACTCTCCCTTTTAATCTTGTATTTACTTGTTAGTCATGTGGGGATACGCATTTCGAAATATGACAATTTCAGGCTACCAATGTCGGCTTCCCTGATTATCAACCGCAATTCGCACTCTTAATTCTCGGCAAATTCTTCAAACAACGGGCAGTGAGTTATTCAGCTTTGAAGTATCGTAATAAATATGACTAATAACGCAAAGATAATCACACAATCGTGCTGTGTTTGAAACAATCAAATATTTTTAATCAATAGTTTCCTGCAATCGTTTGAGAACATTTGCGTAGCGAGAAGACATGCGAATCCAAAAGATATGGTGATTTATTTTTTAGGCTGCAATTAAAACGCTTTCCGAAAAACTACTTCAGCAACTTCGCTTCGCTTACAACATACAGCTTTCTGCCTTCCTCGAATTAAACCTAGATATGGACAGGATTCTTAGCGTGGCACGGCGGAGATGTCTTCCACAAAGGGTCCACGACAAAGAACTGCGACAATGAGACTCAATAGTGATTCAGAGTGCGACTAAACTTCACAAGACGAGTGCTGTAACGAGAACTAAATACGTACATCATGCACGATTTTTCTTATTTTTTCTTTTATTTGTGCCACCTCAGCCAGCCTCTGATACATATCGAATCACTCACACACACATACACCCGTGATTCGCATACAATAGTTACATTGGTTGTAAATATCACAATGCACCCCCAACATTGCCATGAGATACCACTCCAAACGCCAATTAAATGTCGAACACGCAACATTCGTGCCCCCCATCCCCAGACAACTTTCCTGCTGTGAGCTGCCCACATCGTGTAAGTTATATGAAAATAATGATATTCAGTTACTTAACGTTATTCTCTGAAATTAATTCGTATCTCTAAACAGCGGCCCGCAAACAAAATACGCTACGCCACGCAAGTGGTCTTGCGTGCGAAACAGGCCGTACCACTAGTACTCTTACAAGACATGTTGGTGTCGCCTTGTGATCAGTATTTGAATATATAAGTAGGTAGTAATGTGAACTGATGCACTGTCGCCCGAGCTGGGCTTTGCCGTCAACACGCGCAGGAGTCAAAGCAGTGTGTGTCGCGCCCAGCGCCGTACCGGAACAGTGCCATATCGATATGTAAACCGCGTTATGCACAACTTCCTAATGTTTCTGCTAATGGAAAATTGTACTGAAATGCAGGAGGATCTGCAGCGAATTGACGCATGGTGCAGGGAATGGCAGTTGAATCTCAATGTAGACAAGTGTAATGTGCTGCGAATACATAGAAAGAAAGATCCTGTTGTGGTTGGCAGGAGAGCCAACACCGTGTTACTAGAGGAAGCCGAAAGGCACGCGTTTTAGCTCACACAGGCTGGCGTGACGTCTGGAACAGGACAAGGAAATTAGAATTTAGAAAAAACGGACGTAGCTGGTGGAATACTTAACTTTAATCCATTAATGGTGAACGTCGTTCTTGACGGTACATGATTCAGTATCAATAGTAACTGGTAATGGCGCCTTGCTAGGTCGTAGCAAATGACGTAGCTGAAGGTTATGCTAACTATCGTCTCGGCAAATGAGAGCGTATTTTGTCAGTGAACCATCGCTAGCAAAGTCGGTTGTACAACTGGGGCGAGTGCTAGGAAGTCTCTCTAGACCTGCCGTGTGGCGGCGCTCGGTCTGCAATCACTGATAGTGGCGACACGCGGGTCCGACGTATACTAAATGACCGCGGCCGATTTAAAGGCTACCACCTAGCAAGTGTAGTGTCTGGCGGTGACACCATAGTTCCCTTATCATTTAGCTAAATATAGCAGGTCAGCAACTGGAGGCAGTTAATTCCATAAATTATCTGGGAGTAGGCATTAGGAGTGATTTAAAATGGAATGATCATATAAAGTTGATCGTCGGTAAAGCAGATGCCAGACTGAGATTCATTGGAAGAATCCTAAGGAAATGCAATCCGAAAACAAAGGAAGTAGGATACAGTACGCTTGTTCGCCCACTGCTTGAATACAGCTCGGCAGTATGGGATCCGTACCAGATAGGATTGATAGAAAAGATAGAGAAGATCCAACGGAGAGCAGCGCGCTTCGTTACAGGATCATTTACTAATCGCGAAAGCGTTACGGAGATGATAGATAAACTCCAGTGGAAGACTCTGCAGGAGAGACGCTCAGTAGCTCGGTACGGGCTTTTGTTGAAGTTTCGAGAACATACCTTCGCCGAGGAGTCAAGCAGTATATTGCTCCCTCCTACGTATATCTCGCGAAGAGACCATGAGGATAAAATCAGAGAGATTAGAGCCCACACAGAGGCATACCGACAATCCTTCTTTCCACGAACAATACGAGACTGGAATAGAAGGGAGAACCGATAGAGGTACTCAAGGTACCCTCCGCCACACACCGTCAGGTGGCTTGCGGAGTATGGATGTAGATGTAATGTTATCAGAATTACCAGAATGTTGCTTCAATATTGTCAAGAAACGGACAACAGTCTTTTCATAGAAGCGTGCTGTATTCACTAATAAGAGAAAAGCGCTATCGGCTGCAGTGTTTATGTACACTTGAACACGAATTCCTATCGAGATATTTGCGACTGCACCACTGTGAAACATTAGTGACACTACCAGACAGGACTGAACCTCTTGCATAGAAACGTGTTAATTGACAGTACGACGCCAGTATTTGTAAATTTTATTGCGGAACCAAGTAGCAGAGTATTCTGAATAACGGACCCTTATATGGCGAGAGATCGGAACACGTCTGACGGTGCAGTCTTAGGGCGTGGGGAGGCACGGGTGCACCGACCTCCAAATCTCTGAACACTGGTCATCTTTACTGTGACATTGTACTACGTCTCTTTTCAGGATTGCATTCGGCCCTGATATCACTTTTATAGACGTCACTGCCCGTTCCCATCGAACAGCTCGGGTGGAACAGCTCTCGCAACGAGAGGGCATTCGGCAAATGGACTGGCCTGCCAGTTCCCATCGAGAACGTTTGGCATTCGTCTGGAGTATGTATTGCAGTACATTCACATGCACCAGAGGCCATCCAGCTGTTGTCAACCGCGTGGTGGAGGAATGGAACGCCCACCACAAGAACTCCGTACTAACCTAGTGGCCAGCGTGGGAGCACCATGTACAGCATGCACAGCGTCCGAGGTCATCACACACCTAGGAGACATCACGATTCGCGGTGGCTTCCGTGTAAATATTGCTTTTCAATAAAAGTGTCACTTCTGTTCATCTCATTGCATATTGCTTTTAGTTACACTATGTGATCAAAAGTATCCGGACACTTGGCTGAAAATGACTTCCAAGTTCGTGGCGCCCTCCATCGGTAATGCTGGAATTTAATACGGCGTTGGCTCACACTATGCCTTGATGACAGCTTCCACTCTCACAGGCATACGTTCAATCAGGTGCTGGTAGGTTTCTTGGGGAATGGGCAGCCCATTCTTCACGGAGTGCTGCACTGAGGAGAGGTATCGATGTCGATCGGTGAGGCTTGGCACGAAGTCGGCATTCCAAAACATCCCATAGGTGTTCAATAGGATTCAGGTCAGGTCTCTGTGCGGGCCAGTCCATTACAGGGATGTAACTGTCGTGTAACTACTCCACCACAAGTTGTGCATTATGAACAGGTGCTCGATCGTGTTGAAAGATGCAACCACCATCCCCGAATTGCTCTTCAACAGTGGGGTGCGAGCAGGTCCTTAAAACATGAATGTAGACATGTGCATGTTAATGCCACGAAAAACACGACCACACCATAACACCACCGCCTCCGAATTTTACTGTTGGCACTACACACGCAGGTAGATGACGTTCACTGGGCATTCCCCATACCCACACCCTGTCATCGGATCGCCACATTGTGTACCGTGATTCGTCAATCCATACAAAGTTTTTCCACTACTCAGTCGTCCAATGTTTACGCTCCTTACACCAAGCGAGGCGTCGTTTGGCATTTACCAGCGTGATGAGTGGCTTATGAGCAGCCGCTCGACCGTGAAATCCAAGTTTTCTCATCACCTAACTGTCATAATGGATCCTGAACCAGTTTGGAATTCCTGTGTGACGGTCTGGATAGATGTCTGCCTATTACTCATTACAACCCTCTTCAACTGTCGGTGGTCTCTGTCAGTCAAAAGACGAGGTCGGCCTGTACGCTTTTGTGCTGTATGTGTCCCTTCGCGTTTCCACTTCATTATCAAATCGGAAACAGTGGACCTAGGGAGGTTTAGGACTGTGGAAATCTCGCGCACAGAAGTATGACACAAGTGACACCCAGTCACCTCACCACGTTCGAAGTCCGTCATTTCCGTGGAGCGCGCCATTCCGCTCTCTCACGATGTCTTCTAATGACTACTGAGATCGCTGATATGGAGTACTTGGCACTAGGTGACAGCACAAAACACCTAATACGAAAAACGTATGTTTCTGAGGGTGTCCGGAAACTTTTGATCACATAGTTTAACTCTTGTACTATGCTGTAGCAGTTGTTTCTATGTATGGTCTAGGTTTCATCGAGCTACGTTACTTGGCAGTGACACTTCTGTCCTTACGTTTTAAGCAGCAATGTGCGCGAGTGCATTTCTAGAATTGAGGGATGTAATTCGAAACTCGATTTGCTACCTACGTAGTTAACACTTCAGGTACAAACTGCTAAAGTGTGGGCTGTGAGTGAGTGCAGCCTATGTACTAGTCAAAGGTGCGTGACTGGTGTAAACTGTCGCGTGCTCTGGTTGGACATTAAGGACCGTACAATTGCGCCACGCTAGTTTCATTTCGAAATGCGGCATTTACCGATTCAAGAAACGCGGTGGAGTATTCACACAAAATAATACTAATACACAACGAAAAGCGCATATACTGGGACAATGACTGTATGCATGTTCTCCTTGTTGCCCCAACTTTCTGTAGTGCACTGGTCAGTGCTGCTAACTGCTGACACCGAACTTGTGGTTTCGATTCCAGAAGGTTTATTTAATGGGGCTGAAGAAGTAACCAGGAGACATGCGACCATAAAGCAGCTTCGAATCCTGGTGGTTGAAAATGTTCGCTGCCAGTATTTGGGCAGCAAGTAAAGAAGAGGTGGTGATGTAAAGTTCATGATCATCAATCTTTGCGCCAATGTCCTGGATTAAATTCCAAAGCTTCTAGTAGTGTGTCATGACATGAAGGCATACTACGCCACCGAGCGAGGTGGCACAGTGGTTAGCACACTGGGCTCGCATTCGGGAGCACGACGGTTCAATCCCACGTCCGGCCATCCTGATTTAGGTTTTCCGTTATTTCCCTAAATCGCTCCAGGCAATTTCTGGGATAGTTCCTTTGAAAGGGTACGGCCGGCTTCCTTCCCCGTCCTTCCCCAACCCGATGAGACCGATGACCTCGCTGTCTGGTCTCCTCCCCCAAACAACCCAACGCATACTACGCAGATGATAGTGATCCGTCCGTCGGGTGGGGACGTTACGCCCAGCGGCCCCTTTGGTACTATTCAAGAAAAATAAGGTATGTGCCGACATCGGATTCCACTCTCTCCCTTCCCTTCATCCATAACAACACAACCCCAACACTACATTGCACAAGCGCTCATCACACACGCTTGACGCTTCATAACAGGTCTGAGGAAGGCGATCGCAAACCACGACCTTCCTTAGAATAGCGATGCAGGTTTCCTGCATCTGCCCACCTACGCTCGTTCCCCGAGTATGGGACCACTTCAACTTGAATAAATACCACCGTTTCATTCTGCATTCCTTTATAAGGCGATTGTCATCCGTTTTCGAATACAGTAGTTGTTGCTGGATAGCTGTCGGTACGAGATAAATAAGACGGATCGCATATACCTCTGATTTCGCTGGAAATCTGTCGATAGGTACTTTTAACATTTTGAATGGTTATCAATGAAGCTTCAGTAAAGGTTAATCGGCACAAAGCCTTAGAATAGGGAAATCTTAGGTAAGTTACAGGTTTTCATTTTTTCAATAACGAACTACGAGGACAAATACCTTTTAGTTATGGGACAGCTGCTTTCAGAGTTTAAATGAGAAAATGTTCTGTAATACTAACTTTTTTCATGCTAGAACCGTCTTCTGATACCAGCAGTGAAAGATAAAAGGCTTTCGAGTGATATGAAGCCAACTCTTTTTACACAGATGCAGGTTAATGTGTACGTATTATGCTTCTGCATGTAAAACAGTAAGCAAGGTGCCCATGCCTGTCGTGTTACATTTCGCAAAAATTGCCGATGAAATTTGGAAATTTGTGGTAAGGTCTTATGGGACACAGCTGCTGAGGTCATCGGTCCCTAAGATTACGAACTACTTAATCTATCTTAAACTAACTTACGCTGAGGACAACACACAAACCCATGCCAGAGGGAGGACTCGAACCTCTGACGGGGGGAGCCACGCGGGCCGTGGCAAGGTGCCTTAGACCGCGCGGCTAATGGCAGATGAGCTCTTAAGCCGTGTGGAAGTATTTCATGAGAGACGGATTACTTTAAATTTGCAGAGCACAAGCGACAGCGCTGTAAGTCTCTTCATTTCACTGTGTGCTATTTCTTCTATCACCACCAATTGTGCTGTTTGTTCTTGTAAAGGGAAACCTAATTAGATGTTGAAAGGAAGCGAGTAATTGTTTGGTTAACATAAAGTGCTATAAACGAAGACCATTTAGGAGTTCCCACGCCACGGTGAAACAGCTTAGCATTCGTGGGGACTTGGGTGAATCCGGGGAATCGTCCCTGCGGACTGACATCTGCGCTACCTCCACTCCTTTTCCGTGCGACACACACCGCTGAACTTGCGGTTTCGACAAAAGGCGCACGAAGAGACTTCTTTTTCCTTTACTTCTCTGGCTGAGGACAAGCAGAGCAGCAGGTCAGCGCAAATTCACTTCAGTGATGCACACGCCATTTTTTGCTACAGATTTACTAGAAGTCAAGTCTGTTTCCTGAAAAACTTTACTGTTTAGTTTTCGTCTGCTAAAATGCCCCATAGCGCGTAAAATACAAACAGAAAAAGCGACTGTTACTCTACGGAGTAGTGCAAATAGTCTTATCAAAAAAGGCAAAAATATTCCTCATACGGCAACCAGCATCATCAGAGAGAGCGTTTTCGTGATCAAAATAGACAGAAACGTGTGTCATAGTTACGTCGCGAAAGCAGCATTGAGCTATGATTGAGCAACTTTATGCTGTGTCAAGATGAATTGATATGTGGCTTTGCTACGCTCAAAATGATATTTTTTATGGTATTAACAGTACCTCCAAATGCCTTAGCCACTAGACTACACTAGTAGAAAATATGCAATTAACAACTCTAAAGACATTCCCTGAAAACATTTGCATTTATGGAGGAGATGGGGGGGGGGGTAATTTACGACAGTTAATGCAATTTTCAAACTACCGTATGGTGAACGCAGTAGGAGCCATGAACTGAGGATGAACACGATGAGAACATAAAACGAATATTTGAAAAAATAAAATGATTTTGTGTTCCTCTAAGGCAGTATATATGGATGTTTGACTTGATGCAATGGGCTGCTATTTCGAGGGTCATATTGGATTAATAAACACGGCAGGCCCGACAGAACGACGTCTGCAAGCACAATTAGTGCCATTATCTGAATTTCAGCGAGGTTGTATTGAGGGCCTGCAGGAGGCTGGGTGATCCTTCGAAGAACTAACACTCATGTACGTATCAGCGTTTGTGCCGGTAGTCGGAGGAAATAACATTTTCTCGTACGCCATGTTCCAATCGGCTGCCGTCTACGAGCAATGCAGGAGACAAAAAGCCATTGCCAGGGCGTCAGCTGGGACAATCAGGAAGCTGAGCCAGTAGCAAAGGTGCCTCTCCCCTCACACCTCAGCACTGTGCAGTCAGTCTCATAAACGTGACTAATGGCGTCAAGTTCAGTTTCACGATGGCTGCAGACTCTTGCTTGGCGTTAAGGGAGCGGCAAGTATTGGTGTATGGTATATGAGACCATTTCTATGAACAAGCGCATGGGAACACAAACATTAAATCACCGTAAACCTCCGATTTTTGTTGAGGGAAAACTAACAAGTACACACTAAGGTGTAACGCGGAGTATAATCGTAAATGTGGATCTACATTCATAGAAGAGTCGTTTTACGTAATCAATTTATCCTTCACCAGATGTGGAATAAGACGATAAAAATTTCTAACTTTTGACAGATTAGATAAAGGTTGGATTGCATAGATGCTAGAGTCACATGTATAACACGAATAAAGCTTACCACTCGCGTCATGCTAACAAGACATCTAAAGTGGAGTCGAGTTAAGTGAATAAACCACACGAAGCGGCAACGCGTAAATACCACACTCTGCACTGTCATACTGGGCTTGAATACGGTTAGTTGTAGTGGAAAGACTGGAGTTTAACGAGTCGTCGTCGCGACCATTAGAGAAAAAGTGAGGAAGGAACCATTCTGGCGTTCGCCTGAATTGATTTAAGGAAATCACGGGAAACGTAAATGTAAATTACGAGGTTTTAGTTCCAACCTCCTAAATGTGAGTGCAGTATCTTCATCACTGAGTCACCTCACTCGTCACTAGAGATGAGCATTGAACGCAGTGAACCGCTGACTGCCTGCGGCAAACATGCACGAGCACACACTGTGCCTCGTAGATGCTAAAAAATGTTATTTGGGAAGATCACTAGGACGATGTTCGACCTTCGTGCACCTCATTTGTAATCGGCTATCTGGTCCACGAGTTGTGACGACAGTATGGATTAAGATGCACGTCATCTACATATGAGCTGTTGCGGTTACTTCCGAGTGTTGACACACCTGCAGAAATAGTCTAACGTTGTCCTGTCATCTGGCTCTACATTTAGCCAGCGTCAGATGCATGATTATATTACCCATGACACAACTCAGAATCACCACCAGCTAAAGGGCCTATTAAAACCAAAGAGTTGGCATCCCTACCGGCGGCTAGTAGTCGTTGCTGATGACTGATGAGCCATGCTTCAGTTTTGATTTCGCTAACAGCAACGCACTCGAAGGATGGTGTAGATCATTGTTCTCCACAAGACATTGTTCACTATCATACCGGACGAACATCTAATGCTGTTCTTTGTGGACGCGTTCAAACCCATTTTGATTCCACGCTACGTAGCTCATATTGGAGTACATGGCAGTACACCTACCTGTACTGAGTTTGTAAACGCCTTTTTTTTTTTTTTGCTTATTTGATCCATACTCTGTGCCAATACCCTGACAAATTTCACCCATTAAATATAATGTTTTAATGGTGCTGCAGTGTACACAAACATTGGTGTCCGCTTTCAGTAATTAAGTGGAGACAGATGACGTGCAGCCGAGCGAGGTGGCGCAGTTGTTAGCACACTGGACTTGCATTCGAGAGGACGAGAGTTCAAACCCGCGTCCGGCCATCCTGATTTAGATTTTCCGTGATTTCCCTAAATTACTTCAGGCAAATGCCGGGATGGTTCCTTTGAAAGGGCAAGACCGATTTCCTTCACCATCTTTCCCAAATACGAGCTTGTGATCCGTCTCTAATAACCTCGTTGTCGACATGATGTTAAACATTAATCTCCTCCTCCCAGATGTTGTGCAACGGTTGCGCAACAAATTGCCATTATGCAGCCGATACTCGGTATCTTTACTTATGTCTTCTGTTACAACTCTCCCAGGGTCGTTGGTGTAGATTTCACTGAAAGATTCTGTCACAATCGACAAAATCTCAGAGCATCCATAAAAATCTGATGTGTGAGTTGCACTCGTGTAGATAGGTGTCAGGAATTCCTTAGCCACTTTTTGTGAAAGTGTTCATACATGCAACAAAGCAGACTTACGATCTGTGAGTCACCTAGTGGAAACTACAGTTTAACGTGGAAACCAAACGACCCTGAATCTTGGCAACTTTCGGATACACAAATCATTACCAGATGTGAAAAAAGCGATAGTGAAAACACTATCCTCGAATGGATTAGGGGTGAAACCCTGAGCCACTGAAATTGTTGTCTAACACCAACACAGCCACCACTTCAGAATGTCTTTGGGTAGAAAAACATTTTACATGGTTCATTTCGCCTTGTTTATAACAGGTTGTGCTCTATAGTTCAGTCCTTTTCTCTGTCAGTCTTATGCTTTCTGTGTATTTCAAACTGTACTACAGCAACTCACTCCACTTCTTTCTTGTAACTTTGTGATAACGGGACTCTACTTCTTGCTGTATTATTTGTAATGAGCTTTCATTCGCTTGGAGAAATGCAAGTTAATCTTCTGTTTACTGTGATTAAAGAACAATTCTGCTCCTGCCCAGCTTTCCTACGACGACAGTTGCCGCATCACTCTGTAGCCCACCTCTTCTTACTCTTGTGTACGAAGTAGTACACAACAGTTCCTTTCATACGGATGTATATCTCGACACACGCTGACGAGCGTACACATTATCACCGCCTGCTTGAAAGCGTGTTAGCCCACATTTGGAAGGCTGTACAGCAGCCATTTTACGTGGTATGACTTCGACAAGTCCTTGTTAGGATTGTGGAGGTATGTGGTATCAGATGTCCAGCACAGTTCATGCAGTTCGCTTTTATTAGTGGCTGATGCTTTGGGAGCGCGATGCTGGGGCCCTATAGCGTCCCAGATCTGTTCCACTGGGTTCATATCAGGAGAATTTGGTGGCCGAGGATTCTGGCCTTGTGACGTTTACAGTTACCCTATTGGAAGATGGAATTGCGGTCAGGGCAGACATCAAACACGATGGGATAGTGGTGATCCGCAATAATGTTTACATAGTCCACAGCTGTAGTGATACCTTTACTACCACCGCGAATCTCATAAACGCCGGCCGGCCGAAGTGGCCGTGCGGTTAAAGGCGCTGCAGTCTGGAACCGCAAGACCGCTACGGTCGCAGGTTCGAACCCTGCCTCGGGCATGGATGTTTGTGATGTCCTTAGGTTAGTTAGGTTTAACTAGTTCTAAGTTCTAGGGGACTAATGACCTCAGCAGTTGAGTCCCATAGTGCTCAGAGCCATTTGAACCATCATAAACGCCCCCGTAGCATAATATAGCCTCCACGGCACGGTGCATGTTTGGAGAACAGTGCGCCTGGATGATGGCGTATTCAGCCACAACTATTGATCTTGAATAACGAGAAACGTGACTCATCCAACTAGGTCACCCGTTTCCATTCATCTACGGCAAACCTCAATGCCTACCGCAATCGTAAATGACGATGTCGTTATATGAACATGTAGGGGTCGTCTATTATGGAGCCCCATGTTCTAACAATGTGCACTAAGCGGTGTGCTTCGAAACACGTGTGCCAGCCCAGCACTGCACTCTGTTGTGAGATCTGCCACATACGGCCACCTATCCTGCTTTACAGAGCGGGAAAAGTCTGCGGACTCCAACGCCCACCAGCTCCGCCTTTCCTCTCTCTCTCTTTTACACCGGGTCATAACAATCTGCCCTTTCCGCAACGCCGTTTATTTTAGTACATATCCCTACGTGCGTCCCTTGCGTTCCTAGAATAATTCTCTCCTTATCAAGTCATGTGCCACTAACGTCAGCAGGCGTCATTTAGATTGGCGGTGGGCAGTGATCATAATATTTTGGCTCTTCCGTATAGTTTTATACGTTTCTCAGAATCAAAATATCCAGTCTATTCTGCATGACGCTATTCAGCTTTAAGAGTAACTTGTTTGGTTTTCATTATTCTCGAAAAATAATTGGAGTTACTTAATACCTTAAGGAAAGCGAACTATGCTTCACTTTGTCCACAAAGTAAGGAATTATTAGCACCCGCTCCATCAGTGTCACATGTGTCAGATACTACCGCGTCCTGCCTCAACTATCACACCTGAAAAAACAAACTGTAAACAACAGCAACCAAATTGATGCAGTTTTTCTTAAGTTCAGGAACGGATTAGATACAGTTTCGATCTGTCGTTTAGTGAACAAAACACAAGATTATGGAATACCAGACCTAATTTATGACTAAACTGAGGACTTCCTAGCAGACAGAAATCAACAAGTCATTCTTCACAGGACGAAATGTACAGATGAAAAGATAATTTATGGGATACTCCAAGGGGTGTTATAGGGTCGTTACTACGAGAGACTGACGTTATTCGCTAGATTATTTATATTTATTGTAAATACGAGGGTTAAAACTTAAATAGTGGTAACTATTTATTCACAACCGATACAAAAGAGTTACATGTTTGCACCTGTTATTGTTCTTCAAAGTAGTCACCAACTTTGTGTAGAACCCGTTGCCAGCGATGTGGAAGGCGTAGTATACCGTTAGCACAGCCTGTTCTGTTGATGGTGCGAATGGAGCAGTCCACTGCCTTTCGAATCTCTGGAACAGTTCTGAAGCGAACGCCACAAAGTGGTTCCTTTATTTCCTTTATTATCGGAATCAAATCAAAGTCACAAGGACTTAAGTCCGGGGAGTATGGTGGATGGTACAGTACTTCCCAGTCCCATCGACCGAACAGAACAGCCACAGCTTGCGCTGTATGCACCCTTGTCGTGCAAAATGATGAGTGGGTTGTGCAGAACGTGTCGCAGCTTCTTCCGCAAAGCTGGTCGCAGGTGGTGCTCTAAAAACGAACAGAAATACTGTGTATTGACGGTCTACCGTGGAGGAACGTAATGGGTTAGGATAACACCATCACAGTCGTACACGAGAATCACCATAACTTTAGATCGCTCCATTCGCACCATCAACAGAACAGGCTCTGCTAACGGTATACAACGCCTTGCACATCGCTGGCCACGGCTTCTACACAACGCTGGTGACTACTTTGAAGGACAGTAACAGGTGCAAACATGTAACTCTTTTGTATCGGTTGTGAATAAATAGTTACCACTATTTAAGTTTCAACCCTCGTATTTACAATAAATATAAATAATCTAGCGAATAACGTCAGTCTCTCGAAGAGACTTGTCGATGGAAAAGGTGGATCGGCAAAAAACTAGTGATTTGCAGGAAAACCTGCAGAGGGTCGACGGTTGCAACTGGGACTGGCAGTTGATTCTTAACGAATGTAAGGCTACATCTTGGAAGTAGGCTGTTTAGGTTTTTATGTTGGTAACGTCACGTAGCGCTCTGTATGAAAATCACTGGCTGTGCTGTGTGAAGTTTGTGGCTGGTTTGCATTGTTGGAATTTGTTATTGTAGTGTTGGGCAGTTGCCTGTTAACAGTGCGTAGCGTTGCGCAGTTGGAGGTGAGCCGCCAGCAGGGGTGGATGTGGGGAGAGAGATGGCGGAGTTTTGAGAGCGGCTGATCTGGACGTGTGTCCACCAGAGACAGTAAATTTGTAAGACTGGATGTCATGAACTGATATATATTATTACTTTTGAACACTATTAAGGTAAATACATTGTTTGTTTCTATCGAAATCTTTCATTTGCTAACTATGCCTATCAGTAGTTATTGCCTTCAGTAGTTAGAATCCTTTATTTAGCTGGCAGTAGTGGCGCTCGTTGTATTGCAGTAGTTCGAGCAACGAAAATTTTTGTGAGGTAAGTGATTCATGAAAGGTATAGGTTATTGTCAGTCAGGGCCATTCTTTTGTAGGGATTATTGGAAGTCACATTGCGTTGCGCCAAAAATATTGTGTGTCTGTTTAGTGTTGATCAGAATAAGTAAAGAGAGAAATGTTTGAGTACGTTCAGTTCTGCTCAGCTGTTTGAAGACCAAATAATGTAAGAGGTTTATCAGCACAGTGATTCATAAATTTTTCTAAGGGGACGTTTCAATCTGCATACATATACCGCAAGCCACCATAAGGTGAATAACGGAGGGTACCTACTACTAGTGCTAGTCATTCCCTTTCGTGTTCGACTCGCATATGGAGCAAGGGAAAAGACTGTCTACATGCTTTCCTACAAGCCCCGTTTCTCTTGCCTTGCGTTCACGGTCCTTACGCGGGCTGTAGATTGCTGGTAGTGGAATCGTTCTTTAGTCTATCGCAAATGTCTGTTCTCTTAACTTCTTCAACACTGTTTTAGGGAAAGAACCTGTTATTCCCCTCGAAGGACTCTCATTCGACTTCACGGAGCATTTCCGTGAGACTGGCGTGTTGCTCGAACCTGCCAGTAATAAATCTAAAATAACAAATGTAACGTATCGCGCACGAAGGAGAGAGCCGTTCCTGTTCGGTTACGCTACTGGTGACAAATAGTTGGAAACAACAACAACGATGAAATACCTAGAAGTAACCGCCTGCATCGTCCTAAAATGGAATATTATCGAAAAACTTGTTGGTAGGATCCCAAGGAAGTATAGCAAATACGAGTACAAAGAGGATTTATAAAACACTCTCTCCACAGATTCCTCAGTATTGTTCGTCAGTCTAGGATCCTTACCAGTTAGGATTAATAGAATAATAGAAGAAACGAGAGAGAGAGAGAGAGAGAGAGAGATCGAAAGAAAGCGGCGCGTTTCCTCACGAGTTTGTTTAGTATGAGCGACAGATGGCAGGCACTACAAGAGAGGCACTGTGCAACACGGAGCAGTTTATTGTCTAAATTCAGAGTGTGAAGAATAGGGCAAGATATTACTCCCTGCCGTAAACGTCTAGCGAATAACAGCGACAAGAAAATCGGAGAAATTAATGCTCAGATGCAGGCTCACTGATAGTGTTTGTTGGCACGCACCAATTACCCATGGAACAGGGTAAGAACAACACACACACACACCCATGCCCGATGGAGGACTCGAACCTCCGGCAGTCCGTGACATGGCGCCTGAAGCAGCTCTATCACTCCCCGCGGCGGATTGTTACCAATATCACACTCCGCAACGCACCAAGTGCCTATTTACACATTCCTTTTAGCGCACATGAGTCCGCACGTATCTGCAAACTGCCTAAACAGGCTGTACGTTGCACGGATTGGATTGTTGGGGGAAGACACCAAACAGCGAGGTCATCGGTCTCATCGGATTAGGGAAGGACGGGGAAGGAAGTCGGCGGTGCCCCTTCAAAGGAACCATCCCGGCATTTGCCTGGAGCGATTCAGGGAAATCACGGAAAACCTAAATCAGGATGGCCGGACGAGGGATTTTTTTTTTTTTTTTTTTTTTTTTTTTTTTTTTTTTTTTTTTTTTTGCTGTCAGGGGTACCGAGTGCCGGTAAAGCTGGCGCCCTTTTTTTTTGTTTTTGTATTCTTTATTATTGAACAAACGGAGAGTACATATATATATATACACAAAGCAAAAGTTCTTCAAGGTACCAGTTAAACATATACAAATGAGTGTTAGGTAAACAAATTATTAGAATAACATGAAATACAACAAATTAGAACATATCCTGTTTTCCTTTTTTTTGTTTTGTTTTTTGTTTTTGTTTAAAAATTTGTATTGAACAAACTAAAAGTACATATATATTCACTATGCAAAAGTTCTTCAAGGTACCATTTAAAAATATACAAATGACTGTTAGTTAAACAAAAAAAAAATATTAAAAAAGAAAAACATTAAATACAACAAAATATAACATATTCTGTCTTCTTTCTAAAAAAAAAAAAAAAAAATTGTGTTTGGTTTTGGTCGATGCATGAGAACATGGATAAGGGTGTTGCATCATGTGACAGGTAGGCATGGTACACCCCAACTTTGAGGGGGGTCAAGGAAGACGCTGCGGAGATAACCGGCAAAAGTTTGTCGGTAAGATGGTTTTCGGGTGAGGGTGCTATGCGCGGTCACAACTTTGTACCAGAAGTCAAGGACTGTATGCGGACCACTCCGAAAGAGATATTCTAAAGCCTGTCCTCGAAACCAGATTAGGGTATGGTGCTTAGCAAGAGGGTAGTGAAATGTCTGGGGCAACAACAGGAAATCCGGGGTTACCGTCGTTGGCGGGGCACGGAGGTAAAAGCCCACGATTCGTTGGATGAGGAGCCATACGTTTTGTTTCAGGGGGCACGTAAGACGGTGCTCGTCGGTGTCTTCGAGCTGACAGTCAGGGCAGAGTGGGGAGGTGGCCAGTCCTATGCGATAAAGTCGACTATTAGTCGGGAATTTTCCGTAGACTAAAACATACCAGAGTGCAGACACAGACGACGGTAAAAAGGGTGCATGCACACACCCCCAAACCGTGCGCCAGTGAATGTCAGGATGCTGTAGCACCATGGGGTCGCAAGGGTTGGACAGCATAAACAAACGATAATAATCTTTTGTACGGGGAGGACGGGTGACTGGAAGATCGGCCCGAACGTAGCTGAGTTTTATGAAACAATTCGCGACGTAGTACAATAATGGAGAAATAGGTGCCACATTGATCGGTGGATCGAGAGAAGCTGGTCGGAGGATATCTAAGAGACTGCGTGTTAAGGACGGAACCGGCCCCTGCCAGTGCCGCAACAGAGTGTGGACAAAGAGTGCAGAAGAGCGTGCCCGCACGTTGACGAGTCCGAGGCCACCTTTTGCAGGAGGCAGTGTTAGAGTGTTGTAGCGGACTTTGAAAAGTGCCCCTGCTGACACGAAATATCCAAAGGCTGATTGGATGCGGCGGCCAAGGAGTGACGGCATTGGGAGGATCTGGGCGACGTGTACCAGTTTAGGGGCGACATAGATGTTGACATAGGACACACGTTGGAGTTGGTTTAAGTTACGGTGCACTTGACCGCGAACATGGTGCCGAATCGACTGCAAAAGCCGCCGGTAAGCCAGGGCCACTGTGCGGTGTGTGGAGCTCGTAAATTCGATACCCAAGTAACGAAGGGTGGCACTAACTGGGAGTGGGGTCGGCACCATAGCCGGGAGGCCGCGCCCAATGTGCATCATAGTCGATTTACTGACATTAAGAATGCTACCAGAAAGACGTCCATACTGGTGGATCCATTGGATGGCGTCATTGAGTTCCGTGGAGGAGCAGGTGAGAAAGAGAAGATCGTCCGCATAAGCCCTACAGTGAAAGGTGTGGTCACGCAAAGTGAGGCCCTGCAGTCTAGAGGTAAGTCCAGTGATGAGGGGCTCAAGTGCAATGGCATATAGTAAAGTAGACATAGGGCATCCTTGACGCACAGAGCGGCGTATAGGAATCGGTCCTACAAGCCTCCCATTGACTTGTACCATCGAGACCGCGGGAAGGAGTAACCGGCGAATGGCATCGACAAAAAGCAAAGGGAACCCCATACGTGTCGCCACCATGAGGAGGAATGGGTGTCGAACGCGATCAAAGGCACTCGTGAAATCGACGGATACCAGTGCTGCACGAAGGCGACAAACCGACGCCAGTGCAATGAGGTCACGGCATTCTCCTAGGGCTGTTTGTAAGGTGGCCCCACAACCACGTGCAGTCTGCTCAGGTGAAAGGACCGTAGGTAAGACGGTGCGTATGCGCGCTGCTAAGAGGCGTGCATAGATTTTATAGTCTGCATTCAGTAGTGTAAGAGGGCGATATGCAGAGACATGAGACCCTCCCTTCGGTTTAGGCACAGGCAGAAGAATGCCAGTGACGAATTCAGGTGGAATTGGGAAGGACGGAGTGAAGAGTTCCTGAATCATTTCCGTCCAGCGAGGAAGCATTAACGTGGTGAACGCCCGGTAAAACTCCACTGGGAGACCATCTGGTCCGGGTGATTTGTTCTTGGCCCCTTTGTTGATCGCATCTACCACCTCTTCTGCGGTGATTGCAGACATCATGGACGTTGACTCCGCTACGGTGAGAGTCCGATCAGGGGAAGGACGGAGATCATCAGGAATGGGCGTCGCCATCGGTTCATCATCATAAAATTGGCGATAATGTTCAGCAAAGGCGGACACGACCGCCGCCTGTGTTGTGTGGTGAACACCATCGGAGGTCGTGATGCTGGGGACGAAAAGCCGACGTCGACGACTATGGTCGGATGCGGCATGGATTGTGGATGGGGTTTCGTCGTGGAGGAGGTCTTGTCGTCGGGAACGCACCACGACACCATGCAGTCGTGCACGTTGAAGAGAGAGGAGACGAGCTTTAGTACGTTGTCGTTCCCTGTGGGTGTCAGGTGATGGAGGGAGCGCATCGAGCTCACGGAGGACGGCGTAGTGAAAATTTGTGGTGTCTCGATGCCATGCTGCTGCTTCCTTGCCACATTGTATGAAGGCCTTTCTGATCGCAGGTTTGGCACATTTGAGCCACCAATGGAACGTGGATGTGTACTGCGGAAGGCGTCTTTCGCAAGACGCCCATGTAGTGGCAATACATTGTCGGCAGTGTGGATCATTAAGGAGGGAGGTATTAAGCTTCCAGTAACCTCTGCTGCGCCACACTGACTGAGGTGGCAGAGCCAGGGAGCAAATGACGGCGCAATGGTCCGAAAATGCAAGGGGCCATCGTTCAGCTTGGGCGACTTCATTGCCGAGGTGAGCAGAGACATAAAACCGGTCCAGTCTGCTCGCAGAATGTGCTGTATAATGGGTAAAACCGGGGGTATTGCCATGAATTTTCTCCCAAACGTCCACTAGATGAAAATCTTCGATTAAGGTGAGCAGCGCCGGGCATGGCGAATAACCAGGTACTTGGTCCTGCGGATGGAGGACACAGTTGAAATCGCCTCCCATGATAAGGCGATCATAGCGTCCAGAAAACAGGGGCGCCACGTCATGTCCGAAGAAAGTGGACCGCTGCCGACGGTTCGTGGAGCCAGACGGAGCGTAGATATTGATGACGCGCGTGTCGAAGATGGTAACAGCCATGCCTCTTCCACAGGGAAGGATTGTCGTGTCCGTGAGTGGGATTCCTTCGCGTATGTAGAAAGCCACTCCACGCCCTGATTGATCACATGTGGACGTGTATGAGTCGTAGCCGTAGACTGGTGGTAGTGTGGCAACGCGTACTTCCTGAAGAAGGGCGACGTCGACGTCAGAGGCCCGAAGCATGTCACATAGGAGTTGCAGCTTGGGTGCAGTGCCGATCATGTTGATGTTCAGTGTGGCAAACCGGTATGTTTGTTTTAGTGGTGGTGGACGCGCATCTACCATCACCAAGGGAAGTAAGAGGAGGGCACCGACAGGAAGTCCCGTCCCATCAGCTGCAATGCCTCGCTTTTGATGTTAACAGGTAGCCTCGTCCGGCGGAGGTAACTCATCCGGAGGAGGGGGCGTACGTTCCTCAATGTCGTCGGCCCATGCTCCTGTGCCGTGGGTCTGTCCAATGTCCATGGGAATTGCGTCGTGGTGAGAGAGATCTGGAGTTGTCGGCGGGGAGACAGGCGTCGCAACCGGCGCACCGATTGTTACATTGTGCGTGGCGACCTCCATAGTGATCCCGTCCTGCGAAATGTCTTGTTCATCGTGAAAGTTGTCCGCCGACCTCTGCGTGGAAATGTCGGCTGCTTGGGTGTCGTCTTCGTCGTCGCGGGTGGCAACGCTCTGAGAGCCCGTGGGTGAACGGCGACGGCGTTTGCGCCTACGTGGCGAGCGTTGTTTGCGCACGTGTTCCTCAGTGTCGGACGACGGCAAGGAGGAGCGTCGACCTGGTTCGAAGGCGTCGGTGGGTACAATGAAATTGTCAAACAGGTGTTGTGAAGATGTACTGGTCTCCTCAGCGTCCGGTGCGGGAGCCTGTTCGGCGGCAAGGTTGTCAGGTGGGACGTCTGTACCGTCCGTTGGTGACTGGGACGGTGGGACGTGCCGATCGGAAGGACCGGGCGACGGACTGGACGAAACTGTAGACGTGGCAAGAGCCGCTGCGTAAGTGACCGGTAGGGCGGTCATCGTGGGTGTGACGGACGCTTCCGACAACGGGAGCTGCGCGACACGTCGTTGAATGCATTCAGACCGTAGGTGACCTTCTTTCCCGCAACCGGAACAGGTCCGAGGTTGGCCGTCGTACATTATAATGGCACGGCAGCCTCCGATACGTAGATAGGAAGGCACGTGTTTCTGCAACTCGATGCGGACCTGTCTAACACCGTTTAAAACTGGATAGGTCTGAAATTGGACCCATCGTTCGGCAACATGTTCCAGAACGTTGCCATAGGGACGGAGCGCCTCGATGACGACGTCTGCAGGTAGTTCGAACGGCAGTTCGAAGACCCTTATCGTCCGTGTGCCGAGACCTGCGTGATCGACGGTAACGGGTCCGACGTTGCCGTCGGAATGACAGAAGCGCAGTCCACGTTTTGCCTCTTGAAGCACCTTGTCGCACGCCGCATCGTTGATCATTTTGACGTAGACGGTACTGCTAACTATGGACAAGTGGATACCAATTAGATCCGTTGGTGGTATTTTAACTTCATCGCGTATAAACCGTTCTACCTCCAGGGCCTTGGGTCGGGCGAAGTCGGAACAAAAGTTGAAACGTAATGTCTTCTTCCGATAGTTGTGCGCCATGGTGGTCTAGAAGGAAAACGGCACTTACAGCGGCCGAAGTAAACACAAACACACCGTGCGCGCCTCGCCCGCAGCGCTCTGGCGCGTGACCGCCTCGCAGCACTGCCGGCGGCAGACTGGGATTGAACCGTCATCCTCCCGTATGCGAGTCTAGTGTGCTAACCACTGCGTTACACGGAACCGTAGGTAAGTTCCTATCCGCGACTGAAAGGACATACAGTGTTACACGATCGCTTCCGATAGGAACCGACGTACTCAAGATGTCTGCAGCTCTTCACAGCCCAGCTGCATCGCGGCGCCGCGACAAAGTGATTTCGAAAAGAAAGAAAGTTGAATATAGCAACTTGATGAAAACACGTGAACTGTTTAACTGAACAATATGAACTCGAGCCGTGTCTTTTGGTCACATGAAGTAAAGATTATCACAACAGTAACAAACGTGATAAATAGTTAAACAGAACTTGCTGTACGTTAAAAGAGCGTAGGCTGCAGTAAACAGTTGACGATATTAAAAAGGTAACTCTGTGCTCACAGTATTGCCGAGAAAGACATTTCACTGACACCTCGAGTAGAAGTGGTGCTGGCACTGTGGATGTCTGCGCACCGTAAGTATAGTTTTTTGACAGACTTCGATTCACCAGTAGCGTGGAATCTTAGAGTAGCCGACAACTTCTCAGGGTAAGTAGTCGATTTTCTCAACAAAGCGTTCAACCACGTTAATTGATATTGCACAAGGTCCAGTGGCGATTGATAATTGTTGCTCCCCGACGAAACTACAATAGTTCGGTCGCAGTTGTGGGCTCTTCGAGTGCTCTGGGAGTTGATTCATAGCAACTATAAGAGGTGAAATGTTAGTTCACTTTATTACACGAATGAATGTAAAGATTTACTTAACTTGAGACAGCTCTTTTCCGCAGGAGAGCGTAGAATATATACAATGGTCGTCGAAAATCAAAACATCGCTCCATGCTTAGAATTGTGAATTGTTCTCTCGAAGTACAACGTTCAACATTAAGACAACTACATGTTCCACTGAGACTTCGACTAGCTCTATCCTACTAAATGATGCTGAGCGCTGAAGCAGAGGTCACAGACTGGGCTGAGCTCTTGTCCATATTGACCTCAGCGCGAGGGCGCTGCAGTTCCAGAGGGGAGCCGCTGTCGTCAGGAGTGCCTCCAAGGCGTCACTGCCGACTGCAGCGAGCGCTCGCTAATGTCTGTAGTATCGACTCGCGTTGCCGCCTTCGGTCTGGACGATCCCACAATAATTACCCTCGCTTCGTTTAGAAGAAATAACGAGCTTCTCCTATCCTCCCGTCTATTCACCTATTTTTCGCTCATAATGACAGTTTTTCCCTTTCGTGTTGTTTAGTGCCACGGCATATAATGATCGGCCACAGAGAAAGCAAGAATGGCTGATTTCCTTTTAGAATCGGTCGTTACGATAGCTTCTCTATGCATGTGCAGTACTGCTGTGTTGCTTAGTGGCGCGTCTACCCACAGTTGACTTATCCCATACAGCGCACTCCCCGGGTAAATGGGAGCTAAGGTGGCCTGTGAGGTGTGGACATTTTTATGCGTGTAACAACAGGTTGTAGGTTCGCTCTCCGAATACAGAGTACCGAGCGCAGCCGCGCGTGGTTCGCTGCGAGGTCGGCAGAGGTGCGCCGGCAGCGGCCGCAGGCAGTGACCCAGTTGGCGAGAGCCGCTGCCAAGCCGGGCACCACCCGCACTCCCAGTTAGCGCGCCGGCTGCACGTCGTAAGCTCCCACAGTTGACACTCCGCGCGGAATTGGCGCACGTGCTAATGCTCTGTATCGAAGTCACTTACTATCCGCAATATTCAAACACTGTTCGCCATATAACTTTTAATTCCACATCTGTGCAGGGTGAATTAAGAATTCCGCTACACATTTTGAGGAATGATAGATTGGCAATTCTCACTAAAGCAACCTGTATTTTACTATAATTCATTTTTTAGCTAACAACACACCTTCACACGATAGGCAACTTCAATCTACATCATCTTCTTCTATCCTAAGCGTGAAACTGTAAAACTGCCGTCTCTGTTTGAACACGCAAATCTACAAAACTAGACAAATTTTCGTGGGATTTTCACGGACAACTTTAGCGTACTATGGGGCAACGTGTAGGCTTTATTTGATCAAAATCGGACCACAAAACGAAAGATAACACGATTTAGAGTTTTATCTAAAATCGTCTACTCAGCTCGATAGGTTGGATGTTCAATTATAACAGCAGAGTGCACCAAATAATCAATAGTTACCGCTATCAGTTTCGTAGTACACCAAAGAAGCAACAGATGGCGTTGTTAGCGGCTTTAACTCGGTGCAGACAAATTTTCGAAGGTTTACGTCAGTGACAGAATTAAGCAGCTCCATCTTATCTTCACACGTACAAACTAACAGCGAATTTACTTCGCTAGGATATACAGATTTACTGATTTCGCTTTGTTAATAGAAACTTGACATTCTATTCTTTCTATACGTTTTATTTATACTGTTTGCTAGGAAAAACGCATTCTTAAGTTCGTTTTATGATTTGGGTGCCAACTCATTTCATTTTGGATTTATTTTATTTACGAATAAAAATTCGTAGAAAACATTCGAGTCTTTCTGAATACACCAGAACAGCTAAAAGACTGAGGACTATTCGGTCTCAAGAACCCAATGAATATCATGAGATGAGACTTGCAGCAGCTTTAACCCGCTGTTTGGAGAGTCCTTCCGAAAGCGAGACATGACCTAACTCCGATCGAGAGCGTCACTTATTACCTCACTCCTCACAACCCTTCAGTCACACAGACTTAAACTTACTTCTCTCCAACGTGACATCATAAAAGCGGAAATTCTGACACGAAGTGGCGCGGGCGAGTGAGTTTTTATACCCGCTTCAGTGTCCACGTCCAGCCTGCCGGACGTTACTTTTCCAGTTTGCTCTAAGTGTAATTACAGTTTCTTCCACACTGTAAACGTGTGTACAGTACGCTGGACATTTTAGCTTTCTCCAGAATTTTTTTCTCAGAGACAGTTTCTCTGTGCTGTTGGCTACATTGCGACGTTCCGCTCATTGCGTCGTGGCGGCCGCTGCTGGCAATCTCTCTTCAATATCTTCCAGAAAGAAACGTAAGTACGAATGTCATACTCCGTTTTCTGTTATTATTTATCGTCGTCGTCGTTGTTGATAGGTCAATAAATTACGTTACAGTAACTTAACACCTTTACTTCTTAATTATTTCCAAGGGTAAACTGTAAATTCGAGCCAGCTGGACATAGGAGAATCTCTATCGAGAGGAGTAGTAACTCAAATCTAGCATAACAATCCTCTTTTATGACGCCCATATGCCACCCCTTATCAAAAAAATATTTCAAATAATAGTTAAATTTTGGTTGGGTCTGAAAAGGATACCCCGTATCCCACTTATTCCTAACAATTTACCATTTCGCTTTAAACATGTACAATTTCCGGGGAGTTTATGTTATGCCATGAACATAAACGAAGCACAAGGCCAGAAACTGCGTGGGCCGTGGTGGCAGTTGCCAGCTCTACGTGGCTCTCTCTCATGCTAGTGAAGCAGAGAAACTCTTCGTTCACGTACCCAGTCCAAGCTTTACCAGTGAAAATAATTTCTACGTGCATAAAGTCCCGGGTACAGCTATAAATATATACCTGGGCAAAGCTGGGTTTCTCAGCTAGTGGTATCATATTTCACTTCGCTTTTCGTCGCTCAATAAATTGTAGACGAGTCAACTATACAGGATGATACCTAAAACACGCGCCTCGTATTGTTTGATCTGTTCAAACGATAATACGCAAAGGCACTCGTAATTTTATAGCTTAGCTAATACACTTAACTACTGTGTCAAATGAGATACTGAATCAAGTATGCTTTAATAGCAAAATATACTTTTTAATAGCATTCGAAAACTCTTGAAAACACGATTACACTGATATGAACCTTGTTAATGTTGGCGTTGTAATTTTTCGAATCTCCGAGAAATGTGTTGAAATTGGAACAAGTCGGATGGAATCTGCTACTGCGGTGTAGACAGCATCGAGTGGACTACTACTTCCAGGCTCTTACCTTTTATCAAGTCTGTCGACTGCTTACTTGTTTTAACTAAAGCTGTTCACTTAAACATGAGTATGTAGACACATTTCAAATAGCCGTCCTAACGACCTTGATCCGCTAGAAGATTAGCATATAGTTCCATTTACAACGATCGTGGCTGATTTTGTATCTATACTTTTAAATCAAAAGCCCACGACGTGATTAAATGCTTAGTGGCGTTGCGGGTACGTGACGCTGTAAGGAAAGTACGTATGCAAGCAGAGCAGAGACGAATGGGGAATCATTCTAGGGACGATACACGTCGCAAATGGGGCAATTCACAGACATACCCAACTTTGACAAAGGGCAGATTGTTATGGCCACTCGGCTGCGAACTAGCACCTCGGAAATGGAGAAGTTGGTCAGCTGTTCGCGCTCTACTATCGCGGCTATATCTGTACGAGGGTCGCCTGCTCTGTACAGCGGAATAGGCGGCGGCGTGTGGCACGTCTGACGACAGGGTACAATACTGTACTAGGCACAAATGTCACCGTGACAGCTGTATACTAGGCCAACATTACTGCGAACCACTTGCATCCCTTCATCCCCGTTGCCTTCCCAGACGGCTTTGGTATCTCCCACCAGGATAACTGTCCGTATCACAAGGCCAGGTTCGCGCTACAGCGGATTGAGGATCATGATAGTGAACTCCGCTTTGTTGTGCCCTGCGAAATAGCGCTCGTCGGCACAGTGGTGGGTTCTTATAGTTAGCCGGCCGCAGTGGCCGAGCGGTTCTAGGCGCTTCAGTCTGCAACCGCGCGACCAGTACGGTCGCAGGTTCGAATCCTGCCTCGGGCATGAATGTGTGTGATGTTCTTAGGTTAGTTAGGTTTAAGTAGTTCTAAGTTCTAGGGGACTGATGACCTCAGAAGTTAAATCCCATAGTGCTCAGAGCCATTTGAACCAATCTTATATTTATTTCTGAAGGAGGCCGAGTTGATTCTATAACAGATATAAAATATTAAATCACTTCATTATAACTTGAAAAAGAGGAAGAAGTTAACATCGAAACAACCCAGTGCCACAGGAATGTCCGTATATTCGTTACTGTCTCTGAAGAGCAACATGTCACTTGATATAGCCGGTCGTGGTGGCCGAGCGTTTCTAAGCGCGTAAGTCCGGAACCGCGCAACTGCTACGGTCGCAGGTTCGAATCCTGCCTCGGGCGTGGATGTGTGTGATGTCCTTAGGTTAGTTAGGTTTAAGTAGTTCTAAGTTCTAGGGGACTGATGACCTCAGATGTTAAGTCCCATAGTGCTCAGAGCCATTTTGAACTTGATATAGGACAAGTGTTTTCTCTCAAAGCAGATTTGGCTACAACATTTACTACACTGTTGTCTCATACAACTCTCGCACTGCTGGCTGTAGTGAGACGACGCTGTCATCTTCGGCGATGATTGCAGACGGGCTGAGCGGCACTCCACTCTGACGTAAGCTACCCTCCTCCAGTGGGGACGCATGGAAACTCTTGGAACTCCAATCCAGCGTCTGTCATTCGTCGCTGCGTGTAACAGCAACTGTGCTTACTTGTGGTTCCGCCTCGTGGTATCAGCATTTCCTTGGGACTACGTTCCTTGGACGAAACCACAACCTCCCAAGTCTTGACCACCAAATTCGCCTGATCTGAATCCTACGGAACATGTCTGGGCTGTACGGGAATTTCGTGATCTTTGGGTACAAACTTGCTGACACAAACCTCTATAAATCTACCAAAGACTTGTCGAATCCAACCCACGCAGAACTGCTGCGCTCCAGAGATGTAAAGATGGACCGCCGCGCTATTAAGCTCGTGATAAAGTCAGTGTACGTCATGTGAAATAGGGCCAGGAGGAAGTGGCGTAGGCCTGTCTTCTCGATGAATGACAAGAGAGCCCCACTTGTCGCTGTTTACACCGGTCGTCTTACCTTTCAGCTTTAACACATCTCTCGCATACTTTTGCAAAAAGTTCAACACCAGCTCCGACGAGCGTTATACTACTGCACTCGTCCTTTCGAGAGCTTTCGAATGGTGTACTGCGAAACATAATTTTCTTTGAGAAATTTCATCTCATTTGATTAAGTTAAAATCGTCAATGTACTGAGGATGGAAGTGTGGCTCGGTGACTCAGCGGTTAAGCGCTGGACTATCGATCCAAGCCGCGCTGGGTAGCCGTGCGGTCTAGGGCGCCTTGCCACAGTTCGCGCGGTTTCCTCCGTCGTGTTGTCCTTAGCGTAAGTTAGTTTAAGATAGATTAAATAGTGTGTAAGCCTCGGGACCGATGACCTCAGAAGTTTGGTCCCATAGGAACTTACCACAAATTTCCTATTTATTGATCCAAAGGGGTCCGATACCCGGTCAGTACTCGGTACTTTCTTCACCTCTGGCACTGTTTGTTGATGTGTTTTACCGCACTCACTGTACACGTTCAACTGTAGCCCTCCCCCCCCCCCCTACAACTGCTATAACTGGCTGAGTAAATCAGAAATCAGTTTCAGAGTCGGAGCAGGGCAACGGAACACCAAATCCAGTAAGACCACACCTAGTAAAGCACTGTGGTGTTCAAACCAACCTTCGTTTTGAAGACAGCTTTTCTTTTCTTTTTTCTTTCACTGAATATGCACAATGAAAACTCCGGTATTGTAATACGGTAGAATGGGTTCTGTTTGAAACGAAGATTAGCATTACATCCCGTCGACGAAGAAGTCATAAAAAGAATGAGCACAGGCTGGGATTGCGGAAAGATGGGCAAAGGAATATGTCGTGACCATTTCAAAAGCTGTGCCCATTTCAGAGGAACCGAACCGGGATTTGTGTTAATGAATTTCGAGGGAATCTACGGAAAACCCGTACCTCGACGCAAGAGCGGGGATTTGAACCGTCGTCCACGCGAATGCGAGTCCAGTGTGTTAGCTCGGAAGCTGAGATGATGGACAGAGCACAGACAGTGCGAGCGCCAGCAGGACACAGCCGCGGCACTTTGGCAAGCAGCGCGCCAGCGCCTGCAAATAAACGCCCTGACACGTGCGCTATGCGAGCTGTCCCAGTAGCCACTGGCTCCGTGTGCCACCTCCTCCTCCTCCTACCCCTTATTGTTATTATTTTGTCTTTTCCACACGATCACCATTCTTGTATGTTAAATAAGGCTACCATTTTCGAAGAAATCTGACACAGATTAGAACGAAGATATGTACAACAAACTATTCCGAAAAATAACTTATTCCTCTCTTACTACTTTATGTTGTCTGAGCTCATAAGTAGTCCAACCGCTCGCGTAATGTGCTAAAAGAAAACGGGTACCATAAGAATCGACTAGGCCACAACTACTCAGCAAGGTCACAACAGCTCAAGTGAAATGATTTAATATGATTAATAATTAAGATCGCCAGCCCAGTAAGGCTGTTCGACGAATTACTAATGACTGAACCGTAGTTGTTTCAAATAAAACTGAAATAATCGCGTGGCACCAGAAGGCGTACACATATGTAGTTAAACCTAGAAGCAAAAAGATGTATAAATGAATATTGCAGTAAATTACTTTAAATGATATAATGCATTTAAACAAAATAATTTTGAAATAGACGACACTGAATGTAGTGGAACTGGAGCTCACTATTGTTGCGACAAAACTTACGTAAACTCAGGCTGCTCATTACTCGGTACTACCAGTTTTTGAGAAAACACAAATTAACTGAAGTTTAATGAAATAGTCCGTAATAAGATTCTTTATCAATTTTGAAAGTTAATTTGGCTGAAAACTAATCACGTGCTTGATTATGACAATTGCAACACATTATTGATAATGAACTTTGAATCAAGCCAATACACTCAAGGATAATGACACTCGGAAATTTTATGTGTAATTACTATTTAAATGTATTTGGCAGTAATTTACAATTAGTATTATTCTCAAATTGAAAGTGAACAGTGCCTCTTTATGTTATGTAAGACTAACAATTATATGAGGCAGTTTCTAATAGTTGCATTTAATTAATTTTTAATAGCAAAGCAAACTTTTAATTTACATATTCAGTTCTTTTCTTTCATGCACGACACTCAGATTAGCACACACAGGAAAGTTTTGGACTCTATCTAGGTTACAATGACTTAGGTTAAAGAATGTAACAGGAGAATGATATTGCCACACTTATATGAAAAATGATCGAAATCTAGCCACTGGGTAAGGCCTGACGGTTTCTACACAACGTGAATGATTTTATACGACGTTAAAGTTTTTTGTAGTTGTCGAAATGCTGCAGTCGGCGAGACGATAATGCTCCAACTATAACTTTGGCGAGCGCATTTGCATTAAACACATTAGATTCAGGGGCAGGATCTTGATGTAATAGGTGTTTCCTTCATCTGCCCACACTTACCATGGAACAGTGCCTCTCAATACATACATATCAAGTGGCTTCACAAAACCACAGTCACACAGAATACACTACTTCAGCCTCCAACGACTTCCATCACTCCGCTCCTTGTGAATATCTTCTACCTCGCTCGTTCTCTGCCGTCAGGTCCCACTGACCAGAGGCTATGCCCTCTACCTAGTTCTCACTCCATCATTGGCAGTTACCCACTTTCATAACAATGTTTCGCATCAATAATTCTACATTAGGTAACAACACTGGACGTATTTACATTACAAAAAAATAGAAAGTTGTTAACGTTTTACATAATATCGGTTAGACAGTGCGAAAAATTGGTGAAAAAATTACGTGGCACAGTGATTTATAGGCGCCCTTCTTGACGCCACAACTCACTCCGACACGCAGTCTGTGTATCCCAGCTGTGTGCGTCTAGATTAAATCTATGTTCAAGTGAAAGAACGTTCTATAAATGTTTGGTACCGCGTGCCTGAGGCGGGACGTGGTTGTCAGCTCGTTACTTACCTACCTGTATGTGGGAAACAGCCTAGAAACCACATCCAGGCTGGCCGGCTCACCTGCCCTCGTCGTTAATCCGCAAAGTGGATTCGATCGGGGGCAGAAGGCCGGCATAACTAACAGCTCGTCAAAATTTCACAATGTTTAGTAAAGCGTACCACCAAGTTCAACTACGCAGGTTATATTACGAGGAGAAAATTTCGTTTAAGTCGATAAACTGAAACATCGATATATCCGGTCGCCAATGAAAACCGCTTATCGAAAACAGAAATTCGTACTAAGTTGATGAGGGTTTGTTAGGAGGATATTCGTTCACTTCCAAGAGTGGATGCCTGTACTCAAATAGCCTCGCATTGCTCCTGCTGATGGAACCAGCGAGTTTGCGGAGTGTTTGAGGTGGTCGATTGGCACTCGGGCTTCACATCCCCGCCCAGCCATTCAAATTTATGATTTACCTGACTTCCATAAATCGAATGACGCGAAGGGCGAGAGGCTTCATTTAAGAAAGGAACGATCGATTTCCTTGTCCTACCCTAGCTTATGCTGTCTCTAATGATCTCATCTTTGACGGAACATTACAACTTAATTTCAATTCCATTATATTTGCCACAGAAGGTGAAGTGTCGGTCAGTCCCTTTACGCCAGGAAAGAAGCACCACTATCTTGCACCAAAATGGGCGCAATCCATTTCACCTGCCGGAAAGTTATAGACTGCCCTGTTGTGGATGGAGAACGTATTATTCTTACCATCTACCTAACAGAGACTACAAAAATTACTTTTAATTACTAAGCACGTCTTCTGGACCGACTAGGTGAGACAATACTTCAGATGCGAACTGGAATTCAAATGAGAAATGATATTTCTCGAAGACAGTGCGCCTGCCAACACGAATACCTCGGCAGTTGGAAAACTCTGAGAAATGGTTCAAATGGCTCTGAGTACTATGGGACTCAACTGCTGTGGTTATCAGTCCCCTAGAACTTAGAACTACTTAAACCTAACTACCCTAAGGACATCACACACATCCATGCCCGAGGCAGGATTCGAACCTGCGACCGTAGCAGTCGCACGGTTCCGGACTGCGCGCCTAGAACCGCGAGACCACCGCGGCCGGCAAACTCTGAGACTAATAGTGCTAATTGTCGGAACATTTGATTTGGCAGCCATTGAATGCTACCTATAGCAAAATTAGGAGAGAAATTGTGGTGGGAAAACGTTCTAACTAAGCGATCATGAAAGCCGCACATCAGTATTTTTCAGACCTTCCGGAATTCACTGAAAAGACACAGCGGATTGACGAGAACGGTAACTATGTCGCAAAACAAATGCATTTTGACGTAAAAAATTAGTCTTCCATAGCAAATCAGCAATTATCACCTTTCCCTCGTAAATCAAAACAAGTATCTCTACTACAACAATTGTATCTTAATGTAAATAATTATCTTCAGCTTCTGTCCTTTTAACAAACATATTTCAGTTCATATTTAGATCAACATATGTTTTCTTGATTTATTAGTCTCATTATCATTTCAGAATAATTACATCTCCATTGCAAAGTAATGCCATAACATTAGGCACATGAGCTAACATTAAACACTAGTTAAATGTCGTCTTTAGAAATGAGGCACGTCTAACACTTTGCGAAATGATACAACGAAAACAGCTCTTCCCGAGAAAATGGCTTACTTTATAGTAGCTTATTAATGCGCATTTCGCTCTTAATAAGAGTTCTTTGTGCAACAGTTCCTGGTATATTACTCATAAATAGGGATTTTTCCGCATCGCCCGTATGGCCAAAAACATACGTTTTCATTACTATCGTTAATCTACGCGATGTTTTCCCTTTTCGATGTTACAAGAACATCTTACAGGACATGCTATATCTTACCCCATTACAATCGTCATCGTGTTCTAAAGTCCAATTTCCGGTCTTAGGACTTCACGAAACGCTATTACATTATTAGTTATTAGTATTAGAATTACGCGTGTTATTTTCTACGCGATGTGGCCTTATTAAATACTATTGACAAATTTTTTTTAAATAGGAATTGCAGCAGTTATTTGCTGTATCAACTGAAATTTAAAGGCGAATCCTCAATATTTTAAACTGAAATCTACGTCAATAGAACTTTAACTTCCCATCTTCCCATTCTCAAGTCTAATATTTAATCTGCTGTACATAAACAAATGAACTTTATTAAGTGGGTATCGAAAGCCTACAAAAAATTTATTTAGGTCTCAAACGTCTTCAACTAACGTGGCAGTCCACCTGTGCGTTAGCGCAATTTAATGAAGGACAGTAGTGCAGAGTCGGGCGTGCAGCAACCTTACGTTACCAGCTGTCGTCCCCTTGCTGGCACTCGTCACATCTGTGTAAATGTGTTCGTCTGTTTTGTCAAGGCAGAGTTGCGCAAGATTGTTGTCCGTTTCATATCCCACGCTTTTTTCAATTATAAGTTTAGCAAATTTGTTGCGCTAAGGAATCCAATCACAGAAAGAGTTGTGGTTATACAAGGTGACAATTATTGAACTATTTGAAAAAAGACGAAAATTAGTTACAAACTACGGCGTGCACACACTTTATTCAACGTGCAAACGTCACTACAGGTATTCGGATTTAGGTTGTGACATGTTCGATATGCCTGCCATCATTGGCGATAATGTGACGCAGACGAACAGCGAAATTCTGTATGATCCGCTGAAGTGTCGGAACATTGACGCTGTCGATGACCTCCATAATGGCTGTTTTCAGCTCAGCAATGGTTTGGGGTTATTTCTGTACACCTTGTCTCTACTGTAGCCCACAGAAAAGAATTGCATGTGTTCAGATCCGGAGAATATGGCGGCCAACCGAGGCCCATACCAGTGGCCTCGGGGAACCCCAGAGCCAGAATGCAGAGCCTAAAGGGCTCCTCCGGACATCAAATACTCTCCTGCTTCGATGGGGTCGAGCTCGGTCTTGCATGAACCACATCTTGTCGAAAGCAGGAGATGAAATCATCTTCCAAAACCTTCACCTACCGTTCGGTAGTGACCGTGCCATCAAGGAATATCGTACCGATTATTCCGTGACTGGGCATTGCACACCACACAGTCCCCCGTTGAGGACGAAGAGACTTCTCGATCGCAAAATGCGGATTCCCAGTCCCCCAAATGCGCGACTTTTGCTTATTGACGAATCCATCCAAATGAAAGTGGGCTTCGTCGCTAAGCAAAACCATATTAATTCCCATCATGCCCCGCGGCCAACCGTACAGTTTGAACGTCCTAACGCAAACGGTTCAGAAGTTATAACGGTTTTATTTCATATAGTTCAATAATTGTCACCCTGTATCTACCGTAACTCTTGTCTCTGTTGACGAGATCGCTAACGCTCATTGCCACGGTGCCGCTCGACTCGGAACAAATTTTCTCCGCCAGTGCGTGGCGGGCAATGGCAGCGGAAACGGAGGCGTGAAGCTGCTGTTATCACAAATTTGCACAAATCTCCTGCAAGCCAAACCTCTCCGCAGTGTCTGGTAGAGTGGTCCGTCCGTCAGATGGAGACATGAAGCTCGGAAATTCCCTCGATGCTTGTTATATCTCGCGCAGCGACACGCTAGCATCCGCGAAACGCTCAGACGAGCGCGGAGAAACACGGCGCGAAAAACAAGGAGCACAGGTTCCGAGAGCCAGCGGCAGTGTGAAGAATGAACAACGCGTGAGCGAACGGACGCAGACAGAGATAAATAAGGAACCCGGGCTAGTGCTAGCATACAGCTGGCCTCGGTGTCTGCGATATCGCACCAGGAAAGCTACGCCTCCAAAGGCTCTTCCCAACGTAAGCGAGACGTACGCCACTCACGGCGGAGCCACGGATCACTTCGATACTCGAACGCGAAACACTCCCCGTCCGACATACAGGAGTCAGAGTACTGGGCTATATACCAGAACCTGCTTTCACCGTCTCCTTTCTCTCACGGTCACCAGCTCAAACACGACAATACGCATACTTATTACAGTTACCAACACGAAACAGTTACACTTCAGACACATGACATGCGAACCAACGAAGTGGTATCAGATAGAAAAGGTTTGCACCAGGCTATGGGCGATACGACCTTGTAGTCAGCTACGGAAATATATGTTACAGCATTAACAGAACGAAAATGAGGCGACAAGAAAGACAACCACCACATTATAAATCGAGAAAGTCTTCAGTCTGCAGTAAGAAGACATCTTACAGCAGGTAGAAATGGTCAGTATTCAAGGGTATGATAGGTCGATCATTTGAAGCAAAGCCGGCCGCAGTGGCCGTGCGGTTCTAGGCGCTGCAGTCTGGAACCGCGAGACCGCTACGGTCGCAGGTTCGAATCCTGCCTCGGGCATGGATGTGTGTGATGTCCTTAGGTTAGTTAGGTTTAACTAGTTCTAAGTTCTAGGGGACTAATGACCTCAGAAGTTGAGTCCCATAGTGCTCAGAGCCATTTGAACCATTTTTGAACCATATGAAGCAAAACACTTCATATAGTCATATGTCCTATTCCGAATGCTTAATTATTCAATACACTGTCACATTTACTGACAAAATACGTATTTTTAACGCAGTCACTTATAAATATTATCGTACACTTCACATTACAGTTGCGTATAGTTCACAATAAATGTTCCAACATACCACCGTCAACTTCAGTGCACTTGTGAACTCTTGGGAGAACATATTGCGTTACTTGTATGAGTGCGTCTCCATGTTCCCTAATGATGTGACCCAACAGTTCATCTCACGTATTCACCTTCCGTTTGTACACTTCAGATTTTATCAAATCCCACAAACAAAAATCTAATGGCGTAAAGTCTGGCGATCTTGGTGGCCAGTTAATTATATCACCACAAGCCATACAGCGATTGCGGTAAATATGGTTGATATGATCCCTCACGCGTCTGGTAAAAGATGGTGGGGCACCGTCATGCTTGAAGTACAGTCGAAAAAACAAAACTGCTCGCATGTCTTCATAGGCTCGGGTAACTTCAACTGTTTACAACTAGCAACAGTGTGAGTGCAACACGCACTGGCAACGGCGGCAGCGACAAATGGTTCAAATGGCCCTGAGCACTATGGGACTTAACATCTGAGGTCATCAGTCCCCTAGCACTTAGAACTACTTAAACCTAACTAACCTAAGGACATCACACACATCCATGCCCGAGGCAGGATTCGAACCTGCGACCGTAGCGGTCGCGCGGTTCCAGACTGAAGCGCCTAGAACCGCTCCACATTTTATTAATTGAATTCGTGGTACCTAACATTTAATATATGAAAATTTAAAAAACGCTCAAACAAGCTCAGTTTGAACCGAAATGCGAGCCAGTCAGACAAACACTTAATATCGACCAATATAAGAACAGGTAAACCATAACATAATAATCTTTCTTACTGCCTTTTCAACATTTACTGCGTGTATTGCTCAAAAGAAGTGCGGTCGGGGCATACTATTGTGCTTTTTACGTTAACATTCATCTGGAGCCCAAGGATACCATGTCCTGTGCCCATTCCTCTGTGTTAGCGTTAAGAGAAAAGACCACTGCAGAACATGCATTCAGTCTCTTGTTTTTCAGACTGCACATCTAAAAAGATGTCCTCAATTAAATTTGTATCAGACTGCGAATGACGAAATTGTTTCATGTGTTTCTCTTTCTTTTTCAAGAGCATTCGCTACTGTCTAGTTTGGTTCCGCTACAGCTTTCATCTCTTTGAATTATTTCACACGTTTTCTGTATGGAGACGATGTTAGCTACTTAACAGATTCAGAATGTGTAGATTTTACTAAATCAGGTGAATCTTGATGTGACTTGCTTATTTTGGAAGCTGGCCGGAAATCAGTTGCACTCACATTTACTTCGATGTTTGAATCTTATATATCAAACTCCTCGTGTATTTATTATCTCAAAGTATATGCCTGTTACGTGGAAGGAGTGCAGTTTTCCAGAGGTCGTTTATAGCATTTCCTGTTGTTACTGCTCTCAAACAGGTCGCTCTA
Organism: Schistocerca piceifrons; assembly: GCF_021461385.2. NCBI lineage: Eukaryota > Metazoa > Arthropoda > Insecta > Orthoptera > Acrididae > Schistocerca > Schistocerca piceifrons. Next base: position 864,873,754 of record NC_060149.1, on the reverse strand, counting down.
AATAACGTTCTAATTGAAACTAAGGTTAATACTTGATCTGGATTATTTTCTCACCAGGTTTCTATTTCTCGACGATAATGCGTTTTAAATCGTTGCATGAATTCCAAACAAGAGGCTTTATTCTATGTGTGAAATGGGGTGATAAACAGACGATGTGGACACGTTTTTCCTCTTGCTTCATCCATCACACGATTGTGATATGATGCCCATCAATTATTAGCACAACAGGATCATCACCAAATGGGTTCACAATGTTTACAAAATATTCAGACCACGTAGTAAAAATAAAGAGTCTGACTCCAGCTACTAGGGTGGCAAGATGAAGTTACCCTGATTTGAGATATCGTGCCCTAATATGCGATATTGTCGTGTATTAGCTTAGCTATAGTATCGCATATTAGCAATAAGCCATCTTAAGCTAGAAACCTAGCCTCCTAGATACGCTGCTCCGTTTGAAGCACAAGTCACTATAGCCAGTGAAAGAGTACTTCGTGACGAATGTAATCATATGAATATTGTTGCAACAGATACTCACCTTCAAATATTGATCCCTACAACCATATACTCTGAAAAAACTTCAGACATTCGTAATCAAGGATTCTCTGCAATATCCAGCTTATTGCTACTGCTTTGTGTCTCAGGCGCTGTGAGAACTAAATTGTGATACTTGCCAACATAGGTGAGCTGTTACTTTAGTCAGAATCCAGCTTTCTCAAATTAGCGAACTCTCTCGTAACAGGCACTTTTCCTCTACATTCAAAATCACTTTCAGTAATGATAGTATCTTCTGGGTACGTTAAAAATAATTTCAGATTAGAATATAAATAGTCTTTTTCTCAAATTAAATTCTAATTGCAGTAAGGCAGAGTACTGAATTCCGTCATACAGCGTCTGTAGTTTCATATCCGCAGACCACAGACGTTACTGAGTTCTGTTTTCCTAGTAAATGACTGAGAAACGAGCCATACTTTACGTTGAAAAACCATATTTTAAGTTTTTCCTATCGATTGGAATGTGGTGGAATTTCGTACCTGCTTTCTATTTCAGATCATTATAAACGCCCAGCTGGACCTCAATAAATATTGTCTGACAGAATTTAAACGTCTTCTTCAGACCCATTACGCTGAACAGGTTAACTTATTTTTCCCAGCATATTTGCAGATTTGCTTCGAGACAAAAATTTATGATCTCATCGTTGACATTTATTCTCTCTTACTGAATATCATCTTACTGATATTCTCTGCTGCATCCGCTTTCCCGTTCTGTCTGCTATCTGTGTGAATAGTTGTATGCACAAAGGCAAATCTTTCTCTTGGCCAACTTAATTTGGGCCTGATTGTTTTCGAAATTGAGACTGATAGGGAATTTTCCTGTTCCCGAACAAAAGGGCAAACTAGTAAGTTGGATAAACCTTGTTTAATTTTGTGAATTTGGCGGTACAGTTTTTGTTAGCCCGTACTAAAATTGTTCTGTTAAAGATTACAAAAAATATGCACCGCCGGTGTACTCATCAAGACAAGCTAAGCTACCACAGAAAGATCGCGAAATGTGGACTTGGAGGAATACGTGTTTCACGCAATGTGCTGAAAACTCTCTGATAAACACTCTGCGATCAGGAAATCGACGTGGTCGAAAAGCGAAGACGGTATTCTTCGACAGCAGCTGGAGCACTACCATCGCAGAAGCCGTAAACGTGCACCATATCTGCATATAGAGATGCTGTAAAGTGTAGCCAGCGAGTGTACAAACATACACCCTCAATCCCCCGCCCCATTTCACCCAAAATGCACCGTGGACAACCGCGAGCTCAGCGAGCTATGGTAGAAAAACAGCAAAGAAGATAAAGAAGATAAAAGCAACGCGGTAGGGTGGGCTAGAATAAACCGTCAAAGAGGTAGGGTGGGTATGAAACATATGTGAGCCATTAGTCCAAAAGCAAATGTACATTAAATGTGTTCTATGTCGGAAACCATTCAGCATATGGCATCTGTCCTGTCCATCAGTTGTTTTTTGCACCAAATGTTCTTGTCATATCCCTGAATAGTGACCACTACACCTGCGACACCCTGTGTGGATAAATAGGAAGCAGCGAGCAGGTTTCGCTTATGGAGGATACAGACTGTCATAACAGATAAATCAGTAATATTCGTACTACTACTGCGTCCCGTAACTAGTATTTTTTTTTTTTTACTGTGCATTTATCACAGCCGTCCGAGGTGACCGAGCGGTTCTAGGCGCTACAGTCTGGAACCGCGCGACCGCTACGGTCGCAGGTTCGAATCCTGCCTCGAGCATGGGTGTGTGATGTCCTTAGGTTGGTTAGGTTTAAGTAGTTCTAAGTTCTAGGGGACTGATGACCTCAGAAGTTAAGTCCCATAGTGCTCAGAGCCATTTGAACCATTTATCACATTTACAAGCAATAGGTTTCAAGAAGAGGTTTCTTTAATTATACTGTCTATAGAAAATAAGTAGCACTAGAAGTTTTGAAGTAATGGTAATACATACTATACCACATCTATATGTGACTGAAATCGCTCAGTTGGTATACGCACAGCTCTCCAGTAAAGTAATGCCGCAGAGTGGGTAGAGGCAGCTCATTCAACAGAATTTTAACAGAAGTTTCAGAATTTTAACGGTTTCTATCAACTATCTGACAGCTCATATCGTTGAAGTTACGCTCATGATCAATTAGCCAGGACAGTACAGTATTAGCAGTCTACATTAAATAAAGTACTTCTATTGCTTTGGCAAGAGAAGCATCGTTTATTACATAATACAGTCATAAACGGAAACGTGCTTGTTGTGCTGGGGATAGGAGACCAGCTGTGGCTGTTCTGCAGATGACATCGCTAATAACATGCGTCACATGCAATCGACTTCTCGTTTATACCAAACGCCACTCTCCCAGCTGTCTTCCGCAGCGTAACGATTCTCAATTACAACCCCTCAAGGTTTGTAAATTTCTATCAGCAAGTGCATATTATCTATTTCACGTCACTCCACCTGACTCCACCTACTCCATGTTTTATCAAAAAACAAAAAAACAAAAAAAAAACAAAAAAGAGGAAAAGCGCTGCTAGAACGACTGAAGATATATTTCGTAATGATAAATGAAATTAAGGAATTGAGAAAAGAGTTTAGCATCCCGTCAACATTCAGATTGTGCTTAGGGAGAAGAGTCGCAGTTGACCCAGAACAATGAAAAGCCTGAGGTCCTCCAGTAGTACTAGAGAAGAGTCAGTTAAATTTCGCTTACGCGTTAAATCACACCGACTTAAAAGCTGTCGATTCAACTAAATACCTAGGAATTACAATTCTGAACAACTGAAATTGGAGCTATCACACAGAAAATGTTGTAGGGAAGGCGAACAAAGGACATCGCTTTACTGTCAGAACAGTTAGAAGATACAACAAATCGACTAAAAAGGCTGCCTACGCTACGCTTGCCTGTCCTTTTCTGGAGTATTGTTGCACGGTGTGGGATCCTTACCGGATTGGTTTGACGGAAAAATCGAAAAAGTTCAAAAGACAGCTCGTTTTGTATTATCACTAAGAAGGGGAAAGAGTGTCACCAATATGATAAGCGGGTTGGGATGGCGATCTTTAAAACAACGGCGTTCTTCGTTGCGGCGTGATCTTTTCACAAAATTACAATCACAAACTTTCTCCTGCGAATGCCAAAACGTATTTTTGACTCCCGTCTACATAAGGAGAAATGATCACCGTGAGAAAATAAAAGAAATCAAAGTTCGCACGGACAGATTTAGGTCTTCATTTTCCTCACGACATGTTCAGGAGTGGAAATAGTCTGAAGGTAGTTGTATGAACCCTCCGCCAAACACTTTAGTGTGAATTCCAGAGAAGTCATGTAGATGTAGATTAGAGAGGGAGAATAAGCTCAAATTGTGCACTGATGAGCAGGAAAAATGTAAATGCCCTTGTTGAAGCCGCGCGAGGTAGCCGCGCGGTCTAGGGCGCCTTGCCACGGTTCGCGCCGCTCCCCCCGTCGGAGGTTCCAGTCCTCCCTTGGGAATGGGTGTGTGTGTGTGTGTGTGTGTGTGTGTGTGTGTGTGTGTGTGTGTGTGTGTGTGTGTTGCCCTTAGCGTAAGTTAGTTTAAGTCACATTAAGTAGTGTGTAAGCCTAGGGACCGATGACCTTAGCAGTTTGGTCCCACAGAACTTACCACAAATTTCTAAATTTTCCCTTGTTGAAGGAATCACTGGAATTTGTCTAGATTAATTTAGGAAATGTGGATGACCGGACAAGCATTTCACTCTTTATATTAATAAATAAAAATTCAAATGTGTTAACTACTGTGCGACGCCGTGTTGACGCAAATAGAACTTGTCTCACTTGAAAGTGGTTCAAATCACCAGTGCACCAGGCGATGTAGAACTCTTCGCAGGGAGTTAATGACACTCGCGGCCATGATATGATAAATGCAAATGAGGAGGTAGACCTGTCACAAAAAAATCCTATTTCAAAACGGCCAAGAACTGCCGATAAAATACTTCTTTATTTACTGCTTCTTTCCATCATTTGACCATCTTCGTGTACCACAAAATTAATTATAACAGCCTACATGGCAACTATCTTACTGTGGCGTGAAATAAAATTTAAAAAAGCCGTCGTGCATCACCGCCATCAGCATTAAAATACATTATATAGTACACGAGGATACATAGTGCACTTCACACGAAAATGTTGATCAGTCTTTGTATACTGTCATAACAAGCTTCAACAGTGTCAGTATATTTTACTGTTAACTGTATAAATTGTTTTATTTTCGACGGGTCAAATGGCTCTGAGCACTATGGGACTCAACTTCTGAGGTTATTAGTCCCCTAGAACTTAGAACTAGTTAAACCTAACTAACCTAAGGACATCACACACATCCATGCCCGAGGCAGGATTCGAACCTGCGACCTTAGCGGTCTCGCGGTTCCAGGCTGCAGCGCCTAGAACCGCACTACTATCGACGCAGGATGTCTTAGTTGACGACACAGTTTGAACGTTGAACGTTGCCACGTAGTCTGCTGTACACCATTTTATCATTTTATAATACCTAAATATGATCGGTTGATGAGATAAAGAATTATTTTATCAGTAGCTGTTGGTAGTTTTTAAATACGAGTTGTGGGGCACTATCAGCACAAAATAAACCTGTCATGTATACAGACTGAATTGCCAAAGTTATAGTTATCCAAAATGGATTACGTCTATTTTGGAAAACGGCTGTGCAGGCAAGTTGTCCTAAGCTCTGATTTCTGAAGATGCAATCGGGAAAATAATTGAAATTTAGCAGGTGCAACTAATTTTGATATATTCGTGGTCTTTCTGCTCTGTGGTATGGAAAATTAAAAGCTGTTTCATGAATAAGATAGTTAACAGAACTCTCGAAACAATATAAGTTTTCTAGATGAAGTAACGGCCAATTTCTCTTACACATCAGTTGAGAAGCGACAACTATGTGAATTACGCAAAAGTGTTTAAAAAATTACAATTCAGTATATTTCCGATCAACATGCGGGAAGTGCCGTCACAATTAACTGCGATAGAAAACAAGCACAGAAATGGATACGATGCATGGGCAAATCTCTGATTTATTTGACCATCATGCAAGAATCAGTGACCAGTCGCGTAAGTAACGTGTTCAATAACATGTTTATAGCATATTTTTGTTACAAAAAACAGAATTACGCATATTTTTGTTACAAAAATAAATTGTCCGTTGAGGTACAAACCTGAAAAGAATTTTTCAACTTACTACTTTATAAAGGATAAACAAAAAATTATGCGGTTATAGCCTTTGATCATAATGTGGAAACAAGGACTATTAATATCATTTAAAAATAAAAATATTGGTATTGACGTAATTAGAAATGAATATGAACTTAAATTACTTTGGACACGAACAACGGCGGCGCTGCCTGCAAATCCGTTTAACGAGAAATAGAGGTCCTCACCTGTAAAGAGAAAGAAGAAAAGGAACAATTTACTATTATATTCAACCACATTACAATACATACAAAGTGTTTGAAAGTCTTTGCATCAAAAGTCTAGGACTGATAGACCACGTTTTGTGAGAGACTAAATGTTTGCTCACACTTGTCAGCGACGTTAGGGATATTTAATTATTGGTTATATCCCTGTGATGTGGCTAAGCAGCGTGCGTTGCCTATAGTCCAGTCATCTGCTCCACATGAAAGTGGATAGGCCGACCAAAAAAAATTTCCTGATTGGTCTCTAAAATGTTTTTGTCCGCTTAGAGACACTAATTCTGAAGTGCGTCTTGTTGTCAATTTACTGGGATAGGTACAGTAATACGCAGATGCAGCACACCTGGTTAGTACACTCTACTAGTTTAGAGAAATCTCCTTTGCAGAGCCAGTGAATTCAGTAAAGACACACCTAGCGTCGCCGGGAAGCGTCAGTGAACATTTTGTCTCTAACAAAAGTTTTTCCTGATGACATCGTATACACTTTTGATGCAAAGATCTGAAACACTCTGTATATAACGGCACAGAACTTGAAAAAAAAACAGATAAAATACACAGAAATGTACAAATGCGCCGAAAAATTAATATGAAGAATTGCAAGTTTGTCATGAGACAAGTTCTATTTGCGACATAGCGGTGTCGCACAGTAGTTAACACATTTGACTTTTTATTTATTAATATAAAGAGTGACATCCTTGTCCGCCACGTGTTTCTCATTATAGGACAGCCTATCTCTTCACTATGCAAGCACATCATCTTTTCAAAATATTATTTTCACAACAGCTGTTAAGCACTGAGGCAACGTAGATACCCCGAAGTATTTTCTTGGGTATATCTTAATGAAACTGGATTACTGTTGAACACGTAACTTTAAACGAGGACAACCACGGCCGAAATTCTGCATCTTGAATAAAAAGTCTTCTGTTCAGGTTACTACAGTCCTTTATTGAAAGATCACGACCGGTTTCAAATTCTTAAAATGCATCATCAGATGATCTGTACATTAAAGGAACATGTGTGCTCTTCGGAAAAGTCAATTTTAAAAATAAGTGATCACAATAGTATAGTTACTTTACCTTTTAAATCACTGTAGATTTAGGAAAAACAGTTATAGCCAAGTCCCATTGTCCTCCGACAAAACACAAAAATAAGTAACTTGATGTAAAGCGGTGGTCCGAGTCAAAATAACTGAGCCCGAAAAGGAACCTATGAAATAGGACAGATCTCAGTAACTACACTCCTGGAAATGGAAAAAAGAACACATTGACACCGGTGTGTCAGACCCACCATACTTGCTCCGGACACTGCGAGAGGGCTGTACAAGCAATGATCACACGCACGGCACAGAGGACACACCAGGAACCGCGGTGTTGGCCGTCGAATGGCGCTAGCTGCGCAGCATTTGTGCACCGCCGCCGTCAGTGTCAGCCAGTTTGCCGTGGCATACGGAGCTCCATCGCAGTCTTTAACACTGGTAGCATGCCGCGACAGCGTGGACGTGAACCGTATGTGCAGTTGACGGACTTTGAGCGAGGGCGTATAGTGGGCATGCGGGAGGCCGGGTGGACGTACCGCCGAATTGCTCAACACGTGGGGCGTGAGGTCTCCACAGTACATCGATGTTGTCGCCAGTGGTCGGCGGAAGGTGCACGTGCCCGTCGACCTGGGACCGGACCGCAGCGACGCACGGATGCACGCCAAGACCGTAGGATCCTACGCAGTGCCGTAGGGGACCGCACCGCCACTTCCCAGCAAATTAGGGACACTGTTGCTCCTGGGGTATCGGCGAGGACCATTCGCAACCGTCTCCATGAAGCTGGGCTACGGTCCCGCACACCGTTAGGCCGTCTTCCGCTCACGCCCCAACATCGTGCAGCCCGCCTCCAGTGGTGTCGCGACAGGCGTGAATGGAGAGACGAATGGAGACGTGTCGTCTTCAGCGATGAGAGTCGCTTCTGCCTTGGTGCCAATGATGGTCGTATGCGTGTTTGGCGCCGTGCAGGTGAGCGCCACAATCAGGACTGCATACGACCGAGGCACACAGGGCCAACACCCGGCATCATGGTGTGGGGAGCGATCTCCTACACTGGCCGTACACCACTGGTGATCGTCGAGGGGACACTGAATAGTGCACGGTACATCCAAACCGTCATCGAACCCATCGTTCTACCATTCCTAGACCGGCAAGGGAACTTGCTGTTCCAACAGGACAATGCACGTCCGCATGTATCCCGTGCCACCCAACGTGCTCTAGAACGTGTAAGTCAACTACCCTGGCCAGCAAGATCTCCGGATCTGTCCCCCATTGAGCATGTTTGGGACTGGATGAAGCGTCGTCTCACGCGGTCTGCACGTCCAGCACGAACGCTGGTCCAACTGAGGCGCCAGGTGGAAATGGCATGGCAAGCCGTTCCACAGGACTACATCCAGCATCTCTACGATCGTCTCCATGGGAGAATAGCAGCCTGCATTGCTGCGAAAGGTGGATATACACTGTACTAGTGCCGACATTGTGCATGCTCTGTTGCCTGTGGCTATGTGCGTGTGGTTCTGTCAGTGTGATCATGTGATGTATCTGACCCCAGGAATGTGTCAATAAAGTTTCCCCTTCCTGGGACAATGAATTCACGGTGTTCTTATTTCAATTTCCAGGAGTGTATGAAAAACGGAAGATATTCTTACGGCACCTATGGTCTTTCAGATTTCTTCCGATTTTCAGAGTTACTGGGATATGCCCTATTTTATCGTTTGCTTTCGGGGCCCAATGATTTTAACTTTACAGCAAGACACTTAGTTATAACTGTTTGTCCTATGTATTTCAATGATTTACAAGGTATTGTAAGTAGGCTGTTCTTGGCGGCATTCTGACAATATGATGATTTACTTTTAAAAATAGGTTATTCCAAAGAGTAAATATGTTATTCCTCAAATGTACACCTCATGACGCTTTTTAAGAGTGCGAAACCCATCGTCACCTTCAAATAAAAGACTAATAGCCTGAGCGGGAGACTTTTTATTCAGTACGGTTTACTGTTGCTTTCTGCCGACTTGTGGGTGGTTTATAACTGTGAACGGATATGGATCAAAATGAAATGAGGGGTGAAATCCCGTGTCAGCACGTAAGCTATGCTTCTTGAAACGCACCAGAGTGCCACTGAGATGAATGTACCCACCCTAAGCGACAGTATTAAGTCCAAACTACAGAGATATCTGGGGTGCACCAGCCGAGCAAGATACTGATACATCACATATTTCATCATTTAGCGAATAACTCTGGTATACATTTCGAATCCAAAAGCCGAACTGCATCGTACCAGAACACAGACTGTTACAAAAGGTGATACTGTTTCCTCTAATGCTACATTTTTGCAAGATACACACCCAAGTCATCCACTGGTTATCACTTCTGTATGTAACACTCAACAGCACGTTAAATTAATTTACTTCATCATAACAAGCGTCTCTGTCACAGATGCTACTTCGTACGTATTAGCTTTATAGTATTTCAGGGCGTTAAAGCAATAAAAAGGAATTGTGTGAAAAGAGTATGTAAATAATACTTAATACTTCTATGTCCACTGTACATATCACATAAAGGGATACATTTTTTTTCTGGCTGGATGATACTGATAACTGTTTTAATTTACAGAGCTACTGAAGCAACCACGTAACGATTATTTCCTTGAGTTCGTTGCTGAACTCGAGTTGCTGTGAATCCTACTACTGCGTATCTGCGACATCGGTCGGTGAGTGTTAGCCTACAATGATCACAATTGGATATAGAAACTGGGATATTGCGTTAATAACACATTATCACATACACTGACGAGACGAAACGTTATGACCACCTGCTTAATAGCTTGTTTGTCCATCTTTGGAACGAAATACGTCACTGATTCTGCATATCAGGGATCCGACAGTTTCTTGGTAGCTTTGTGGAGGTATGTGGCACTAGATATCTACGCACAGATCGTGTAATTCGCGTAAATACCGGGCCGCTGATTTGCGTACGAGATAACGGCACCCGATAGCGACCCAGGTAGATTCCATAGGATTTACATCAGGCGAATTTGATCGACGCAACATCAACGTGAGTTCACTATATTGGTCCGCAAACTACTGTAGCACGGTTCTAGCTCTGAGACACGAACAATTATACTGCTGAAAGATGATATCGCCGTCGGGGGGGACGTGAAGCGTGAAGGGATGCAGGTGGTCCGCGGCTGTCAGCGTGTCTTCGATTACTACCACAGACTCCATGCACGCGCAGGAGAATGTCTGCCATAACATAATACGGCTCCCACCAACCTGCGTCCGTGGTGCGGTGCACGTTTCGCGCCGCCGTTCACCGCGATGAAGGCGTCTAGTGTAGCAAAAACCTGATTCACCCGACCAACCGACAAGTTTCTATCGTTCCGCGGTCGAATCCCGACGGTCCCGCATCCACTGCAATCGTAACTGATGATGTCGGTGTGTCAACATGTGAACACATTGGGTTGATCTGCTGCGGAGCTCCATGTTCAACAGTGTACGATTAACAGTGTGCTCCGAAACACTTGTGCGTGCACCGGCACTGTGCTCTTTCCCAGTGCTGTCACAGTCATCAACTATCCTACTTTACAGAGCAGACAAGCCTCCGAATCCCACGTTCTGTGAAGAGTCGTGGACGTCCAACCATTTAGCGCATAGTGGTAGTTTCACTGTCCTTCTACCTATTTCCGTAAATTCTCACGACAGCAGCGCGTGAACATTCGACCAGCTTCGCCGTTTTCGAGATAATCGTTCACAGGCGCTGGGTAATAATAATGTGCCCTTTTTCAAAGTCGTTTATCTCAATGCATTTCCCGAATTGCGGCTCATATCTTCGCTAGGGTGATGCCTCTCTGGGTGTTCTCCGCTTACATACTTAGTTACAGCATCACGTGCCCACAACACCACCAGGCGGCATTCAACGTCGTGGTGGGCAGTGGTCATAATATTTTCACTTATCAGTGAAATTATGAATGTGCCAGTGAGGTCAGCTCAAGATCTGATCCTCCACCCTCGCTGAAGTAGGCAGCGTCTATTGGAAAAATCTTCAGGAGGTGTCTCGTTGAGAAGTAATGAGGCGATATTTACCAGTGTGCCGCACTCCTACGTATTTTTCCACCTCTACCACTTTCTTATACACTGAATGATCAAAACCTACAGTCCCGGGCCCATATTCAAATCGGCGACGATGTGACTCACAGCGGAGACGACATGACGTTCGCTTGTCAGACACCTTGGGTCACACTGCGCGGCGGTTTACGCGTGTGGGAACACTGTCTCGGTGATAATGAAGAGTCACCCTCCACACTGTTGGCTGGTGTAACCTCCGATATGCTATGACCTGCGTGCCATGCAACGTTCAGAGTCAGTTCACTAGCGGCGTGCTGCACTGACTGCTCAGATATGGCGTCTACCCTCGCGTCATACGCCGCATCTACTGGCACAAGCATCTTTAGATGGGACAACCATAGCCATCATTTCTGAGTATATAGTTTAGAGCAGCCCACTATCAACAGTCCCACAATGGAGAAAATTTGAACGCCTCGTATTGGCGCGCTCCCTCACTCTATCGATGCTCTCCTTTATTTTGTTCTTAACTGTGACCCTTCTGTGCGACAGCTTCTCCATATTTTCGTTCTCATCCTTTTAGAGCCAATACTGCCCCCCCCCCCTTCCCCACTCTCTCACTCTCTCTCGCGCTCGCTCTCGCTCTCTCTCACTGTAAGGTTTAATGCTCGTTTGTCTAACATCACTGGGGACGCCTGAGTCTAGGGAATACTACACACTCCTGTGAGGTGCAGAAGTAATCTTCTTTGCTGTGCGGTCCGTAACTTTACAGCTCTGTAAGGCGATCTGCCCGCCACGTAACCCACAATAGAGATGCCTCGCGGAGTCCATGAACTATCTCCTTTATATTTCTTGAACTGTCACCCTTCGCTGGGCCTTAGACCCTAACATTCAGCATATCTCTCATCTGTTTTTGTAAAGCGTTTGGAATATTGTGGACACGTAACAACAATACGCGGGATACCCCGTACATCATTTGTATTAGGCTCTTTATTTACGTTCTGCAAATCTCTAAGAGTTATTCTCACTTCAGTCACGGACGGAAGTCTGGTTTTGCTGCTTATTTGCCTTATCGTCTATTAAAATTAATCTAATAATCAGTTCAAGACCCCTATGTGACAGCTACGTGAAGGTTTCGGAATATTCTCAAATTCCTCACTCAAAATTAAATTCTTGGATTTGTCCAAATAGATTTTCGTAAGCGTTTCCTTTTTCCGATAGAAACATACTGTGTTTTTTTATGACACACTTTTGTAACAGAAACCGATCTCACACGGTCGATCAATGCAACAACGCTCCAGGTTTAACTGCACTCTCCATAACCCTGTCAATGAAACCAAGCCCTATAACTGAACATACGTGATCATAAAATTTTTAACTACCACAAATTTTTACTGCTTGGTATTTATGTATTTTAATAGACTCCAGTTGCTGTTAATATTTAAGCGGAGCTTTGTCTTCTTACGTTTAGTAAATCGCACAGCCTCAGTTTTCAAAATGGTTCAAATGGCTCTGAGCACTATGGGACTTAACTTCTAAGGTCTTCAGTCCCCTAGAACTTAGAACTACTTAAACTTAACTAACCGAAAGAAATCACACACATCCATGCCCGAGGCAGGATTAGAACCTGCGACCGTAGCGGTCGCGCGGTTTCAGACTGTAGCGCCTAGAACCGCTCGGCCATTCCGGCTGCCAGCCTCAGTTTTGTTTCCCTTTCCATCCACGAATAAATCGTTTCATTAGATTGAAATCTTGTGAAAGAGCTGCAGAATAATGAACAATTTAGTGTCACCGATGAACGCATTGCCTGTAGTAAATTATACTTAAAAAGTCATTAAAATCTAGCTCGAACAATTTTCCTTTCCTATTTCCCCATGGATATATCCTAAGTTTCCCATGTGTTTATAGCACAACACTCCGCTTGTGATGGCACACTTGTTTAAACAGTCGACGTTGGGTTGCGCAATGACTAACTGCAGATGCAGATACACACACTCACACACACACACACACACACACACACACACACACACACACACCTGCGCGTGCGCAAGTAAAGGCAACCAAACACAGAAATGAGAAGAATGAAGTTAACTCTGTAAACAGACAGTCTTGAGGCTTCAGAATGTTCCACAGCATACTGCACAATAATGAAATTGGTCGGTGATGGGCGGCCCGGCAGGACGTGTGGATTAGCCGCAGTGTACGGCCGGCGCCCCGCCTCGCGTCCATCTTGAGGACGCGCCTGTTAAAGGGAGATGAGCCGCGCCGCCTTAAAGCTCTGTCCTCTCTGCCTCAGCATGTACACAGCTAAACGCAATCAGTGACAGTTCAGTCTGTGTGGTCAAGACTGATAATAAAAGCATCAAATAAGTAAACGCAAAAATAAATATATAGGATAACGACACCCTGGAGCCGGCTACTATCGAAAGAGTAGCTGAACAGTTAAAAATTAATTTACGTAAATGGCATATACTGGGTATAGATGTCTGTAGCTCTAAACTGTTACTCGTCCACCATCTCGCAAAACAGCTATTTTTTCGTTTATTTTGTATCTGAAATGTGTTTCGGTAACCCGTACGATCCTGTGCGTGCGCTCGCAAAAAAATGGTTCAAATGGCTCTGAGCACTATGGGACTTAACATCTGTGGTCATCAGTCCCCTAGAACTTACAACTACTTAAACCTAACTAACCTAAGGACAGCACACACATCCATGCCCGAGGCAGGATTCGAACCTGCGACCGTAGCGGTCACGCGGTTCCAGACTGAAGCGCCTAGAACCGCACGGCCACACCGGCCGGCCATGCGCTCGCATTTACTACTACGTCACATTTTATAATCTACAACAGCTCCGCAGCCTTGGGAGAAAGTTTGACATGTTTTGTGGATGGGAACTATGTAAGTCAGACTTATAATTATCTCCTCGAAAAACTGAAGTTACTTAGTTATTTGCTCATTTGCAGACACTTGTCTGATGTCTCGGAACGTCCTGAAAGCCGCAAGCCACAGTACCGTTGCTGCGGAGAGCTTGTGGCGTTCCTGCCACATTACTGGCCACGTTTATTACATTTTTGTTGCTATGTTTTAATGCACAGCACAGGAACACTGTTGCGGGAGGCCAGCGAGTAGGTAGCATCACAAAGCAGATTCATCGAACGCCGCGGCAGATGGTCACATAGCGTGAGAACGGCCGGGCCAGCGAGAGCCGCATCGTACTAAAAATGTCGTGTGACTGGGGCCTCCCGTCGGGTAGACCGTTCGCCGGGTGCAAGTCTTTCGATTTGATGCCACTTCGACGACTTGCGCGTCGATGGGGATGAAATGATGATGACGATTAGGACAACACAACAGCCAGTCCCTGAGCGGAGAAAATCTCCGACCCAGCCGGGAATCGAACCCGGACCCTTAGGATTGACATTCTGTCGTGCTGACCACTCAGATACCGGGGCCGGACCGCCTCGTACTGGTGCGGTGAGACACAGTGGGGATTCACTTACCAAGCTGGACGCCAAGAAGCGAATGTTTTATTATTTACATTTAGTGTATAAATATTAATATACTTCTACAACCATGCTGATGATGTTACTTGCACTGAGGACTTGTTAATAATAATTTCAATATCACGAAATTCAGCAGGAAATGATAATTACGTATTCTAATTACTTTAAGTACTTATTGATGGAAAGGGTGGTTCAATCACAAGTAGCCGGCCGTGGTGGCCGAGCGGTTATCGGCGCTTCAGCCCGGAACCACGCTGCTGCTACGGTCGCAGGTTCGAATCCTGCCTCGGGCATGGATGTGTGTGATGTCCTTCGGTTGGTTAGGTTTAAGTAGTTCTAAGTTCTAGGGGACTGATGACCTAAGATGTTAAGTCCCATAGTGCTCAGAGCCATTTGAACCAATCACAAGTGCGCACTGAGAGGGCATGCGCCAAATTGCTGAGATAGCTCACGACTAGTCTGCAGTCGGTCCCCGTGGAGGTATTACAGGATACCGTGTATAAAATCTGATCTCTTGCAAAGACGGAATAGTTTGTTGAAAAACTGCCTCGGATGACGTTCTTGTGCCAGCTTATGTTAATCTCATCTGACTTCTAACGTCGTGTGGAGATTTATACTGTGTTTTTTGTGGCACTCTACAAATGAGTATCATGCAGTAACTTTGCCGCGAATAATGATAGGCTCCCAGGATCTTTTTCTCTATTTTTTGGATTCCATAAATAGAAATAAAATCCAGTGGCATCCTAATACTACATAATTTCAGTTTAATAGCACTGCATGCTTCCCCATTTGCCACTGTGTTACGCACTGTTTACAGCATGCACGCCAGAGCCTGCGGCCAGCTACATCTGTACAAAACGAGAGGTAAGCACGTTGCCTCCAGTTATGCTACCGATAGTCAGTGCGGACATTATTTAGTGAAATCCACCGTCCTTGTTAATCCTGGCACACCTTTTTCGTGTGAAGTATTATATTCGAAGGACCCACTGTAGCGAATTTGCATCTTTTGGGAATTATACTTTACGTACCCTCAAGTATACTTCACAAACTTATCTGGAGAGCGTGACGCAGCTGCAACATGCTACACTGAAGCACAAAAGAATCTGGTATAGGCATGCGTATTCAAATACAGAGGTATGTTAACAGGCAAAATACGGCGTTACGGTCGTCAACGCCTATACAAGACACGTGTCTGGCACAGTTGCTAGATTGGTTACTGCTGCTACAATGACGCGTGTCTGGCACAGTTGCTAGATTGGTTACTGCTGCTACAATGGCAGGTTATCAAGATTTAAGTGAGTTTGAACGTGGTGTTACAGTCGTCGCGGGACACATCATCTCCGAGGTAGCGATGAAGTGGGGATTTTCCCGTACCACCGTTTCACGAGGGTAACGTGAATATCAGGAATACGATAAAATATCAAATAGTCGACATCGGTGCGGCCGGAAAAAGATCCTGCAAGAACGCGACCAACGACGACTGAAGAGAACCGTTCAGCCTGACCGAAGTGCAACCCTTCCTTACGTAGTTACAGATTTCAGTGCTGGACAATCAACAAATGTCAGCGTGCGAACCATTCAACGAAACGTCGTCGATATGGGCTTTCGAAGCCAAAGACCCACTCGTGTACCCTTGGTGACCGCACGACACAAAACTCTACTCCTCGCCTGGGAGCCGGCCGGTGTGGCCGTGCGGTTCTAGGCGCTTCTGTCTGGAACCACGTGACCGCTACTGTCGCAGGTTCGAATCCCGCCTAGGGCATGGATGTGTGAGATGTCCTTAGGTTAGTTAGGTTTAAGTAGTTCTAAGTTCTATGGGACTGATGACCACAGATGTTAAGTCCCATAGTGCTCAGAGCCATTTGAACCATTTTTGAATCCTCGCCTGGGCTCGTCAGTACCGACATTGGACTGTTGATTACTGGAAACATGTCGACTGGTCAGACGAGTCTCGTTTCAAATTGTATCGCGCGGATGAACGTGTACGGGTATGGAGACAACCTCACGAATCCATGGACCTGCATGTCAGCAGGAGATTGTTCAAGTTGGTGGGCGTTCTGTTATGATGTGGGGCGTGAGCAGTTGGAGTGATATGGGACCCCTGATACGTCTAGATACGACTCTGACAGTTGACACGTACGTAAGCATCCTGTCTGATCACCTGCATCTTTTAATGTACACTGTGCATTCCAATGGACTTGGCAATTCCAGCAGCACAATGCAACATTCAACACTCCAGAATTGCTACAGGGTGGCACCAGGAACACTCTTCTGAGTTTAAACATATCCGCTGCCCATCCGACTCCCCAGAGATGAACATTATTGAGTATATCTAGGATGCCTTGCAACTTGCTGTGCAGAAGAGATCTCCACCCCTTGTACTCTTACAAATTTATGGACAACCCTGGAGAAGTCATTATGTAAATTCCCTCCAGCACTACTTCAGACATTAGTCGAGTCCATCCAACGTAGTTTTGCGGCACTTCTGCGTGTTCGCGGAGGCCCTACACGATATTAGGCAGGTGTACCAGTTTCTCTGGCTCTTCAATGTAGTATCAGCTTCTGCCAAAAGCTAAATACCGCATGATATTTCACTTTATTGATGAGCTGCGTCATTTTGGTTTGTTTCCTGTGCCGCTACGGTGCTGTGCCGCGGGGACTTCAGTGTCTACTTCGCCTGCAAACACGTACTTGCAAACAACAAAAAATTCACACTTCTTTCTGGAAACTAAAAATTAAATACATATTATTATTATTATTATTATTGAAGCGACAGTTAAAACTTTATGACAACCCCAAGTACATCCGCTTCAGTTTGAGTCAGTTTTATTCCGGAATGATGCAAGAGAGAGCTGCTTGTTTCCGTTTACCTGGGCAGTAATCACTCTCCCGCGTCCCGCCTCGCTGGTCATAATTAGCGAGTGAATTGAGTTTTTCACTTAACTGGACTTGTACGAACACGGCGCTAGAGTAGATATTGCATTTTGAAAATTAAACTCGCACTGAATTTAGCTTTCTATTCTAAGTAGAACGAGGGCAATGCATTGTTCTTTAAGTTGTGATGTGTGAAATTTTGTAGTACTATATTTAGCCAACATGGTCGCAATTATTTTCTCTAAAGCTTTAATCAACACGTCGTCTACGCTGTTCTAATCTATAATGATTTTTCATTTTCCTCGGTCTCTGTTTTACGCAGTACCTCGATACGTTTCTCACAGTGATTGCTTATGGTTGTTAAGTCATTACATTTGTAGCACTTGGATTAATTTATTGATGTGTATCGTATTAAATATGGCACAAACACAATGGTGTAGAAAACTCAATTAGTAATACATATGACAAGCGTTTCAGGGTACACGAATGAATTATTTTTATTTGTAGTTTAATCTGAAGAACTGAAGTTATTGAGTTTGCTTGCTCGAATACTGCGCGTAAAAACTTTTTTTATTGTTGCTGCGGCTTTTTGAGACTCAGGAAGTTCGTAAATACTGAAGACATTTTGGATGCAACTTCCTTTCTTACATTCACGAAGCAGAGAGATTCACCTCCTACTCTCAAGATATTCAGTCTTAACCGGAATGTTGATACACACGCGTCTATCAATCTATATAGCGCAGAACTTGAAAAGTCGTCAAATCACTCCATAAAACTTCATATCAGTTGTAAGAGAAACCCCAGAAGCTCAAGAACGTCTGTCTTCTACGCAGTCTGCATCAGCTTCAGACATTTTTCATAATGCCTCAGTGTTCCCATATTCGGTTTGAACTGAAAACTTCAAGCTCATTCCGATAAATGGTCATACTGCAACTACAGGATGAGTAATCCTCAGCCCCCAAATAAATATCAGATGAAAGGGCTTCACGTCTACATAAACGGTGTGTTGACCACGCGCCAGAGTGGTTGCGCTTGCCCCGACGGTAGTCTTTTTCAATTCCATCGGTGCAAGAAATTACATTCTTCGTCGCAAAAGGGAGAGAGGCGGTGGCATAAAGTTTCTGGCCAGCAGACGTTTTGCCAATATTCCGAGTTAAATGTCTCCTGCATGATGAAGTACTGTGGATGGTCCACATCCACACTCCGTAAACCATCTGAAGTGGACGGCAAATCATACTTCTCATTGTACCACGTATGACTGTTGATTTCCGTTCCATTCGCGTATGGAGTGCAGGAACAATGATTGCTTAGATCATTCTGTACGCGCTGCAATTATTGAAATCTTATCTTCGTGGTCTGATACATAGGAGTCTGTCGTATGTACCTAGATTTCTCACTTAATACCTGTTCTTGAAACTTTCGAACCCAACTGCCCATCTTTCTGACACATGGAAATATTATCAAGAATTTATTACACGTAACTGCATCATCTGCAAAAGGCCTGTGGTTATTATTAACATTGTTTGCCAGGTCATTAATGGAGAACTTGGACGGCGAGGGTCCAAACACACTTCCCTGGGACACGCCTGAAGTTACTTCTACGTTTGTCGATGACTCTCGGTCCAAGAAACGTGCTGCGTCCGCTCCACCAAGAAATCCTACATCCGGACACAAATATCATTTGATTCCCTATGTGGTCTTAATTCGGTTAATAGCTCTGATGTGTTATTGAGTCAAATACGTTTCGGAAGTCAAGAAATACTGTATCCACCAGATTGCCTCGATCCACGGCTTTCAATGTGTCATGCTAGAAAAGCACTAGTTGGGTTTCGCATGGGCGATGTTTTTGGAATCCATTATGGTTGTCATGAGGGAGGCCATTCTGTTCGAGATACGTGTAGCATCTCGTCACTGCAAACAAATTTATAGCTAAGTTTCGATGGTACAACAAAGCAGTATTCGTCAGTCTGGCTTCTCATTAACAGTACACTTGAATGGCAGTGCTCTGTCTCAAGCTGAAAATTCCAGATGGTTAAGGATGAGTGTCGAGAGGCCTTGACAGCTGCAATTACAACATCGTAAATCTCATGACGGCGATTTCGAGCAGTCTGTAAATCGGTAGTACAGATAGTACAGACTAGTGTGAAGGCAGTTATACCCAGAAAGTCTTCACAACCCAATCAAGAACGAATCAGTAGGATGAATAGTAGTTCTAAAAGAGTACCAAACTAAACTGTGTTTAAGATAAAAACAATAGTTCACTCTGTATCTGGACGTGCTTAGTAATTTACGGTCACCTCTCACTGACTGACATTGATTAAGTTTTATGACAACATACACGCAGTATCTCCTATAGAAAACTTAACCATTCCTCGTAATTATTATTAACAGTACAAATGACCACAGTCGTATCGAGCAGACCAAGATTCGAAACGTGCTTCTCTTATGAACATTGATCTAGCCATGAGTGAACGTTACACATGACAACTCTCCTACCAAGTGCTGACTCTTCCGTATGCGGAACAGCACCGTCCGCAGGGAAATCCCGGCTGCATAGTCAACACGTGTTGCCCATCACACAGGCAGACGTAGTGTTCACGCACACTCCGCCAGCAGATGTCATTTACCTCGCACAACCAGATCATCCTTAAGAAGGTGGAAGCGATGTCACCCATAAGGAAGTCTGACATTGTTGCAACATTAACTTGTTAATTAACACTCAGCGATTAGAAAAACTCTGTAATGAGACTGATCGGCACGTTTGTTTTATGGCCAAAGGATACCGCCACACGGTAACCTTCCTTCCATTCCTTTCGTATAGGAACAGTGGCATTCTTCGTCAGTGGTCCATTTGCCTAATTTGATGTTTCTAATTATTTTATCAAACTTTAAAATCAATTTAAAAATCATATTCATTTGACTTCTATCGTTCTCATAGAAATATGATAAAATAATCGAGTAATATTATTACTATCAAGAAAAAGAAAAGAAACAACAAGAGCAATAACGAACACGCTAGATAATACGTGATACCGCTAACAATTACCTGCAAGATATGCGGCATCACCACAGTAAATGTGTTTGCTAGAAAAGCGAACAGCTCGAAGTGTACAGGGAGTAACTAAATTCCCTTTACAGGCTAGGTTAGAGTTTACTGATAATCATTCAGACATGACTGTCAGAAAGGTGTCGGTAACATGCAAATAAGCGGATACCGCAATATAACAAAATAAATCGAAAAAAAAGTTTTTAGGGAGTTTTCCAGTGTATTCTGGCGTATCTACGCCTCGTAAAATCTATGGCACCCACAAAAGTGGTCAACAAAACAGCTGAGACCAATTGACATAATTTCTGTTGTCGGTACGCATGCGACAGCTGCCAATATGTTCCAAAACACGCGGCATAAAAAACGGCATTTTTCCGGGGCTCGTACCTCGGGTGCTATTGGTGATAGAAAGGCAGGGTCAAAGGTTTTGGATAACGACCATTTGTATACCTAACAGAAGGATCATCTTACTGTAACCATCCCACAGCACAGAATCAAAAGTTGAATATTACACACTTCTCCCAGCTTAGGTAAATGGAGCCGCGCGAGGTGGCCGCGCGGTCTGGGCGCCTTACCACGGTCCGTGCGGCTACCCCCGTCGGAGGTTCAAGTCTTCCCTCGGGCATGTGTGTGTGTTGTCCCTAGCATAAGTTAGATTAAGTAGTATGTAAGCTTAGGGACCGATGACCTCAGTAGTTATGTCCCGTAAGACCTTACCAAAACATCTTAGGTAAATGGAGCAAATCGGTGGGTTCTTTCTGCACTACATGTTGTCAATGATGCACCTTAAAGAGCTGATGGAGGTACCATTTAGTTCATGGGGATTTCCTGAGGAAACCCGAAAAATGCGTTTTTCGCCATTTTTTCTCCGTCAGCGGCGGATATCTAAATACCTAACCGCAGCAAATTGCTCAAAATTTAACGGTATAGTCTCTAGAAGTGCCATCTTCATGTTTTCAAAAAAAAAAAATTCCATTAGCGAGAAACACCCAAAGAATGTGATGTCTGGGTACGAAAACCGAGCCGCGGATTTCAAGACGGCTATACACAACCAATTGCTACTATTTTTACGATGTGTTCCTAACATCCCGATCTGTAACAACCTTGAATATGTTCTTGTTACTTTATCCATTTCCGACATACAGAGGTTCAAAGCTACCCTATATACACACGTAAGATTTGCACGTAAAACCCAATGTGAGGCATAAATTTAGTTT
This sequence comes from Schistocerca piceifrons, assembly GCF_021461385.2. Classification (NCBI taxonomy): domain Eukaryota; kingdom Metazoa; phylum Arthropoda; class Insecta; order Orthoptera; family Acrididae; genus Schistocerca; species Schistocerca piceifrons. The sequence continues at coordinate 864,852,018 of NC_060149.1, read as the reverse complement.
ATAAAGTGATATAGCACGGGGAAATAAGCCGTTAAGTGTCTCTGTTATCATCAGAAGGTTCTGGGGACCCCATGTTGTAATACTGAAGCACATGAAGAATTCCTGTGCACGCAAAATCCAGTCTGAGTTGTGAAACTATTTTTGTGTTATTTCGATTTCACTAAGAAAGCTATCAAAATTTTACTGACCCATAAAGTTATTTTCATATGAGTGACATGCACTGCTGTAGCAGAAAAAAGAAAGGAAATAGCAGAAAACTGCTCCTATCGGAGCATAAAAAGGCGAATATGCTTCTGTTTATTACAAGACTAACTGAAAAGTGGCGTAGTAGATGCCTCATTCTGCCTTCCTCAGCACCTTTAAAAAAATTTTCCAAATATTTTGGCATGCAAACATATTCGCACTTCTCTATGGTGAGAGAGAAGGACACAAAGGCAGCAGGAAAGAGACGGAATAGCAATAAATGCTAGAAGATAGTAGACATTGCTTATGGTAAATAAAGAGCGAAGGTGACAATGGCAGTGTGAACGAAAGAGGGGAACACAGTGACAGTGAAACATAACTGACAGTGACAGAAATGTGCTAGGAAAAGAGTGAAGGCGACAGTGCCAACGGGAGAGGAGTAAAGAGAAGGAGACAGTGGAAGTGGGTGAGGGCCAGTGATAATGAGAGAGAATGGAGGACACTGAGAAGGAGGAAGAGAGAGTTATTGATAGTGAGAAGAGACAGCAGCAGTATGAGCGAGCAAGAGGGAGACAGGGCCAGTGAGAGGAGACAGTAGCAGTAGAGCAGGACGAAGGAGACAGTCACAGAGAGACACAAAAGAGATAATGACAATGAACTTGGCTAAATGAGCTGGTGACAAGGGCAAGTGGGATTGGATGGATATGATTGACATACAGTGATGGACTAGTGCATGTGAGCGAGTTACAGCTAGGGGAAATGGTTCAAATGGCTCTAAGCACTATGGGACTTAACGTCTGAGGTCATCAGTCCCCTAGACTTAGAACTACATAAACCTAACTAACCTAAGGACATCACACACATCTATGCTCGAGGCAGGATTCGAACCTGCGACCGTAGCAGCAGCACGGTTCCGGACTGAAGCGCCTAGAACCGCTCGGCCACAGTGGCCGGCAAAGTTAGGGGAGCTTGAGGGAATGAGAGGTGAGTTGCATGTTAAAAAGATCGCGAATATTTCCTCCGTGCCAAAAGATTTGGGAAACTTTTTAAAGGTGGTGACGAAGGTAGAATGAGACAGTCTTTTAAATTGCTGAATATTCGCTTTTCTGTGCTCCGATAGGAGCATTTGTCCGATGGTTCTTTTTCTATTAATTCCCAAAACATTAGAAAAAATGTAAATATATCGGTATCCTATTGGAAATGTAATTCTCGAAAGGAATCTTCAGCTTGTAATACACTCCTGGAAATTGAAATAAGAACACCGTGAATTCATTGTCCCAGGAAGGGGAAACTTTATTGACACATTCCTGGGGTCAGATACATCACATGATCACACTGACAGAACCACAGGCACATAGACACAGGCAACAGAGCATGCACAATGTCGGCACTAGTGCGCCGGCCGAAGTGGCCGTGCGGTTAAAGGCGCTGCAGTCTGGAACCGCAAGACCGCTACGGTCGCAGGTTCGAATCCTGCCTCGGGCATGGATGTTTGTGATGTCCTTAGGTTAGTTAGGTTTAACTAGTTCTAAGTTCTAGGGGACTAATGATCTCAGCAGTTGAGTCCCATAGTGCTCAGAGCCATTTGAACCATTTTTTTTGTCGGCACTAGTACAGTGTATATCCACCCTGCGCAGCAATGCAGGCTGCTATTCTCCCATGGAGACGATCGTAGAGATGCTGGATGTAGTCCTGTGGAACGGCTTGCCATGCCATTTCCACCTGGCGCCTCAGTTGGACCAGCGTTCGTGCTGGACGTGCAGACCGCGTGAGACGACGCTTCATCCAGTCCCAAACATGCTCAATGGGGGACAGATCCGGAGGTCTTGCTGGCCAGGGTAGTTGACTTACACCTTCTAGAGCACGTTGGGTGGCACGGGATACATGCGGACGTGCATTGTCCTGTTGGAACAGCAAGTTCCCTTGCCGGTCTAGGAATGGTAGAACGATGGGTTCGATGACGGTTTGGATGTACCGTGCACTATTCAGTGTCCCCTCGACGATCACCAGTGGTGTACGGCCAGTGTAGGAGATCGTTCCCCACACCATGATGCCGGGTGTTGGCCCTGTGTGCCTCGGTCGTATGCAGTCCTGATTGTGGCGCTCACCTGCACGGCGCCAAACACGCATACGACCATCATTGGCACCAAGGCACAAGCGACTCTCATCGCTGAAGACGACACGTCTCCATTCGTCCCTCCATTCACGCCTGTCGCGACACCACTGGAGGCGGGCTGCACGATGTTGGGGCGTGAGCGGAAGACGGCCTAACGGTGTGCGGGACCGTAGCCCAGCTTCATGGAGACGGTTGCGAATGGTCCTCGCCGATACCCCAGGAGCAACAGTGTCCCTAATTTGCTGGGAAGTGGCGGTGCGGTCCCCTACAGCACTGCGTAGGATCCTACGGTCTTGGCGTGCATCCGTGCGTTGCTGCGGTCCGGTCCCAGGTCGACGGGCACGTGCACCTTCCGCCGACCACTGGCGACAACATCGATGTACTGTGGAGACCTCACGCCCCACGTGTTGAGCAATTCGGCGGTACGTCCACCCGGCCTCCCGCATGCCCACTATACGCCCTCGCTCAAAGTCCGTCAACTGCACATACGGTTCACGTCCACGCTGTCGCGGCATGCTACCAGTGTTAAAGACTGCGATGGAGCTCCGTATGCCACGGCAAACTGGCTGACACTGACGGCGGCCGTGCACAAATGCTGCGCAGCTAGCGCCATTCGACGGCCAACACCGCGGTTCCTGGTGTGTTCGCTGTGCCGTGCGTGTGATCATTGCTTGTACAGCCCTCTCGCAGTGTCCGGAGCAAGTATGGTGGGTCTGACACACCGGTGTCAATGTGTTCTTTTTTCCATTTCCAGGAGTGTATCTCTTTATATTCGATGAATTATTCTGATACAATTCTACCCTTCAATGACGTTTACTAATTTTCTATCTTCATACTCGCAGAATCCGTGTGCAAAGTGGTTTCATACAATAGCTATGCCATGAGCGCATAATTATTCTTTGTAGTACTCTCTCTGGTGGTTGTTAGAAAAAAGCTTCCGAGATTGTCTTCGTGCCGATTAACCTGAGCTTTGTTTGAAGAATTGTAATCTGAATATTGAGATTTATGACAAAAGATAGCTGATACGAAATGGCCTGATTTCATTCTAACAAGTAAAATTTCTGAATCATTTTGAGTGACTGAGTTATGATTGTGTTTCCTATTATGAATGATTGATTGCTCGAACGAATTGAGAACTACATAACTACATAATTACATAGATAGGAGGAAAAATTACAGTGGCGCCAGTGTGACAGGACTCTCTTGGATTGTTATATAATATATGTATTTTTTGTTTCATGAAAACCAACGAGAACCAGAGGTAACTAATCTGAAGAGAGATTCGGTGCCCATAGTAAAATATTGCTGATACCAAGCAACGATTTCAACTATTGGACAAGACCTATACTGCAGAACAAGGCCAGATAATTCCAATTTTTACATTTTGAAGTTAAAATAGTTTGAAATTAATTCAGAAAGAACTTTTTTCCAGATATTAGTTAGATTGTAGAACTGTTTATTGTGTGATTTTCGTATCTGCACATTGAACTTTATACCATCTGTGAAGTAATTTGAAAGATAAGTGTGTCTACGACAGTAAATTTGAAACTGTATTAAGTGACTAGAACCTGATATTGACAGTTATTTAATGGTATTGACTAGAGCGGCATTTAAAATGTCATTGAATCAGCAACGAGACGTGCAACAGCCTTCAGCTGTTTGCGCAGAAGCAGAGGCCACGGACGGCAATTCTGAGACTGTTGTGGCTAGCAATATAAATAATCCCTCTGGTTCAGAAAACATTCATACAACAGCTGATCAGAGTGTTGTTGACACATTAGTTGTTATTATGCAACAGTTGTCTCTATTAGCCGAAGGCCAAGCGGAGGTAAAACGAGACATCTCCGTTATACAATCTGAAGTAACACGAGACTTATCAGCCATACAAAATGAACTCCAAAATCAATTAGCCGAAAATCAAACACAATTACAAAATCAATTAAGAGCAACCTTTACCGAATTAGATCAGAGATTAAATACCCAGACACAGGAAATAAAAGAATAGGCAGAAAGGACCGAACAGAATCTTATTGCTCAAATTGAGTAGGTCCGCCAACAATGCCAAGAAAACAATAGTAAATTAAAAGCGGAACTAACCGAATATGTATCCGTCAAAATTGACACGATACAAAAACAAGTAGAACTGTTTCCTCAAGTAATACAAACTCAAGAGGACATACAGTGTTCCGTAGCTATGATACCAGAAATTATAGAATCCCAAGATAATCTAAAGAAGCAATTTGACGAAGTGAAGGAAAAACAGACGACAGTGGAACATAGAATGAATGTACTTGCGGGAAAGTTTTCAGAAATGACATTAGAGCGGCAAAATTTTCCTTCGGAAACGGTAGAAGAAACTGTGAAAGTTGCTTTACAGTCAATTTCGGAGAGTTCCGAAGAGAATTTTTTTAACAAAGGGTTAAAGGAAGTTCGTGAACAACTTGGCGAAGAATTCTCGCGTTGGAAAGAAAATATCGAAAGATCAGTAAATCTCTCGCAGGAGGCTTTAGAAACAGCGAGAAGTAGGAAACAAAATTCTCAATCTGCGCGTGACATTCCGTCCACGTCAAGATCCAATGTAGACAGAACTGGAACGTCACAAGTTAGATTCGATATAACGGATAGCCACAGGGAAGAGTACGAACAGGATGATTTTTGGAATCGTAGTACCGTTGAGGAAAATATGATTAAACAGAGACAATTTCAAATCTTTAACCCTGACAAAAGGAATGTTCATCCTGTAGTCTTTATTTGAAGTTTCAGAGGTCTATTTCCACGATCTTGGACAGAATGTCAAAATATTAGTTTTGTATCTGGATATATACAAGGATCAGGAGCATTGTGGGCATCCGAACAAACATCTTTTTGTAAATGTTATAAAGAATTTGAGCAGGCTTTTCTAGCAAAATATTGGTCTGCTGGAATACAAGGAAGACTTAGGCAGGAAGTATTATATCCTGAGCCTTTCTCATTTTCTAGAGGATCTCTAAAGAGATATTTTGAGAAATACATTAATAAATCTTTGTATTGGGATGTACCGATTCCTTTGCCGGATATGCTTAGGATACTCAAGTCCAGACTACCCACCAGTATAAGAAATCAGCTGTTATATATAAATGATAAGGATATAGACTCATTTATGACTACGCTTGATCATATTGATATAACTGAGGAGGACAATAAAAGGTCAAGAGAAATGTCATATCAAAGAAGAGCAATAGAAGCGAATCCGAGCTGCAACTCGAATGGGAATGGCAGTAATGGTAGCAGTAACAATAATCATAACCAACTACACTCTCCGAGGAGACTTAGAAATGGACAAAATGCAAACAATAATTATTAACATAATGGAAACTTTAGTAATGGTGCAGCGAGGGGCTATTTTAGGAACAATAGGAATTTTAATCGATATAATCCAATGTATGGCAACACAAGACAGTTCTACCAACACCAGCAGAACAGCAACAATAATTACACGAATCAAGCAAGACAATATAGACCGAATTCACCACAACAACCGATAATCACTGAAGTAGCTGACGAGACAAATACCAATCGGACCAACACTCAGTCAAACTAAACATGACCGCATCGTGCCCCGGAGGAGCGGTTAGGGGATCTGTTAGGGGCCAAACAGTAAAATTACAATTGTTAAGATATAATGATGGTGAGCTGTTGACTGAAGAGTTAACAAAAGATTTAATAACGTGTCATAATGACAGATCGAGTGTTCCGGTATCGGAAGTATTTGTTGAAATAGAGAAAGTTCCAACGAATGTGATATTAGACACCGCCGCTTCCGCCAATGTCATCTCAGGCGCTCTTTTTAGGAGAATTATTAGGAAGAAGAAGGTACCAATTTTGCAGGTACAGAACTGCAAAATCATCGGAGCTGTTGGAGCACGCTCTCCCAATGTCAAAATACAAACACAATTAGAGATGAAAATGGGAAATGTAGCAATAAAATGCACGTTCCTTGTAGTGGAGAAGTTATTAGTGGACTGTATTCTTGGTATTGGGAGTATGCAGGAGTACGAGTGTCAGATTGAGTTTTAGGAAGGAATAGTTAAATTTAGATTAAATGGAGAAGAGATAGCACTGAATTTAAATAGAAAGGAAACGGTGCATGAGAAATATTGTCGCGGTGCCATAATTAAATTAATTGACACTACAAACGGTCGTTGGAAGGAGCTTTCAAAGGATTTGATGCAACAGGAGGACTTTAACCAAACAACAATGATAAAAGCTAGTGAATCAAATCAGCTTACCGGAGAAAAAGGCAGCAGCTTCATTATTTGTTAGAGGCATATGAAGAGATTTTTGATGAGAAACCAGGAGTTATTAAAGGGTATATTTGTCACCTACAAGTGAAGCCACATCAGACTCACTGTTACACGCACTATTCGATCCCCTGGCGTTTAAAACAATCTGTTCAAAGGGAGATAAATAGAATGTTAGAATGGAACTTGATTGAGCCATCAACTAGTTCATATTGTTCTCCGCTCTTAGTCGTTCCAAAACCTGGAGCCAACGCAAGATTAGTTCTGGATGCGAGAGAGACTAATAAAATAATAGTACCTGTAAGAACTCATCCGAAAAATATAGATGAATTAATTCAAAATTTCCAGGATGTTTCGTACTTAACTAGTGTTGATTTGAGAAGTTCGTACTGGCAGGTCCAAATGGATGAAGAATCTAGGAAATATACCACATTTATCTATGCCGGGAAAAGTCACCGATTTAGAGTTGTCCCGTTAGTACTTAGAATTAGTGCCGGAATATTTATTTGAGCGTTGGATTATGTTCTTAGATCAGAATTTAAAATGGGAGGAAAAGATTCGACTCGCACTTGTCAATTTAACTAAAAAGACAATACAACGGAAATTGACATATGATAAACGGATTCGCCGGATTCAGACGTTTCATCTTGGAGAAAAGGTTTTATTGAGGCGACACATCCATTCCTCGAAACTGATGAAGAACATAAAGAAATGGAATCTTATTTATACCGGACCTTATGTTATTGTAAATATACCAAATCCTGGATCATACTTGTTGGCATATCCCGAATCGAAAAGAATAAAGGGATTATTCCGGCATAATGATATTAAGAAATTTTTTGAAGGATCGTAGATCTGTGATACCAAATATGGAGAAGAATTTAGAGTGGAATTTGACTGAGTCGAATGTGTATATAAATATCAAGATGTTTATGTTGTTTAGAGGGTAAGAGACAGTGAGATTACTCCTGTGATAGGTTAAGAGACAGTGAGATTACTCCTGTGATAGTTTAGCACAAAATTTTAAGGTAGGTGGAAGAATTTGTTAATTACTAGTGTTTGTAAGCGTAGACTATGAGCAGAAGCCATAGTGATATACAATGAAAGTGCATCTACATTTCCTCAAGACACGGCACTTACGTGAGAATTGCGTGTGAAACTTGAACAGTGCGGGGTATGTAGGTAAATACGCTGTGTGTATGATGTGCGCTGTTCGTGCGAGAAAACAAATGAACTGTGAAATGGAGCAACAGTCGATAAAGTCACTGCTGCAAACAATTGAAGAAACTCTCTGGTTGCGTGAGAGAAAATTATTATAATTTTTAGATTTTTCATTATGCCTTCTTTACCAGGAAAATTAATTTAAGAATTTTAATCAACATTTTAAGAATAGCAGTTTGTGTGTTTCATATTATGGACATAATTGTTGAAATATATTTCCATAAATGTTCATGAGAGAATGAAGAAGATTCTGCGAGTGGCCGATTTGATAAACGAACATACGTCATCATTAATGATATTTATTTGCAGGTGGATCTATAAATCAATTAATTATAAGAATAATGAAAATTTTTCAGAGAATTTTTTCTAGGAATCATTCCTTTTGTGGAGTCAGTGTCATATGCCTATGTTTAAAATTTTTCATCAGGTGTAAACTTAAATTTTATCCATAATTTCGTAATTGAAAGCAAACCTCGGACAGATTCAATGCTCTACTTCCACCTGCACTATAACAAAACGAAGATTAGAAAAAAAAATTTTTTTGAGAGGAATACATTCGATATGAGCTACAACAAAATTTAAATGCCCACAGTCTACTTGGCAAGGTTTTGGACAATCAGCATTTGTAATGGAAAACAACTTTGGTATTGAGAACTACAAAAAAATTCGCGATTGTCAGGACTGATGGGTGTTCCAGTCTAGTACAGATGGAAGAATATTAGAATCCACTCCGATTTTGAGTTCAACGATGAAATATGGACTTCGTTGCCTTAATCCACTCTCTTCCAGGGATTTATTCAGTCAGAACCTTTTCTTATTCCACTTTAAACCTGTTCCATGTTCACGTCCCTGACCATCTGTTCCTGAGATCATCTTGCTGTTTCTACGGCACATTACCAGCTTCTGTCCTGTGCCATAAGCCATCGCCTGTCCTCCGTACCGCCTCCACCAAACGCTGTACGTCGCCTACCCGCTGTCTGTACCCAGTGTTCCTGTTCCATCGACTTCACAACGAGATCGCCGGCTACATCGTCGAAAGAAGAATTTTGAAAAAATTTTTTGAGCAATATTGTAAAAATTTTTTGGCTATGAGGCACTTTTCCTTCGATCTAATCTATCGAGCTTCTATATATTTCAAAATTACTGGATTTAGGCTTTCCTATCTTCTTTAATACCTGAGCTGGGGTCTATTCTTCCGAGTTTTCCAGGGTTTCCCTGTGAAGGCCAGTTCCCAAATGGGTAGACCTTTTTCGTAATTACACCAATCTACATCTTCCCTGGTTATGTACTCGGGATGCGGGTATACCCCGGTACATGTAAAAGCTACAGCTTAGGTATTCTCGTAACTTACTGTCTTAACATGTTGCCGATTCTCTCTATAGTAAAATTCTATTAATTCAAAATATTCCTCTTTTGAATAAACAACCCAACAAATTTCTTCTGTTAGCTCGCAAAGTGTATTATCATTAACTTTGCTCGCTGCGAGGGGAAATTGTAATATCTCTTTATATTCGATGAATTATTCTGATACAATTCTACCCTTCAATGACGTTTACTAGTTTTCTATCTTCATACTCGCAGAATCCATGCGCAAAGTAGTTTCATACAATAGCTATGCCATGAGCGCATAATTATTCTTTGTAGTACTCTCTCTGGTGGTTGTTAGAAAAAAGCTTCCGAGATTGTCTTCATGCCGAATAGCCTGAGCTTTGTTTGAAGAATTGTAATCTGAATATTGAGATTTATGACAAAAGATAACTGGTACGAAATGGCCTGATTTCATTCTAACAAGTAAAATTTCAGCATCATTTTCAGTGACTGAGTTATGATTGTGTTTCCTATTATGAATGATTGATTGCTCGAACGAATTGAGAACTACATAACTATATAATTACATATATAGGAGGAAAAATTACAAGCTGAATTCGGAAGTCATCCTAAACAATCATATACAGGTTTTAAACCACGATCGTAACGCAAGGCCAATGTAACCAATTGCTCGCGTGTGAGAAAATTACAACACCAAGAAATATACACGTAACTGAAGTGAACCTCATCACACTTATGGTACATGAAACTAAAGCTCTGAAAATTCTGTACAGTGCTCAGCCCGCAGGAGCTTCAGTCAGAACCGCTGAACGACGTTCCACGGTATCACAGGATCTGTGGTGAACAAGTAGCCGACCAACATTCCCCAGCGACATTGAATGGGTGAGATGTGAGGCGAATGTGCAGCCACGGAAGCAGTGGTACACCCCGTTCTCTCTAGCGACTAGCGTTGCTGCCTCTGGATCACGGGGTCCCGGTTTCGATTCCCGACCGGGTTAGGGATTTTCTCCGCCCGGGGACTGGCTGTTTGTGTCGTCCTCATCATTTCATCATCATCATCATCATCGTTCGTGACAGTGGCTAGATTGGACTGTGTAAAGAAATTGGACTGCGAAAAAAAATGGGACTTCTTACGGGCGCTGCTGACGGTGCAGTTGAGCGCCCCACAAGCCAAACATAATCATCATCATCATCATCATCATCATCACGCCGTTCTCGGAAGCCTATCATAAATGTCGCGTATCTCCTTGCTGAGAAGTCGCACCAGTTCAGCAGTCTGTTGCGGCCGCGCGGACAAGCCGGTGGTCCTCCCATGTTGACGTGACTCAGCGTGTTCCAGTATACACTCGTCGCTGAGTGTCATCCTCCTCATTCAAGCTGCTTCCACGCGACTGCCAGAAATTACTCGATGGGATTTATAACCAGTTTCATTGCTTGAGCGTACGACCTGGAAGCCGAATTCACCGATGGATTCCCGTGTGAAGCTGCAAAATATGTTTTTTGACAGCACAATTGTCGAAGAAAAGTGTCTGCTCAGAATGAGAAACCTCGAAGGTTTTCATAAAGTTCCGCTATCATTTCAAAAAATCGTAAGTTGTAAACTATTGGAGCTCCAGCATCGTGGTTTATTCTAAAACGCTTAGCAGTTCAGAACATCGACGCAATATTGCCGCGGAAGAAGCTGAATAGCAGCGTGGTTTAGTGGTTATGATATAAACTGTTGCATGGAGAGGCACGAGATGAAAACTCACCTAGACTGTACAATTTTAATTTCTATATTTCGTTCGAATACATTCTAGAAGGATCCACCAGTATCAAGAATCATTGTACTGGAATGCTCTGTAGCTGTATATATACTGTATGTGTTCTGGCCGGAGGCAATTCGCTCCGCGCTGTTCTATGCGCAAGTGCTGAATAAACCTTCTTTAAGTGAAGTTAGTATTCGTCATTCGTCTAATTACACCTTCTTCCACGTGACAATAATCGAGTTTTGTACATCTGTGGGTCAGCATTGCAGACTCAACAGTTCTCATTGCTTCACTGATTTGTGCACGAAGTATACCCGCGTTCCTTGTCTAACTCTACAAAATGAAGTCTAAAGCCGTGCTTTCGAACGTCAACGCATGAGGAGTTCCACATGCTGCTGAACGTTCAGAAACGATGCGACTTGTGCGTACGATACGTGTGCTTCGACGTGGTATACGCGATCGCAGCACGCTCGAGCGGCAGTTGTCTGCTCTATTTGGCTCGCAAATCACACTGATTGTTTACGAAATGGGCGCGCATAAAATTCTTACGTTTGCTCTATTAAAATGCACATATCCTCACTTGTCAATATGCTAGTCATGTTCTTCTGTTTGTAGTAGACATAAATAAAATCTTCAATATCTATGAAAATGTTGTAATTCAAAACGGTAAGTACGATATACAGTTAATAAGGACCTCGGCTTAAGAAAGTTCCATTATAAATGGTGCGATAATAATTTATAACAGTTCCCCACATAAGATAATTATTTAATCTTCTGGAAATTGGAAATTTGTGGTAAGCTCTATGGGACCAAACTGCTGAGGTCATCGGTCCCTAGGCTTATAGGCTACTTAATCTAACTTAAACTAACTTACGCTAAGGGCAACTCACACACGCATGCCCAAGGGAGGACTCGAACCTCTAACGGCGGAAGCCGCGCGAACCGTGGCAACACCGCCAAGACCGCACGGCTACCCCGCGCGGCATTAAATCGTTCTCACTTTTCAGTAAAACCTAGGTCTTTCATACTGGATCATTGCTCCTTTTCAGTATCAGTCTATCCAATATGTGAAATACAAGACTTGAAGCAATAAATTGCTATACCGGGTGGGTCACTAAGTATTGCCACCAAGAGTAACTCCGAAAGTATGATAGGAGCTGAAAAGTTTGTGGGACAGAAGTTGCATGGGACAACGGAGACGTTGATTTTTTTTGCTAGGTGGGGTCGCTAGAGATATGAAGGTCAGCTTTGTTTTTTAAATGGCATGCTATACATTGGTTCCTATTTTCTGATAGCGGCTATCGACACGAATCCAATGATATGTACAGTAAGGCCTTTGAAGGTCAACGAAAGTCACAAAGATGGCATGAACGTCTATTTACAGAAGGTGTTCGAAGTGATGACCATAGGTATGAATGCAGTGCTGCATTCTTCTCATCATGGATTGAGTGGTATTCTTTATCACTTCGGCACTTATCGAAGTACATGGTCCGACAACTCTCTCTCGTATATCGTGCAAATAGTAAATATTCGCCGAATACGGCGTATCCACCTAACGTTCCGTTGACATGTAAACACCATTCAACGGTTTCGCAATACAACACTAATAGGACCGGTAAGACTAGTATCGTCGACTCAAGTGAATGTGAATGATGTATTCCTTCGAAGAACAAGTCGATATGCTTCTCATTTACGGAGAATACCAACAAAATTCAGTGATAGCTACAGATTTATACGCTGAAAGACGTCCTCAAGGTACTCACCCTACACGTCGTACATTTAAATGTGTGTATGATAAATTGAGAACAACTGGATCTGTAACGCATCGGAAACATATCCGGCAAAGGAAAGTTACTAACGAGGAACTCTTGTCACTGTGGTTCGAGATCCATGTGTTAGTTCGCGACAAATCGCAAGGGAATCTGGCATGAGCCAGAGTGGTGCTGATCGTGTTCTGCATCGCCATAAATATTATCCTTACCATATCAGTCTCCGCCAAGAATCAACTGGTACGGATTGCATGCGTCGCACTGAATTCTGCCGATCGGCTCAACTTCAGATTCAGAGGGATGACACATTTATTAATTTGATTTTAGTTACTGACGAGGCTACATTCACGAACCATGGAAATGTTAATTTGCATAACATGCATTATTGGCCAACTGAAAATCCATGTTGGCTGCGGCAAGTTGTACACTAAAAACCGTGGTCGGTGTGGGATTCTGAATGACACAATTATAGGTGCCTATTTCATCGAAATAAATCTTAATGGTAGGAAGTATACCACATTCCTGCAAGAAACATTAGGTCTGTTATTGGAAGAAATACCTTTACGAAGAAGGAGCAGAATGTGGTACCAACATGATGGGTGTCCGGCACATTTTTCGCTGGTGGCTAGAAATGATTTACAGAGACAATTCCCAAATCGTTGGACTGGACGCGGAGGAGATGTGTCGTCGCCGGCTCGTTCGCCAGACTTGACGCCTCTGAATTTTTTCTTGTGGGGATTCGTATAAGACATTGTTTATAAAGACGTTCCAACTACACCTTAGGATATGAGAGAGAGAATTCTCAGAGTATGTGCTTCAATAAGTGCCGATGTGATAAGGAATACCACTCAATCCATGATAAGAAGATTGCAGCACTGACCTTCATATCACTGAAGCGACCCCAACTAGCAATAAAAAAACAACGTCCCCGTTGTCCCACGCAACTTTTGTCCCACAAACTTTTCAGCTCCTATCATACTTTCGGAGTTATTTTTGGTGGCAATAGTTAGTGACTCACCCTGTATATCTTACTGCAAGTAGGCAAACTGCAAGTAGACAAAGCCAATCGAATTAATTAACTCCTCAGAAAGAGCGCACTTACATTTACGTAACATCGAATATTATATAATATACTTCTATTAAACGAATAAGAAAGTATCAGAAAATATTAGATAGCAGAGGTTTGCAAAAAAAAAATTTGGACAGAGTGCGACGCGAACCAGCAACGCATCACCTGTTATTCTACAATTCTGCGTCTCTCTTCATTACGCTACACCGACCCTCAGAGAGGTGTGACCATGCTTTCCATCTTACCATCTTCTGAAAGCTTTAATCATAGATATGTTATTAATTGAAATCTGATCCTAATAAATCGTACCAAGAACACTGTTTTTGATGTAGCCTCACTGCGCAGTTGCCTTGAAACGACACACTTTCAACGCAAGTTACCATAATTCTCTAACCATTAAATTACGATTCCCGTCTTTTTATTACAACAAATCGTAATAATTAACGGCGGGTTTTCGAGAGATCCTAAATTCGCTGGTGTTTAGTAATGGCATATATACACACGCTCTACAACTGGAAGGCAACAGAGCGTCTCGCGAATCTGTACTTGTCTTAGGACAAAGAATCGTCGTAAAGTGAATGAATCAGAGTCTGTGTCCGTATGGGCTAAACGTGCACTGAATTGTGCAAAGATTAAAGTTGTTGGTGATGTCACGCTTTATTATAGAAACTGAAATAAAGTACTTGTCCTTTCCTTGAGAAACGCACGTTCAGAATATCTGACAGGCCAGATACTGCTCTGCACTTCCGAAAAGAATCCCCGACGTACTTTTCCCACGCTATGACGTCAGGAACTCAGCGCGCTCAACGCTGAGAGTTCGAATGCACGATTCGTGCGTGTGTCGACGGCTTAATGGTGTGACATCGGACGGGCGTGGTGGCCACGAGCCAGCCACCTCCCTTTCGGCACATTCTACACGTTCAAAATCCACTGTGTGAGTGCACAAGCATTTCCCGTTACGGTCTGCTCTGCGAAGAAAAAGTCCCTGTCGTGCATTAGGCCACGCCAGGCAGTAAGCTTCTGGATATCACGGATGTACTCACGTGTATTGTGCGGGTTTTCGGAGCCAGATGACACATCACGGCTTCTCCTGGTCTCTCTCCATTTTGATGCACTCCAAGCCAAATCTACCAACAAGGGCAATGGAAGATAACTTTGAAAGCTGCTAAAAGTTTTACAATACACCACGATTCTTTATCTTTAATGGTTTCCAGATTACGATGTTTTGAAACGATAGCGAGCCCTTATGAACATCCTGTATAATAGGTAGCGACAGAAAAATTTTGCGAAAAGGATAATGCGAAAATTAAGCAAAATTAGAAGATTTCAGCGAAATAACGAAAACTCAGAGATTTTAAAGAGATATTGTGAAATTTGTCATTTTTCCATGTAAAAATCTTACAAATTTGGCGACTAATATTCGTAACAAACCGTTATTGAATATTAAAACTGCATTTTGACTTCAAATTTTCGCAAGGCTGAGGTTGGATACAATATTAAAATGAGAATAGCACCATATTTCGCCAAAAAAGAGTTGGTCAAAAAACATGTAATATGGAAAAGATCAATTTGGAGAAAGCAACACCGAATTTTAATCAAAACAAGACCGAATTTGATCAAAACAAGACCGAATTTGGCAAGAAACAAGACCGAATTTGGCAAAAACAACTATATTTTGCAATAACATAACACCGAATATGGAAAAAAATAACATCGAATTTGGCTAAAAAAGCTTACACCGAATTTGGCAAAAAAATGACGCAGCATGTGGCAAAAAATTAGATCGAAGTGGCAAAAAATGACATGACAAATTTGGCAAACAAGAACGAATGCGGAAAAAACAACAAATCTGACAGAAATAACGACGACTCCGACAAAGAACAGCAGGGAATTTAGCAAAAAATAGCACCGAATTTGGCCACAAAATAAAACCATTTTTTCGTGTCACTAATAATAGGTAACGAATGTAGAACTTCTCATTCTGTAGCCTAATGAACTAGCTTCACTTCATTTCCTTAGAAAACAAGAACCATGAAATACGGTTACCGAGTATCTCAGAAAATAGAACCACAACTTTCTACTTCCCTGTGAGTAATATTTTCTCATGTTTAACACTCCTTTCAGTCTGGTGCCACTGCAAACAAATATTTACTCATGTGTGGCCCGATTGGAAGAGAAAACTATGTCGGTGTTTTTAAAGAACTGTTCCAATATTGAGGAAGGTGGAAGAAAATTTATCGTGACGGACGCTAAAGTTTTCTCTGCCATGTGCAGAGCTCAATACACCACTTCTCCCGCGTCAGCTGTTATTGAGAAAAGTTTCCCTGCTCTACCAATGAATACAGAGAAGTCTTTGAAACCTAATAGGTTGTCAGAACACTGCAAAACCGCCATTTATCTTCAGGTTTATCGCGTTCCATTTTGTGAGGCCAGTCACTAGTCAAGGTTTGAACGTTTTCCATTCAGCGGTCTTCCTCTTAGTTTCATGATTCTCCCAATTGACATTTCTGCCATATGTTAATCTCACCTACCGAAAGACTATTATTGGAATCGTATAAAGTCAACACGCTTTGCCGGCCGGAGTGGCCGTGCGGTTCTAGGCGTTACAGTCTGGAGCCGGGCGACCGCTACGGTCGCAGGTTCGAATCCTGACTCGGGCATGGATGTGTGTGGTGTCCTTAGGTTAGTTAGGTTTAATTAGTTCTAAGTTCTAGGCGACTGATGACCTCAGAAGTTAAGTCGCATAGTGCTCAGAGCCATTTGAACCATCAACACGCTTTACTTTCTCCATTGCACAACTGAATTATTCCACGCGATGGATCAAGCCAGATTTCCAAGATAGATTTTTCTTTTGAATGAATGTAATTAGATATTTCTTGTTTTACGGATTATTCACGTTCATATACCAGTATTTATTGTAACAATTTATGGAAAGTAGATGGGTGGCCAAATGTCTGTGGCAACATGTAATGTTGCTAAACTTTCAATGTTGCATAATGAAAACTGTATTCTAAAAAAATTGTGCTACGGCAAGAAAGTACGCGTTGTGCCATGTGAGACACTGCAGTCTAATCAAACACAACGGCACAAATAAACTTCAGACCATAATACACCAAACAACCGCGCTCAATTTGCGAATGTTACAACTGCTTCCTGGAGACAAGAAGCGTCGTGCTGCCCGGCGGAGAACAAGTGATAAAAACAGAATTAGTACAAGTGGCCTTCCAGCGGCCGGAGCAGACGTTTGTTCCGAGATTCCCGCAAGCACGGTAGCCCACACAGCGTATTCAGGAAACTTCAGCTGTACCAGTATTGACTACATCTGCTGCAGGAATTTAAACTAGACGGAATACCGAAATGTAAGCAGTTGTTAACTTTATCGTTCTACGTTTGGAGGATTAAAATTTTTCCAGGGATAGGATATCTTCCGAATAATATTCCGAGATGGAGTCTCTTAATTTGTAGGTTCCATGAACTACAATGGTGATACCTCGCTGCGATGTACAACGTGTCGATTTTCAAATATGACATATTCTCTCATTGTTAAAGAGGGTGCACGGTGAGCAGTTACGTGAGTGACTTTCACATTAATGTAATAAATAATTAAATTTACTAACATTAGTAACAAAAACCAGCGTTCGCGCCACACACACACACACACACACACACACACACACACACACACACACACACACACAGAGAGAGAGAGAGAGAGAGAGAGAGAGAGAGAGTTTCTATTCCGAAAGTCGGCGGCGGAGTACAAAGTAAAGGGACATGTCTAGCAAAAATCATTTCAATTTGTTTTTAAAATTGTTTTAAATAGTAGAGGTAATTTAATGTTTATGAACATTACTTTTATCTTCCAAGTGAGACAGATTCTTAAAAACAAACCCCATAAAACAGTAACTGTCACGTGAAACTCTTGCTTCCTGCATGAGACGTTAAGGTATACACCAGATATTGCCCCGGCAACATCGCTCTGTCCATCAAAGATTTTAATTGCCCTGTAATATAATTCCACATGATATTAGCGAATATTTTCATCATCAAAAGCAGCAATAGCAAATATTGCTGAATTTAAGCATTTGAGAAGTTCTGTGACATGTCCTGATCAAAATGTTTTCTAGGTGTTGGGTTGGTATAGACGGCACTATTTCCTACTTTCCTGACCCTGTACTAAAAATAAATATTTTCTGTTGAATCCTGCCTAGTTGTCAAAGATGGGGTGACTACGAAACCTGTTTCTCGGATCGCTAGACACAATTGAAGCAAATCGTATTAATGAGTTTTATTACGAAATGAACAATGACAATACTTAACTGTGACAATAACACAGAAGTGTCGCAAGCAAAGGGCGACGTGCAAATAAGAAATCTCTTCAGTATACACAATTCCTAAGTCGCTGGTCTTGAAGTGCTGCTGTAGAAGTGGGCCGCTCTCTTCGTCCTGGAGAGGGGTCGGTCAGCGTGTGATTGGCTGACGTCTTCTTCACAGCCCCCTCTGCTCTCTCGTTTTCGACTGGCGTGCCGGCACTTGACTTTACACCGTAACATTGACAGCGACAGACATGTTTCTCCCAGTTCCTCTCAAATGAATTGATGACATGATAGAGCCGACAAGAAACTTTCTTTTGCTGGTGAGAAGGCATTGTGCCAAGAGTGAAGAGTTTCAGAATACAGATTCGAATCTGCACGTGCCAGAAAAGTTACATATACCGAACTCAACTCTGAGAAAGAAGAATCTGAGTTGGCGCATCTAACCGAGGACAGTTCATTCTTTTACGTCTGTAGAAAGTCACAGTATTGCGCAGAGAAGTACCAAAACCCTTTAGTAATATAATTAAAATCAGCTCACCTGTACAAAATTCGTGATAATATCATAAGTCACAGGGCGCGTTTCGGGACCATGCTCTCAACTTCGTGTGAAATTTGCAAGAAGCTTTAAAAATGATTAATATTTTAACAAAATAACAAATCCCAAAGAATTCAGGTATTGACAGATGTGAAAATTACTGAAATATCAGTTTAATAAGCCACGGCTGCAAAATACTAACACGAATTCTTTACAGACGAATGGAAAAACTGGTAGAAGCCGACCTTTGGGGAGATCAGTTTGGATTCCGTGAACTCGTGAGGCAATACTGACCCTACGACTTATCTTAAAAAGTAGATTAAGAAAAGGCAAACATACGTTTCTAGCATCTGTAGACATAGAGAAAGCTTTTGACAATGTTGAATGGAATACTCTCTTTCAAATTCTGAAGATGGCAGGAGTAAAATACAGGGAGCGAAAGGCTATTTACAATTTGTACAGAAACCGTATGGCAGTTATAAGAGTCGAGGGGAATGAAAGGGAAGCAGTGGTTGGGAAGGGAGTGAGACAGGGTTGTAGACTATTCCCGATGTTATTCAATCTGTATATTGAGCAAGCAGTAAAGGAAACAAAAGAAAAATTCGGAGTAGGAATTAAAAACCATGGAGAAGAAATAAATACTTTGAGGTTCGCCGATGACATTGTAATTCTGTCAGAGACAGCAAAGGACTTGGAAGAGCAGTTGAAAGGAATGGATAGTGTCTTGAAAGGAGGATATAAGATGAACATCAACAAAAGCAAAACGAGGATAATGGAATGTAGTCGAGTTAAATCGGGTGATGCTGCGGGAATTAGATTAGGAAATGAGACTCTTAAAGTAGTAAATGGGTTTTGCTATTTGGGGAGCAAAATAACTGATGATGGTCGAAGTAGAGAGGATATAAAATGTAGACTGGCAATGGCAAGGAAAGAGTTTCTGAAGAAGAGAAATTTGTTAACTTCGAGCATAAATTAAGTCGTTTCTGAAAGTATTTGTATGGAGTGTAGCCATGTATGGAAGTGAAATATGGACGATAAATAGTTTGGACAAGAAGAGAATAGAAGCTTTCGAAATGTGGTGCTACAGAAGAATGCTGAAGATTAGATGGGTAGATCACATAACTAATGAGGAGGTATTGAATAGGATTGGGGAGAAGAGGAGTTTGTGGCACAACTTGACAAGAAGAAGGGACCGGTTGGTAGGACATGTTCTGAGGCATCAAGGGATCACCAATTTAGTACTGGAGGGTAGCGTGGAGGGTAACAATCGTAGAGGGTGACCAAGAGATGAATACACTAAGCAGATTCAGAAGGATGTAGGTTGCAGCAAGTACTGGGAGATGAAGAAGCTTGCACAGGATAGAGTAGCATGGAGAGCTGCATCAAACCAGTCTCTGGTCTGAAGAACACAACAACAACAACAACAACAACAAATAGTAAAGCCGAAGGACTAGACCGTTCGCGTCTTATTTTACATCAAGTTCTCTTCATATTCTGCTGGCAGCGTTGAATCTGGGCATCCGTTTCCTTCCGTTCATCGTCTTCTTCCCTCAGCTGACACAACCACCTCGAACTGCGTGTTCCGCTGTCTGTTTACCGGGAAACGCTGATCGGCTCCTGGCGCGCCCGTGATGAAAGTAACCGATGCACTGAGCTATTCGCAAGGATGTAAAAACCTGTCGGCCACATCCGGCGCATTTTCCACGTTCGGTGATTTGCCATATATCGATTCTGTCTACACGTCCGTTAAAGTAACAGTAGAACGCCGACCCGCGTCACCTTTGAGCCAGGACGCCCATCAACGTTTCCCAGTAAAAGCGATCCGCCACGGCTGTGTCAGCCACTGCAAGAATACGACGTGAAGGTAACAAGTATGTGGACAAGAGCGAATGTAAAGTAAGACGGAGAATGTTTAATTCGACGGTTTTATTGTAAATTCTTCCTCTGTATGGCCGTAGTCTTCGTCAGAGACAAGAGTATCGTTAGGAATGGCTCAGGGACTTTCTATAGTCATAAATGATCTGGCGGACAAGGTGGGCAGCAGTCTGCGGATGTTTGCTGATGGTTCTGTCGTGTACGGTAACGTGTCATCGTTGAGTGACTGTATGAGGATACACGATGTTTCAGACGATGAATGGCAGCTAGCTCTAAATGTAGAAAAATGTAAGTTAATGTGGATCAGTTCGAAAAACAGACCGGTACTGTTCGGATACAGCATTAGCAGGGTCCTGCTTGGCACAGTCACGCCGCTTAACTCTCTGGGAGTAACGTTGCATAGCGACGGGAAATGGAACGAGCGTGTGAGGATTGTGGTAGTGAAGGTGACTTCGGTTTATTGGAAGTGTGGTTCACCTGTAAAGCAGACCGCATACTGGATGCTAGTGCAGCCTGTTCTTGAATATTACTCGAGAGTTCGGCATTCGTACCAGGTCGGAATAAAGGACGACATCGAAAAAAAATCCAGAGTTGGGCACGGAGATGCTTCGGGAACACAGATAGGAATCCCTGGAGGGAAGGCGACGTTCTTTTCGAGGAACACTATTGAGAAAATTTGGAAAACCGGTATTTGAAACTGAATGCGAAACGATTCTACTGCCGTCAACGTACCTTTCGCGTAAGGACCAGAAATTAGAGCTCATACGGAGGCATACAGATCGTCGTTGTTCCCTCGGTCTGTTTGCGAGTGGAACAGGAAAGGAAATGAGTAGTGGTGATACAGAGTACTCTCCACCACGCACCGTACGAGGGCTTGCGGAGTATGCGTTTAGATGTGGGTGTAGTTGCTTTACAATTACTAAAGATATTTTAATCTGTCAGTGCAATTGCAAGACAATGCGTACTTGTATCAGCATATGCGTTTCGATTTACTGATGTAAAACAGTCATTGATGGAATTTTATGTCCGGCTTTTGCTTACATCGGGAACTGTCGTCTGCTGGCACTTTTCTGAGTCATTCCATCGTTTCGCATTGACTTTTTTTGCCTAGTCTTACATTGGTTTGCAGCACCTTTAGCCGTTTAGTATTAGTATACAAACAAACACTAGTGGTGCTGTACTATGTTATACTTCACGTTATAAAATGTGTAGTGCTACAAACCAACGTGAAACTAGGCAAAAACATCCGTGCCACACGACAAAATATCTAAAAAATTTGCCAGCAGACGGCAGCTCCCGATGTAAGCAGAAGTCCTGCATATACCATCATTGACGATGTTTTATTTCATCAAAACGAAACGCGTACGGTGATATAAACACGTTTTACTGTATTTTCCGTTGTTAAAGTATTAATCTTTTTTAAATATTCTTGCATATTATACCCGAAGACGAGGGCCTGCTCCCGAAATGCGTCGTGAGACTAGTATTCTTATCACAGTTTTTATACGGTCGAGCCAAATTTCAATATTTTGTAATATTTCAAAAGCACGATCTCACTTCGACCTAAAATGGTAAACATATTACAGACACCACTTTCTTCAGGTACAGTGTGATTCATCTTGTCAGCATTCTTGTACAGAATGCCGGTTCAAAAAACTTTTTTAGTAACTCACAGGCAGTACTGGACCGAACTGCCAAATGTTAATGGAGCAGGTGGGGGAAAAAAGGAAGCAGAGCGGTGGTGACTACGCTAATAAATGGGTATCCCGAATAGCGCGCCAATGAACAGAGCGGCGGAGGCCAGCTGCTAGTGTCGAGGTTGCGGGGCGGCGTTAATTACAGCTGCGTGAGGAGCGGCGGGAGAAGTGTGCGTATATTGATTGTTGCAGGAGCGTCACCATGGCAACTGCACACCCCGCCGCAGCCGCCTCTGCCGCCCCCCGAGCCTTCCTTTCACCTCTAACGCACTCCTACCCACGCGCTCCATCACGTCTGCCCATCTAATTACGCCTGCGCACATCTCCTTAATATTTAAGTTTTTTTCACACAACCTTATTTTGGAGTTGCTAATTCCGAACCTTAAATGAACGAAGCTAGTCGTCATCGGGAACAATTAGTACACTTTGACAACGTTCTTCAAGAAGAAATTTTTCATAAACTTTCCTCACCCACAAAGTGAATCCATCTGCGGAACCCAACAGAATTAAGAGAAAAAAATTTCAGCTCCCCACTGAATCACGGAAGAGCTAAGTCTGGATAGCCGGACGGAGATAATTCTCCTTCCAGTGCGAATGTGTGGCCAGGCTAGAGTAGGACTCTTGCACTCTGAGTCTGTGCCAACTTAATATGTGTGCAGATAGTCCATTCATTCCGGGAATCGAGAATCTCGACCAGTTTTGCCTGTCGTTAACACTGGCAAGATATTGGTCCCAAGGATTCCACGATTTTCTAGAATGTTTTAATTTCAATAATATAAATGTGACATAAAATCGTGTAGGAGGCAGGCGACCATTTTTATAATAATCAGTAGTTCTCCTTTCGCGTTGACCGGGTCGCAATGGTAAAAGTCAAACATCAGACAAGGGATGACTTTATTGCTCATATGACGCGTTCTGGGACGCGTCATGTAAGTAGTATTGTCATTCCTTGTTCGATGGTTGACTTTTATCATTGTGACCAAATCCGCCTGAATGCAGAACTGATTACTGTTTTAATTTCAAGTTTGACGTCGGGTGACAAATGACATAATTACAAATAATAATTTTCAGATTTTTTCCTTCACTCGTTCTGTGAAACCTTACTTCTTGCCAAATTTCATCATTTTACATCAACGGGAAGTACCTTATAGGTTTTTATGAGTGAGTGCAAGTATGAAAATATGTGCCATGAACGGCCGTAACTTTTCATTGCACTGACACCTTAGTATGTAACAGAAATATCAACGTGATACGTCTACCCGTTCCTGGTCTTAACAGACGGACGATCAGAGTCAGATGAGAAATGAAAAACAAATTCGTTCGATAAAGTTACTAATTTACAGTTTTCGGATTTTTTCCCTTTGGTTGTATTTTTAATCTTTCCTTTTTGCCACATTTTATGATTCTAGGCCAACGGGAAGTACCCTAGTAATTTGAATTCAACGGAAAGTAACCGTTTTACTCATTCTGTTAAAATAAAACATTGTTAGCCATTATAATTTCTCAACAAGATTGTGTTGTAATATTCATGGAATGTCTTTTTTCATTTCACTTAAAACTCCTGTTACAATCTTTGGACGCTACATGTTGCCCCAGAACATGTTATCTTCTTTGTCACTAACAACTAAAAGTGGGAAAGAGAATATTTCGTATGTAAACACCCCACCAGGATAATAAATAGTGCAAATATGGGAAAAACTGCCGGTATATTTGTGGATGAACTTCAGTTTATTATTTATACAAATTTAATACCGTTAGCTGTCACCCAAAGACAGAGCTAAGTCACCGAGCCTCGTTGTGGCTAATAAATATAAATTTTTATGACTGGTAACGGTGTGTTTTGATTGCTTTAATGGTTTTTAACAGACAAGCCTTCCGAGAACGAATTACTGTTTCTGCCACTCTTTTTTATGTTTAGTTATTTGTAGATCAACGGCACGTGCATTAAAAAACAGAAATGATTTTGATACCAGAGTTTTCCACACTAGTGTAAAAATATATACGATTTGTTCCGCGGTTTATCATATGTTTCCAGAATATGGTAACGGAAAGAACATCTTAGTTATGAAACCGAAAGTATTTCTCATTTTCATCCTAATAAATAAAATGCTTTCCATATGTAACAGCACCTTGGTGTATGTGATGTACAGGAGCAATTAGACGAATAATTCCGTCATAGTAACCTAAAGATCGAGTTTCACTATGTGTCAGGCCGCTGTCAATCACCGAGAAGACTTATCCTGAATAGGACTCCAGCTGCGTGAGCTTATGTTCGTGTAGTTACCAGCTGATGACTAGAGAAACTAGGTGAAGCTGGTTAAAAATAAAAAATAAAAAACTTAAAAAAATAAATGTATCATCTACCCTGTGTTACAACTCACTCATCATGTTATGAGGTGATCTACAATAGCGTGGGATATGAAACGTGGTCTCAGGTATTCGTATCACTCTCCAATTACTGTATTGTATCTAAAACTGGGTAAATTCATTTTCCCTCTATTATAATAATTATTTACAATTTCTTAGGGATTATAACTATTTAATTGTAACTGCAATGCAGAAGTTTCGTACATGTACGAAAGCCTGCTTTGTTGCCGTTATCTGATAAGGTCAGATAAACAAGTAACCGACATTACGAGGCTCCAACGACGTTTTGTAAACTGTATACCAAATTCACCTGCATAAAAGCAGGGGAAACTAGCATTCGCACATACACTGTATACTAGAAGAAATATTATTGCCATCATTTCACTTTCACTACACAGCAATTATTTAATATGATTACTATAAAACATAGCTGCAGATAACTATATTTTCTTTACTGTAACTCTGTTACTATTGCTGCAGCACATATTCCTATTTTGTTAGTTATTTTTTACTGCTTCATGTACTCTCTCTCGTCGTCCATTGGTCTACAACGAAAAACTGCACGAGTGTTACCAATGGAGTCAGTTCACTAAAACTTTTCTTTAACAGCGCATCGACACACACTGAAAATTGACTTTTCGTATATTCATTCTTTATCAGTTCCACAATGTTGATCGTGGTGATGTTCAACGACCACGACATGCCTCCTAGCCTTCCACAAAACGTTTTTGTCATTACGATTCAACTATCTTTCGACGGAGGAGCCAATAGCTCACAATACACATTACTTTGGCTTGTCATTCCCTTTCACAGTCGGAGATCCTCATGTTCATTCAAAATACACATTCTTAAACGCTCTAACGGAAAACTGATCATTACATGAGAAATTTTCTCGTTTCACTCTGCACTAGTGATCTAAAGTAAATACTCTATAGGTTATAGTGACTTATTGACCCAGCGGACAAATGTCGAATTAAAAATGTAGGAATTCGGGGTCGAGTACTGGGTTTTGTCATAAGACTTTTCTTCTGACTTTGACTGTGACCTACAGTTCAGCGTTTTCAAATACAGAAGCCTACGCCAAAATTCTAGATCATCTATTTAACTGCAGAACTAAATTAGATTGGACGAGCAGGTACTCAGGCCGAAGATAAGCCAAGTAAAACATCTTTTTCTCTCTTTATCAGACCAACGTCCGACTCCATTAATCTTCTAGTGGGAACTAACTCACCAATGAATTATATCACATTGTTATACCTGACTCAAGGAAATTGACTGCGTATCTTCTAACAAGATGGTTATTCCACATCACTTCCTATTTTGATTGCTTAATTATCCACTCTAGTAACGTCTCGTTTACCTATAATAAGTTTCAATGTTCAGAATAACAGAAAAGACAATTTTCCTCTCTCAACGAGCCAGACTTCAAAAATAAAGAGTAACTGTATTTACTATCTTTTCTGAGTAAAACTGATAACGTCGGGATAAGATATCCGCAAATAATACGTATTATTAAAATTTGAATACACAATATTGATGTTTCACAATAATATATATTTAATAGTTCCATAAATATTAATACGTGTTAGTTCAGAGATTATCTATAAAAGGCGAACCTGGTAAGATATGTCTTTTCCTCTTGTTATCGGCAATGAATCGCTGATAGATTGCTACGGCTCTGAAACTATTTCATAGTTCAAGAATATCATATTCACTACATTTTAAGTATTTCTACCGAAACTGAAGCACCTAGAGACAGAAACACGAAATTAAGTAATCGGATTTTACAAAAAATCAGTGTTCGATATTACATTTGTAGTATGCCATACTTCGTTAAATAATATAAATAACAATATCCCCATCTTAAATATTCTGAAGACACTTTACTAGTGCTACCTGGTGAGAAGAATTTAGAAGAAGGCAAACGTAATGATTTCAACACGAAAATGGTGTCGAAACGAAAACAACTGGAAACTGTGAATCACCATTTACGTAAACGGAAAATTTTGATTGATGTCAAAGCATTTTCTATCAAACCGAACTGGAGGAAGTCCCCTGAGCCGGCGAGTTCCCCACCGTACATTTACGAGAAGGCCTGCTACAAAGGCTTCATTCGTCGGATATGAAAATTCCGATCCTTTACAGTAGTACCCTTTGAAGCGCGCTACAAAGAGGGGAGGAACCTTTGATTTCCGCAGATACGAAGCGAGGCAGATTGTATCGACAAATTCAGAGTACTTTTTTAAAATATATATCTTTCGTTAAATTACCTACAGAGGTATGTATTGTTTAAATCCGTCAGCTGCTGTAGCTGCCAAAATATCCTTCAAGTAAGACTCAAACAGCTTCCGCACAGTTA
Source organism: Schistocerca piceifrons (assembly GCF_021461385.2). NCBI lineage: Eukaryota > Metazoa > Arthropoda > Insecta > Orthoptera > Acrididae > Schistocerca > Schistocerca piceifrons. The sequence continues at coordinate 864,825,154 of NC_060149.1, read as the reverse complement.
GGCCGACGCGTAACACAGTCGGTAAGCGACGCCACGAGTAATTAGTGGCTGAAAACCAGCGTTATTAAAGAAGGCTGCCGCGAACCCACAGCTGGAGTTGCCTGCGGTTCTGCTAATGAAACTCCGTGAAATCGGAGTGGATTTACCGTAGCCGCGGGTGTATTGAACTACAAAGTAGAAACGGGTGTACGAAGTGACAGTGTAAAGGAATTGCACAAGTGAAACATTCACGACGGTAAACAATTTGCCTTCTCATCTCCTTTAACGGCATTGTATTTACCATGTTTGCTTGTGAATATGAGTGAATTTGAGCGTTCAACACGAGAAGTTGCGTAATTTTACGAGCATATGAGAGTCTGAAATCCTACAGAAGTACACTCACTTTCTGTTGTTGTACAAACTTTCTAAAACATTCGGTTAAAATAATTATGAAGGTGATGACGATAACGAAGAAGACGATAAGACGATTCTCTCTCTAAGAATTTTTAACATGTTGCAACCCTGTCAGCAACTGTGATAAGTTAATATGTCAAAAATCCGCCTCAGTTGCGAAATTTTACTGGTCTTTACCCGGGTTTCAGCTAGAGTAATCTAGCCTTCTTGACAAGCATAAAATGAACTAATACATGCCACAATAAGGCACTGTCAAACATAAAAAGCTAAAGTACCTTGGTACCATGCCAAGCTACGTTACTGAGCTGAGGAACAGCCCCGGCCCCACTTCGTGGAAAGCGGTCGGTTAGCAGCAACGTCGCTAACCGACCGCTTTCCACGAAGGGAGGCCGGGGCTGTTTCTCAGCTCAGTAACGTAGCTTGGCATGGTACCACAGTACTTTAGCTTCAAATGGCTCTGAGCACTATGGGACTTAACATCTGAGGTCATCAGTCCCCTAGAACTTAGAACTCCTTAAACCTAACTAGCCTAAGGACATCACACACATCCATGCCCGAGGCAGCATTCGAGCCTGCGACCGTAGCGGTCGCGCGGTTCCAGACTGAAGCGCCTAGAACCGCTCGGCCACAGCGGCCGGCTGCTACTTTAGCTTTTTATGTTTGACCGTGCCTTATTCTATCATGTATTAGTTTATTTTATGCTGGATTACTCTAGCTGAAACCTGGGTAAAGACCAGTAACATTTCGCAACTGAAGCGGATTTTTTACATATTTATTCTCTATCTCTCTCTCTCTCTCTCTCTCCTCATGTTACAGTGAAAACACGGTTACATTCCACACGCTATCTTCTGCTCAAGGAAGTCAGCAAACAATGGCTGTTGGACAAGGTAGTCTTAGGACGGGCCCATGAGAAGAAAAATAGCCCCGACTAGTTTAAATATATCAGTTCTGTAAGGAAGCGATTACAGCAACGAGCGAAGTAAAAGAGAAGAAATGTAGTAATGGCTACGGTGCCAGTATCAGAAACAGTACTATCAGTAGTCGGATAATAGGATACAGTGCCAATGGTATTTTGTATTGTTAGTATAACATAAATAGTAATATTTATTACACGCGTATTTACTAGTCTAAATGCATGTTGTCTTAAAACTTTCACCTCAAAATTGTTCATAAGGTAGCGGATCCTAAACCGAAAGGTATATGAACTTGCAGAGCATACGCGGCTTATGTTTGAAAATTGATTATGGTTCTGCATCGACTACGATGCAATGTTGAAAACAATACGTACTCATCTGAGATGTACACACGATGAAGCGATGGCGTGTAAAAACCCAGAAGAAACTGAAGAGGAACTGATAGGTAGTGTCCTGGCTGCCTATTTCATTGTATAACACAAAATAAAGATATTTTGAGTGTGTGTGTCAGAATGTTGTGCCTCTTTGTAAAGCATGTATTGAGACTTGAACAAATGCTGTCAGCATACATTCAGCCAAAACATTACGTCCACCCGCTTAATAGCGTGTTGGTCCATCTTTGGAATGCCGTACAGTATCGATTCTGCGTGACACAGATTCTACAAGTGCTTAGTACGTTTTTGGAGGTATGTGGTACGAGATGTGTGCGCACAGGTCACGCAATTCTCGCAAATGACGGGCGCGGAGGTGGCGCCGAGACAGTTTCCAGCGGGCTCAGATCAGGCGAATGTGATGGGCAAGACATCAACATGAGTTCCATATCACGTTCCTCAAACCACAGCAGCGAGATTCAGGCCTTGTGTCGGACAGTTATCCTGCTGGAAGATGCCATCACCATCAGGGGAGAGATCACGCATGAAGACATACAGCTGATCCGCAATAATGGTCACGTAATCCACAGCTGTCGTACCTTCGATTACTACCACAAGTCCCACGGTAGTGCAAATGACCGATCCCCAAAGCACAATACCGCCCCCACCGGCCTCCATGCGTAGTGTGGTACATATCTCGAGTAGCCACTCACCTCGATAACGGCGTATTCGGGCGCGACAGTCGACCTGGTACGACAAGAACCGTGATTCATCCGACCAGGTGACATCAGGTGACATATTCCCATTGTCCACGATCCAAACTCTATCATCCCGTGCTCAAAGTACTCAATTTCGGATTCTCTAGTATTTGTGTAGCTCTGACATTGTACGTTTGATTTTCAAAGTAGGTGAAATGTAACACACGAAGAAAAAAGACAGGAAAAACCTTCGGAAAGTCTCTGGAGACGATAACACTAGGAACCAACAAAGAACAGTACGCAACGCATTACGAATGATTTAAATTTAATTTTGTGGTAAGTTCCTATGGGATCATACTGCTGAAGTCATCGGTCCCTAGGCTTACACACTACTTAATCTAACTGAAACTAACTTACACTAAGGACAACACACACACACTCATGCTCGAGGGAGGACTCTAACCTCCGATGGGGGGAACCGCGCGAACTGTGGGAAGGCGCCCTAGACCACGCGCTACGTCGCGCGGCTACGAATGATTTCAAGATAGTTTCGCACGTACTACCATGTGGTTCAGCGTGTCCTCATGAAATATGACGGTAGAAACTCACGATAAGCCGATCGAAGCATCCTCACTCCCAAGTGCAATAAAACTGCGTTCGACTGATATGCGTTTTAGAGTTCACGTTTACGATCCTGCTTTGCTTCAAATGATCTTTCCTTCATATCCCCGAATACTGGCCATTTCTCCTGGGAGTCTCTGTGTACACAACAGTGCAGATGCAGGTGGCATGCGCTCTGTACACTGACAGAAAAAAAATCGCAACGAGAAGCAGGAGTTGGCGACATAAACAAAAGTTAGTGACACCCTGTAGCATGTATTCTCCTGACCCCAAACCACCGCAAATTGCGACTTCAGTGGTCTCAGCGAAAGCACATTGGGGGGCAGGTTAGGAGTCTGCTGTGTTTCCTAATGAATGCTGGTACTTCCTCGGCGCCAGAGATGGGCGTGTGTTGGTTGGGAGGAGGACAGTTTTTGGTCTGCAACCAACCTGTCAGCGTGCCAGACACTCTGGACCTGCACCTGGAATTATAATTTGGGGCGCAACTTCGTATGATAGCAGAAGCACTCTCGTCGTTGTCCCACACACCATCACTTCAGTCTGGTGATTCGACCTGTTGTGCTGACATTTATGAACCGCATCGAGAAGGGGTTTCTCAACAGGATAACGTTCACCCAGATACCGCTGTTGTTACCCGGCCGGCCGGTGTGGCCGAGCGGTTCTAGGCGCTTCAGTCTGGAACCGCGCGAACGCAACGGTCGCAGGTTCGAATCCTGCCTCGCGCATAGCTGTGTGTGATGTACTTAGGTTAGTTAGGTTTAAGTAGTTCTAAGTTCTAGGGGACTGATGACCTCAGACGTTAAGTCCCATATTGCTCAGAGCCATTTGAACCATTTGTTGTTACCCGACATGCTCTTTAGTGTGTCGACATGCTGCCTTGGTTTTCTCGGATCACCAGATCTGTCTCCAATCGAGCACATGTGCGACATCATCGTGGCGGTTACACCGGTAATTAATGTACCAACATTTCACATTCGCAATGGCTTATCTCGCGATTACATTAACCTGTGATCTTGCAATGTTAATCACTTACATATGTCACCTGGACAAATGTGTTCCCGAAATGTTACTATCCCACGTTAATTATTTTTTGATGCTGCGATTTTTTTCCGTCAGTATATCTTCTTTGAAATAAAATTGTTCCATTGACTCATTTGAAATACTTCTGTTGACAACAGCAATTCCCACATTAATCTTCGCCATCAAGCCTGTATTCAGTACTCCTCATTCTGCGTCAGGTCTGCTATTTTGCAGTATTGTTAGTCGTACTTTAACAGTGGTATGTACAAGCGTAGTGAAATGCAGTTCGTCCAAATGTATCTCGTGTGTTGGCTCACTAAATGCAATGCAAGAACTGCACAGCCACGTTGTGCTGAGCTGTTCTCGAAACGATGGCAACCATGTAACGTAAGCGACTCGTCTGAAGATGTTGACATCACGCTTTGGTGAGGGTTTATAATAGTCTTTATCACAGAAACGAAGATACTTAGGACAAGAAACCGAATAAATCATGGATTCCATTATTACTCTGTAACGATTTTCTTTAGTGTATTCATTCTGAGCCGCAAGGGCCGATCCGTGAAAATAGTTAGAGAAGACAAAATACTTTGCAAGGAGCAATGCATCGGCATGTCCTAATTAAAAGAACTATACAGGGTGGTCCATTGATCGTGACCGGGCCAAGTATCTCACGAAATAAGCGTCAAACGAAAAAACTACGAAGAACGAAACTTGTCTAGCTTGAAGGGGGAAACCAGATGGCGCTATGGTTGGCCCACTAAATGGCACTCCCATAGGTTAAACGTATATCAACTGCGTTTTTTTTAATAGGAACCCCCATTTTATTACATATTCGTGTAGTACGTAAATAAATATGAATATTTTAGTTGGACCACTTTTTTCGCTTTGTGATAGATGGCGCTGTAATAGTCACAAACATATGGCTCACAATTTTAGACGAACAGTTGGTAACAGGTAGGTTTTTTAAATTAAAATAAAGAACGTAGGTACGTTTGAACATTCTGTTTCGGTTGTTCCAATGTGATACATGTACCTTGGTGAACTTATCATTTCTGAGAACGCATGCTGTTACAGCGTGATTACCTGTAAATACCACATTAATGCAATAAATGCTAAAAACGATGTCCGTCAACCTCAATGCATTTGGTAATACGTGTAACGACATTCCTCTCAACAACGAGTAGTTCGCCTTCCGTAATGTTCGCACATGCATTGACAATGCACTGACGCATGTTGTCAGGTGTTGTCGGTGGATCACGATAACAAATATCCTTCAACTTTCCCCACGGAAAGAAATCCGGGGACGTCAGATCCGGTGAACGTGCGGAACATGGTATGGTGCTTCGACGACCAATCAACATGTCATGAAATATGCTATTCAATACCACTTCAACCGCACGCGAGCTATGTGCCGGACATCCATCATGTTGCAAGTAGATAGCCATTCCGTCATGCAGTGAAACATCTTGTAGTAACATCGGTAGAACATTACGTAGGAAATCAGTATACATTGCACCATTTACATTGCCATCGATAAAATGGGGGGCAATTATCCTTCCTCCCATAATGCCGCACCATACATTAACCCGCCAAGGTCGCTGATGTTCCACTTGTCGCAGCCATCGTGGACTTTCTGTTGTCCAATAGTGTATATTACGCCGGTTTACGTTACCGCTGTTGGTGAATGACACTTCGTCGCTAAATAGAACGCGTGCAAAAAATCTGTCATCGGCCCGTAATTTCTCTTGTGCCCAGTGGCAGAACTGTACACGACGTTCAAAGTCGTCGCCATGCAATTCCTGGTGCATACAAATATGGTACGGGTGCAATCGATGTTGATATAGCATTCTCAACACCGACGTTTTTGAGATTCCCGATTCTCGCGCAATTTGTCGGCCACTGATGTGCGGATTAGCCGCACCAGCAGCTATTACACCTACTTGAGCATCATCATTTGTTGCAGGTCGTGGTTGAAGTTTCACATGTGGCTGAACACTTCCTGTTTCCTTAAATAACGTAACTATTCGGCGAACGGCCCGTACACTTGGATGATATCGTCCAGGATACCGAGCAGCATACGTAGCACACGCCCGTTGGGCATTTTGATCACAATAGTCATACATCAACACGATCTTTTCCGCAATTGGTAAACGGTCCATTTCAACACGGGTAATGTATCAAGAAGCAAATACCGTCCGCACTGGCGGCATGTTACGTGATACCACTTACTTATACGTTTATGACTATTACAGCGCCATCTATCACAAGGCGAAAAAAGTGGTCCAACTGAAACATTCATATTTCTTTACGTACTACACGAATATGTAATAAAAATGGGGGTTCCTATTTTAAAAAACGCAGTTGTTATCAGTTTCACCTATGGCAGCGCCATCTAGCGGGCCAACCATAGCGCCATCTGGTTTCCCCCTTCAAACTAGACAAGTTTCGTTCTTTGTAGTCTTTTTCAGTTTGACACTTATTTCGTGAGATATTTGGCCCGGTCACTATCAATGGGCCACCCTGTATACACAGTTATTTACCACAAACATCTGTCTTATGTCATTGACAAGAGCCACGGGGCCGCTAGACTGCAGCTAAAGTAAATGGTTATTATTAGCGATCTTAGCAAAGAATTTTATCTTCTCTAATGTACTCTGCAACGAGCCACCAGTGACCAATGGTCCCCAATAGCAAAACACAGAAAATATAACTCAGCAAAATGAGATATTTTGCTGCTGGAATTCGGGGTCACCCTGTATTATCAACAAAGCGTATCCTCTGTGAATAAAAGGATCCTGTCTCTGCACGAAAACGTAATCCGAATACAAGTATTTTTCGTTGTAATTCTAGAGAGTGTGGGCTTATGACATTCTTCAGGTTAATAATAGCGGTACGCGAAGAAGAAGACATGTTGTGGAGCCCGAACTGTAGAGTACGAGGTGAATGGACGAAGCTGGGCGGTGCGGAGCCAGCATGTGCTGGCTGGCGGCTGCTCATTTATGCAGCTCCGCTCGATGCAGCTCCCGGCGCGCCGTGGGGGCGGACCATCCGCTGCAGCCTCCTCTCTGCCACGCGCCAAAGGCAGGCGCCGCTCACGCACCGTGCTCACGCTACACTCTTCCTCACTCACTTCACACCGGTCATTCGGTAAGCCACTGTTTTAACTTCCCATCATACACTGAGGTGACAAAAGTCATGGGTAAGCGATATACAAATGGGGTACTATCCCGTGCACAACATATAAAAGGGTAGTGCATTTGCGGAGCTGTCATCTGCACTCAGGTGAGCCGTTTGAAAAAATTTCCAACCTGGTTATGGCCACACGACGGGAATTAATAGATTTTTAACGCGGAATGGTAGTCGGAGTTAGACGCGTGGGACATTCCATTTCGAAAATCGTTACTGAATTCAATACTCCGAGATCCACAGTGTCAAGAGCGCGCCGAGAAAGGTCAGCGCATCGGCGACGGCCTTCACTTCACGACCGAGAGCAGTGGCGTTCGCGTAGAGTTGTCAGTGCTAACTCACAAGCAACATTGCTGAAATATCCGCCGGAATCAATGTGGAACGTACGACGAACGTGTCCGTTAGGACATTGCGGCGAAATTTGGCGTTATTGGGCTATGGCATATCCCTTTTCATTAGTCTACAATTGTTTCATAAATGTCAAGTTGATGACATGAACTACAAATGGGGATGTTTTCTTTAAATGGAAAACTTATACTCTGCACTTCAGTTGCCAACCGCGTAACTGTCAAAGCCTCTATGTTGGAGTGTAATGGTGCAGCTGCAGGTGATGTTATATTCACAAACCTTCATCATCTTATGCCTCTGCTAAAAGCACGACATCGCCTGCAGTGTCCCCCTGGGCTCGTGGCCATATCAGTTTGACCTTAGACAACTGAAGAACCGTGGCCTGGTAAGATGAGTCCCTATTTCAGTTGGTAAGAGCTGATGGTATGGTTTGAGTGTGGCGCAGACTCCACGAAGACATGGACCCAACTTGTCAACAAGGCACTGTACAGCCTGGTGGTGGCTGCAAATGGTGTGGGCTGAGTTTACATGGAATGGACTGGGTCCTCTGGTGCAACTGAAGCGATCATTGACTGGAAATGGTTATGTTCGGCTGTTTGGAGACCATTTAAAGCAATTGTAGGACTTCATGTTTCCAAATAATGATGCCATTTCACAGGGACAAAATTGCTCCCGATTGATTTGAGGAACATTCTGGAGAGTTCGAGAGAATGATTTGGCCACCCAAATCACCCGACATGAAACCCACCGAACATGTTGTTGTTGTTGTTGTTGTTGTTGCTGTTGTGGTCTTCAGTCCAGAGACTGGTTTGATGCAGCTCTTCATGCTACTCTATTATGTGCAAGCTTCTTCATCTCCCAGTACCTACTGCAACCAACATCCTTCTGAATCTGTTTAGTGTATTCATCTCTTGGTCTCTCTCAACGATTTTTACCCTCCACGCTGCCCTCCAATACTAAATTGGTGATCCCTTGATGCCTCAGAACATGTCCTACCAACCCATCCCTTCTTCTGGTCACGTTGTGCCACAAATTTCTCTTCTCCCTAATTCTACTCAATAACTCCTCATTAGTTATGTGATCTTCCCATCTAATCTTCAGCATTCCTCTGTAGCACCACATCTCGAAAGTTTCTATTCTCTTCTTGTCTAAACTATTTATCGTCCATGTTTCTCTTCCATGCATGGCTACACTCTATACAAATACTTTCAGAAACGGCTTCCTGACACTTAAATCTATAGTCGAAGTTAACAAATTTCTCTTCTTCAGAAACGCTTTCCTTGCCTTTCCCAGTCTACATTTTACATCCTCTTTACTTCGACCATCATCAGTTATTTTGCTTCCCAAATAGCAAAACCCCTTTACTACTTTAAGTGCTCATTTCCTAACCCAATTCCTTCAGTATCACCCGACTTAATTCGACCACATTCCATTATCCTCGTTTTGCTTTTGTTGATGTTCATCTTACATTATCCTTTGAAGACACTGTCCATTCCGTTCAACTGCTTTTACAGGTCCTTTGCTGTCTCTGATAGAATTACAGTGTCATCGGCGAACCTCAAAGTTTTTATTTCTTCTCCATGGATTTTAATACCTACTCCAAATTTTTCTTTTGTTTCCTTTATTGCTTGCTCAATATACAGATTGAACAACATCGCGGATAGGCTACAACCCTGTCTCACTCCTTTCCCAACCACTGCTTCCCTTTCATGCTCCTTGACTCTTATAACTGCCATCTGGTTTCTGTACAAATTGTTCAAATGGCTCTGAGCACTATGGGACTTAACTTCTAAGGTCATCAGTGCCCTAGAACTTAGAACTACTTAAACCTAACTAACCTAAGGACATCACACACATCCATGCCCAAGGCAGGATTCGAACCTGCGACCGTAGCAGTCGCGCGGTTCCGGACTGAAGCGCCTAGAACCGCTCGGTACAAATTGCAAATAGCCTTTCGCTCCCTGTATTTTACCCCTGCCACCTTCATAATTTGAAAGAGAGTATTCCAGTCAACATTGTAAAAGCCTTTCTCTAAGTCTACAAATGCTAGAACCGCAGGTTTGCCTTTCCTTAATCTATCTTCCAAGATAAGTCGAATGGTTAGTATTGCCTCACGTGTTATAACATTTCTACGGAATTCAAACTGATCTTCCGCGCGGTCGGCTTCTACCGGATTTTCCATTCGTCTGTAAAGAATTCGGGTTAGTATTTTGCAGCCGTGACTTATTAAATTGATAGTTCGGTAATTTTCACATCTGTCAGCACCTGCTTTCTTTGGGATTGGAATTATTATATTCTTCTTGAAGTCTGAGGGTATTTCGCCTGTCTCATACATCTTGCTCACTAAATGGTAGAGTTTTGTTAGGCCTGGCTCTCCCAAGGCTGTCATTAGTTCTAATGGGATTTTGTCTACTCCCGGGACCTTATTTCGACTTAGATCTTTCAGTGCTCTGTCGGACTCTTCACGCAGTATCATATCTCTCATTTCATCTCCATCTACATCCTCTTCCATTTCCATAATATTGTCCTCAAGTGCCGGCCGAAGTGGCCGTGCGGTTCTAGGCGCTGCAGTCTGGAACCGCGAGACCGCTACGGTCGCAGGTTCGAATCCTGCCTCGGGCATGGATGTGTGTGATGTCCTTAGGTTAGTTAGGTTTAACTAGTTCTAAGTTCTAGGGGACTAATGACCTCAGAAGTTGAGTCCCATAGTGCTCAGATCCATTTGAACCATTTTTGTCCTCGAGTACATCGCCCTTGTATTGACCCTCTATATGGTCCTCTTTCTCTTCTTTGATTAGAACTGGGTTTCCATCTGAGCTCTTGATATTCCTACAAGTGGTTCTCTTTTCTCCAAAGGTCTCTTTAACTTTCCTGTAGGCAGTATCTGTCTTACCCCTATTGAGATATGCCTCTACATCCTTACATTTGTCCTCTAGCCATCCCTGCTTAGCCATTTTGCACCTCCTGTCGATCTTATTTTTGAGACGTTTGTATTCCTTTTTGTCTGCTTCATTTCTGCATTTTTATTTTTTCTCCTTTCATCAATTAAATTCAGTACATTTTCTGTTACCCAAGAATTTCTACTAGCCCTCGTCTTTTTACCTACTTGATCTCTGCTACCTTCACTATTTTATCCCTCAAAGCCACCCATTCTTCTTCTACTGTATTTCTATCCCCCATTCCTGTCAATCGTTCCCTAATGCTCTCCTTGAAATTCTCTACAACCTCTGGTTCTGTCTGCTTATCCAGGTCCCATCTTCTTAAATTTCCACCTTTTTGCAGTTTCTTCAGTTTTAATCTACAGTTCATAACCGATAGATTGTGGTCAGAGTCCACATCTGCCCCTGGAAATGTCTTACAATTTAAAACTTGGTTCCTAAATCTTTGTCTTACAGTTATATAATCTATCTCAAACCTGTCAGTATAGCCCGAATCTCGTGGTCGTGCGGTAGCGTTCTCGCTTCCCACGCCCGGGTTCCCGGGTTAGATTCCCGGCGGGGTCAGGGATTTTCTCTGCCTCGTGATGGCTGGGTGTTGTGTGCTGTCCTTAGGTTAGTTAGGTTTAAGTAGTTCTAAGTTCTAGGGGACTGATGACCATAGATGTTAAGTCCCATAGTGCTCAGAGCCATTAGAACCTGTCAGTATCTCCAGGCCCCTTCCATGTATATAACCTTCTTTAATGATTCTTGAACCAAGTGTTAGCTATTATTAAGTTATTCTCTGTGCAAAATTCTACCAGGCGGCTTCCTGTTTCATTTTTTACCCCCATCCACACTCACCTACTACGTTTCCTTCTCTTCCTTTTCCTACTATCGAATTCCAGTCACCCATGACTATTAAATTTTCGTCTCCCTTCACTACCTGAATAATTTCTTTTATCTCATCATACATTTCATCAATTTCTTCATCATCTGCAGAGCTAGTTGGCATATAAACTTGTACTACTATAGTAGGCATGGGCTTCGTGTCTATCTTGGCCAGCCGGCCGAAGTGGCTGTGCGGTTAAAGGCGCTGCAGCCTGGAACCGCAAGACCGCTACGGTCGCAGGTTCGAATCCTGCCTCGGGCATGGATGTTTGTGATGTCCTTAGGTTAGTTAGGTTTAACTAGTTCTAAGTTCTAGGGGACTTATGACCTCAGCAGTTGAGTCCCATAGTGCTCAGAGCCATTTGAACCATTTTTTTCTATCTTGGCCACAATAATTCGTTCACTATGCTGTTGGTAATAGCTTATCCGCACTCCTATTTTTTTATTCATTATTAAACCTACTCCTGCATTACCCCTATTTGATTTTGTATTTATAACCCTGTATTCACCTGATCAAAACTCTTGTTCCTCCTGCTACCGCACTTCACTAATTCCCACTATATCTAACTTCAACCTGTCCTTTCCCTTTTTAAATTTGCTAACCTACCTGCCCGATTAAGGGATCTGACATTCCACGCTCCGATCCGTAGAACGCCAGTTTTATTTCTCCTGATAACGACGTCCTCCTGAGTAGTCCCCGCCCGGATATCCGAGTGTGGGACTACTTCACCTCCGGAATATTTTAACCAAGAGGACGCCATCATCATTTAACCACACAGTAAAGCTGCATGCCCTCGGGAAAAATTACGGCTATAGTTTCCCCTTGTTTTCAGCCGTTCGCACTATCAGCACAGAAAGGCCGTTTTGATTAGTGTTACAAGGCCACATCAGTCAATCATCCAGACTGTTGCCCCTGCAACTACTGAAAATGCTGCTGCCCCTCTTCAGGAACCACACGTTTGTCTGGCCTCTGAACAGATACCCGTCCGTTATGGTTGTACCTACGGTACGGCTATGTGTATCGTTGAGGAACGCAAGCCTCCCCACCAACGGCAAATTCCATGGTTCGTGGGGGGGAGGCCCATGGAACACAATAGAGAGGTCTGTTCGTGCACAACATCTTGCACCGGCAACACTTTCGCAGTTATGAAGGGCTATAGGAGCGGCCTTGGCTCAGTATTTCTGCAAGGAACTCGAGATACATGCCAGACCTGAAACATGGTATTGTTTTATTGGGAGACAGTTATTCCATCCAAATAATCTGATATATGGAAACTGTAATGCTGCGCAATATGGGATGAACTTGGTGGCGCATGTTGCGTCGTGATTACATGCTGAGTGCGTTATCGACCACCGAGCGAGGTGGCGCAGTGGTGAGCACACTGGACACACATTCGGGAGGACGACGGTTCAAACCTGCCTCCGGCCATCCTGATTTAGGTTTTCCGTGATTTCCCTAAATCGCTGCCGGCCACGATGGCCGGCGGTTCTAGGCGTTGCAGTCCGGAACCGCGGGACTGCTACGGTCGCAGGTTCGAATCCTGCCTCGGGCATGGATGTGTGTTGTCCTTAGGTTAGTTAGGTTTAAGTAGTTCTAAGTTCTAGGGGACTGATGACCTAAGATGTTAAGTCCCATAGTGCTCAGAACCATTTGAACCATTTTTGAACCCTAAATCGCTTCAGGCAAATGCCGGCATGGTTCCTTTGAAAGGGCACGGCTGACTTCCTTCCCCATCCTTCGCTACTCCGATGGGACCGATAACTTCACCGTTTGTTCCCCTCCCCCCGAATCAGTCAACCAACCGACCGTTATCGACCAAGTGAAACGACTCGTCTCCGGCTGGCTGCCCAGAACATGCCCTTATAAGGTAAGTGTTGACTTTTCTGGCCTCTGTTTGACTAGTTTTTGAGAACAGGAACTCCAGCATGGCAAGATACGGAGATGTGCACTAGGCAGGAAGAAATAAGGCAAGCACAGAGTGCAAGCGGTCGACGGAGTGTTTATATGAAGTACAAATACTGTCTTGGTTGCAGAGGTTTTTATTTTCAAATTCCAATGACGCATTTCGCCTGTGGTAGACGGCTTCAGATTATCTAGAATGCAAAAAATTACGAAAATGGATATAAGGAAACGTCCTGACATCTTCTGCTAGAATGTACACGACGGAAAAAGTTTTTATGCAAACTTATAGACACTGATCGCGGCGCTCGCCCTCCACGACGCGAATACATCGGCAAAATGCGTTTATAATATCGAAAAGTTGAAAATCCCGAATGCCCGCCACTTGGTTTCCTGAAAAAAACCGAAACAATGAAAGACTGCAGTGAACAAAATTTTAAGGGTTGATAAACTGGAAGTAATTATATCTGAAAAGAGCGGCTAAGTAGAATGTGAGAATAAATATGGAAAAATCCTTCATTTTTATGGACGGCGTCCGCATTGACCAGTTTCTGTAAATTTGCATAAAGACTTTTCCCGTAGTGTACGTTCTAGCAAAAGACGAGATCAGGACATTTCTTGCCACCTATTTTTGTAATTTCTTGCATTGCAGATAATCTGGAGATGTTTACCACAGAGTGCTCTAAGCACTATGGGACTTAACACAGGTCATCAGTCCCCTAGACTTAGAACTACTTAAACCTAACTAGCCCAAGGACGTCACACACATCCATGCCCGAGGCAGGATTCGAACCTGCGACCGTAGCAGCAGCGTGGTTCCGGACTGAAGCGCCCGGAACCGCTCGGCCACAGCAGCCGGTTACCACACGCGAAATTTGAAAGTAAAAACCTCCGAAACCAAAATTTTATTTTTATCTCAGATCTTACAGAGGTTGCTGTATCAGCCGCAACGATGGAATGGAAGAAAGGTTATATGATCGTTATGTTCCAAAATTTAGCTTTAACGTTATAAAGAATAACTAGGCTTCTTAAGTCACGATATTGTGCACATCTCAACGGAGATTTGTTATGAATACTGTTAGTACCGTAAACAAATGATGTTCTTTTCTTTTGAACGAAACTAATCGTGACATTATAAATGTGCGTCAACATGGCTATGTTAACAAGAATCAGCTGTGGAGCTCAAGATTATCAAGAGTAGTGCAAGAGTGTTTCTTCCTACTTCACTCTGTGTGTCATTATTTTTATTCTACTTCACTTGTGTCTCATTATTTTCAAAGCGTTCAAATCAAATGGCTCTAAGCACTATGGGAATTAACATCTGAGGTAATCAGTCCCCTAGACTTAGAATTACTTAAACGTAACGAACCTAAGGACATCACACACATCCAAGCCCGAGGCAGGATTCGAACCTGCGACTGTAGCAGCATCGCGGTTTCGGACTGAAGCGCCTAGAACTGCTCGGTCACAACGGCCGACTAACCGATTTAGTTTTGTGGATGGCTATGAGGGTAAAAAAAATAATTAAATAAAACCACTGCCACCGCCACTCGAAAGAGAATGCCGCCTCACTTCACGTCTGGCACTTCATGTCTGGTCAACGGACTGTTTGAGTAACCTACGAACTTTCCTTCCTCCCTTTCTTTCTGTCTTTCCTTCTTTTTCCAAAGTCGTTCAAATTATATTAAACCATGTCTCTACATGATATCAGAACAGCTGATATAGGGAATTTGTGAAGAGTAGGAACAGCATTGCACCTCCTGTTGAGATTAACAGACTGAGTATTATCTCCGGACAGTGATGGGTACGTTTGCGATTGTAAAGCATCCGACAGTCTCCTCTCAGTGATTTAGGAGGCCTCGAAAACGAAAATTATGTTGGTCGTAAACCGCAGCCTTCATCGGTATATGCGCAGAAAAACCACCTAAGAGCACTGTATCCCGAACCTTAGTGCCTCACAGAGGATAGAACTGTGTCTCCGCGCTACGCTGATAGCGCATATTGTGATCTCAGTTTTATTGCACGTTTCGATTAACTGCGAGGAAGAGTACGCCGCTACTGATGACTCACTGTTCCTCTAGTCGGAGAAGAACTGCTGACGAACTGAAATTACTTCTGGGAGAATCACTTTCGCTGTAACACTCTGTTTACCAATTGCGGCAGATGCAGTTGGTTGATTTGGGGTAAGGGACCAAACAACGTGGTCATCGGCCCCATTGGATTAGGGACGGATGCGGAAGGAAATCGGTCGTGCCCTTCCAAAGGAACCATCCCGGCATTTGCCTGAAGCGATTTAGGGAAATCACGGAAAACCTAAATGAGGATGGCCGGACGCGGTTTGCACCGTCGTCCTCTCAAGTGCGAGTCCAGTGTGCTAGCCACTGCGCCACCTCGCTCGGTGGCAGACGCAGTATCAGAACCAGAGCGAATACTAGCCTTCCCATCCCACACGCCAGCACAGCATAGTTCGCGCCTGCCTCGTCTGTAATGTAATGCGTGGCTCTCCGGCATGCAGCTAATGACGTGCTTATCGCGACTCAGATTCACAACCAGTACCGGCTGGAGGTGTAGTATTAACACTAGTGACTTTACGTGAGTTCTCGTACATTTCAATTGCTGTGTCGTCCGAACAAGACACAGCCACGGCAGAAGAACCACAGGTGCAAAGATGCGAGCTGGTGGCAGTACCATAGTGACTCGCCACTTGCTCGAGTTCCAGCAGCGCCACGGGCGGCGCTCAGGATGAAGATGTCGAATTCACCTCGGCCAATCCGCCAATGACCGGACGACAACGGACAGAAGCATACTCGAAAGATAGAAGACCAGCTCTCGCTGACTTTGTTATAGATCATCGTCCAGAGCCGACTTAGACAGAGAACGTCGTTTAGTGAACTCTTAGAAGTGAGCAGAAAGTTGTTGTAAATTGCATTTGCTATATACTGTGAAGTTTATCTACTATTATTTGCACTTAGCCATTGAAGGTCTTCTTTGTGTTATATTACAAGCAGTGTTGCAGACTTCATGATTCAACTAGTCGCAAAGATAAGGAAATCTTTTAACTCATCTGTGTGACTTTGTTACTAGTTTGTTCGAGTGTTGTAGAACCTTCGTTCTCCTATCCAGTTACCTGACTCTGAGGCATAGCTGTGTAACAGTGGTAGGTAGAAATTGTCTTAGCGGTGTACTGCACCAGAAGCCGTTTCACGTTGTACTCGGCCTACAGTTATAGTAGTAACCACGAGGTCTTTTACGAAACTGGCGACGAGGGTTTACAAAATCAATAATAAACGAGAGATCTTTATTTTTATTCTTCTTCTTCTTTTTCGGCCTTTCAAAGATTAGGTCCATCGACCTTCCCGGGCTTCAGTTTTATCAGAATACTTGACATTAGAAACACTATTATTACTGGCAGAAAAAAAGATATGAATGTATGTGCACAGCCGATATTTAAATCAACTAAACTGAGGTGACAAATGTTATGTGATATCGATATGCACATATACACATGGCCATAGTATCGCGTACAAAAGGTATAAAAAGTTAGTACATGGACGGAGCTGTAATTTGCATTCAGATGATTGATGTGAAAATGTTTCCGACGTGGTTATGGCCACACGACGAGAATTAATGTACTTTCAATGCGGAATCGTCGTTAGAGCTAGACGCATGGGACATTCCATGTCGGAAAACGTTAGGGAATTCAGTATTCCGAGATCCACAGTGTCAAGAAAAAGAGTTACGTAGCTTATAAAACTGTTGGATGAATCGTCATAAAAAATCTTATAAATAGGAGTCGTTGGTTCATATATGCCAAAAATGGACCAAAAATAATGATCACGACTTCGAACAACGCAATAACTCCTGCTCTTTCTTTCTCAAGCAGTGATCCAGGCTGAGCACAGGAAACTAAAATCATAGTGTCTGTAGTGGTCACTCGGGGACACCGACTGCAGCCTCGAGCAGGAAACATGTCTGCGCAGCGGCCGAGATGGGGCAGTTGATGCAGCAAATCGTGACTATTCATAGGAAATCCCCGTATGGCCACTTTCATTTAAGTCTTATATGGTCACGTCATGCCCATGCCGGTGGGAGGGGGCAGTTCTACAAGGTCACGGCCGTTTCTCTGGCCCTGAATTTCGCAGTCGACGAGATTTAAACTCTGGCCTTCGCTTTCATTTTAAATTTTTGTCACAGCGCAGCTGACTGAAGCTGCGTCGTCCGTGCCTCACAGCAAACAGGGCGCACTGTTTTCTTTGATCTCTCCTGGCCTCCCAGCAGTTTTATTACACTCTCCGATTAACTGCGAAAAAGAGACGCTGCCTGGCGACTCGGTCCTCCTCCAAACGGAGAAGCGCTGCTGACAAACTTAATTTACTTCTGAGAGAGATACTTCTACAGTAATATCTCGTTTCTCCCTTGTGGAATAGCAGACGCCGGCACGGCAGCTAGGACGCGTGGGCGGCACGCTCCGTCCCTAGGCAAGGGTGGGGTAGCTTACATCAGGCCGTTTGCGGTGCAATGCGCTCAGCGCCACTGTGTGGCTAATTACGTGCTTATCGTAGTGCCGCCGTTGAAACATTACTGTTGCTACCACTCAGTGCATTTACATTAACTTCCAGTTGCAATTAAAAACATCAGACGTACATCGTGACGATTCCTAAGCGAGAAAGAGACTAATAAAATGAAGCGCCGTCAGTCACTGTTTTATAAAATTCCCTTCTCTACTTAAGCTACTGATGATTCACGGCTCCTACGTCTCTGTTCAGATAGTTACAATCACGTACTGTGCGGTACATGTACACTGCGAAGCGTTACCAACATTTCACCCGCTGCTTTGCCGTATTACAAGGGGCAGTCTAATGAAAACGAGACAGATGGAAAAAGTAAGTAAACTGTTTATTAGTTCAAAAGTAATCACCGTCACTACCAATACATTTATTTCACTGTGAGACAAGACGGTCAATGCTTTCCTGGAAAAATGTTTGCGGTTGCCTTTGGAACCCTGATTGTACCCAGCAAATAGCCGGCCACAATGTATTTCTTCAGGGCTCCAAAAATATGGAAATCGCATTGGGTGAGGTCGAGACTATATGGAGAATGTGTAAGGGGTTCCTAGCGAAACTTCTGCAGCGTAGCCGAAATAGTCTTGGCCACACGTGGGCGGGTAGTATCTTGCAACAGAATGATGTCGTCTGTTTGCATACCTAAGCGTTTGAACTCCATAGAGCGCTTAAGTTTTTGCAAAGCGTCCACGTACCGCTGTACGTTAATGTCGTGCCGTGTTCCAGAACGTCAATCAGCAGAGGGACCTTGCAGTCAATGGAAAAGGTCATCACGGCTTTTCCCTCAGCTGGCGTGCCTCTTGTTCCGACTACGCTGCAGAAGTTTCGCTGGGATACCCTTACACAGCCTCCATCCAATCTCAATCTCTCGCTTCGCGTATTATTCCTATAACACAGTGACGTTCTTAACATTTCCGTGTGTTGATGTCTTGTCTAGTACCTTATTGCGTTTTTAACAGTTTTGTTGGATTTCAGTTGTGATCACCTGTGGAACTGAAACGCCAGTGCAAGTGTATGATTAAAAAAACAACAGTAAGCACACAGCCAACCATTCTCAAGTATTATTGACCAAACACTCTGTTTCATACATAAAGTTAACGAATATACGCAACTCAGTACGTAAAAACGAGTGCAGAAAAACTATTTACAGCGGTGACGAAATTTTAAGCCATTGGCGTACAAATAAAAAGTTCAATGTAGCTGCCGTGAATATAAATACAAATTTTTATCTGTACGAGGAGCGTAAGTCAAATTCAAACGAATTCCATTAAAACAGTTTGTTTTAACGAAAATGCCATCGTCTAGTGGAAACTTATATATCAGAATGTACACTGCTCTTCATATGGTACAGAAAAGGCAATATTAACTACGGACCGTTTCTTTTACCAACTAGGTACGTTAAAGTTAAGAGGGAATTTAGATATTTGAAACTGAATGCCGTTAAGGATTTAACCATCAATTTGAGTGACTGACTTTTCAGTGGACCACAGCTATAGCTGTAAAATCTTTGAATCGAATGGTTTCATTTACATGTCGCAGTGGCTAGAGTGAGATACATGCGTTCGTACATCGTTAGAAACATAACAAAATAAACCTCCATTGGGGGCGCTGAAACATTAGTGGCAATCGTAAAATCTAAAGTAGAATGAGACCGTGTCATTTCAATTTACAGAACAGACTTCGATTAGCGTAGTTGGCAAAGACGCCGCGCGTCTGCAAATAAGACGTAATATCGGCAGCGCACTGCAGGCTGTTGGCAGACGCAAGGGGCGGGCACGTAAGACATGCTTGGCTCCACTCCGCACAGCGTGTACAGCCAAATGGCTCGAGCACAAAACACGGCCAAGCTGCTCTATGTGTTGGCGCGTCATACTTGGAAACATCGAGTCGACGCCACACAAGACAAATAGCGACAGCAGGTTACAAGTACGAAAGTAATGAGAAAAGTTACCGGTCAGGTAATGGAAGCTGTAGTTTTATTTTTTTACGTTAAAATGCAACTACTGCTCGATGCACTTACAGTTTAGGTAAATGCGCTGTGCTCAACATTTGCCATTGATTAGATTCCAGTCTAGATCTGCAGCAACACTCTCATATGCGCCTGCCTTAAAAAGTCTCAAAATGTTGTTGTGCCATAAATTTCTTCGATGTGATAAAACGTGAAAGTGACATCGGCCAAATGCCGTGAATTGAGCGACTGTACCAACAGTCCGTATTTCATATCCCTCAGCTGTCGCATTGTCAAATTACACTGAAGCACCAAAGAAACTGGTAATGGTATGTATATTCAAATACAGAGATATGTAAACAGGCAGATCTCGGCGCTGCGGTCGGCAACGCCTGCATAAGACAACGAGTGTCTAGCGCAATTGTAAGAGCAGTTGCTGCTGCTACAGTGGCACGTTATCAAGATTTAAATGAGATTGTGTGTGCTGTTATAGTCGGCGCACGAGCGATGGGACACAGCATCTCCGAGGTAGCGACGAAGTGAGGATTTTCCCGTACGACCATTTCATGAGTGTACTGTGCATATCAGGAATCCGGAAAAACATCAAATCTCCGACATCGCTACGGCCGGAAAAAGATCCTGCAAGATCAGGACCAACGACGACTGAACAGAATCGTTCAACGTGACAGAAGTACAACCCTTCCGCAAATTGCTGCAGATTTCAATGCTGGGCCATCAAGAAGTGTCAGCGCGCGAGCCATTCAACGAAACATCACCCATATGGGCTTTCGGAGCCGAAGTCCCACTCGTGTACCCTCGATGACTGCACAACATAAAACTTTACGACTCGCCTGGGATGATCGACACCGACATTGGACTGTTGATGACTGGAAACATGTTGTCTGGTCGAACGAGCCTCGTTTCGAATTTATCGAGCGGAACGACGTGTACGGGTATGGAGACAACCTCATGAATCCAAGGACCCCGCATGTCAGCATGGGACTGTTCAAGATGGTGGAGGCTCTGTAACGGTGTGGGGCGTGTGTAGCTGGAGTGATGTGGGACCCCTGATATGTCTAAGATGACTGACAGGTGAGCCTAGGTAAGCATCCTGTCTGATCACCTGCTTCCATTCATGTCCATTGTGCATTCCGACGGACTTCGACAATTCGAGCAGGACAATGCGACACACCACATGTCCTGAATGTCTACAGAGTGGCTCCAGGAACACTCTTCTGAGTTTAAACATTTACACTAGCCACCAAACTCCCCAGAGACGAACATTATTGAGCATATCTGGAATGCCTTGAAACGTAATGCTCAGAAGAGATCTCCATCTCCTCGTACTACTATGGATTTGTGGACAGCCTTGCTGGATTCATGGTATCAGTTCCGTCCAGCACTACTTCAGACATTAGCCGAGGGTATGCCACGTCGTGTTGCGGCACTTCTGCGTGCTCGTGGGAGCCCTACACGATAGTAGGCAGATGTGGCAGTTTGTTTGGCTCATGTATAGTTTTTATTTTATAATCTAGTCGTCTTTTCGCATATTTTTTCATCCAGTTCTTCAAGGAGACTTTCGTATTATTCAACAGGTACTGTTTAATTCATTGCAAAATAATCAGCAAAATATTACATCGTATTATTAATGTAAAATTTATCCTATACTATTCGGATGTGTTTTATTTAATAACTTTTAGTAGCAGATTTTCAATACCATATTGTAAAATTTCTGTCTATGATTGCAGGTTTGAGACGTACCATCCTCGAGAGAAATATTGTTGTTATGAGTTCAGTCAACATTTTTCACAACTGAAAATGAAAGAACAAACTCCTTCCCCCATCATTAGGTAAATCACGTGTTGCGATGAATTATCCAAAACCTAAACAAAAAACTATTTAATACGAGGTGTTCCAATGTTTCCGTGTGTGCGAAACACGTACAACAAGATTACTTTAAACAGCAGTATCGGCGGAAATTTCCTGCAGTCTGATACTTTACTTAAAATATTGTGCAATATCTGACAACATAACACAAGTGTTGCAAACGGAACATTACCTCACCTCCACAATGTAATACTCGTCTGTTATCTCACGGAGAAAACCACAATGAGGAAGTGATTCGGGAAAACCAGGGAAACTAAATCAGAATGCCCAGAATATGATCCTGCTGCGTTAATCACTGCAGCATCCCGATGGTGGAGTAGCTTCGTCGTGGAAACTATGTTTTCTTAATTTTCCCTCCAACAGGCGGCGCACTAATACTCGCACTTGGGACGGATGCATATTGTGATTAAATTTCCCAAAACATCCTGGATTCGAATACCGATCTTTGCCCACAGCAAACTAGTGTGGAGAAAGAGCTCCGCCGGTCTAGCCACAGACGGGCCAGTCGCGGACGAACGACAGCCGCGCCGTCCTCTACCAGTGGAGTAATCAGCATGCGCGTGAGGTCAGCACAACTCCCTCCTGGCCCTTGGCGGCTTTGCAGACGAGCGGGCACATGCATTACGTATTAATCACTTCTGTGTTCACAAATTTCACTGCCTACCTAGTTGGATTCGTGGATCTTTTCTGTCTGGCTCTGGGAAGCAGCTAGTGGAATTGTGGTCTACCGACATGTTACGTCGACAAAATGAAAATCCCATGTTTCCCTAAGCTAAAAGTGTCCTTAGGGATTTCCAAACTACGTCTGAATTATACAGGGTGGTCCATTGATAGTGACCGGGCCAAATATCTCACGAAATACGCATCAAACGAAAAAACGACAAAGAACGAAATACGTCTAGCTTGAAGGGGGAAACCAGATGACGCTATGGTTGGCCCCCTAGATGGCGCTGCCATAGGTCAAACGGATATCAAAAAAATGTTCGAATGAGTTTGAAATCTTATGGGACTTAACTGCTAAGGTCATCAGTCACTAAGCTTACACACTACTTAACCTAAATTATCCTAACAAGGGAACCTCCCCATCGCACCCCCCTCAGATTTGGTTATAAGTTGGCACAGTGGATAGGCCTTGAAAAACTGAACACAGATCAATCGAGAAAACAGGAAGAAGTTGTGTGGAACTATGAAAAAATAAGCAAAATGTACAAACTGAGTAGTCCATGTGCAAGATACGTAACATCAAGGAGAGTGTGAAGGCAAGAGCTCCGTGGTCCTGTGGTTACAGTGAGCAGCTGCGGAACGACAGGTACTGGGTTCAAGTCTTCCCTCGAGTGAAAAGTTTAATTTTTTTTATTTTCAGTTTATGTGACAAACTCTTATGTTTTCATCATTTTTTTGGGAGTGATTATCACATCCACAAGAAAACCTAAATCGGGCAAGGTAGAAGAATCTTTTTACCCATTTGCCAAGTGTACAAGTTACGTGGGTCGACAACATATTCCTATCATGTGACGTACATGCCGTCACCAGTGTCGTATAGAATCCATCAGACGTGCTTTCCTGTGGAGGAATCGGTTGACCTATGACCTTGCGATCAAATGTTTTCGGTTCCCATTGGAGAGGCACGTCCTTTAATCTACTAATCGCACGGTCTTGCGGTGCGGTCGCAAAACACAGACACTAAACTTATTACAGTGAACAGAGACGTCAATGAACGAACGGACAGATCATAACTTTGCGAAAATAAAGAAAGTAAACTTTTCACTCGAGGGAAGACTTGAACCAAGCACCTCTAGTTCCGCAGCTGCTCACGCTAACCACGGGACCATGGCGCTCCTGAGCTCACGCTATCCTTCTTGATGTTGCGTATCTTGCACATGGACTACTTAGTTTGTATATTTTGCTTATTTTTTCATAGCTCCACACAACACAGATCAATCGAGAAAACATGAAGAAGTTCAGTTTTTCAAGGCCTATCCACTGTGCCAACTTATAACTAAATCTGAGGGGGGTGCGATGGGGAGGTTCCCTTGTAAGGACAAACACACACACTCATGCCCGAGGGAGGACTCGACCCTCCCCCGGAACCATCCTGCAGAAGTTGTCATCACTTCTGTCTCTAAGCTGGTCCTAGGTTGTTTTCCAAAAAGGAACAGCACAGAGACAGAAGTGATGACACTTTCTGCAGCATCCGACCATCATTTTGCAGGACAATGCTCAAGCACGTACAGTGCTAGCTGTTACTGAGTTGTTTGTCGCCCGCATCTCGTGGTCGTGCGGTAGCGTTCTCGCTTCCCACGCCCGGGTTCCCGGGTTCGATTCCCGGCGGGGTCAGGGATTTTCTCTGCCTCAAGATGGCTGGGTGTTGTGTGATGTCCTTAGGTTAGTTAGGTTTAAGTAGTTCTAAGTTCTAGGGGACTGATGACCATAGATGTTAAGTCCCATAGTGCTCAGAGCCGTTTGAACCAACCAGTTGTTTGTCGGTGGGGCTGCTGACTGCTATACCACCTACTGCACTCCCCTGACTTAAGCCCTCGTGAGTTCAACTCGATTTCTAAATTGAAGGACACACTTCACGGCATTCGCTTCAGAACTACTACAACTTCGTCGGGCAACAGACCGCGCCGTTCGAACTGTCAACACAACTGGCACTGCAAAGAGTATCCTACGACTTCCACATCGCTGGCAGCGGGTTATACACAATGCTGGTGACTACTCTGAAGGTCAGTAAAACTTTGAAACACGTGTCTATTTTGTACCTGCTGTAAATAAATAGTTGCCACTAATAAAGTTCCAATCCTCGTATTATGGCTGTAATGTCTAACAGTATTTGTTTTGCCTGTAATGTCAATGAATCAGTGTAGGCGCGCCATTGTGATTAGCTTTATGTAAAGCTATTAACTGGTGTAGCGTGGAAACGCGTTTAGCGAGGACATTAGTTCGGGTGTCACTGTGAAGAGCTTGCGGAGCTCGGACCCAAAGTGAGACAATAAATATATTCGCCGGAATATAAGTGAAAATCTGTATTAAACTGAAAGTAACAAAACACTGAAAAATGTCATGTCATATCAGTCGTAAATATTTTATAAAATTATAAATAAATACAAGTCAGAGGAAAGCTCGTGTCGAAAGGAAGACGAAAAGCCAAAAATGTCCCGTGCCGAACGAATGTGAGAACTATGGCAGCGCCGAAATGGAAATGAATAAACGGTGCAAAGTGATTACATAGCTGGCCCAGCGGGCATACAGCTGCCAGTGATAGTCCAGACTTGTGAT
The DNA here is from genome assembly GCF_021461385.2 of Schistocerca piceifrons. Classification (NCBI taxonomy): domain Eukaryota; kingdom Metazoa; phylum Arthropoda; class Insecta; order Orthoptera; family Acrididae; genus Schistocerca; species Schistocerca piceifrons. The sequence continues at coordinate 864,800,221 of NC_060149.1, read as the reverse complement.
TTATCTGTTCTGTAATCATCATAATGCTCTGCGTAATCACTGTATTAAAAAACTCATAATTAAATTACGTACTAACAGGAACAACTTGTTGTGACCTGATCTCGACTTTTTTTGCGAAAATTCTACGGCGCGGACCCGAACTGCACACAGAGAAATTATCTTTTATCTGACCGTTGTAGTAACATCAAAATCGTTTATTAGCCGCCTAATCTATAGAGGGGCAACGGCCTTGCCGCAGTGGATACACCGGTTCCCGTGAGATCACCGAAGTTAAGCGCTGTCGGGCTTGGCGGCACTTGGATAGGTGCACCCAGGCTCTTGATGCCAATTGAGGAGCTACTCGACCGAATAGTAGCGGCTCTGGTCCAAGAAAACCATCTTAACGACCGGGAGAGCGGTGTGCTGACCACACGCCCCTCCTATCCGCATCCTCACCTGAGGATGACACGGCGGTCTGATGGTCCCGATGGGCCACTTGTGGCCTGAAGACGGAGTGCTTATTCTAGAGAGACTAAAATTACAAAAATGTAATTTACCGGAATATCCTACAGACATTTTTGTGCAAGAATATTATATATTAATAGAAAATATGTTAATCTGTGTTACGTGTCAAGATGTTACGCAGAGCTGGGCGGGGTGGACGTCTAAGGATGGTGGCGTAACTGGAAGGTGCCTGGCTACGCAGCACGCCTCGAACATCAGCAAAATTCATATTTGCATGGATTCATGTCTGTACGCAGCCATTCTGTAACAGTGTATGCAAGTGTACGATAGTTCAACGTAAAATAAACAGTCATGTAACGCCCAAAATGACAACGTGTTAATTAATAATTTTCGGGTAACTGAATCTTTGAGAATTTTATTTACTCCCGGATACTGCGGAGTGATAACCGTAATCCGATTTCTGTGTGCCACATGGACAGAACAGGTGGCCTTCATATCTGAATCAGTTGTCCTTAAGAATTCCGTGGTACCTGTTCTGGACATTGGCCGGACATTCTGACCAGAAATCTCATAGTAAGATACATCCCTTACCAGAACAAAAGCTGCCAGTCAACACCTAGAACATGCGCGCCAACCAACATCTGCAGACACCATTAGTTATAAGAAACACACTTTGCAACCGTCACACCAAGTCTTGCCCTATTCTCCATACTGCAAAAATAACACCTTTAAAAAACCGATGGAGCGATATTAGGTGGTGTTAAAACTACAAAGCCGATCCACTTTTCGAAAAATGTTTTGATTTTCATTTGAATCATCCTCGCCAAATAAGCAACCTACTACGACAAGGTCCCAATTACAAGTCATAAATACACTGAGGTGACAACAGTTATGGCATACTTCAAAATATCGTTTCGGACCTCCTTTAGCCCAATGTAATGCAGCAACTCTACGTGGCATGGACTCCACAAGCCGTTGAAGTCCATTGCAGAAATATTGAGCCATATTGTTTCTATAGCCGTCCATAATTGCGAAAGTGTTGCCGGTGCAGGATTTTGTGCACGAGATGACCTCTCGATTATGTACCACAAATGTTCGATGGATGGCCAAATCATTCGTTCGAATTGTCCAGAACGTTCTTCAAACCAAACGCTAACAATTGCAGCCCGGTGAAATGGCACATTGTCATCCATAAAAATTCCATCGTTGTTTGGGAACATGACGTACACGAATGGCTTCCAAGTAGCCGAGCAAACCCATTTACAGTCAATGAACGATTCAGATGGACCAGAGAATACAGTCCATGCCACGTCAACACAGCCCACACCATTATGGAGCAACCACTAGCTTGCACAGTGCATTGTTGACAACTTAGTCGATGGCTTAGCGGGATCTGCGCCATACTCTAACACTACCCTCGGCTCATACCAATTGAAATCGGGACTCATCTGACAAGGCCACGGTTTTCCAGTAGTCCTGGGTACAACCGATATGGTCACGAGCCCAAGAGAGGCGCTGTAGGCGACCTCGTACTGTCAGCAAGGGCACTCGCGTCGTTCATCTTTTTCCATAGCCCATCAATGCAAAAACTTCGCTCGCTTTCCAAACGAATACGTTCGTCGTACGTCCCACATTAATTTCTGCGGTTATTTGACGCGGGGTGTTGCTTGTCTGTCAGTACTGACAACTCTACGCAAACGAAGCTGCTCTCGGTCGTTAAGTGAAGGTCACCGACCACTGCATTGTCCGTGCTGTGAGGTAATGCCTGAAGTTTGGAATTCTCGGCACGCTCTTGACACTGTGGATCTCGGACTATCGAATTCCCTAACGATTTCCGGAATGGAATGTCGCATGCATCTAGCTCTAACTAACGATTTGCGATCAAAGTCTGTTAATTCACGTCGTGTGGCCATTATCGCGTCGGACACATTTTCGCACGAATCAACTCAGTACAAATGACAGTTACGTGAATGCACTACTCTTTCATATCTTGTGTACGCGATATTACCGCCATCTGTATGTGTGCATATCGCTGTCCTACGGCTCATTGCCAGACCAAAACTTTCAAATGTCGTCAGACACTTTGGGTCTGGCCGTGAGACCTGCTCGCATGGCCTAATGGTAAAGCGACCGCTCGCGATAAGCGGGAAATCCGGGTTCGAGACCCGGTCCGGCAAAATTCCGAAGAATTATTGCATCGTACTTCCGAATAACACAGGCACTGCAGTATCGAATTTAAGCAACGTCGGGAGTGGCAAGGATTTGGATGGCTTACTGCTGAGTACGCCACAAGCTCCTGTTGGCTGCTTTCTATTTGTTTTTACGGCAAAGGGAAGGAGAGAGATGCAGAAGGTTCACGATCACTGGACTTCGCGCCAATACCCTGGATTAAATTCCAAACCTCACCGCAGTGTCCCTTGAAGTGCGGGCGTGGGACACTGTTGATGATGATTGCTCGTCGAATGATGTTAAGCTGGGCGGCCCCTTGGCGCTGTTCGAGAGTAGGAGGCTATGTGCCAGCACCGGGTTTCACTCTCTCCCTTCTCTCACCATCATCATCCGAATAAACAAAACATCACACTATACAAACTCCAATTACGATCGCCCATATTTTCCAGATACACTTAAATACACAAGTCCCACCCTTCGCGAAGGAAAGGTGCAGTATGCGTGAATGATCGGTTCAGCCACCTAATTAGAAAGGTTTTTCCTGTCTCCAAGCCAATCAAGCCACTCGACTTTGCATTTTACGTGTCTTCCTTTGCTAGTTCTGTGCTCCTCCATCGCGCCTGGAAGTCCGACCCCTCATCAAGGAAATACCTCAGGTTCCCTGTGTTTCCAAATGTACAAGTCTAGCAGAGTTGGAGTGTAACAGAGACATTTATTATCGCACTCCGTATAGAGGCGACGAAGCCTGCAACGTTTCGTAATGCGGACTGTTTGACACGGTATCTGGCGGGGCCATATGCCTCGTAAAACGCCACCGTCAGATAAGCAGCGCCACCTGCTCGCTGGCGCCAGGTACTACTGCCTCTTCCGTATACAAAGCGAGCTCTCGGAGCCGTCCCTCAGTGAATCTTAAGCTCGTCTGACCGCAAGCTGATATCTTATTAGCAACAGCCACGTATGAGGAAGTCGCCCATACAGAAGTCAATTACAAATCCTGACGAAACAAGATTATCATTGTGGTACTGACAATTATTAATTTATCAGTTAGTCGCTCATCGTTACAAAACTGTATTAGGAAATTCAATACACCAGAACTACAGTTTACGTACTAATGTGCCGGCCGCTGTGGCCGAGCGGTCCTAGGCGCTTCAGTCCGGAACTGAGCTGCTGCTGCGGTCGCAGGTTCGACTCCTGCCTCGGGCATGGATGTGTGTGATGTCCTTAGCTTAGTTAGGTTTAAGTAGTTCTAAGTCTAGGGGACTCATGACCTCAGATGTTAAGTCCCATAGTGCTTAGAACCATTTGAATTATTTGAACGTACTAATGTACTTATTTCTGATGCTATGCGGTTTACGGCTTACAGTGTATCCAGGTCTAAACTTGAACGGCGAGAGCCTGTTACAACAAAATAAGTGCAGCAGAAATTTCATTCTGTTTCTGTTTTATCGTTCAAAAAAGGATGACAATGTTAGATTCGTATCCACATCACAGTATACGAATAAATCTCAAAAGAACACAAAATGCATTTTATGTTACATGACTCAGTATAATATCGTGGATTCCATACATTGCCAAAATTAAAGAAGAGTTTTAATACAAGGTGCAATAAGCACCTCAGTGACACTCATTCTGGATTGCTGTAGCAGTAAAACAGATAAGCGTGTTTTGTCAAATCTGGATTTGAATCCCAGATCATCGAACTGATTTAACTGATCAGTAAAACATGAATTGTAATCATTAAGCATAATCTACATTTTTTGAAAGCCTGCAACTGTGTCAATAATGATTTAAATAACAAAGTATGCACCAATTACGTTTTCCCATGCGTAGCATGACGCGTTTCAGGAATCTAATCCCAGTTTCAAATGTTGTGCTAATATATATAGGTACTGGATGTAATGTTTCTGCGTGTGTTTTTTCCTCCTCTCTTTCCCCGCGATCGTCTTTTTACTTTATTTTTTACTGCAATCGCAAAATCGGAAATTCAGTCACACGCAACACTGCGTTCATTATTATTTCCAGTTTTCCGATCGCAGTGGGGACATAAAAAGACAGCTGCAGAAGAAGAGCGGCAGAAAAAACACGCAAGCAGACATCAAATCCAACACCTACGTAAACTACCACAGCAACTGAAGGTGGGAAAAAATTCCTGAAACGCTTCGTGCTATGCATGAAACAATGTATCTGGTGCAGTATTTAAATATTTAAATAAAAATTTTGTTAGCAGCGATTTTGATCACCAAAAATTGCATGCATTCAATAATAAACGCGCAGCAAGCAAGATGCCAGATTATACTAATGCAACCATACATGCATGAACTGAGATTTCATTCGATAGCGTCTACCGTAACTGATTTACGCAATTTAGGTGTTATTACATAAAAACTGCTTCCTTGCGTTTAATTCTACTCAAATTCTAGTTAAGACGTTGTCAGTAAAATAAAACACATTTACGATGTTATACCAGCTCAGCTGAGGTGGCACAGATTTCTATAGATTTCCTTGCTTACGTTGTACTCCATCAGTTAGTTGTCTATTGCAGCGATATTTACATCGCTGATTTGAGCTTTTCCCATCAGTCGGAATATCTGGTGCTAGTGAATAACATGCATCAGTTTATCACCAGACTTCGTGTCCGCAGCGCTCACCACGTCGCTGCATGTTCTACTGATGTTTACTGAGAACCCGGCGTTGCCGGGTATGTATTTATTGCAGTTCGTCTCCTACTTGCTCTCCCTCTGTTCATCTACTTCGCTCCCCCCTCCCTCCTCGTCTCCTCCTGCCCCTCTCTCTACCCATTTGCTACTCCTCCCCCCTCTGTCCATCTGTACCTTCTCCGTATCTGTATCCATCTCTTCCTTCTCTGTTTCTGTCTGTCCTTCTCTTCTTCTCCCCCCTTTCCCCCCTCTTCCGTTGTCTCCCAACGTTGTCACCTTCACCCCAGTAGGAGGTTGATGGTAATTGTCCCCACAGTATTTCTTTCGATATAGTAAGTAATATGTATACCAAGTTTTGTTGAAATCGACTGATTGATTGATTATGATTTTTGCAATCTGTCCGAATTTTCGACTCCTTCGTATCTAACCCAAATCTTTTTTTCCTGAAAACTTTTCCAGGGCCATAACGAATAAAACAAATAATAAAACAAAACAAAAAAGAATTACGCACATCCATCGTTCGAATCGTGACTTATGGTCTTGAGTCTATACAACAATCCCACAGCAAAAGCACTTTCAAGTTTCTCCGAGTTTTCCAGATTTTCGGGAAACTTTTGCAATTGTTTTTCCCTAACAACTTTATCGGACTGTTAGGAACATGTTTTTAAATTAGCCAAATCGGTCCAGCCGTTCTCAACTGATGCGCTTACCTACGATCAACATTTAACCTTTATTTGATAGATTGAGTTCTTTGAACTACTATCCATAGAAAGTCCAGCAATATCTGCTTTCATTCACTGTTTACTACTAAAAGTAAGATGAACAGCCTCCATTTAACAACTGACATTGTCTACGCACTACAAACCGAGGATGGGTTAGTAGAGAACATGAATGAGAATAGATTAACGTATCAAGCAGTACATCACACAACATATACTGATCAGTCGCAACATTATGATCAACGACCAACTATCGATGTATACCCGTCTAGGCGATAGCAGCGTCACCTGGCGAGGAATGACTGCTAGTCAAAGACATGCACGTTGCATGCAGTATCAGTGAGCGTGCTGTCTGTGTGTAAAAATTTGGAAATTTGTGGTAAAGTATTATGGGACCAAACTGCTAAGGTCATCGGTCCTTAAGCTTACATACTACTTAATCTAACTTCAACAAACTTACGCTAAGGACAACACACACACACCCATGCCCCAGGGAGGATTCGAATCTCCGACGGGGGGAGCTGTCCGTGTCTAGAATGGGGAAGGCGTGAGATCTATATGAGTTTGAACGAGGGCAGATTGTGATGTCCAGGAAGCTCGGCACGAACATTTCAGAAACTGCACGACTTGTCGGGTTTTCGAGGAATGCTGTGGTGAGTGTCTTCAGCATGTGGCGAAACCAAGATGAAACCACGTCCAGAAGTCGTGACGTTGGGCGGTCACCCTCATTACAAATGTCGGACGTCGTAGGTTGGATTGACAGACGGCGAACTGTGGCGTAACTGACATCAGATTTTACTACTGGGCAGAGTACAAGTGTGTCTGAAAACACAGTGCTCCGAACACCCCTAACGATGGGCCTCCGCAGCCGCCGACCCATGCGTGTGCCAATGGTAACACCATAACATCGGCAACTACGACTGAAATGGGCACGTGCGCATCGGTACTGGACATTGGCACAGTGGCAGAGCGTTGCACGGTCTGATGAATCCCGACACCTTCTTCATTATGCCGATGGGAGGGCGCGAATCTGTCGTCTTCCATGGGAACAGCTCCTTGACACCTGTACTGCGGTACGGAGACAAGTAGGCGGTGGTTCCATTATGCTCTGGGAAACATTCACGTAGGCATCCATCGGTCGAGTGAAGCTCGTGCAACGCAGCATGACGGCCAAGGAGTATCGTTCACTGGTTGCAGACCACGTACACCCCTTCATGACGATCATGTTTCCCGACGGCAGTGGCGTTTGTCAACAAGATAACGCGCCATGTCGCAAGGCCAGGCGTGTGATGGAGTGGTTCGAGGATCACAGTGGTGAGTTCCAGTTGATGTGCTGGTCTCTCAACTCGCCAGATCTGAACCCGTTCGAACAGATCTGAGAAGTGACTGAACGTGCCGTCAGAGCTCATCGTCCCCCACCCCGAAATTTATGGGAATTAGATGACTTATGTGTCCAGATGTGGTGCCCTCTCCCTCCAGCTACCTACCAAGGCCTCATTGCTTCCACGCAACGACGCACTGACTCTATTATCCGTGCCATAGGTGGACATCCCGACTTTAGGTGGGTAGTCAAAATGATCTGGCTAATCAGTGTACTACACGGAGGCCCATACGGCTGTGAGTCACAGTTCCTACAGGATCCACAAAGAATGACCACGAGATTGACAACACGGACACACAGCTGACGATGTCAGTTAAGATTTTAATTTTCTGGGTAGCCTTGTCGACGCAGATCAAGTTGTTCCTCATAAATAAAATGTGGTGCATTACACAATGTTAACACCAGCATGGCATACTCACCATCCATTTGATGTTATTATGGCGTGACTAAGTTTTTGGTGCCTCCTGGGACACCGACATACGTATAAAAACGTCTTACTGACACTACGTACGAGGTTAGGGTGCACTTGAAAATAACAATGGCGTCAGAATTAGTCAGTCGTGGAGTATAAATTATTGATCAGCGAAATACAGTATGGCAGTAAAAATGATTTCATTTAATAATTTTATGATAGCTGTGGATCCACGCGTAAAGAAAAACAGTTATACAACGCATGTCAGTGTTCGTAAAGACACTTTTCATTGCAATAGCAACGAATAAAGATAAATTTGGAGACGAAGTTTGCCGAAACTTCATAGATTTATCTCCTTTGATACGCAAACGTCACGTAACTGGAATAAAACTGCGTTGCCCCGACAGCCTACGCCTTCTCTGTCACGTCATTTCCCGGTTACTTCTTGGAGAAAAGTGTAACTATTAACTGTAACAAGTTTTATATCGCTATATTATTCCTAAACGTCACAACGTCACTAAAGACGTTCGTCACTAAAGACGTTCGTCACTAAAGACGTTCGTATTTCAATTTTAATGTAGTTGCTTCTTGACTTGCTAGTGGCAAAGTTACGAGTGTTAACCGAATAATAGATTGTATTCCTCTTTATAATGTTTATCGGAAACCTTGCTTCAATATCTGTAAGAATCTGTGACGTAGAGGTGTCTGCGTCACGTACGCACCTATTACAATACAACCTACGATTATCAGGTTCATTTATCTCTATTCTTACCAGGGCAAAATGGTTCAAATGGTTCTGAGCATTATGGGACTTAACATCTATCCCCTAGATCATCGGTCCCCTAGAACTTAGAACTACTTAAACCTAACTAACCTAAGGACATCACACATATCCATGCCCGAGGCAGGATTCGAACCTGCGACCGCAGCGGTCACGCGGTTCCAGACTGAAGCGCCTAGAACCTCACAGCCACACCGGCCGGCTTACCACGGCAATATTATAAAATGTGAAAGCGTAGGTTCTTCACATGAAAGTTGTACACGACTAAGTTGGCGTACATTTTACAATGGTCTGCTGGCGAAGCGTAAAGAACTGTACTTCTTTCGTAGATGAATGGATAAAACCCAAATGAAATTCGTAAGGAAATGTTGGACGTGCGTGGGAAAACCCCCACACGTATCTTAGTAACATCTCCACGTGGTGCAGCCGTAAATGTGAAAGTGGCGACGAACAACCGAAGAGCTCGATCGCGAGATAAGAACGGCTTCCCATACCAGGAAAGGGCTGTTATGCTTTAACGTCACGTTAATGGTCAGGTCATTCGAAGCGGAGTTCCAGTTCAGGTAGAAAACTATGGGAGAAATAAGCAACCGTAAACTCCTTCACAGAAACAATTCCGATATTCGTGTCTCTCTCTCTCTCTCTCTCTCTCTCTCTCTCTAAGTGCGAGTCCAGTGCTTTAAGACCGCATCACACTGATCGGCAACACTTGTAAAAGAGAGCTAAGTTAAATTTTAACACCCTGTCGTGTTAAGGTCATTAGACACAAAGAAATGGCTCGGTTAGAGAAGGATACAGCAGGTAATCAGCCGTGGTTTAATTGGACGAAACAAACCGACATTTGCCCGAAGAGATTTGAGGAAACCACACCTGAATGCCTAAGTTTGAATGACGGGGCGAGAATCTAGACTTTGCTCCTCCCTTGTGCGATCGCTGTACAATATTCAATGATCCACTGCACTCAGTAACTAAACTTTGAAGAAGGTGTTTCCTTTATTTGTTGGAACATGCTACCACAGCTTGGTAGAAATGTGAAATTATATATACAGAAAAATCACAATCTAAATAGCTTGAACAACGATTTACAGGGCACAAAGAAACTGAACAGATTGGAGAGCATCAGCCTAGAGATTAGAGGGTTCCTATACAGACGTTAGTATGTTGTTCAAAATAAAAAAGGGGTTTGTATATTTAAATATCACCGTGGCACAATAAAACAGGAGCACTTTCTGTAACGGGCACCTTCAATTTGACAAGGCTGTGCTGAAAAGAGTTTTGCTGTGCTTCGCAGAAACTGCAGGAAAACAGCAAGTGGAGGCTTGTGATAAGCACGTTTAGCTTTGAGACGTTGCATTCACTTTCAGCGCGGAAACGAGCGCGATATGAAATCGGTCACACTCTCATCAAACTTAGATACACTCAAAATGTCAGAAATGTAGTGTTACCGGACTTCCATAAATTAAAGTACTTTCATGTCTATGTTTAATGACATTCAGGTGAGGGAGTGATGAAGGGGATTGTCCTCTTTAACGCATGAAAAATAGGCGATTTGACTTTCAAGTAAAATAAAAATAAATGCTCAATCTGACGACATAGTTTCATTCCTTACGCTTTTGTCTTTAAGAAGTCATTTTTGTGTTCACATCGGACGCTTGCACCAGGTGGAGGGGCCCCTGGTCACCGGCCACAACTTCCGAAGCCTTCCTGTTGGTCCCGTAACAAAATAATTCTGATAATTTTGTATAAGTCATTTTCAAAGTATTTTCTATCGGCATACATACGATATTGAAAAATATTATGTTCCTACAATGTGATGACGTGTTGATAATATAATGTATTTCGCTTAAAAACTCGAGACAAAAGCGAGCACAGGAGATAGACATAGAATGCTGGCGTCAAATTCCATTCAGAATTGTATGTATCCCTCTAAAGTTAAATGTTTCCCGCCAATTTGAAAAATGCTGTTTCGAGAAAAAGGCGTTTAAAGTTTTGGGTAACATTTTTTGTAGTTACGTTGAACATACCTCTAGTTAACGCTCCATGGTGCATTCAGCAAGCCTTGCAAATCTAAAAGGAGGGTCCCGTGGGCCTCTTTGGTAGCATGTGTCATCCGCTGCTCTACTCGCTCGATACGCTTTTGGTCCGCTTTTGTGCAGAAGCTGTAACAGGCCGGTCCGATCTCAAGTTGGTGCACTTTCATAATTTCCATAACGCCTGTCAGGTCGACGTTGAAATTACACGCTGCCACACTGGACGCGATGTCTTCTATTTTGGCAAACCGCCTTGTATCTCGATAACTGAGTTTCTGGCGAACATGGGATGAACACTACAATGTAGTAGACGTCTCAGACAACATTTTAAGCAAAAAAAAAAAATCGAATTTTTGAAATTTTCAATGAGGACTACTGCCTCAGGTTCTCCGTGGTTTCTCTAACTCACTCAGGGTAAATGCCGCAATGGTTCCTTTGCAAATAATACGACCGATTTCTTTCCCCAACCTGCACTTGGGCTCATTCTCTAACGACCTCATCGTCTACGGGTGTTAAACCTTAGGCTTCCTTCCTTTGCTCACGTTGAATGGATTCGTGAAATCTTCAAGGGCTCCTCTTCCACATCTAATGACTTCCGGTTTCCTCAGGCCGGCCGGAGTGGCCGAGCGGCTCTAGGCGCTACAGTCTGGAACGGCGCGACCGCTACGGTCGTAGGTTCGAATCCTGCCTCGGACATGGATGTGTATGATGCCCTTAGGTTAGTTAGGTTTAAGTAGTTCTAAGTTCTAGGGGACTGATTATCTCAGAAGTTAAGTCCCATAGTGCTCAGAGCCACATTTTCAACCGGTTTCCTCACTTAAAACCTGCGGAAGGAAGAAGATTTCCTGCCGCCAAAAATTTTAAAGCTCAACACGGGAACCAGCAGTCCGTCATTTCCACTGGTTCTACGGTTGAGTGTTGTACTGCTTCCATACGCACATAGCAAGTGTCCGAAGTGAGTCAGAATCCCAGTCAGGTAGAAGGGCAACGCAATCCTTCATTAGGCAGCGGACGCGTCCACTTCCTGTGCGCTGTCAGGAGTTTGGCAGCGGAAGCAGTTGCTGTTGTGGCGCGTTCACCGCTAGAAGGCTGGTCGCTGGCCTTGAGGTGATGTCATGTTCTCGCAGGTGGCGCATCCCGCTGAGCGCAAGCCTCGCTGTTAATTGCCTAACAGCCAAGCGGCACAGCTGGCCGGCTGGCGTGGGAGTACGTACTCCACATGCTCCTCACTCACGAGGCGTAACAACGAAACGGATCGTACTCCTTAGGCCTCGCCAACTCTGATTAGCTGCTGGGCTAATTTTCAGCGTATGCACTCGAGTCGTCTGGCTCAGAGTAGCGCCAATATTACGGTAAAAGGAAAACTGTGAAAGGATGGCAGGTTAGACCTTAACGTTCTGTCAACATCGAGATCACTATAGACGGAGAAAGATCATGATGTAGGGGTCAATCGGCCATTGTCCGGTTAGTGGAACCCTCCCAGACTGGAAAGAGTTAAGCAAACCGAGAAAAGCTTACATCAGGATTACCAGAGAAGTATTTTAATCTCGCTTCTCCCGAATACGTGCGCAGTGTCTTAAATTTTGAGTCACCGTGTAGCAGAATTAAAGAAACTTACGTACTCTCGAGGCTAACCAGCCTAGCAATACATGATGTTAATTATAATGTTATCGTGTGTCCTCTTCAGTTGTCAACATAAGCAGTGGTTCCGTTGTAGAGTACGGTGAACAAAATTAAGCGCCACGATGTACCAGCACGTAAGCTTCAGGAAGGAGTAACACGGGTTCTTCCAGCTAACAGTGCCACACAAGTCTGTTTATTTCTTTTTTAAGTTTTTTTCCTCCCTGTAGGCTGCATTATTTGCGGCGGCTTCCTTCAGAACACTGTCTCTTGCTGAACTTCTGCCAACAACAAGTAAGCAAACAAGGAAATTCTCCACAAAAATAGCACTGGCGTTGTGACTCATAGTCAGGACTTAGAACAGTTGACAGTGGGCATGATAATGACCTAACGTGAGGCTGACTATTTGCTTTCAAAAAATGATAATGTAAATCCTAGTTGCCAGTGAGAGAGACATGAATATCTTCTAGTCACTATTACCCCTGCAGACTGCTAATCTCCAAACTACTCGTTGCGTTTCTCAATTTCATTTTCCCAAATTCACATAAAAATCAAACGACAGTATCTCATAGATGTTGTTAATAACATTTACATCTATGTCTATTCCTTTCTGAGGGTATTTGTCTAGAGTGTATCGATGTATGGAAGTGAAACTTGGACGATGAACAGTTTAGACAATAAGAGAATAGAACCTTTTGAAATGTAGTGCTACAGAAGAATGCTGAAAATCAGATGGGTACATCACGTAACTAATAAGGAGATAGTGAACGGAACTCGGGAGGCATAAAATTTGGTGCCAAAGAAGGGATTGGTTGATAGGACACATTCTGAGACATCAAGGGCTCACTAATCTAGGACTGGTGGGAAGTGTGGGCGGTAGGAATCGTAGAGGGTGACCCAGAGATGGATATAGCAAGCAGAAGGATATAGGCTGTAGCAGCTATTCGGAGATGAAGAAGCTTGCACACGATAAAGTAGCATGGACAGCTGCATAAAACCGTTCTTCGGACTGAAGACCACAACAAACAGCACCTATTCTTCTTATATTAATGGGATCTATAGAGGCTTTATTTCACTCCCTGTTTATTAAATGTCATTTCGTTTGATTCGAGGACGAAAGACAGGGATTTTCGAGTATTACGTCTTATCGAGCACATCAGACACATACCATTTGTTCAGTTGGACAGAACTGGGAAGTGAAGCGACCGTGGTCTGTTTAAAGACGAATGCTGGGATGGTTCCTCAGTTATTTAGTGAAACTAAAGGAAACCTGATTCATGATGGCTGAACAGGCATCTGAATCACTCACAGTGCTAATGAGATCACCTTAGCTGGGTCAGCGTCCACAGATGGAAAGCGCGGATATTCATCATTTTCCACTGTGCGGACAGCCGTCAATCCATTAATTATATCTATAATCGAGGAATATATCCACTGTCCCCTGTTTTTTTTCTCATTAAAGCGTGAAATAGCGTAACTGCGGCAATCACGATGAGCTGTACAACAGCTCCTGACGATTAGATCTGAGCTACTACTTACCTCGTTACGTGAAGGCTGGACTGTGTTACCGTGAGCTACAACACTGACTTCATCCTAGCTTGTACGGAATAGACATGTTCTGAAATACTCCACATGTAGCGCTTCAGTGAACGTTTTTCAGTGATTACTTTTTACTACCGTAACCACAGGGAATATCGTGCGGAGTCTTCCGAGAAATGAGTACGTTTTTAAGGTTTACTCCTACTGTTCAGTCTAACTGCAAGATGATGTTTTGAAACACGCACGAGACATACAAGATCACACGAAACGACAAGTACGTCCTACATACGAGAACACAAGTCATTCAGTTTCATTTAGCCTTGTCATATTTCTCGAAGGAACAGCGGAGAGATGAGTTACCGAAAAAAATTCAGAACTAATTCATACTTTCAAACTTTCGTGATAATGTTAGAATGTTGCGATTTCCGTGTTTTATGTCGACCGTAATTTATGTTATCAGGAGCGAAATAGAGTAAGATTTTACTGGATTTGCCAAGAGCTTAAGAAGTGATCTGGCTGAATAACCACGGTATCTGTACCAATAAGTATAATACGAAATAACGTGTCAGATTGCTAATGTAACAGTTGTGAAGATGAAGCGGCGCGGAGACCAGGGAGTCAGCGGATTGACTGGCTCAGGGCTCCACTGGTTATCGCGTTGCGGTAACGGTACAGAAAGGTTGCGCGGTAGAAAGTTGGGCGGCCAGTGTGCCAGGCGCGCGCTCCCGCCTCCTTCACTCCACGACCAAACAAGTGGAATACCTCGGCACAAACACATTACCTTTTTAATGCCCATCTTTTGCAACAAAGAAATACATAAATTTCATGTAGCTCCCTACGTGTCAATTGCTCTTGACGAAGACGACAGGGGTAATCGTCGGAAGCTTGATGTTTTACTCAAATTTGTCGCGACAGAAGAAAACCGAGAACGAAGTAGTTCGCGTGTTGTGATTACAAAAAACTAATTTTTCTTTTTAGAGATGAAATTAAAACAGAAAATATAACAGAAAGGAAATAGTAAAACTAAAATCCTCATATTTCTGCTAAATTTATTTCAGTTTTCACTCGTTCATCTAACAGCGTTTAAAAAGAAAAATGTTTCCTTGTAATTTTTGTCATTATAAAATGGTGGCGATTTATCTTAATTTTCAGTCGGAATTCTTCCTTGTTTTTGGTTCAAAATGGTTCAAATGGCTCTGAGCACTATGGGGCTTACCTGCTGAGGTCACCAGTCCCCTAGAACTTAGAACTACTTAAACCTAACTAACCTAAGGACATCACACATATCCATGCCCGCGGCAGGATTCGAACCTGCGACCATAGCGGTCGCACGGTTCCAGACTGTAGCGCCTAGAACCGCTCGGCCACCTCGGCCGGCCCTTGTTTTTGGAGTGTTCTGTTAAGATATAACGTACGCTTCCTTTTATCTTCGCATTTGGACAGAGAACTCCCTCCAGGTTCAAAAACACTGCCGGTGTTGTCGTGTTGAGGGTTGCTCTCCTGACAATTAGAGGCTTCTGTCTGATTAATTTTCCACATTTCCGTTCAGTTTTTGCATACAAAACTATGTTCTTCACGGTGAATGAAGTTATGTGAAGCACTGATAGCCGAGTCAGCTACGTAGATGGCATTAAGTTTTGAGTTCGTTGCTATTTTCCTGTTGGCCACGAGATCACAAGGGCGTTTATCCTTTGGAGCTTAATGTGGCTGCTATCACTCCCTCGTCACATATTCGTGCACCGGCATCAATTTATTAGTAGCTACATACTCAATGACATTTCGAATGTAAAGCAGTTCGTGTAAAAATATTACCACTCATTGTACCGACGACATCAACTGATCTGTGAAGAACAAGAGATTCTCAAGGACAAGCCTCTATCAGCCTTCCTGCGGTACTTGAAAATAAGTCGTACTTCCACCGTATGGGCCTACAGTTTGGCATTATCAAAGAAGCTCTTCAATACCGAAAACAAAATTGAACTGGTCTACTACTATTCCTCCTCAGCGCGGAATTATCACACACCTGTCGAAGGGTTAAGGAGCAAGCTAAGAAATAGCTGGCTCCTTAACCATTCGACAGGCTTCTTCGTGGCTCCGCGATTGTGTAGGCTTAGTACGCGATTCCTAAAGAAGAGCAGCGTCGATAATTGAATGGCTAGGGGGATGCAATGGTAAGCGCCACTGCAGTGTATTTTGAGTTAAAGGGCAATTAGCGGCACCTGTGAGCAACAGAATATTATACACTAAGAAAAATTTCTTAATTTCACTCAACATAAGTCAGAGTGACAGTTCACGGTAAACGCAAGTAGCTGCCTGCCGCGGGAACGTAATGGCAAGCGACAGCTGAAACGGCTGGCGCCAACAAGGACCGGGGCATGTTTTCCGAGATTACAGCCACATTTGATGAGTTACAAGAAAACAAAGGTCTTAAGTACATTTTCAATGACTCAGATGACTCATAGGTATGTAAATTTGCAAATCTACTGTACTTAGTACATTTCACGAACATAATAGTAAGTGCTTGTACGTACCAATATGTTCCAGAAATGCATGAAATATGAGGTTATTAATGAATGGCTGTTGTTGAAAGTTTTATAGTGTGTATATGCACATTTCTTCATTTATATTTGTACAAATAATAACTACAAGAATAATAATATTTATTGGTATTCAAGTAATTTTTTAGGCTGACGAACTGGACTTAATACCTAACAGTCTGTTACTGTCATGAAGCAGCAGAAGAACAGACAAAGAGGTCTTCCTGGAAAAGATTGAGATGTACCTCACAACGTAAGTTTAAGCAGAAGAGGTTAATACAGGTAAAGAATACGCTTCTCTTTTTGGAAAAACTGTGGGTAAGAACGATGTAGGAACTAACTGCCACTGTCCTCTTAAATGTTTTGAGAAAGCAGGTGAAAGCAACTTCAGGCAAACGCTCAAAACATTCTGGGAAGTATGTAACTTTGATGTTCTCCATGTATCTGGCTGTCGATCTAAGGAATGTATGTAGGTGCAAGGTGACTTCTGAATAGTTGTTGGTTGGTTGTTTTTGGAGAAGGAGACCAGACAGCGAGGTCATCGGTCTCATCGGATTAGGGAAGGACGGGGAAGGAAGTCGGCCGTGCCCTTTGAAAAGAACCATCCCGGCATTTGCCTAGAGCGATTTAGGGAAATCACGGAAAACCTAAATCAGGATGGCCGGACGCGGGATTGAACCGTCGTCCTCCCGAATGCGAGTCCAGTGTCTTACCACTGCGCCACCTCGCTCGGAATGACTTCTGAATACTCATCGTGTATATTCAGCAGCGAGACATTGTGTCATGACATCTGGCGCAGTTCTTACCCTTCGATTCAAAGACGACGGACCTAGGTTACTAAAAAGGCGAAAGTTTGTGACGTTCTGTCATTCTTATATTACTTCTCTCCTGTTCGTCATGGTCTTTTCTTAGCGCTAAAACCAACACGTGTGAACACATCTATGATGACAGGGATGAGTCATTAAGCACTTTGAAGCAACGGGCTGTACTGTTCAGTCTTCTTGTAGCTGTGTGTAAATGTTCTCATATGATTATCTATCATTGTGTTTTGTTGTCGAAGTATGTGATTTGCGTAACGTAATGGTATCTTTACTGCAGTAATGTGTTTATTTTTGCGTATTTCATGTCGTATAGTCTGTTTCTTGTTCTTTTTATGTCGGAAGAATATAGACGTTAAAAGCCATCCAGAACAAGATGGATGTTAGAATGAAAGTATTCAGAGTTGTGGATCAGTTACAAACTTTAATTATCTCTATGTCCAAACTCACATTTTGGCGCTTACCATTTTGTTCCCCCGAGCAGGTCAGTTATTAATGAATGAAGCTGCAACAAGGGATGGCTAAAATGGCACAATTAGCACAAAAGAAATACTGAGTTGGCGTACTCATTGCTGATTTTTCTAAGTACCCCTGTTCAACCACTTTACCAGTACAACAGCAAGGTGATTATATTACGGTGAACCCAGTTGAACTGAGTTGGCGTACGCATTGCTGATTTTTCTAAGTACCCCTGTTCAACCACTTTACCCGTACAACAGCAAGGTGATTATATTACGGCGAACCCAGGCTTTCAGTAAAATATACAATGACGTGCCAAAACATTGCCACCTCTGCCCAGCGTGAAAATGAATGCCGTGTGGCGGCGATGAGGACACGAGACTGTACGAGTGGAGCACAAACAAACGAAGTATCATTCTAGCAGTTGGAGCGTGTTATAGTCGTGAACATCTATGCCGAGCGGTTGTAGGGCGGTGAAACCGGGAGTAGGCGACAAGGTGTTGCACGTATTAACCTCATCACCGAACGTGCAGTTTGGAGGTTTGCCCGTTTTGTGGAGCACCATAGGCGGTTATCTGCGGCGGGTCTGACGACACAGTGGAGTGCTAGCGCAGGGGAAGCAGGCCGTCCAGTGGACATTGTCGATCCCTACACATTTGCATGTTGTCCCAACTACACCGTTAGTTATGATTGGAGTGGGCACGGGAACATCGAGACCAGACCGTAGATCAATGGAAACGTGTGGCCTGGTCAGATGAATCACGTTTCTTGTCATACGAGCTACGCTATCACTAACGCGAACGGCTGCTCGCAACATGCGCGCGCCACGGACGCAAGCCAGTGAAGGCAGTATTACGGTCTGAAAGACATTCACCTGGCCTTCTATGGGTTCTGTGGTTGCAATCGAAGGCGCAGTGACAGCTGTGGGCTACGTGAATATTATTGCGGACCACCTGTATCACTTCATGCTTGACGTCTTCCACGAAAGCGACGGCGTCTTCCAGCAAGATGCCCGTCCGTGTCACAAGGTCAGAATCGTGCTAGGTGAACTCACGTTGATGTCTTGCCTACCAAATTCGCCTGACCTGACCCCGATAGGACACATCTGGGACGCTATCGGGCGCCATCTCCAGATCCGCAAACCACCTGCCCGCAATTTACGGGAATTAACGAGACCTTTCGTAGACATCTGGTGCTACATACCTCAGGGAACCTACCAAACACTTCACGGATGCAAGTCTGGCAAAATCACTGCTGCATTGTGTTGCAAAGGCCGACAAACACGTTATTAAGTAAGTGGTCATAATGTTTTGGCTCGTGTGTAACTGAAATAAATTATCGCTCTTACTGGGAGTATTGAGACAAACAACACTTTGTGACAGAGTAAAACTGGCTCGAATCAAAGTCCACGTTTTTCGACAGTAGAGCTCTAGCACATGAGTTCGCGCCCTTTCTGACACTGCATACCATTTTACATTTTTAAAAATTTGGACGTACCACCGCAATTTCCGCTTTTCACTCTGTAACGAACCCTCTGTGGTGCGGTGGGTGGCAGGGGAGGGAGGAGGGGTATAGAGTGACGACTGCCGCAGGGGTGAGGATTGTTACGGGGGGAATAATTTTCACCATCTTGCTGGGTGCTGATAACACACAATAAGGTTTTTGCGTCGTGCCGATCAACAACTGTAAATGGTAGAAATGCGACGGAAGTAATAAGATTTCGGGACAACACTTTTTTACAGCGTCATAATGTGGTACTTATTTGTAGGAAGTAATATGAAAGTAAATTAAATGGTTCAAATGGCTCTGAGCACTATGGGACTTAACTGCTGAGGTCACGAGTCCCCTAGAACTTAGAACTACTTAAACCTAACTAACCTAAGGACAGCACACACATCCATGCCCGAGGCAGGATTCGAACTTGCGACCGTAGCGGTTGCGCGGTTCCAGACTGTAGCGCCTAGAACCGCTCGGCCACTCCGGCCGGCCGAAAGTAAATTAAGTCGGTTGTGATACAAATATTCAATTAGTGAGAGAGGAATGATACTTAGAATATTTATTAACTTTTCTTACAACCCTATCGCGCATGGGTCACACAATCTAGTATATCTTCACATCACAATTACAGTAGTTAAGAAACAACTCGTCGTAATACACTCACTGCAGATCGAGACGCAAGTGCCCTTCGTATTGCGATGACATTTAACATAACATCCAATAAAGCAACAATAACAACAATAAACGCTACACTGCGTAACGACTGCTGCAGCGCCACACACTAGTATACCGCATAAGTTGGCAGCAATTCCAAACCGGCACAAAAACTTTAGAATGATCACCGACAAGAACCGATCAAAATATCGCCAACGTTAAAACAAGGCGAATCATTCACGGCGAAGGCAGTAACCACGACATTATCTTCCTGTGTCCTGCGCACATACCAAAACATTCTGCGGCAAATCCATTTTCCTTAACATTATACAGATGCTACTTGTATCAATCAGTTTTCTCACTATCATTTTACTTTTAAAAATAAAGTAACGTAAGAGAATAATTTTATTTATATCAGTATGTGTTTTGTTTATTTGCAAGCGTACCACCCGAAATATCTGTTCTTGCGCACCACTAGTGGCACACGTACCACCACCTGGGAACCCTTGCTGTAGCAAATAATTAGCAGAGCACACCACAGCTACAACTTCTAAGCCTTCACCTTTCCTGCGCTTCCCAACTTTGGAAAACATCTCAGTCGAGGTTTTCCAACTTTGGAACTGTAGGAGAGTGACAGCCTTAGGCATTCCTCGCACTGACACGGTACCAGATCGCCACATGCCCGCACTACAGTGGCTCCAGTGGTTGAGGAGTAGTGCACATCTTTACGAAATATTCTCTGCAATCAGTCGTTATTATGGCGCTATCTGATAAAGGCGATGAACTTCTATTACATTTGCCAACAGCAATTTTGTCACAAAGAATGCGAATGGTTTCCATCGTTTACGTGTGGGACCTGCTTTCGAAAATGAAATTAGTTTTTGCCCATCAGGCTCAGGTTTCTTATGACATGCTACCCTCTATCTGCCGATAGTCTTCAACGATGCACTTAGAATATGCTTCTGTACCTTACTATAATTATTCTGCATATTTAATTGTCGAAACAATAAATTATTGCATGCTATTCTCATACCTGATCGTCAGTTCGAAAATCCACATCCAGAAACTGATGGATATTTAGCAATATTGCTGATGCATCATGTTGGAACATGTAGAATTGCGTTGTGCTATGTTAGTTCCCATTTCGGTCTCAATATTAAGACTTTTGACAAAAATTAATGGAAGACGGGGTGTTGTAAGACATGTTACTCTCACGCCACACGACCTTTGCGATTCCCACGATTTCGAGAAAACCAACGGTTCACGCAACAAATTATTACTTTTGTTTTGTAAAAATAGAATTCTCACGGAAACAAAACAAACCTGCGCGATTTCTTATTCCCTAGCTGCAATAACACCTGTTCGCCATAACTGGAAACAAATTTTTCTGCGGCCTGTTACCCTACAGCGTCAGTGTGGGCAATACTTGAAATTTCGAGTCCGCAGCTCGTGGTCGTGCGGTACCGTTCTCGCTTCCCGCGCCCGGGTTCCCAGGTTCGATTCCCGGCGGGTCAGGGATTTTCTCTGCCTCGTGATGACTGGGTGTTGTGTGATGTCCTTAGGTTAGTTAGGTTTAAGTAGTTCTAAGTTCTAGGGGACTGATGACCATAGATGTTAAGTCCCATAGTGCTCAGAGCCATTTGAACCATTTTTGAACCAAATTTCGAGAAAACCAACGACGAATGAATTCGGTTGGGGCACGGGTCAGTGCACACACTATTTCTTCAGCCTGATGAGTTAACACTTCTGTAGATAACAATTGATTTAGGTTGCATATGTTTGTTGATACAAACGTAGACACGGAAATGTTACATCTGGGACTCTGAAGAGCCTACTCGTCGTTTACTGAGACACTGGAATATCCTGTCAGTGTCTTCCAAACCGAATCTCATAGAGACAACTGTGAATACAAACCGCGATTCATTTAGAAGTTGTTACATCAGTGTGTCTTTTCCTTGTCAGATTTACAGACTTCATTCATTCTAAAATTCTAAGTCTTAAAATGTATAGATCGTTTAAAAGCAATGAAAGGATTATACAACGCAGGAAAACAAAACACATTAATGCGATCAAAAAGTTTTCGTTCGAAGGCCGTACAGTCCAGAATCGGTATGCCAATCAGGCAAACTCGCCGTGACAATCGAGGCACTCTCTCCACCGTCGCACCGGGTTGAAGATCTCGGTTTGGTAAAACACAGCGTCCTGCTGCTCGTAACTGCCTGCTGCATATCATCGTCCGACAGGAATCGTCGGCCCTTCAAGGCGTTTTCTATGGGATCGAAAGCGAGATAATCTCATGGGAAGAGATCACGACTATAGGGCGGGTGCTAGAATGTCTCCCACTTGAGTTGGCGTAACTTCTGCGTTACGACATTTACAGTAATGGGACGTACGTTATCATGAAGCAGCATCAGCCCTTGTCGCAGCTGGCTTTAGACAGACATGCTGCCCCATACACATGCTTCATTCTCCTACGGATGCCCACCGGTGTTTGTCGTTCCACAGGCAAGAAAAGAATAACTGCACAATGGTCCTGTTTGGACGCATTCCGTCAATAACGTCGCCATAGCTCACGTTTCCGCATCTACCGCACGCACGTCGGAAATACGCGAATACCACTCTAATCCCTTACCTACACGTTGATGCTTATAAATCCGCATCGGAATCGCACTACGTTGCAGCAACGTCCTCAAACCGAAACTCTTTGATCGGGTAATGAACGAAAAGAGGTAAGTCGAGTACAAATTGTGTTTCTCATAGTTCTCTTTTTTCCATACGACGTAATGGAAAATGCGTTAGGAATCTTCCACACTCGTGTTGAATTACAGTATGATTCCGAACATCACGTTCAGTCACGAACTATTGCGTTGCTCGTGAAATATTACATTTCATCTCCATTGGAAATTAAATCATAAGACGCGAAAAGTCATATCGCAGAAGCAAGAGAGAAACGAAAAATTGTTTTCTGGATGGCTGACACATCAAGCTCCGAATTATATGGCACGTAGAAAGTAAACCTATTTAAAACTTCTTGTTTGCAGAGCTATTTCCTCAGCGGAGAAGGGGGTAGTAGAATGAAGACCTCTCTTAGATCCCTCATAAATGAACAACGATAACTTTAATGAGTTCCAAAGAAGATAAGACATTTGCGACGACAGATAATAAAACGAGGAGAGATGAGACGCTTGGAATTTATCCTCGGAGGTACCGCCAGAGACCTGCTTTTCAAAGAAATCTTTCTTAAAACACAGTGCCACTGTTTGCCACGCTGCAGATCTTTGCTAGAGGAAGTTTGATGTATTGTCATCGTACACGAGGACGACATGAAAACAGCAACAACAACGGCGCATGTGGCTTTCATATAGGTCATGCGAAGAGGTTACGTCACAATTCTAGCAAATGTCGGGAGTTTCAAAACAGCGTAAACTCCACTGCATAGTGAACATTTCATTCTGATATGTCTGTAAAAACTGTAACAAGTTTGGAACTGTGGTCAATACGAAACACGACTAAGATGTTTGAGACAAGACATTGCAAAAGAGCTATGCGTTGTAATAAACTTTGTCACATTCAAAGTTTCATGGTCCGCTACTTAAATTTTGGACAGCAAGTTTTTCTACTGAGGAGAATAGAAACAAAATTTCCTGTAATATGCCTAACTATCGTTAATTTGTTGCGTTAGTCTCGTATAGCCTCTCCGTGCACAGCTTTCAACAAATATAATACGAGCGAGAACGATTCACGAAAACACGGGAAAATAACAACTACTTCTAATAATGTTAAACGGATGAATTAATATCCAATATACATAAAGATGGGCGGTACGTTAGATTCGAAGCACGAAAAGAATAAAAAAAAGAAAGAAACGTGCAATATAATCAGCACAAAGTTGTTCTGCGTTTAATTTTTCAAAATATTCGGTGCTCATTCGCCTGTTTCCAATAATACCTAACAAACAACTGAAGAAACTTGTTTTCAGTATATTTAGTTTACGTCACTTGACGATAAAAAAAAAGCAGATTTATGAATGTCATGTGTAAATGACTAAGGGCCATTAACATCCCAATCTTATTCGGCGTTTTCGCAACTGCGTTTCCACTGAAAATGGATAATTACGTTTGCTGTGATCCTCATCACAAAACGAACAATCAGTTGTTAATGGTAAAAGAAAAAAAATCTTGATCATACCATAACAGAATTCGCATGAGCATGATATGGACAAAACAATTAAGAAATTATGAACAGCAAATCCATGAGTACGAAATAAATCCGCGCGTGCTTCTTATTTACATCTGATCACAAAGTCAAACTCTCTGCTTTTTGTAGAATATAAATGCTGTGGATCATGTAACGACTTTAAGAGACCTCTATGATATCGGAAATTGCTGAAGAAAATTAGTTATACAGTGAAATAGCTTTTAAAAAGGTTATCTCCTTTATATAAAGAAAGTGGAAGTCAAAGCGTGTCTCACATAAATGATTAAGGAAATGGGGGTTGGAAGCAGATGCAGGATTTCAGTAGTACTCTCGTCAGGAAAATCCGCGGAGATGTTTTGCCATAGTCTTCCTCTGACCTGTTACGAAGTGAAGTGTTAGTTCTGTATCTTAATAATTTTGGTTGACAAGTATTTGTGCAGTGTAGTATTGTGTTGTGTTGTTGCAGCTGAGAGGAAGAATGGTGGGGGGGCGGGGAACAACAGTTAAGAACAGATATTAAATGCTTGTACCTGATCCAAGTACAGTAAAACCCTATTAAGTGATAAGATGTGTTCTGGGGGTGTAACAGTGTGGTGGTCTTGTGTAGAAACACGAGGGATGGTAGGATGCCAGATTGTAGCCATCATGCACTCCCTCCTGTGTAGGTCTGAAAACTGAAGAGCGAGCAGGTGGGTCCCCATTCCCCCCCCCCTTTCGTATTACAAGAAGTAACTAGAGGGTGTTTCCCAAAGTTCCCCCATCGTACTTCAGCTCATCTTACGAATCGCTTGAAACACAGTGTTCAGGCACGCCCAGGGGTGCTTATTTTTCACCAAGTGCTTCAACAATACATGGAATAGGAAAAAGGAGTTACTATTAATACTAAAGCAACAAACGCATATGGACAGATTCTATGTAAATCTCCGCACACTGTTCTACACCACTTCTGGGGAAATTAATTTTTAGCCATAACGTAGGGCAGCTGTAGCGTTCTTCCGGGAAACGCAACTTCTCCCACCACAAGCGCTGCTGGCTATTCATTTTTCAGGCAGAGTAGACTACCCCAGCCTCTGCTGTCCAGTTGTGTTACGTGAGTAAACTTAATTACATTAAGGCATGTCACTTGATGTCTAGGGTGTTGGGTATTTGTTAAAACCACATTAAATTTAATATTACACGATTTTCGTCATTCGGGGCATCAGCAGAGACAACATCCAGGAAGATACGTAAGTATTCTCATTTTTCCATATTTTCCACAAATTTACGTATTTTTCAATATTTTCATAATTTTCCCCATATATTCCATAAATTTATGTATTTTCCCACAATTTTACATATTTTATCCAACTACGTGAATTTCGTCCCCCTACTCTCATCATCGCACCACCTCCCGTCACACTGCAACTTCACATCAACGTCGCGTCAACGTCAACGTCACGTTATGTCGACATCACGATGCCCTCAGCCAATCACAACGCAGCAGCATGTGCCCAAAAGTATCCTATTTATTTATCATTGCTAAGCCACTACATTCCTAGTGTGTGTGTGACGTCATAGTATATGTGTTAGAGTCGAACACGTTCCTCTATTGGTAGAAATAATGAAATCACGACGTATTTTGCAAAATTATTTATGTCATAGCAAACTCTGTAAGCACTGCAGTTTCACAGATTTCCAACCAAAGATACTGTATGTATAAGAAATGCCACACTGCGATAGACAGACTAGCTAAGCCATCACCACATTACTAGATTATGTGATATCATACACTCATGCTCATAAATTAAGGATACATGGTGAAATAACGCTCTGGTGGGCGGTTTGCGGGTTTAAATCACCTCGGGGTATGACCATGCGGTGCATTTGACATGCGGTCGAGGCACAGTGGCGCTGGTAGCAGTCCACAAACGCAGAGGTGTGTTGGTGCATGTCAGAGTACGGTGCAGCGAGTAAGCGTGCAGACGTTTTCAGACGTGCTAATGATGACTGTGTGTTGAAAATGGCTCAAAGAACCCATATTGATGACATTATGAGGGGTAGAATATTAGGGCGACTGGAGGCTGGTGAAACACAGCAGGTCGTAGCGAGGGCCCTCCGTGTGCCACAAAGTGTGATCTCAAGTTTATGGCAACGATTCCAGCAGACAGGGAACGTGTCCAGGCGCTACAGTACGGGACGTCCACAGTGTACGACACCACAAGAAGACCGATATCTCACCATCAGTGCCCGCAGACGGCCACGGAGAACTGCAGGTACCCTTGCTCGGGACCTTACCGCAGCCACTGCAATAGTTTTCTCCAGGCACACAGTCTACAGACGACTCAACAGACATGGTTTATTGGCCCGGAGACCTGCAAGGTGCATTTCACTGACCCCTGGTCACAGGAGAGCCCATAAAACCTGGTGTCAAGAACACAGAACATGGTAATTGGAACAGTGGTCCCAGGTTATGTTCACGGACGAGTCCACGTATAGTCTGAACAGTGATTCTCGTCGGGTTTTCATCTGGCGTGAACCAGGAACCAGGTACCAACCTCTTAATGTTCTTGAAAGGGACCTGAATGGAGGTCGTGGGTTGATGGTGTAGGGTAGGATTGTGATTGGTGCACGTACACCCCCGCATGTCGGTGAAAAAGGAGCGGTAACAGGTCACGTGTATCGGGACGTCATTTTGCACCAGTATGTCCGCGTTTTCCGGGGTGCAGTGGGTCCCACATTCCTCCTGATGGATAGTAAAGCACGGCCCCACCGAGCTGCCATCGTGAAGGAGTACCTTCAAACAGAAGATATCAGGCGAATGGAGTGGCGTGCCTGTTCTCCAGACCTAAGCCCCATCGAGCACGTCTGGGATGCTCTCGGTCGACGTACTGCTGCACGCCTTCAAACACCTAGGACACTTCAGGAGCTCCGACAGGCACTGGTGCAAGAATGGGAGGCTATACCCCAGAAGCTGCTCGACCACCTGATGCAGAGTATACCAACCCGTTGTGCGGCCTGTGTACGTGTACATGGTGATCGTATCCCATACTGACGTCGGGGTACATGCGCAGGAAACAGTGGCGTTTTGTAGCACATCTGTTTCGGGACGGTTTTCTCAACTTATCATCAATACTGTGGACTTCCGATCTGTGTCTTGTGTGTTCCGTATGTTCCTATGCTATTAGCGCCAGTTTTGTGCAGTGCCACGTTGTGTGGCACCACATTCTGCAATTATCCTTAATTTATGAGTATGAGTGTAGTTTATGCGCTGAAACGAGTCCGTTGTTGGAAATAATGTCGTCACAGTAAATTTACGAAGTCATATAAAAATTCTCAGTTTTGCAGATTTTCAACCGAAGATACTTGCAAAACAATGAGCACAGTATTACAAGATACGCACCTAGAGAGCTAATCAGCATCTCCAACCACCCCGGCGAAAAGGAAGTTGCCTGCAGGGTAGAGCACACTTCGAACACCGATTCTTGGAGTATGGCCGTGAACTCACTGCTCCAACTCAACAATAGCTGAGAAATTTGCATCATTTTAAGAGTAATCGTCTCCGAGGCGACAGGCCAAGTTACTGGTGTAACTGACACTGCTGGTTTATCAAGCATTCAGCGAGGGGCGTCCCACCCACAGTAATAACGACAACAGGTCCCACCGCATTGGTGTAAATATGTGCGCTGCATTGCAAGTAAGCGTCATCTCCTCCCTCCTTTCTCTCTCTGGACCAATCAGAATCAAGCTCCCCAACCACCCTACTTTCAAAACTAGCACATATGCATGCGTGACGTTAGTGTCGGTCAGCCAGAGCAGAATAAAAATCCATGTAACATCAAATAAACTTTTGCAACACTAGTGTGCGATTTCGCTATTAGCCTCGTATACAGATACTGAAATATACCGAAGTTTATACACACGTCACCACCACCCAAATGAGACTGATCACTGGTCACAGTGCAGCAAAAAGTAAACTATTTCTACTTACCAAGTCATCGACTCCTAAAGGACACGACACCTCTGCTGCTACCCGATAAAATGCGGCCATAGAGACGTACAGCGCACACGCGCCGTCTGTCGACCGTCAGTCAGTGTAATTCCAAAGACGCATGCGCACGAAAATACGGAACTGAACAATTACGGACAAGGATCTGTGCGTCTCTACCGATTCAGCCTCCAGCGCTCAAAATCGGCGCCTGGCGCCTCTGTCGCTGCGAGCCTCCAGTCAGCCGGCCCTGGGATTACTGGCGAGGCTCCGACCGCCCAACGCCACTCCTAACTCGAGTTTGTGCAGCCACTAACCCGACGGAGTACCACCGTGCGTATAACGCCCAGCTCACTGCCTCCAAGTAACCGCGGAAAATCCACATACGCATCAGAGGTTCCCCGCGCTGTGTGTGTTGCTAGCGATAACGGCCGAATTCCTTCCCCCTGCTCACCACCACCGCTCAGTGACCATTAAACGAAAACAGGAGCATTGGCGGCATCTCTAATCGCAGAAGGCTCGATAAGGTGGGTAGAGTGTCACCTGCCAAAGACCTGTGGCAGTCAGCGGACAAACATACAGAACGCACACAGCCGTAAAACGTTCTAAATATTTTTTTCTTATTACACATCTCTCTATATACCGAGATTATCACCAGTAATGACATACTACTAATGGTAGTAGAGTATTCCCATACATCAGAAATTTATTAAATCGACTGCACTACGAAAAAACTGTGTCAGATATTAGCGATGACAAATATGTAGCAAGTTGGATCATGCTGACAGCTCGACCACTGCGGTATCAGCCGCCGCCGCGTTTCCTACAGCCACCACAGCGGCACGAGGACGCTGCCACGAACGACTACGCCGCTGCCAATGAGACGCAAGCAGCTCCTCTCCGGAGCTCCAGCGGGGGCTGTACTTAAGTTGGAACATTCATCTTCTCACCCTATTTTGTGTGTTTGCCTGTTGAATAATATTTACAGACTTTCATAGTGGCCGGGGCTCGTGATCTTTTGGATAGTTATTGTATTAAAAACTGACTGGTTTGTAAATCTGCAGTACCTGTATATGTTTCAACAGTCAAAGCTACTGTTAGAAACTGACACTGCACTACAGCAACCAATTTTGAAATTAGATATAGAATAAATTAATATCTGAATTCTCTGTTCATAAACAACATCTGTTCCTGGCTCATGTAATCATTAAAGAGCTACACAGCGAACAAGGGAGTTAAAACAACCACCACAGTGGGTTCATTATATATGCGTCTTGTTCACACATGAAGCGTTAAAGTACGTTCGATGTATCAGAAGACAGGTGCTTCCTACGAAGAAGTAACAAACGAAGACCAAAATAAAAAAGTTATAATGAAGCAGTTCTGAGTGCGGGAGTAAACGGTATTTTCTTTTTAATTCAAATGCTGTGATGTTCTCTCAGTACACATGCGAGTTGCAAGTCATACGTATATGAAATCATAAAAATACTTGCATGCAGTGTAAATCGATACATACAGTTCACAAACAGGTAACGGTGCTGCCACAGATGAAAATACGAGGAGTTTCATCACATAGGATAAAAGGGCTCTGTGCGCAACATGGATAGCATACATTTTATTTACGTGATCTAGATTAGCTCTTAATACTGTTGTTGTTGTTGTCGTCGTCGTCGGCGTGGTCTCAGTCCAGAGACTGGTTTGATGCAGCTCTCCATGCTACTCTATCATGTGCAAGCTTCTTCATCTCCAAGTAACTACTGCAGCCTATATCCTTCTGAATCTGCTCAGTGTATTAATCTCTTGGTCTCTCTCTACGATTTTTACCCTCCAAGCTGCCCTCCAATACTAAATTGGTGATCCCTTGATGCCTCAGAACATGTCCTAAAAACCGATTCCATCTTCTACTCAAATTGTAGCACAAATTGCTCTTCTTCCCAATTCTGTTCCGTACCTCCTCATTAGTTACGTGATCTACCCATCTAATCTTCAGCATTCTTCTGTAGCACCACATTTCGAAAGCTTCTATTCTCTTCTTGCCTAAACTATTTATCGTCCATGATTCTCTACTGTAGATGGCTACAAATACTTTCAGAAAAACTTCCTGACACATAAATTTATACCCGATGATAACAAATTTCTCGTGTTCAGAAACGCTTTCCTTGCCATTCCCAGTCTACATTTTATATACTCTCTACTTCGACCACCATCAGTTATTTTGCTTCTCAACTAGCAGAACTCCTTTACTACTTTAAGTGTCTCATTTCTTAATCTAATTCCCTCAGGATCACCTGATTTAATTTGACTACATTCCATTATCCTCGTTTTGCTTTTGTTGATATTCTTCTTATATCCTCCTTTCAAGACACTGTCCATTCCGTTCAACTGCTCTTCCAGGTCCTTTGCTGTCTCCGACAGAATTACGTCATCGGTGAACCTCAAAGTTTTTATTTCTTCTCCATGGATTTTAATACCTACTCCAAATTTTTCTTTTGCTTCCTTTACTGCTTGCTCAATATACAGATTGAATAACATCGGGGAGAGGCTACAACCCTGTCCCACTCCCTTCCCAACCGCTGTTGCCCCTTTCATGCCACTCGACTCTTGTAACTGCCATCTGGTTTCTGTACAAATTGTAAATAGCCTTTCGCTCCCTGTATTTTACCACTGCCACCTTCAGAATTTGAAACAGAGTATTCCAGCCAACATTGCCAAAAGCTTTCTCTAAGTCTACAAATGGTAGAAATGTAGGTTTGTCTTTCTTCAATCTATCTTCTTAGATAATTCGTAGGGTCAGTATTGCCTCACATGTTCCAACATTTCTACGGAATCCAAACTGATCTTGCCCGGGATCGGCTTCTACCAGTTTTTCCATTCGTCTGTACAGAATTCATGTTAGTATTTCGCAGCCGTGACTTATTAAACTGATAGTTCAGTAATCTTCACACCCGTCAACACTTGCTTACTTTGGGATTGTAATTAATACATTCTTCTTGAAGTCTGAGGATGTTTCACCTATGTCATACATCTTGCTCACCAGATGGTAGAGTTTTGCCAGGGCTGGCTCTCCCAAGGCTATCAGTAGTTCTAATGGAATGTTGCCTACTCCCGCGACCTTGTTTTGACTTATGTCTTTCAGTGCTCTGTCAAATTCTTCAAGCACTATCATATCACGCATTTCATCTTCATCTACGTCCTCTTCCATTTCCATAATATTGCCCTCCTTCCAGCTTTATGCTTTCCCTTCTTTGCTTGGAACTGGTTTTCCATCTGAGCTCTTGATATTCACGAAAGTGGTTCTCTTTCCTCCAAAGTTTCTTGAATTTTCCTGTAGACAGTATCTATATTACCCTTAGTGATACATGCCTCTACATCCTTACATTTGTCCTGTAGCCATCCCTGATTAGCCATTTTGCGCTTCCTGTCGATCTCATTTTTGATGACGTTTGTATTCCTTTTTGCCTGCTTCATTTACTGCATTTTTATATTTTCTCCTTTCATCAATTAAATTCAATATCTCTTCTGTTACCCAAGGATTTCTACTATCCCTCGTCTTTTTACCTATTTGATCCTCTGCTGTCTTCACTATTTCATCTCTCAAAGCTACCCATTCTTCTTTTACTGTAGTTTTTTCCCCTGTTCTTGTCAATCGTTCCCTAATGCTCTCTCTGAAACTCTCTACAACCTCTGGTTCTTTTGGTTTATCCAGGTCCTAGCTCCTTAAATTTTCTCCTTTTTGCAGTTTCTTCCGTTTTAATCTACAGTTCATAGCCAATAGGTTGTGGTCAGAGTCTACATCTGCTCCTGGAGATGTCTTACAATTTAAAACCTGGTTCCTAAATTTCTGCCGCGCGGGATAGCCGTGTGGTCTCAGGCTGCTTGTCGAGGCCCGCGCGGTCTAAAGCGGCTTGTCACGGCGCGCGCGGCTCCCCCTGTCGGAGGTTCGAGTCCTCCCTCGGGCATGAGTGAGTGTGTTGTCCTCAGTGTTAAGTCAGATTAAGTAGTGCGTAAGCTTAGGGACTGATGACCTTAGCAGTTTGGTCCCGTAAGACCTTACCACAAATTTCCAAAAATTTCCAAAATCTCTGTCTTACCATACACGTATTTTTATTCTGGCTGGAAGTACAGGCAGATCTCGCCCAAAAGTCATTGTTCTTGCAGGACTGTATTTGTTGCTAAACTTTCCCCAATATGCCCAGTATGGATCAGGTGTAGGGAGGAATATAGCGGTTTCGTGGCATTGCATCACTCCTGCCCAGTTTCGATGGAAACTCCAGACTAACTTAACCAAATAGATGGACACAGAAGGATTGGTAGCGAAGGATTGGTAGCGACATCTGATTTTTTTTCGTAGTTACTAAAGTGTCTTCTAGCAGCTACACACTCGCTAATAATAATGCAATTATTTATATCGTGTCTTGATAGGTAACATGGTTTTTTATTTTGCCTGGGAACTCTGACTGACCGAGAATGACACCACTCATGCATAAGCACTAGTTTTCAAGGCAGAATAGTTGGGGAGCTTGATTCTGAGAATGCAGGAAGGCGATGACGCTTATCTGCAATGCGGCCCATATTTCCCACCGACGTGTTGAGACCTGCTTGCTATTATTACCATGGGCGGGACGCCGCTCGCTGAATGCCTCTTATAGGAGTAGTGTCTTTTGCGCCAGAAACTAGGCCAGTCGCCTCGGAGACGATTACACTTAAAATAATGCAAATTTCCCGGCCATTGATGAGTCGCAGGAGTATGTTCACGGCCATACCTCAAGCACCAGTGTTCGAAGTGTGCTCTATCCTGCAGGCGACTTACTTTTCGCTGGGGGGGGGGGGGGGGGGGGAGGGAGGGGGCGGTTGGAGATACTGGTCATTTCTGTGGGTGCGTATTTTTTAGTGCTGTGCTAATTGTCATAGACATAAACTGTCTTTAGTTGGAAATCAGTATTTGCTATGTCATCATAAATTTACCGTGATGTAATTATTTTCAACAACACGCTTGTTTATATATATATAAACTATGGCATCACACAATCTAATAATGTAGTGGTGGCTTAGCAAGGGTTTAGCTATCATTGTGACATTTTTTATACATACAGTATCTTTGGTTGGAAATCGGTAAAACTGCAGTGCTTATAGAACTTGCTGTGCCATTAATAATTTTGCAAAATATGTCATGGTGTCATTATTTCTACCAATAGGGGAACATGTTCGTTTCTAATAATACATTATGACGTTACATACACGTTAGCAATGTAGTGGCTTAGCAATGATGAATAATTTGTATACTTTTGGGCGCACGCTGCTGCACTGTGATTGGCTGAGAGCATCATGACGTCGACGTGACGTCCTTATCAGTGAAACTGAGATAAGATCGTTATCTGATCCACAGCATAAACTGGTAACCCACTGCTGTTAAGTGAGCTTTTATGTAAAATACGTTCTATAAACGATGGCTTGAGAAGTGTTTAATTTGCAAGTGTGATGTTGTGGTTTATCTATGTAATTTTGGTAGGAACGGGTTTGGATTGGTAAGTGTAATACCTTTCTGTTGTATGTCATTGACAGTGTCTTTTAAAGCCGTAAAAACATGCTATACTCACTTGGTTGTGAATTAATGAATGACCAGACAGTTACTGCATTTTTCTCAGCATTAACTAGCTACTGTTAGACTGCATGTATCTCTTCCATTCAGAAATTGCTGGCATTCGTTGAGTGGATTGCACTGAGGGGACCCACTTACCATAAATTCATAGTACATTTTGCAAGGTGGATGTAAACAGAGTGGGGCTGCCTAAAACAGTAATCTGCTGCAATGCATTCCTTGACTTGCATTAAAATATCTGAAGTTCCACAACGCCCATGTAACCTGCTTTTGTTGCAGAGAGGGCCAATTTAAGCTTCTTGGCATCTTCAGACTTTGGAAGAGATGGTGCTGGGGTGATACATTTGATACCCTTTATGCTGCGAAAAGTGGTAAAGCCATTGGTATTGGAGACAATTAAATCGACGTTGTCGAATACGTACTGGCACCATGTTACACTCGAGGCATGTTGTTCAGTGTGGTAGACAGTTGACACCTCCAGCTGTTCGGCTTTTGTACACAATAGTTTACTTATCCACTGCAAATAGGTATCCACTTAATAAACTCAAAATAACTCCACTATATAAACACGAGTTCAGTGAAGTTATTTTGTCTACTATCATAAGAGATCTGGACACGAAATGTTGGAGAGATATACACTCCTGGAAATTGAAATAAGAACACCGTGAATTCATTGTCCCAGGAAGGGGAAACTTCATTGACACATTCCTGGGGTCAGATACATCATATGATCACAATGACAGAACCACAGGCACATAGACACAGGCAACAGAGCATGCACAATGTCGGCACTAGTACAGTGTATATCCACCTTTCGCAGCAATGCAGGCTGCTATTCTCCCATGGAGACGATCGTAGAGATGCTGGATGTAGTCCTGTGGAACGGCTTGCCATGCCATTTCCACCTGGCGCCTCAGTTGGACCAGCGTTCGTGCTGGACGTGCAGACCGCGTGAGACGACGCTTCATCCAGTCCCAAACATGCTCAATTGGGGACAGATCCGGAGATCTTGCTGGCCAGGGTAGTTGACTTACACCTTCTAGAGCACGTTGGGTGGCACGGGATACATGCGGACGTGCATTGTCCTGTTGGAACAGCAAGTTCCCTTGCCGGTCTAGGAATGGTAGAACGATGGGTTCGATGACGGTTTGGATGTACCGTGCACTATTCAGTGTCCCCTCGACGATCACCAGTGGTGTCCGGCCAGTGTAGGAGATTGCTCCCCACACCATGATGCCGGGTGTTGGCCCTGTGTGCCTCGGTCGTATGCATTCCTGATTGTGGCGCTCACCTGCACGGCGCCAAACACGCATACGACCATCATTGGCACCAAGGCAGAAGCGACTCTCATCGCTGAAGACGACACGTCTCCATTCGTCCCTCCATTCACGCCTGTCGCGACACCACTGGAGGCGGGCTGCACGATGTTGGGGCGTGAGCGGAAGACGGCCTAACGGTGTGCGGGACCGTAGCCCAGCTTCATGGAGACGGTTGCGAATGGTCCTCGCCGATACCCCAGGAGCAATAGTGTCCCTAATTTGCTGGGAAGTGGCGGTGCGGTCCCCTACGGCACTGCGTAGGATCCTACGGTCTTTGCGTGCATCCGTGCGTCGCTGCGGTCCGGTCCCAGGTCGACGGGCACGTGCACCTTCCGCCGACCACTGGCGACAACATCGATGTACTGTGGAGACCTCACGCCTCACGTGTTGAGCAATTCGGCGGTACGTCCACCCGGCCTCCCGCATGCCCACTATACGCCCTCGCTCAAAGTCCGTCAACTGCACATACGGTTCACGTCCACGCTGTCGCGGCATGCTACCAGTGTTAAAGACTGCGATGGAGCTCCGTATGCCACGGCAAACTGGCTGACACTGACGGCGGCGGTGCACAAATGCTGCGCAGCTAGCGCCATTCGACGGCCAACACCGCGCTTCCTGGTGTGTCCGCTGTGCCGTGCGTGTGATCATTGCTTGTACAGCCCTCTCGCAGTGTCCGGAGCAAGTATGGTGGGTCCGACACACCGGTGTCAATGTGTTCTTTTTTCCATTTCCAGGAGTGTAATTTACCTATAAACTGAAAATCGAGGAGCGATGGTGGTGGTGGAAGCTGCCTTTCCCAACCGAAAGTAAAAGCTGCCGTACAGGATGACCAAGAATCAATTTCCCCTCTAGCAGTGTAGAACAGACTGGAGAGATGTAAGTAGATTCTCTCCATATGCGTTTTCTGTATTACTATTAATAGGCAGTCATATCTGTACACCATGTAGTGTTAACGTACTTTTTGTGGTAAATAAATACCCCCTAGGTATGTCTGTATACTGCATCGCCGGTGATTCACAAGGCGCACTGCGGAAAGGTTGGTATAACTTTATGAAACGTCCTGCAGTTGCTTCTAGTGACGTGGTGTTGTAAAGTGAGTGGGGAATCGCCGGCACGGTCTTCCGTTTGCAGGCCTGTGAAGGAGAGAACCGCATGACCACAATCTGGCGACATACCTTCCCTCACGTTTCTAACCTAACCCCCAATTTATACTTTAACACGATTCTACTGCACTTCGATGTGGTACGTACATTTAATACTTGTTCTTAACCTACTTCAATGAACAATAAACATTAATTTCACAACAATAAAAACATTATATTTAAAAATCCGCAATTTTCCGTCCTCTGCAACACGGACACTATTAATCCTAGAGAAAAATGAATCGGACTTTTGTGTAGGAAATTTAATGTAGTGTCATTATGCATTTGGAAACTTTTTCGCTAAAAGAGAAACATCATAACCTTTCAACACCCTCACGCTCAGACACAACCGGCCAGGATTTTAGTATGTTGTTCATGTCACTCCCTCCAAACAATGTACAAATATTTGCGTGTATATGAATTTTTCTCGCAGTGTTTTTTCGTTGGCTGAACTATGACACTGTGACCACCGATGCAGCGAACATTAGCAACTTCACCTACGGCAGTGGTCAGCAACCTGTGGCTCGCGAGCCACATCCGGCTCAGTGCGGTTCTCCCACAAAATACTACGCGTGGGACGCACGCACAGTACGACTGAAACTTCGTGGCCCGTGCACAGAAGTCACTTTTCGGCCCGGCTGAGTCTATTTATTTCATGGTAAACGTTGCATCTCATCCACCCTAGCTTAATAGTACATTACAGGGGAAAGGAAACACTATTTTGTAGATGTTAGTACGGTACTTATTTCATTCATAATAAATTGTATCTTTCTGCTCAACATTTTGAAAGAGGAAGCTTGATTAACATTCCAAGCCTGCTGAGACATTTTCCAAGAAAATGATTCTGATATTGACATTTGCTATTTCAAAACATTACTTAAATATGAGAGAAGGTTTTCTCAACAGCTTTCAGCGAGACGATATTGGACTTTGTTAAAAAAGTTCTTAGTGCTAGTGTAACAATTAAAGTTTTCTCCTTTTAATATCGACATTGCAACTTTGAAAAGCATTTGTTGGATTTAAAAAAAGAAGCTCGAAATCTGAACGTCTCATAAATAGTGGGGGAAAACAAAGGTAAACTTGGTTCACACCACAAGTGGTCGGCTTTTAAAAACCTGGAGGTCAGTAGTCAGGAAGGCGAATGGTCAACTTGGGTTTATTGGGAGAATTCTAGAAAGTTTTTCTCATCTATAAAGGAGACCGCGTACAGAACACAAGTGCTACTCATTCTTGTGGACACCTCGAGCGTTTGGGATCCCCACGAGGTTGTACGCAAGCAGTTCATAAGCAAGCTGCTAGATTTGTTGCCGGCAGGTTTCATCAGCACACGAGTATTACGTAGTCAGTTTGTGAATTCAAATGTGTATCTCAGCAGGGAAGATTACGTTCTTTTCGTGAAACAGCATAAAGAAAATTTAGAGAACAAGCATTTTTCGCTGATTGTAGAACGATTCCACTGCCGCCCAGGTACATTTCGAGTAAGGACCACGAAGGTAACATAAGAGAAATTTGGGCTCACATGGAGGCATACAGACAACCGCTCCTCTCGCGAGTGGAAAAGGGAAGTGAGTAACGATAGTAGTGGTGCTCTGCGTCTTACG
Organism: Schistocerca piceifrons; assembly: GCF_021461385.2. Taxonomy (NCBI): domain Eukaryota; kingdom Metazoa; phylum Arthropoda; class Insecta; order Orthoptera; family Acrididae; genus Schistocerca; species Schistocerca piceifrons. The sequence continues at coordinate 864,762,682 of NC_060149.1, read as the reverse complement.
GTGGTTTCCGGAATATGTACAAAGATGATACGTTGATTTTTAACATCTGGAACACTATTTGTGACTCTTATAATAAACTGAAAAAACTGGCGTTTGCTGTTCTTTCCTTATTCTGGTCTACATATTTATGTAACAATCCATTTCTAGGATAAACCTTACCAAGAGATAACTGAGAAGTCGTCTTATTGATAAGAACCTGGAGTCATGCCTAAAATTAAAAATACAAACTTGACGTAGCTACACTTTCCAAGGCGATACAAGGCTATTGTTCACATTAACGTTTGTCAGTATTGTCACGATTTCATTTTATGGATACCTTACAATTTATTTTTTCAATAAATAACATCGTTATTAAGTATTACCTCAAGTTTTAGTTTAGTTAAACGAGGACTTGAAAACTTAAGTACAGTTTATTTAGTTAATTTCAGGGCGTGGTGTGGACTGATTGAAGATAGTGTCGAGTACTGAGAAAGACGTTCTCTGAGATGGTTCGAACACGGTGAGGATGGACGAGAGGAGATAGACAAAACAAGTACACAAGACGAGTGTGGATGGGAAAGTTGGAAGGGGTCGACCTCGGCGAAAGTACCTTAATCAGACTCAGAGCGTTTTCAGCAAAGGCCAGCTCAGGAATATCCTCATTAAATTAATAACCGTGTACGTACATAAGTTTATAAAATCTGGGTCTCGAAAGAAATTTCAGTTGTTGCACTGCTTTTCGGCTCTGTTGATGAATGATTTTTTGTTTTTTTTTGTTTTTTTTTGTGGTTTTAGGGCGCAAAACTTCTATGGTCATTAGCGCCCAGCCCGTGACGTAGGAAACCTGAAGAAAACGAAATTTAAAATCAGCAGCAAGGGGAACAAAGTCATAAAATTTGAGAAACTAAAGGCAGAAGGAATGCTTAAAAATCCACTATAGAAAGGGGTTGGTTGTCCCAAAAAAAAAAAAAATCAAATGACTGACGTCATTTCACTGTCACTAATAAACTGTAGAACGCGGTCAGCTGAGCGCGTGTCATCTGCTAAAATCAACGATAGATCAGGCGATAGCTGTAGACGGGAGCGTAACGGATTAAAATAGGGGCATTCAATTAAAAGGTGTCTGACCGTCCACAGCTGAGAGCAGTGGGGACAGAGTGGGGGAGGATCACCGCTTAAAAGATGTCGATGGCTAAAAAACAGTGCCCTATCCGGAGTCTAGCTAAAATTACCTCCTCCCGACGACGCGTTCGGGAGGAAGAGGTCCAAGCGCAAGGAAGGGCTTTCACTTCCCGCAATTTATTGTGGGGAAGTGTTGACCAATGCGCATGCCATAAATGAGCAACTTGGCGACATAAACCGCTCCGTAGATCGGTAAACGGAAGAGACTGAATAGCTGGCCGAGGAAGAGAGACTGCAGCCTTGGCCGCTATATCGGCCGCCTCATTCCCACAGATACCAGCGTGTCCCGGGAGCCAGAGGAACGCCACTGAGATGCCCCCCAGGTGGAGCAAGCGCAGACAGTCCTGAATCCGGTGGACCAGAGGGTGCACAGGGTAAAGAGCTTGGAGACTTAGGAGAGAGCTGAGAGAATCTGAGCAGATTACGTACTGTATCCGCTGATGGCGGCGGATGTAGTGGACAGCCTGGAGAACAGCGTAAAGCTCCGCAGTATAAACCGAACACTGGTCGGGAAGCCGAAAGTGATTTGGGGTGTCGCCAACAATATAGGCACTCCCTACACCTAACGATGTTTTCGAGCCGTCGGTGTAAATAAATGTGGCTTCCGTCATTTGTGCACATAGAGCAGCAAATGCCCGACGGTAGACAAGTGTAGGGGTACCATCCTTGGGAAATTGACATAGGTCTCTGAGCAAGTCGATCCGGGGACGGAGCCAAGGCGGTGCTGTACCCCAAGTTGTCAAGAAGGTTTTAGGAAAGCAGAAGGAGAGAGAATGGAGCAGTTGACGGAAGCGGACTCCCGGGGGTAGTAGGGAGGAGGAGCGGCCTGCATACCCGACATCAAAGGAGGTGTCGAAAAAAAGGTCATGGGCTGGATTAGCAGGCATGGAAGACAGATGGCTAGCATAACGACTCAGAAGGACTGCCCGCCGATTGGACAGCGGAGGTTCAGCAGTCTCAGCATAAAGGCTTTCCACAGGGCTGGTGTAAAAAGCTCCAGACACTAAACGTAATCCACGGTGGTGGATAGAGTCGAGACGCCGAAGAATAGACGGCCGAGCAGAGGAGTAGACTATGCTTCCATAATCCACTTTCGAGCGCACTAAGGCGCGATAGAGGCGGAGAAGGACCACTCGGTCCGCTCCCCAGGAGGTACCATTCAGGACACGGAGGGTGTTAAGGGAACGCAGACAGCGAGCCGAAAGATAGGAAACGTGGGAGGACCAGCACAGTTTTCTGTCAAACATAAGACCCAAGAATTTAGCGACGTCGGAAAACGGAAGGTTGACAGGACCTAGATGTAAGGAGGGCGGAAGAAACTCCTTACGTCGCCAAAAATTAACACAAACGGTCTTACTGGGTGAGAAACGGAAGCCGGTTTCGATGCTCCACGAGTGGAGGCGATCGAGACATCCTTGAAGACGTCTTTCAAGCAGGCTGGTCCGTTGAGAGCTGTAGAAGATCGCAAAATCGTCCACAAAGAGGGAGCCCGAGACATCAGGAAGGAGACAATCCATAATTGGATTAATGGCGATGGCAAACAGTACAACACTCAGCACGGAGCCCTGGGGTACCCCGTTTTCTTGGGAGAAAGTACGGGAGAGAGTAGTGTTCACCCGCACCCTAAATGTGCGCTCTGCCATAAATTCGCGAAGAAAAAGGAGCAGCCGGCCTCGAAAGCCCCAAGAGAACAGTGTGCGGAGGATGCCTGTCCTCCAACAGGTATCGTATGCTCTCTCCAGATCAAAAAATATTGCTACCGTTTGGCGTTTCCGGAGAAAATTGTTCATGATGTAAGTGGAGAGAGCAACAAGATGGTCAACTGCAGAACGATGCTTTCGGAATCCGCATTGGGCAGGTGTTAAAAGACTGCGGGATTCCAGCCACCAAGCTAAACGGTAATTCACCATACGCTCTAAAACCTTACAGACACTACTCGTGAGAGAAATGGGGCGATAGCTAGAGGGGAGATGTTTGTCCTTTCCAGGTTTCGGAACGGGAACGACAATAGCTTCCCGCCATCGCCTGGGAAAGGTACTGTCGGTCCAAATTCGATTATAAAGGCGAAGGAGGTAACGCAGGCTATGGGTTGATAAATGCAGCAACATTTGGACATGGATACCATCCGGTCCTGGGGCGGAGGAGCGAGAAGAAGAGAGGGCATGTTGGAGTTCCCGCATGGAGAAAACAGTATTGTAGCTTTCGCGATTTTGAGAGGAGAAAGCAAGATGTCGCACTTCCGCTGCACGTTTCTTCGGGAGAAACGCTGGCGGGTAATTTGAAGAGCTCGAAATCTCAGCAAAGTGCTGACCCAATGAGTTAGAAATTGCGACGGGGTCCACTAAGGTATCATGCGCGACAGTGAGCCCAGAGACCGGGGAGGAACTAGGCGCGCCTGAGAACCGTCGAAGCCGACGCCAAACTTCCGAGGAGGGAGTGAAGGTGTTAAATGAGCTAATAAAGAATTTCCAGCTTGCCTTCTTGCTATCGCGGATGACGCGACGGCATCGCGCACGGAGCTGCTTATATCGGATACAGTTTGCCAAAGTTGGATGGTGACGGAAAATGCGAAGAGCACGTCGCCGCTCACGTATTGCGTCACGGCATGCCTCGTTCCACCAAGGAACTGGGGGGCGCCGGGGCAATTCGGAGGTGCGTGGTATTGAACGTTCCGCAGCTGTGAGAATAACGTCGGTAAAATGTGTGACCTCATCGTCGACGCTGGGAAAGCGACGGTCATCGAATGTCGCTAGAGACGAAAAAAGTGTCCAATCGGCTTGGGCAAACTTCCAGCGTCGCGAGCGCATATATGGCAGTTGAGGCTGCAGTCTAAGAACACATGGAAAGTGGTCACTCGAGTGTGTATCATCAAGGGCGAACCATTCGAAGCGCCGAGCTAGCGGAACAGTACCGACCGCAAGGTCCAAATGAGATAAATTTGTCGTGGAGGCAGACAAAAATGTGGGGACCCCAGTGTTGAGGCAGACTAGATCCGCTTGGTGGAAGACGTCCAGCAATAGTGAGCCACGTGGACAAGGATGTGGAGATCCCCAAAGCGGGTGGTGGGCATTGAAGTCCCCAACCAGCAAATAGGGGGGTGGAAGCTGGCCAAGAAGATGAAGGAGATCAGCTCGTGCCATTGGTGTGGACGATGGAATGTATACCGTACAAAGAGAGAACGTGTATCCAGAAAGGGAAAGACGGACGGCGACAGCTTGGAAGGAACTGTTTAAGGGGACTTGGTGATAATGGAGAGTATCGTGGAACAGAATCATGAGTCCTCCATGGGCTGGAGTGCCTTCAACAGAGGGGAGGTCATATCGAATGGACTGAAAATGAGGGAGAACAAAGCGGTCATGGGGACGCAGCTTTGTTTCCTGAAGACAGAAGATGACCGGCGAGTAGGATCGTAAGAGGATCGACAATTCATCCCGATTGGCTCGAATGCCGCGGATATTCCAGTGGATAATGGACATAGGGTGAACAGAAAATGGAGGAACGTGACCAAGGGTGCTGTCAACTCAACGACTGCTCAGAGCTTGCGACCGACAGCATGGAATGGCATTCAGTCGAAGGCAGAAAGAAGATCCTGATCCATAGGTTGGTCAGGAGCAGCTCCAGCCACCAACGATCGGCCAGTTGACCGGCCACCAGCAGTGCGCCTCGGCGACACAGAAGACGGCCGAGGGGGATTTCCGCCAGGTGGTGCTGTAGATGGGACACGCCTTGACGGAGAAGGAGAGGAACTGTGTTTCTTCGTAGCCTTCTTGAAAGTATGATGTTTAGATGAAGGAGGAACCGATGGTTGTGAAGTTGCGGTACGTAAAAACTCTTCACGAGAATGCTCTTTTTTCGAAGACTTGGCGTCTGACTTTTGGGCTCGAGATTTAGCAGAACCCGACGAAGGGTGAGCCATTGAGTGGGCAGGCGAAAGTGGTGAGGTTGAACGGGCGATCTTTGCGCTGGCCGATCGGACGACCGTGGTACTAAAGGTGAGGTCGCAAGTCTGCGTGGCCGCCTCCTTTGTTGGCCGAGGAGAAGCAAGGACAGTGCTGTATTTTCCTTTCTGAGGCACAGTGGGCTGTCGACTGGCGCATAATTTTCGAGCAGCAAAGGTCGACACCTTTTCCTTCACTCTTATTTCCTGGATGAGTTTTTCGTCCTTAAAAACGGGGCAATCTCGAGAGGAAGCAGCGTGGACAAGCACCCTCATGGGCATCCTTGCCACACGTAACACATTTGGCCGGATTGGAACAGGACTGGCTGGTGTGATTGAACCGCTGACATCGATAGCAACGCGTAGGGTTTGGGACATAAGGGCGAACGGAAATTATCTCATAGCCTGCTTTGACTTTTGATGGGAGTTGAACTTTGTCAAATGTCAGGAAGACAGTGCGGGTTGGAATGATGTTCGAGTCAACCCTTTTCATAACCCGATGAACAGCTGTGACGCCCTGGTCAGACAGGTAGTGCTGAATTTCTTCGTCAGACAATCCATCGAGGGAGCGTGTATAAACGACTCCACGCGAGGAATTTAAGGTACGGTGCGGTTCCACCCGGACAGGGAAGGTGTGGAGCAGAGAAGTACGCAGCAATTTTTGAGCCTGGAGGGCACTGTGTGTTTCCAACAACAGGGTGCCATTCCGTAATCTGGAACAAGACTTTACAGGACCCGCAATTGCGTCGACACCTTTCTGAATAATGAAAGGGTTGACCGTGGAAAAGTCGTGACCTTCGTCAGACCGAGAAACAACAAGGAACTGTGGCAACGATGGAAGAACCGTCTGTGGCTGAGACTCAGTGAACTTACGTTTGTGAGCAGACATAGTGGAAGGTGAGGAAACCATTGCGGAAGAATCCCCCATGATTACCGGCGTCTCCGATGGCGCGCTCCTTCCTTGTGGGGGCCCTCACCGAGGGCACACCCGCCTTAGGTGATTGTTCACACCTCAGGTCACACCTCCCGACAAACGGACGGAGGGACCAATCGGCACTTTCGGAAGGTATCAGCTCGGGTAATCACCCCTCCCTGGGCCTGGCCGTTACCAGGGGGTACGTACGTGTCCTACCTGTCTACCCGGGGCGGGGAATTACGCGTTACCCCGTCACCGGCTACGCATGGAAGTGCGTGGGTCGGCCTTCAGACACGCACAGGGAGGAAGAAAGAGACAGGGAAAGGAAAGAAGAGAGGTCTCAAACGCCGCAGCGGAGAAAAGGGTAAAGAGAAGAGGTAAAGAGAAGAGGTAAGGAAAAGAGAAGGACGAAGAAAGATGAAGACATACAAGCAAGGAAGGCGAAGAGTGCGGTACATTTACAAGCGTCCGTCTCCGGACGTAGGCACAAACCATACTCCCAGAGGGGGAGAAAGGGAAGGAAAGAGCCAGAGGTGAGGGGGGGGGGGCGAAGATGGGGGATGGGGAAGGATACGGAAAGAGGGGGTATGCAGCCCGGAAAAGAAGGAAGGCCACATTAGCTCGGGGTCCCGTGCTCGCTACACACGTATCCACAAAAGAGTTGTGGATCCCCTGGGGGGTGTTGATGAATGAGTTTTCCGGCCGTTGCTCGATGAGATTAGGTACTTAATTAGTAAATCCAATTATCCGCTACTCATTGCTGAAATTAGCTGCGAGCTGACATAAGTGTTTCGTATTATTTATCGGAAACTTGTTAAGCAGGGCCGCGCTACAAACCCCGATGATGTCACGTTATATATAGTTATCTGAAATTTAGCTCAACTACAGCCAGTGTGTGAGGAGTCGGCTCCTCGCGGATAAGCATACACGTCATATAATACCTACACTTTCAGAAAAGCTTGATATATGAGAGATGTACAACATTGTCATATATTACTAAAGAAGCGTAATTCATCCACGAAGGACGTTGGCTGTACATAACAATCGTCCGACTGCCTTTCAGGTATTGTTGTTCAACGTAAAGCTCTCAAGAAATTGCGTAAACAGAAGAAATGGAAAAAGGTGAAGAAAGGGCTCCGCAGTTTGGCAACGATTTGTTTCGTCAGCTGGAAAGTTTCACAAATATTCAGCAATTTGCAACGGGAATGACGTATTGTGTCTTGTGAAGACTCGCTCTTAAAATTCCGAGAGCGTTCGTTCCAAGACTACTCTCGTTCATTTTACCGGTATGATTATTATGAGACAGAAAGTAAAATGTTTCGAAAGTTGGGATTGTATGGGGAGGTTCATGCCGCGCAACGTCCGTGAATCGTATAGGAACGGGTACCACTATATACACCGTACAGTGGTTTGCGAAGTGCTGATGCAAGTGCAGACTATTGCAGAAGGAAATTCGTAATTTACGTTTGCATAATTTTCTTTATTCGTTCATAACGGCACGTTTTCTTCAAAAGAACGAATCTTCTGTCTTTGTGTAACTGTTTTGTGTGGATGATTATTATGAATATATGACCGAATGTTTGTATTGCCGATACTGATGGAAGAAGAAAGAAGGGTGGTGCCTAGTGCCAGCACATACACCATGTGATCAAAAGTATCCGGACACCCACAGAAACATACGTTTTTCATATTAGGTGCAATCTGCTGCCGCCTATTGCCAGGTACTCCATATCAGCGACATCAGTAGTCATCAGACATCGTGAGAGAGCAGGATGGCGCGCTCCGCGGAACTTACTGACTTCGGACGTGGTCAGGTGATTGGGTGTCACTTTTGTCATACGACTGTATGCGAGATTTCCACACTCCTAAACGTCCCTAAGTCCACTGTTCCCGATTTGATAGTAAAGTGGAAACGTGAAGGGACACCTACAGCACAAAAGCGTACAGGCCGACCTCGTCTGTTGACTGACCGAGACCGCCGAAAGTTGAAGTGGGTCGTAATATGTAATAGGCAGATATCTATCCAGACCATCACACAGGAATTTTGACTCTGCATCAGGATCCACTGCAAGTACTATGACAGTTAGGCGGGAGGTGAGAAATCTTGGATTTCACGGTCGAGCGGCTGCTCATAAGCCATACATCACGCTGGTAAATGCCAAACGACGCCTCACTTGGTGTAAGGAGCGTAAACATTGGACGATTGAACAGTGGAAAAACGTTGTGTGGAGTGACGAATCACGGTACACAATGTGGCGATACGATGGCAGGATGTGGGTATGGCGAATGCCCGGTGAACGTCATCTGCCAGCATGTGTAGTTCGGAGGCGGTGGTGTTACGGTGTGGTCGTGTTTTTCATGGAGGGGGCTTGCAACCCTTGCTGTTTTGGGTGGCACTATCACAGCACAAGCCTACATTGATGTTTTAAGCACCTTCTTGCTTCCCACTGTTGAAGAGCAATTCGGTGATGGCGATTGTATCTTTCAACACGATAAAGCATCTGTTCATAACGCACGGCCTGTGGCGGAGTGGTTACACGACAATAACATCTCTTTAATGCACTGGCCTGCACAGAGTCCTGACCTGAATCCTATGGAACACCTTTGGGATGTTTTGGAACGCCAACCTCGTGCCAGGCCTCACTGACTGACATCGATACCTCTCCTCAGTGCAGCACTCCGAGAAGAATGGGCTGCCATTCCCCAAGAAACCTTCCAGCACCTGATTGAACGTATGCCTGCGAGAGTGGAAGCTATCATCAGGGCTAATGGTGGGCCAACACCATATTGAATTCCATCATTACCGATGGAGGGCGCCACGAACTAGGAAGTCATTTTCAGCCAGGGTTCCGGATACTTTTGATCATATAGTGTAGCAACTCCTCTCTAGCCGGCAACGAGCGGCGGTTCTTAACGCTTCCATCCGAGAGACGAGTCACCATTACCAATCTCACGTGAGACGCTATGGCGACACTGACGATTAGGGCTCATCTGCTCCTCGAGTTATGGATAAATACTTGTCCCGATATATTGTACCAGCTTGAGTATTCAAACCGGCTATCTCCACGTCGTCTGACATACACTAGCGATGTTGGGTGCTGCAACTCCACTCATACAGTTAGTCCAGACCGTCTGTTTTGGCGCGTGTTTTCTAAATTTGCCTCTGATGAGCAGGGACGGATGGTCATTCTCTGCACCACAACTCACGAGGGTTAGGAGGACATTTATCGGCATCGCAGCGAAAAATTGAGTCTTGATGGTCAAAAATACTTATTTTTCGACGTAGCCCCTTTTTAGGTGTATTAATAAAAGTGGCATATGTTTATCGTTAAACAGTAGCAATAGTAATGTCAGTAAGATAGCGCGCTACCGTACCGTGAAAATTATTATCTATATAAATAAATATGAGTGTTTCTTGGTATGTTTGTACTCTATGCGTTACTAAACCATTCATCCGTTGTGATGAAATTTTGGTGAGTTCTTCTCTGTACGTCCGCTAAGGTTCCTACCCCCATCCCCGCCCCCACCGCAAAAAAAAGTACGATAGGAGATACGACGTCGTAAACAGCGCGTATACCCATATTTATGCATCTGCCTGACAGAAGTAGCGGCTCTGGTCACGACGGCCGGGACAGCGGTGTGCTGACCACGTGCCCCTCAAAATCCGCATCCAGTGACGCCCATCGGCTGAGGATGACACGGCGGCCGGTCGTTACCGTTGGGCCCTCCGAGGCCTGTGCGGACGGAGAGAGAGGGTGACTTCCTTTCATCCAACTTGATAATGCAGTGGTCGTAAACTGCGGCCCGCGACCCGAATTGACGGTTCGTGCGTCTTGCGGTTCTCAGCCCTATAAAATAATAGTTTGCTCTATAAATGTCAACTAACATTAAGACCTTCTTAAAAGTGTAGTTTTCCTGCTTAGTACCAAACAAAAATATTTCGAGCCGGTACTGTTTTAAATTTTCTTAATTTAAAGTGCCGTTGGTGAATTCGGCTTTGAGCTAAGTAAAGTTGGCTGCTTACCTTGGGAGCAGAGGGGGGAGTAGTGCGACCACTGCCGGGTTAGAAGCTCTGAAGGGGGAATCTTTTACTGTTTGTCTGCTACTCAGTGGCGGACTAAGGGAGTGGGAGGGCGGGCGGTGGCGGCCAACTCCACGTCTCTGCTCCTGACGAGCCTCAATATTTGGAGGCCCCGAGGACCAACCCATTTTTAATCAGACCCCAAACACGGCCAAAAAAAATAAATTAAAATGGCTCTGAGTACTATGGGACTTAACATCTGAGGTCATCAGTCCCCTAGAACTTAGAACTGCTTAAACCTTACTAACCTAAAGACATCACACACATCCATGCCCGAGGCAGGATTCTAACCTGCGACCGTAGCCGTCGCGCGGTTCCGGAATGGCCAAAACTAGGCCAAAATATGTTCAGTAAATAAGAGGCAGTTTGCAGTCACAGGCCCCGTCCACATGCAATATATAGACATAGGTACCCACTTACATGCACTGACGGAAAATAATCTAAACACCAAAAAATAATTAACGTACAGTAAAGAAATTTCGGGAATACAATTTGTGTAGATCACGTAGCCCCCGCGGTACAGGGGTAGCGTCTTTCATTAGTAATCAAAACGTCCTTGGTGCTGGGTTCTAGGCCGACCGGAGTGGCCGTGCGGTTCTAGGCGCTACGGTCTGGAGCCGAGCGATCGCTATGGTCGCAGGTTCGAATCCTCCCTCCGGCATGGATGTGTGTGATGTCCTTAGGTTAGTCAGGTTTAATTAGTTCTAAGTTCTAGGCGACTGATGACCTCAGAAGTTGTCGCATAGTGCTCACAGCCATTTGAGCCATTCTTTTTGCTGGGTTCGAAATCTAGCCACAGGTTAAATTTTGAATAAAAATCATCAGCAATGGCGGCCGAAGACTTCCGGCATAAGAAGTCACCCTCATTGTGCCTACGGACGTCAGTCAAGTGAAACTGAAAGAAGACAAGTATTTCTGATCAGATGAGGGCAATATCAACAGCAGCAGAAAATGGTATAACGGGAGTACAATTCGTTATGAATAGGAAGGTAGGACAGAAACTGTGAACAGCTCAGTGATACGGTTTTTCTCATCACAATCGACAGCAAACCAACACCGACAACAATAGTTCAAGTATACATGTCGACGTCGCAAACCGAAGATGAAGATAAGGAGAAAATACATGAGGATATTGAACGGGTAGTTCAGTACGTAAAGGGAGATGAAAACCTAATACATATGGGGGATTGGAATATGGTTCTAGGGTAAGGATTACAGGAAAAGTTTACGGTACTAGGAATGAGAGACGAGAAAAACTAGTTGAGTTCTGCAATAAATGTCAGCTAGTAATAGCGAATACCCTTTTCAAGAATCACAAGAGAGGAGGTATACTTGGAAAAGGCCGGGAGATTGGTTGGTTTAAAGGAGGAGAAAGGGGGGGGGGGGGGAAGAGATCAAACTGCCAGATCATCCGTCCCTTGTTCCCGGTAAAATAATTACACAAGGGAAAGAAGAAAAGAAAGGAGACGTACAGCACAATAACAGGAGAATGGAAGAACCGGAGAACGACAGAAGGACATCCAACACTACTGTGGACAAAATGGGAAAAGAAAACCACAGAGAGAAGCAAGAGAGAGGTAGAACGGATAAAACAAGAGGCCGACCAGGAGAATAAAAAGGAAAAGCCAGCCACTCTGCGACACATTAAAACATCCACCCTAAAAGCGTTAGACTGGAGAACACAAAGGGACAAAGAGCATGCACGAAAACTTACATAGAATGATAAAACCAACCGTCGCGTATAAAAAGTAAAACTAAATTAGCCGATGAGGCACTGTCAGCTAAAATTAATGGCAACGAGTCCGGTAACTGAAGAGTCCGTCGCAGGGCAGCCAAAGAAGGATAGCTCACCAAGATATGGGCTACTGTCAGCCGGGCGCCACACTGACACTGAGGTGGGTCATCACGGCGCAGGAGGTAGCCGTGTGTCATCCAAGCGTGGCGAATGCGGAGCCGGCAGAGAGGCCCGCATGGAGGACTGCCACACGTTCGTAGTCTCCTTAATGGCACGCAGTTTGTTGTGCGTGTTGAGGTTATGCCACTTCGTCTCCCAAAGCCGCAAAACCTTGCGGCGTAGTACTGCACGCAGGTCAGTTGCAGAGAAACCGATCTCCATAAGCGGTTTCAGTAGCCTGTTTGGCCAGGCTGCCGGCAAGTTCGTTGCCTGGGATTCCGACGTGACCTGGGGTCCAGACAAATACCACTGAACGACCGGACCGTTCCAGGGCATAGATGGACTTCTGGATGGTCGCTACCAAAGGATGACGAGGGTAGCACTGGTCGATGGCTTGTTGCCTGCTCAAGGAGTCAGTACACAGAAGAAACGACTCCCCAGGGCATGAAAGGTCGTGTCCAAGAGCACGAGATATAGCTACCACCTTGGCAGTGAAAACACTGCACCCATAGGGCAAGGAATGCTGTTCAGTATGTCCTCCATGGACATACGCGATGCCGACGTGTTCATCAGCCATCGAGCCGTCGGTGTAAACCACTTCACGGCCTCGGTACATGTCAAGAATCGAGAGGAAGTGGCGGCGGAGAGCTGTGGTGTTAACTGAGTCCTTAGGGCCATGTAAAAGGCCGTGCTCTAGGTGTACACCATGGAGGTGTACGAGAATGGACCTCAAGTATAGGTGGTAAAGGCAAGGACTCCAGTTCGGAAAGAAGGGATAGGACACGAACCGCAATTGGAGGCCCTGACCTGGGCAACTGATGCAGGGGATGAACAACTGTGGGTGGGAAAAGGAGATGGTAATTCGGATGCTCAGGAGAACTACGAACGTGTGCCACTTAACTGGCCAGCACTTGTGCACGTCGGACCTGCAATGGAGGGACTCTGGCCTCCACCAGGACGTTGGTCGCCGAACTCGTCCTAAAAGCTCCTGTCGTTAGGCGAACGCCTTAGTGGTGCACTGGGTCGAGTAAACGCTACGCTGAGGGCGCCGCCGAGCCGTAAACTAGACTCCCATAGTCAAGGCGGGATTGAACAAGGGCTCTGTAGAGATGCAGCAGCGTAGAGCGAACTGCACCCCAGATGGTGTTGCTCACGCAGCAGAGGGTATTGAGGTGCTGTCAGCACTTCCGCTTAAGCTGACGAAGGTGAGGAAGCCAAGTCAATCGGGCGTCGAAAACCAGTTCAAAAATGGTTCAAATGGCTCTGAGCACTATGGGACTTAACTTCTGAGGTCATTATTCGCCTAGAACGTAGAACTACTTAAACCTAAGGACATCACACACATCCATGCCCGAGGCAGGATTCGAACCTGCGACCGTAGCGGTCGCGCGAAAACCAGTCCTAAGAATCAATATGTCTCCACTACAGTGAGCGGATCGTTATGAAGGTAAAGTTCTGGTTCCGGATGAACGGTACGGCGCCGACAGAAGTGCATGACACACGACTTTGCGGCCAAAAACTGGGAACCGTGGGCTAGAGTCCATGACTGCGCCTTGTGGATGGCTCCCAGTAGGCACCGCTCAGTAACACCAGTACTGGTAGAGCAGTACGAAATGCAGAAGTCGTCTGCACACAGAGAGGTGCCCGTACCATCAAGGGGGTAGGTGTAGCCTTCCGGCTCTGAGAGGTACCAGGGGTTGGCGGAGATGAAGGTGCCTGAACTGTTGTAGCGGCGGCGTAAGACGATGTCATTTGTACAGGATGTAGGCGTTCAAATTTCCTCTTAGTCTCAGTGTACGTCAGAATGTCCAGGGTCTTCTACTCCATGATTTTCCTTTCTTTCTGGAAAATCCTGCAATCAGGCGAGCAAGGTGAATGGTGCTCTCCGCAGTTGACAGAGAGTATTGGGATGTGATGGGCGTCGGCAATCTCGACATGTGACGCTGAAAGTACAGTGGGAAGACATATGGCCAAACTTCCAGCATTTTAAGCATCACATTGCGGGAGGGATATAGGGCTTTACATCACAGCGGTAGACCATCACCTTGACCTTCTCGGGCAATGTATCACCCTCGAAGGCCAAGATGAAGGCACCAGTGGCAACCTGATTATCCGTCGGACCCCGGTGGAGACGCCAAACGAAATGTACACCTTGCTGCTCTAAATTGGCGCGCAGCTCATCGTCAGACTGCAAATGAAGGTCCCTGAGAAATGTGATACCCAGGACCATATTTAAGCTCTTATGGGGCGTGACGGCTCCAGAAACATCCCCAAGCTTGTCACAAGTGAGTAACGCCCGTGACTGAGCAGAGGATGCTGTTTTGATCAAGACTGACCCAGATCTCATTTTGGACAAGCCCTCCACCTCCCCAAACTTGTCCTCTAAATGCTCAACAAAACATTGAGGCTTAATCCTTATGAAATATTCCCCATCAGCTCTCGAACATACAAGATACTGGGGGGAATAAGATCTGTTGCCATCCTTAGCCTGACGTTCCTCCCATGGTGTGGCCAGACAGGGGAACGATTTGGGGTCACACTTCTGTGCGTTAAATTGGGCCCGTGAACACTTAGAGACTGCTGGTGTTTAACTACCAGCAAGAGATAATGTACTACGCTTCATCGAGTGTCATCTGCCCTGATGCCACCCACTCCGACCAGGGGCCCTCCCCACGAGCGCCACCCAGCCGCAGCAAAGGCCACCTAGCAGGATGGCCATTGCCAGGAGTCCCGATGCCCCATGGTGACGGGTATCTACTCGTCAGCATATGTGGGGAGTTAATGGCGCAGGCATCAGCAGATCGATCCCTGTGTGGTCAGGGGGCAACAACCAACAGCGTACATGGCGGCCCCACGACAACGGACTGGCTACCGTGCTGGATATCAGGTTCAACCAAGCAAACAAGTCCATTATTATCGTCAGCGTAGAAAACGATACTGCACAGTTGATGGATAAATACGCACCCAGGAGGGTGACCTAGCCCAACCATTGGAGAATGAGCAGAAGTGCAGATTCACGTCAATAGGGAAGCGATAGGTCTCAGCACATGATGGACATGATGCACCATGTCCAGTTGGCTCGCTCTTCGGGAAAATTTTGAAAAATGGAGGTCAAACCCTACAGAGGGCCATCACATAAAGACCGAAACGTGTGAGACTCGTTTCAGTCGCCTCTTACGACAGGCAGGAATACCTCGGGACTATTCTAACCCCCAGATCCGCAGGGGGAAAAGGCCGAGAGATACTGGAAGGTTTCAGTTAAATTACATCAAGGTCAGGCAGAGATCCAGAAATCAGGTACTGGATTGTAAGGCATACCCAGGAGCAGATATTGACTCAGATCACAATTTAGTAGTGATGCAGAGTAGGCTGAAGATTAAGAGACTAGTCAGGAAGAACCAAATGGGATACAGAAGTAATAAGGAATGAACAGATACGCCTGATGTTCTCCGAGGCTATAGATACCACTGATAAGGAATAGCTCAGTAAGCAGTTCAGTTGATGAGGAATGGACATCTCTAAAAAGGGCAATCACAGAAGATGGAAAGAAAAACTTAGGTACAAAGAAACCATGGGTAACAAGACATCCTGCAGTTGATGGATGAAATAAGGAAGTACAAAAAAGTTCGAGGAAATTCGGTAATATAGAAATACAAGTCACTTACGAATGAAATAATTGAGAAGCGCGGAGAAGCTACGGCAAAATGGCTGCATGAAGAATGTGAAGAAATCGAAAAAGAAGTTATTGAGAGAAGGACTGACTCGGCATATAGAAAAGTCAAAACAACCTTCGGTCAAATTTAAAGGAAGGTTGGTAACAGTAAGGGTGCAATAGGAATTCCATTGTTAAATGCAGTGGAGAGAGCGAATAGGTGGAAAGAGTAAACTGAAGACCTCTGTGATGAGGAAGACTTGTCCGACGACGTGATAGAAGAAGAAACACGATTCGATAGGGAAGAGATAGGTGATCCAATATTAGAATAAGAATTTAAAAGAGCTTTGAAGGACTTAGGATCGAATAAGGCAGAAGGGATAGATAACATTCCACCAGAATTTCTAAATAATTTCGAGAAGTGACAGCAAAACGACTATTCACGTTGGTGTGTAGAATATATATTAGCCTGGCGAAATACCCTCCGACTTTCGAAAAAACATCATCCACACAATTCCGAAGACTGCAAGAGCCAAGTGCGAAAATTATCGCACGATCAGCTTAACAGCTCATGCATCCAAGTTGCTAACAAGAATAATATACAGAAGAATGGAAAAGAAAATTGAGGTTGTGATAGATGATGATCTGTTTGGCTTTACGAAAGACGAGGAACGAAGTACTAGGATTAAAAATGTTAGAAGACAGGAATGCATTCTTTCGCCCCCACTGTTCAACCTATACATCAAAGACGCAATTCCGGAAATAAAAGCAAGTTTCAAAGGTGGAACTAAAGTTCAAGGTGAATGGATATAATTGATAATATTGACCGATGACATTGCTATCCTTAGTGAAAGTAAAGAATTACAGGATCTGGTAAATGGAATGAATAGTCTAATGAGCACAGAATATGGATTTGGAGTAAATGGAAGAAAGACGAAAGTAATGAGAAGTATCAGAAATGAGAACAGCGAGAAATTTAACATCAGGATTAGTGATCACGAAGTACGTGAAGGTAAGGAATTTTGCTACCTGGGGAACAAAATAGCCCATGACGAACGGAGTATGGACATAAAAAGCAGTCTAGCATTGGAAAAAAGGGCATTCTTGGCCAAGAGATGTCTACTACTATCAAACATAGGCTTTAATTTGAGGAATAAGTTTCTGAGAATGTACGTTTGGAGCATAGCACTGTATGGTAGTGAAACATGGACTTTGGGAAAACCGGAAAGAAAGAGAATCGAAGCATTTGAGATGTGGTGCTACAGAAGAATGTTAAAAATTAGCTGCACTGATACGGTAAGGAATGAGGAAGTTTTCCGAAGAATCGGCGAAGAAGGAAATATATTAAGACATCACTTCCTTGGTACTAGAGGGAGCTGTAAACAGAGAGAGGAAAACAGAGATTAGAATACATCCGACAAATAATTGAGGACGTATGTTGCAGGTACTACTGGGAAATGAAGAGGTTGTCACAGGAGAGGAATTTGCGGCTAGCTGCATCAAACCAGTGAGAAGACTGATGAAGAAAACAAAGAAGAAAAAACAAGGTAACATCATATTAAAGTGATTAACATTGTAAGGTACAGGATAATGTAAGAGAGAGAAGCCATTGCAAATGTGAAATAATGGTACACAAATACCCGATGTAACCGACAGAAAATTCAATGGAAGCACACACACGTGCATGCAGGGTGTTTTACATGTTCCGGTGTCAGTTTGTGGGACGGAGTTCTATGCCCGTTGCACTAGGTCGGTCAATACAGGGGCAGTTAATGTTGTTTGTGGATGACGCTGTAGTTATCGTCCGATGATGTCCCATCTATGCTCTACTAGAGATATATCTGGTGATCGTGCAGTCCCAGAAAACATGTCGACACTCTGTAGAGCATGTTAGGTTAAAACAACGGTATGTGGGCGAGCGTTATCCTGTTGGAAAACACCCCCTAGAATGCTGTTCATAAATGGCAACACAACAAGTCGAATCACCATACGCAAATACAAATTTACAGTCAGTGTGCACGGGATAACCACGAGAGCGCTCCTGCCGTCATACGATAACGCACCCAGACCATAAATGCAGGTCTAAGTCCAGTGTGTCTAGCACACAGACAGGTTGGTTGCAGGCCATCAACTGGTCTCGTTCGAACCAGTATCGGTCCATCTCTGCCACTGAAGCAGAACCAGAGTTCATCAAAAAACACGACAGACCTCCACCTGCCCTCCAATGAGCTCTTGCTTTACACCGCTGCAGTCGCAAATGGTGGTGGTTCGAGGTCAGTGGAATGCACGCTACAAGGCGTCTGGCTCGGAGCTGTCCTTGAAGTAACCGATTTGCAACGGTTCGTTGTGTCATTGTGGTGCCAACTGCGGCTCAGATTGCTGCTACAGATGCAGTACGATGTCCGAGAGCCATACGCCCAACACGATACGATGGTCTTCCCTCTCTGTAGTGCCACGTGGCCGTCCGGAGCCCGGTCTCCTTGCGGCCGTACATTCTCGTGACCACCGCTGCCAGCAATCATGTACAGTGTCTACATTCCTGCCACGTTTTCCCGTAATGTTGCAGAAGGAACATCTAACTCCTTGTAGTCCTATTAAACGACCTCGCTCAAATTCAGTGAGATATTGATAATAGAGTCTTGGTTGTCTTGAAGACATTCTTGACTAACTGCAACTCACCACGTCCAATCTCAAAGGTAACTAAAGTTCACACTACCTTTACATCCTGCATTTGTATCTAACCTGATTTGCATCTTCGTAGGCGCGCTACTGGTGCCAGTCTTAGGCGACTGGTGCGAAATTTAAATAAACGTCATCTTCCAGATGTAGAAACACGCCTACCAACTTTCGTGTATGTTGCACAATTTCTTCTTGGTGTTGCGATTTTTTTCCGTCAGTGTACTGTCAGGCCATGGCATTTTTCAATGAGTGTGTTCAAAATTTTTAGAATTTGTGTAAAATGTTGGATTAAACTTACAAACTGTAGAATGATAACTCGTTGTCTGCAAGACGCAATTATTCTACATTAAAAGCTCTGGCTGTAGCAGTTAGAAGCTGGTAGAAATTTACCTTGAATCTGACAGGGAACAGGTGCTGCAGAACATAAAGTATCGTAGGCATCTACATGCAACAGGTATGAGTGTGGTCGTCGTGCTAGATGGACAGTCCAAGGAATCCTTCAGTTTATAACTAAATGGAGCTTCAGTGATTCATTACTCTGTACACCACTTACTTCTTGGTCATTTGTCTATCAGTCGCATCATGCGACAATTTTTTTTTCTTTCAGGTAAACTAATTAAATTTATCTTCGCTCTACGACGAATCAAGAACGATTAGCTACTCAGCCCATTTTATCAACTGAAAGAAAAATTTAAAAGTAAATAGATTTCAACTAGGTTATTGTAAATTTCCGCAAAATAAAGGCACGATAACATACACTATAATAATATCAATAATAATTAATGTTACTATGGTTACGAAAGTAACTGACATTGTAACTGTACAAGCTTTTTTTCAAGACATATAAAATTAAAGATAGTTTTCTTATTCTATGCTTTATTATTCTTTTGCACTCCATCTGAGGGTTTATATGGTAATGCTGATACGTATATTAAGTTTGTCACCTACATCTTCAAGTGTGAATATTACAATTTAGGAGGTCAGAAGCGAAGGTGTACAAGCACACTTCTTGTACTTTTGAAATAACTTAAGTTAAATTTCACAAGTTTCAGAGTCATCTAGAGATTGAAAAACGGGATTTCAATTGTTCTGTATATTAGACAAAAAATACTTTCTAGCATTTTTGTGTTCGGATATTGGAAAGACAGGTTAATATAAACGATCACTTTTATATCACGATTCATAAAAGTTTGTATGTACTTGTATCCCTTTGCTTCCAGAATATCATAAATTAAGAAGACTGTGATTTATGTAATCTCTGTAATGCGTTATTATTAGCTGTTATAATTAATTTATCATAAAACTGTTATATAGAGCTATAAAAAACATTTCTGTAATGCTACATGAACACCATACGTTTTGTGGCTTACAATAGTGAAACAAAATAAGAAAGAATAGCCTTTATGCATACCCATTACCAAAAATATTTCGCACGGATTAGGTAACTTCCCTCTTCTCGTGTATCGTAAAAAGTTTTTTCAGATAATATACAACATAAAAAGTCAGTGTAGCCTTACATGAACGCAGTTGTCTTGTGAAATCTTGTAATTAGTTCTCTTTTCGTTCACCGTGGAGCAGCACAGAGTGAGATTTCACTTGTATCCCCTCGCCACAACAATTTTACACGCCCTACCATGCACTTATCTCATTTTTGTGGCACACGTCGCTTGTACCCCTTTGTTCCACAATTACTGGGGCGTGGAGTACACACATTATAAATACTTGTTCTTTTTTGTCAGCCATTACATCTATAGACTAGTAATCGTTTTTTACGAAATGTACACTGCAAGTACAGCAATTTCTATGCAGACCTGGGACTCATTTGGTTTCAGCGCCCTGGGCCTCCGACGAGCTTCATCCGCCACTGCCGGTACATACAACCGCCGGCCGTGGGCATCTCGCACCGATCATCTGCTGCGGGATACGTTTTGACGCAGAAGTAACACAATTTGTGAATGTGCGTTACAGAGACGGTTATCTTCAGATGCTGTTCGTATTTGTAGCACGGAATATGTAATTAAATTAACGCTGTTGTAATACAACGGAGTGAGTAGAAGAAAATGAGACTCATAACATTTAGTAAACATTTGTGATCGTGTCTTATAGTGCATAATGCATTTGACTGTAAGTAAAATTATTGTAATCAATCAATTAATCATCCGCTCGCATGACAACACAGCACTTCGTCAGGCAATTACAGACTCGCAACTTTGTGGTTGCTGAGGGCGGCAGAAATTTTGAGACAGAGCAGTCGATACAAAAAGTATACCGACTGGTGTCAACTTTTAACGGTCAGTACGTGGGGGCCGGAGGCCAACTTACCGCGCCCTTATTATAGCTAATCTATTGGGGGCTCTTAACACACTAATTTATGTAGGTTACCAATTAGCTAATAATAAAATCGCGCCATAGGCGGTCCGAAGTACCGATCCACAATGTCAGTTTGGCTTTTTATCAAAAATGTTTTACGACCACTGTGCTAACGAATTCCCACTGACGAACAATACTTTAAAACATCTGAACAAATCTCGTATGCGACAGCATTCATGAATGAATTACGCTTCCTTAGGATTCCTCCAACGAATTTTTGTTTGGTATCCGTCAGTTCGAGTAGTCGCTCCACGCTATATCGCTTAGAACGGATGTCCCTCGATATTTATCGGTCGCGACTGCTTACCGTAAATACTCAAACATTGACAAGTCTTTTCACCTGTTGACACACATCACATCACACCTCTTTATGTGTACTCCTAGAGTACTGAACTGACTGATGAAACTTGTACAATTTGATTACTTGATGTGCAACATAGCCATGACTGCTTCACACACACACACACACACACACACACACACACACAAACACCAGTGCCTGTCGTCCACTTGATACCACACGAGTCATTAAGCCTGTTTTACGGATGAAAGATTCGCTGCAGCGATCCTTTCATCTTCCTACATCTTACCTCAAGGGCATCTAATAGGTTTAACAAGCTATTTGAGTCTGTCTTCTTTGTGGTGTCAACTCGCGGAGACAGGAAGAATTACATCTATCCAGTAACCAAATACAAACACAAACCGTGAACTACAGCTTACATCGAAAGATGCACGGCGCAGCCAAGTGCACTAGTGAAGGGGAGGTTAACATGATACTTGAGATCAATAGACTGACAACAGTTCAAACACCGGATGAGGGTTGTCGTTCTGTGTATAGTCGCATGGCCTTTGACGCCACCCGTCCTTGATTAAAGGACCCGCTACGCCTGTGCAAACACAAGCTTGCTTCCTCGTTTGCCAATACACCCAGGAAAGGAAACTTACCAGTCCCAAACGAGGGGAGAATGTAAAACAAGGGAAAAACAGATTACGATCACAGCAGCAACTGAAGTTAATGCACATTCTGGGTAACAAGAAATGGAGGTTATAGACAAATCTTTCATCTACGTCAAGGTCATCAAAGACGAAGGAATAGCACAGTTGGACAAAGAAGGGGGAATGAAATGGACGTGGCTCTGTTCCAGGAAGTATCCCAGCATTCGTCTCGAGTGATTTAAGGAAACCAAGGCAAACCTAGACTGATATAACCTGACAGAGATTTGACTCCTGCTCTTCACGAGTCCAGTGTCAGAGCACTGCACCACCTAGCGCGCTGAAGTTCAACCGTGCCTCTGTAGCTGTTCGTAAGTGAAGAGGAAAGATATCTGGTCACCCACTTAAGCCCCTATATAAGACCACTAAATTTTAAAACGACCACTTAACTGCTCTGCAGCGCGATGAAGGCTATTTGTCTTCTAGGAGCGCGTAAGTTATTGTCAGTGGCCTGTTTCATCAGCCCTCAACGAGCTACGAACTACGGCAACGCTTAACTGAATTGCTGTAGTGTCACTTTGGCTCACGCTCTTCTTTTTCATTACAAATATGATACTTCGCCCTGATTTCAATTTGTCTAACTAAAAGGTGTCAAGCATGGGTTTTTAAAATTTCTGTACATGGCGACGGTAACACTTCATTGGTTTTGTTGCTCTAAAACACGTTAATGATAACGTCCACTGTCAACTACACTGATGAGCTAAAACATTATGACCACCTGATTAATAGCTTGTTTGTCCTTCTTTGGAACGAAATACATCACTGATTCTGAGTATCAGGAAGCCGACAGGTTGTTGGTAGGTTCGTGGAGGTATGTGGCATTAGATGTCTACGCACAGGTCATGTAATTCGCGTAATAACGGGCCGCTGATATGCGTACGCGGTGATGGAGCCCGATAGCCACTCAGGTGGGTTCCATGGGATCTATATCAGGCGAATTTGGTCGCCGAGACATCAAAGTGGATTCAGTATAATGCTCCTCAAACCACTGCAGCACGGTTCTGGCTCCCAGGCACAGACAATTATACTGCTGAACGATGACATCGCTGTCGGGGAAGACATGAAGCGTGAAGGGATGCAGGTGGTTCACAGCTATCAGCGTGCCTTCGATTACTACCACAGGTCCCATGCAAGCGCAGGAGAATGTCTCCCATAGCAAACTACTACCCACACCAGCCTGTGTACGTGGCGGGCCGCACATTTCGAGCCCCCTTTCACATCGATGACGGCGTTTGCGCAGACGGCCGTCGACCTAGTGTTGCAAAAATGTGATTCACCTGAAGAGCCGACACGTTTCCATTAATCGACGGTCGAATCCTGATGGTCCCTTGTTTTTTATTTTATTTATTTATTTATTGTTCCGTGGGACCACATTTAGGAGAAGTCTCCATGGTCATGGAACGAGTCAATACATGAAATTATAACACGATTGTAGAAACACATAAAATGAAACAAGTCGTTAGTTTAAATAAAGAAAATCAAGAATGTAACACTGGAATTTGCTTAATTTTTTATCTCTTCCAGGAGCTCCTCGACAGAATAGAAGGAGTGAGCCATGAGGAAACTCTTCAGTTTAGACTTAAAAGTGTTTGGGCTACTGCTAAGATTTTTGAGTTCTTGTGGTAGCTTATTGAAAATGGATGCAGCAGAATACTGCACTCCTTTCTGCACAAGAGTCAAGGAAGTGCATTCCACATGCAGATTTGATTTCTGCCTAGTATTAACTGAGTGAAAGCTGCTAACTCTTGGGAATAAGCTAATATTGCTAACAACAAACGACATTAAAGAAAATACATACTGTGAGGGCAATGTCAAAATTCCCAGACTATTGAATAGGGGTCGACAAGAGGTTTTCGAACTTACACCATACATAGCTCGAACAGCCCGTTTTTGAGCCAAAAATACCCTTTTTGAATCAGAAGAATTACCCCAAAAAATAATACCATATGACATAAGCGTATGAAAATATGCGAAGTATACTACTTTTCGTGTTGAAATGTCACTTATTTCAGATACTGTTCTAATGGTAAATAAAGCGGCATTTAGTTTCTGAACAAGATCCTGAACATGGGCTTTCCACAACAGCTTACTATCTATCCGTACGCCTAGGAACTTGAACTGTTCCGTCTCGCTTATAACATGCCCATTCTGTCTGATTAAAATGTCAGTTCTTGTTGAATTGTGGGTTAGAAACTGTAAAAACTGAGTCTTACTGTGATTTAGCATCAAATTATTTTCCACAAGCCACGAACTTACTTCATGAACTACATTATTTGATAATGTTTCAATATTACACACAAGATCCTTCACTACCAAGGTGGTGTCATCAGCAAACAGAAATATTTTTGAATCACCTGTAATACTAGAAGGCATATCATTTACATAAATAAGGAACAGCAGTGGCCCCAGCACCGACCCTTGGGGAACGCCCCATTTAACAGTGCCCCATTGGGACTGAACATCATTACCACTCTCAATATTGCGGAGGATTACCTTCTGCTTTCTGTTCTTAAAGTAGGAGGCGAACCAATTGTAAGCTACTCCCCTTACTCCATAATGTTCCAACTTCTGCAGTAATATTTTGTGGTCAACACAGTCAAAAGCCTTCGTTAAATCAAAGAAAACACCTAACGTTCTCAACCTTTTATTTAATCCGTCCAAAACCTCACAGAGAAAAGAGAATATAGCATTTTCAGTTGTTAAGCCATTTCTAAAACCAAACTGTACATTTGACAGCAAATTATGTGAATTTAAATGCTGCAGTAACCTTGTATATACAAGCCTCTCGATAACTTTAGCAAACACCGATGGCATAGAAATAGGTCTATAATTGTCAACATTATCCCTGTCTCCCTTTTTATAAAGTGGCTTCACTACCGAGTACTTTAATCGGTCAGGAAACCGACCACTGCTAAAGGAAAAGTTACAGATATGGCTAAGTACTGAGCTAATATATGTGGAACAATACTTCAGTATTCTGCTAGATACCCCGTCATATCCATGAGAGTTCTTGGTCTTTAGTGATTTAATTATTAACTCAATCTCCCTCTTGTCAGTATCATGGAGGAGCATTTCAGGTAACAGTCTCGGAACACTTTTTTCTAAGAGCGCTATATGATTCCCTG
Source organism: Schistocerca piceifrons (assembly GCF_021461385.2). Lineage (NCBI taxonomy): Eukaryota > Metazoa > Arthropoda > Insecta > Orthoptera > Acrididae > Schistocerca > Schistocerca piceifrons. The sequence goes on along the minus strand of NC_060149.1, from coordinate 864,737,874 downwards.
TTGGGACTAGGTTTCCATTTAGTTCACCTGCTATATTCAGAAAGTGATTATTAAGTACTGTACATATATGCGACTTATCAGCAACACGGACATCCCCACTACGCACTGATTCTATATCCTCGACCTGTCTCTGCAGACCAGCCACTTCCTTTACGACTGACCATATGGTTTTAATTTTATCCTGAGACTTAGCTATTCTATCTGCATACCACATACTTTTTGCCTTCCTAATAACTTTTTTAAGCACCTTACAATACTGTTTGTAATGGGCTGCTGCATTTAGATTTTGACTGTTTCTAACGTTTTGATATAATTGCCACTTTGTTCTACAAGATATTCTTATCCCTTTAGTCAGCCACCCAGCTGCCTGTTTGTGCTAGTACCCTGTTTTAAACGTTCTAACGGAAAGCAACTTTCAAAGAGCACGAGAAAAGTCTTGAGGAAAGCATTATATTTATCGTCTACTGTATCAGCACTATAAACATCTTGCCAATCTTGTTCCTTGATAAGGTTTACAAAAGTCTGTACAGCAACTGGATCAGCTTTCCTAAAAAGTTGGTAACTATATTTAACATGTGTTGAAGCACAAAAATCTTTTAGACTTAAAATTTGTGCATCATGATCTGAAAGGCCATTCACCTTTTTGCTAACAGAATGCCCTTCTAATAATGACGAATGAACAAAAATATTGTCTATGGTTGTTCTACTGTTCCCTTGCACTCTCGTTGGAAAGAATACGGTTTGCATAAGATTATATGAATTAAGGAGGTCTACCAGCATCCTTTTCCTTGAACAATCACTTATACAATTAATATTGAAGTCACCACATATAACTAACTTTTTGTATTTCCTATAAAGTGAACCAAGAACCTCCTCTAGCTTTAGCAAAAATGTTGTGAAATCGGAGTCTGGGGATCTATAAATAACAACAGTAAGAAGTTTAGCTCCACTAAATTTAACCACACCTGCACAACATTCAAACACCTTTTCAGTGCAGTACTTTGAAACATCAATTGACTCAAATGGGATACCGTTTTTCACATACATGGCTACTCCCCCACACCGCAAAGAGCTCCTAGAAAAGCTGTCCACTGCAGTCGTAACTGACAATGTCGTTGGGCCAACATTTAAACTCGTAGGGGTAGACTGCGGCCTAGCTCCATGTTCAACAGTGTGCGATGAAAGGTGTCATCCGAAACATTTGTTCGTGCACCAGCATTGTGCTCTTTCGGCAGAGACGCCACAGATCACCACCTGTCCAACTGCACAGAGCAGACAAGCCCCAAACCCCATGTTCTGTGAAGAGTTGTGGACGTCCAACCATTTAGCGATTAGTGGTAGTTTCACTTCCCGTAGATGCTCACGACAGTAGCATGTGAACATTCGGCCAGCTTCGCCGTTTTCGAGATACTCGTTCACAGGCTCTGGGTGACAATAATCTGCCATGTGTCGAAGATGCTTATCTCAAAGGATTTCCCCCCTTGCAGCCCATATTTTCGCTAAGGTGATCGCCCTTCCGTGTCTCCTCCTCTTACATGGTTTTGTTACCGCGCCACGTGTCCGCAACGCCACCAGGCGGCATTCAACGTCGCGGTGGGCAGTGGTCGTAATGTTTTGGCTTATCAGTGTACGTACCCAACACATTTAGGTGCAATGCTACAAGCCGTCCGCGGTGATTTAGCGGTTCTAGGCGCGCAGTCCGGAACCGCGCGACTGCTATGGTCGCAGGTTCGAATCCTGCCTCGGGCATGGATGTGTGTGATGTCCTTAGGTTAGTTAGGTTTAAGTAGTTCTAAGTTCTAGGGGACTGATGACCACAGTAGTTAAGTCCCATGATGCTCAGAGCCATTTGAACCATTTTTTTGCAATGCTACAAGAATTTTCTCCCCTGCTGTGTATCTGACACTCGGTTTTTTTTTCCAGTCCTCCCCATCTCGACCCCCCAACCCTTTCAATCCCCCATCATCTCTTCTTATATTACATAAATTGATGTGAATCTGTATTTTACACGATTTGCCTGTACCATGCTGGTACTGTTAAAAACAGCGTAAAATTAAGCCCACTAATGATGCTTCAGATAATCTCTAAAGCTGATAAGAAGGATAAGGGTCTAAATAGCACTATCCAGTATCGATTCTCTTCTGAGTAATATCTATCCTACTTTAAGGGTTTAAACTTGACAGATACATCAGTGTGAATACGCTAGGTGATACACGTACGCCCTCTCCACACCTTCACAGTAACGTGTATACAGGGTGGTCCATTGATAGTGACCGGGCCAAATATCTCACAAAATAAGCGTCAAACGAAAAAACTACAAAGAACGAAACTTGTCTTGCTCGGGCAGCCGTGGTGGCCGAGCGGTTCTAGGCGCTACAGTCTGGAACCGCGCGACCGATACGGTCGCAGGTTCGAATCCTGCCTCGGGCACGGATGTGTGTCATGTCATTAGGTTAGTTAGGTTTAAGTAGTTCTAAGTTCTAGGGGACTGATGACCTCAGAAGTTAAGTTTCATAGTGCTCAGAGCCATTTGTCTTGCTTGAAGGAGGAAACCAGATGGCGCTATAGTTCGCCCGCTAGATGGCGCTGCCATAGGTCAAACGGATAACAACTGCGTTTTTTTAAAACAGGGACTCCCATTTTTTATTACATATTCGTGTAGTATGTAAAGAAATATGAATGTTTTAGTTGGACCACTTTTTTCGCTTTGTGATAAATGGCGCTGTCATAATCACAAACATATGGCTCACAATTTTAGACGAACAGTTGGTAACAGGTAGGTTTTTTAAAAGAAAATACAGAACATACGTACGTTTGAACATTTTATTTCGGTTGTTCCAATGTGATACATGTACCTTTGCGAACTTATCATTTCTGAGAGCGCATGCTGTTACAGCGTGATTACCTGTAAATACCACATTAATGCAATAAATGCTCAAAATGATGCCCGTCAACCACAATGCATTCGGCAATGCGTGTAACGACATTCCTCTCAACGAAGAGTAGTTCACCTTCAGTAAAGTTCGCACATGCATTGGCAATGCGCTGACGCACGTTGTCAGGCGTTTTCGGTGGATCACGACAGCAAATATCCTTCATTTTTCCCCACAGAAACAAATCCGGGGACGCCAGATCCGGTAAACGTACGGGCCATGGTATAGTGCTTCGACGAACAATCCACCTGTCACAAAATATGCGATTTAATATCGCTTCAACCGCACGCGATCTATGTGCCGGACATCCATCACGTTGGAAGTACATCGCCATTCTGTCATGCAGTAAAACATCCTGTAGTAACATCGGTAGAACATTACGTAGGAAATCAGCATACACTGCACCATTTAGATTGCCATCGATAAAGTGGGGGCCAGTTATCCTTCCTCCCATAATGCCGCACCATACATTAACCCGCCAAGGTCGCTGATGTTCCACTTGTCGCAGCCATCGTGGATTTCCGTTGCCCAATAGTCCATATTATGCCGGTTTACGTTACCGCTGTTGATGAATGACACTTCGTCGCTAAATAGAACACATCCAAAAAATCGGTCATCGTCCCGTAATTTCTCTTGTGCCCAGAACTGTACACGACGTTCAAAGTCGTCGCCATGCAATTCCTGGTGCATAGAAATATGGTACGGGTGCAATCGATGTTGATGTAGCATTCTCAACACCGACGTTTTTGAGATTCCCGATTCTCGCGCAATTTGTCTGCTACTGATGTGCGGATTAGCTGCGACAGCAGATTAATAGAGTCATGTTTACAGTTCGATGACTGTGCGCAGGACGAGTGGTAAGTGGAGAAACTCGGGTAGCCGGAGCTTGGTGTCTGTTTTGTGATACGCCTGGAAAATGAGTTTTACTGTCATTGAGTTCTCTGATGTGACTTTATCAGCATCTGGTTGCCCGCAACAATTCCTGTTATTTTGATTGTGAAACATTGACTTTTTTGCCATTAGTTACTGTGAAATATAATTGTTTAGAGTATTGTGTCCATCATCTTCAGTTAATCTTTAGTATTCTGAGAGGTGAAAGCTGCGTTTTGACTATTGCCCACAAAAGAGACCAATTGTCCCATCGCATGTGGCTCAAGAAATATTAGTACACTACTGGCCATTAAAATTGCTACACCACGAAGATGACGTACTACAGACGCGAAATTTCATCGACGTGAATAAGATGCTGTGATATGCAAATAATTAGCTTTACAGAGCATTCACACAAGGTTGGCGCCGGTGGCGACACCTACAACGTGCAGACATGAGGAAAGTTTCCAACCGATTTCTCATACACAAACAGCAGTTCACCGGCGTTGCCTGGTGAAACGTTGTTGTGATGCCTCGTATAACGAGGAGAAATGCGTACCATCACGTTCCCGACTTTGATAAAGGTCGGATTGTAGCCTATCGCGATTACGGTTTATCGTATGGCGACATTGTTGGTCGCGTTTGTCGAGATCCAACGACTGTTAGCAGAATATGGAATCGGTGGGTTCAGGAGGGTAATACGGATCGCCGTGCTGGATCCCAACTGCCTCGTATCACTAGCAGTCGAGATGACAGGCATCTTATCCGCATGGCTGTAACGGATCGTGCAGCCACATCTCGATCCCTGAGTCAACAGATGGGGACTTTTGCAAGACAACAACCATCTGCATGAACAGTTCGACGACGTTTGCAGCATGAACTATCAGCTCGGAGACCGTGGCTGCGGTTACCCTTGACGCTACATCACAGACAGAAGCGCCTGCGATGGTGTACTCAACGACGAACCTGGGTGCACGAATGGCAAAACGTCATTTTTTCGGATGAATCCAGGTTCTGTTTACTGCATCATGATGGTCGCATCCGTGTTTGGCGACATCGCGGTGAACGCACATTGGAAGCGTGTATTCGTCATCGCCATACTGGTGTATCACCCGGCGTGATGGTATGGGGTGCCATTGGTTACACGTCTCGGTCACCTCTTGTTCGCATTGACGGCACTTTCAACAGTGGACGTTGCATTTCAGATGTGTTACGATCCGTGGCTGTACCCTTCATTCGATCCCTGCAAAAGCCTATATTTCAACAGAATAATGCACGACCGCATGTTGCGGGCCTTTCTGGACACAGAAAATGTTCGACTGCTGCACTGGCCAGCACATTCTCCAAATCTGTCACCAACTGAAAACGTTTGGTCAATGGCGGCCGAGGAACTGGCTCGTCACAATACGCCAGTCACTACTCTTGATGAACTGTGGTATCGTGTTGAAGCTGCATGGGCAGGTGTACCTGTACACGCCGTCCCAGCTCTGTTTGACTCAATGCCCAGGTGTTTCAAGGCCGTTATTACGGCCAGAGGTAGTTGTTCTGGGTACTGATTTCTCAGGATCTATGCACCCAAATTGCGTGAAAATGTAATCACATGTCAGTTCTAGTATAATATATTTGTCCAATGAATACCCGTTTATCATCTGCATTTCTTCTTGGTGTAGCAATTTTAATGGCCAGTAGTGTAACATGCCAATTGTCCAGCAGATCATTTCTGTCCTGCCAACGTAAAAAAAACTGTCTTAGAATAGTATTCGTTTTAATTTTGTCAGTGTTGTAGCCCTGCACCCCTGAAGTATGCTTCGCCGTGTATCGTTTTTATGAGGCGGGAAGAAGGGGTGTTATGTTTCGTTCGCAGGTATGAAACAGGTGCTCGCTCAGCTTACACATATCAGTCTAGAATTAATATAGACAAAGTGGTTCGCGAACTTTCACTTTTCATTATTGCCTCTGTGATCGGACATTCAAAAATCGCTATATATATTGTACCGCTTTTCAGTCAAACAGCAATAATTCTAGACCTGAATTAGATTTCAATAAAAAAATAAAAAAGTGGGGTGGACTACTCAGGAGCTTTGAATGATACAGTGCTGTCAAAGGAAAGTCAGCAGCAAGCTTCGTTATACTGTAAAAGAGAGAAAATTAGTCTATTTCTTTTTTCTAACAGACCAGTCCCACAATATCAAATTCTTAAGTTTCTAACTTCCCTTTAGCAACCCATAGTATGTACAGAGGGAGCTGGATAGATATTCACCTCCGAATACGAACGGTTTCCGTGCTAAAACAATATGTTCCTCCCTCCCCCGTTTGTTGGTCGGTAGAGCGACACTAATTTACTGTGACTCGCGTAACTGTCATTTATATTCATCTAATTCAGATATAAAGTTGAACGCTAGCCGCTGAATAAATACTGTAGCGAGATACATACCGATAGTGGCTGTGTAGGTTACATGTTAATACACAAAGGTGTGTGCGTGCATGGGTAGAAAACATTAGGCATTATTACCGTATTATTTAATTGGTTAAAAAAGCTCCAATTACAGTTCACTGTAATCCAATATCACTGTCTCAGCCACCACACACGCGAGAACGTAAAACTGTTGTTCAAGTTGGCTCTTGTAGCACGGAAATGGTTATTCTCGGGCCACGGATTCCTATTTACATCACCACATATCCGGTACCGTCTACTCGTTCTAGCATTTCATAAGAGAACTTAAGATGCATCTTCTGTACGCTGTTGGTGAAAACAAACACGTGACATGTTGGCCTGCAGGAAGGATGGTACATTCCGTACGGAACTACTTGACGTGCATTCTGTTCAGAATATTTCTGTTTCTTCTTAAATCTCCAGAGAGAATAATGTACCACATATCAAAATTGTACTACGTGTTCTGTTTTTTCTGAACACTCAAAATTCTGTTTTCCTTCAAAGTAGAACACAGTAGAGTTCTCCCACCCAGGCACGTACTTTGCTTGGTCGCAGTAAAAGGCAGCTAAAATCACAAGTTTAGAAGACGAAACACTTAGATTTATTTTTTTATCTCAGATGGAGCGCTTATAGTTAAGCTGTGCGATCACCCCCAGGAAACCTGTAGTTTCTGAATAGTGTCGTTTCAAGCAGTACTATCCGAAAAATTTGCGTTGAAATGCTGTGTGGCAGCCTGCTCTAGCTTATATTCATCATATACACAGGGTGGATCACCTAAAACTTGTACCGCAAACATTGCGAAAATGGAAAGTGCTACTGATGAGCGTTTTACACAGTGTGGAATGATAATCAGAGACTCACATTTTTAGCCAATGAATAGATTGTAATAATATGTAGGAAGTGTATTTTTGTGCAAACATACACTTTTTAAATGGAACTATGCCTATTGACATCAACAAACTAAAAGTAGTGTAAATTAGAATAGCAGTGTTGTCTGTTACAGCATTCTAGTCCGAGTCGTTTACGACACTTGTTTGTGCCATTCACCAGCTTAGTTGCTACGTACCATGTTGCTATGTTTGAGCTTCTGCGTTCCTGGAGTCCAAGTAGTAGTCGTGAGTGGACGACGGGATTTACCAGTGCAGAAAAAGCCGACATGCTCATTGTGGTGTCACCGCCAGACACCACACTTGCTAGGTGGTAGCCTTTAAATCGGCTGCGGTCCGTCAGTATACGTCGGACCCGCGTGTCGCCACTATCAGTGAATGCAGACCGAGCGCCGCCACACGGCAGGTCTAGAGAGACTTCCTAGCATTCGCCCCAGTTGTACAACCGACTTTGCTAGCGATGGTTCACTGACAAAATACGCTCTCATTTGCCGAGACGATAGTTAGCATAGCCTTCAGCTACGTCATTTGCTACGACCTAGCAAGGCCTTTCGGCTTCCTCTAATAACACGGTGTTGGCTCTCCTGCCAACCCACAACACTCGTCGTGTATGGAAAGTGTATGAAGAAAGCATTTCGTTCTTGTACGGTCCCAATACACGTCAACGATCTTGGCTATTATCTATCAACCCCTTCAACCAGTTACGTGAAAGTGGTAGTGTAACAGCTAGGCAAAGTAACGGAACGAAACGAGGGACGACAGAAGAGGAGGAAATTAATATTCTTGCTGCTGTTGCAGTTGATCCGCACGTTAGCTTCCGCGCAATCGCACAAGAAAATTGCAAAAGTCAGGCAAGTATGTTACGCATTCTCCACTGCCATGGGTTCCATCCCTATCACATCTCTCTCCATCAACAGTTGCATGGAAAATATTATAAGAATCGTGTTAACGTCAGTACGTGCGCATTCAGACAGGATACTCCAGGCGTATCATGTATCTTGTTTAGTGATGAAGCCACATTTAGCAGTCATGGCCAGGTAAACCGCCGACACATGCACTACTGGCCTGTTGAATCCCCATTGACCTCTACAAGTGAACCGTCAGCGTCTATGGAGTGTAAACGTGTGGTGTGCGTTAGTGAACCAAACTCATAGTGATATTTTTGATAGACGCAACACGGAAGGCGCACAGGAATCTTCCGCGGATGCTAGAAGAACTTCCTCTGCAGACTAGGAGGAACCTGTGGTACCAACATGATGGCTGTCCAGCCCGTACTGCACCAAGTACTACAGTATGTCTTCACGAATGGTTTCCAAATCGTTGGATTGGACGCAGAGGACCTGTACTTCGGCCGGCCTGTTCCCCGGATTTGACGTCTGTAGACATTTTTCTGCGGGGAAAGGTCACAGACGCTGTCTGCAAGAACATACCAACTACACCCGATGATATGCAACGACGCATTGGTGCAGCCTGCTCGGACATCTCCGCTGAAATGCTAGCACGTGCAGCAATCGTTCCATACCACACTGGAATCGTGTATTGCCGCTGCCGGTGGTCATTCTGAACACAACTTGTAACGGTCAGTTGTCTCGTTACTGGTGAGAATCCCCATAATTAGTGTATGCACTTCCGTTGTTCTTAAGTGTTGCCACCACAGGTATTGTACACGTGTCGGTGTGGGAACTTTTCAAAATACGATGGTTCGTAAACGACTCGCACTCGAATCGTGGAACAAACATCACTGACATTCTAATTTACCCTACTTTTAGTTTGTTAATGCCAATAGACATTGTCCCGTCTAAAAATTTTTTGTTTGTACAAAACGTACACTTTCTAAGTATTATTACAGTCTGCTGATTGGCTAACAATACGAGCCCCTGCCTACCACCCATTTTGTGAAAACCGCACAACAATAGCACTTTCCAATTCCGTAATATCTGAGGTGAAATTTTTAGGTAATTCGCCCTATATATAGAACACTGATGAGCCAAAACATTACGACTGCTGCCCACCACGAGTCAGCGGGCACGTGATACGCTACAGGAATCAGAGACGAATGATGAATGATTGTAGCGGCAAGAGAGGAAAGCCACTGACATAACGACACTGGTAAAGGAAGATTGTTATGGTCCCTTCGACTGGGAACGAGCATCTCAGAAGCTGCGAAGATCGTCGGCTTTTAGCGTGCTGTTGCCTTGAGCATCTATGGAATACGGTTGGAGCTCGGTGTAACCAGCAGCAGAAGATAAGCTGTTGAACATCTACGCAGACTGGAGGTTTGTCCGCTCTGTACAGGAGGATGACAGCAGTCTGTGGCAGGTAGGACGACAGAGTACAGTGCTGCTACAGTCACAATGTTTCGGAGCAGATCGTTCTGTGCACGGTGTCGAACATGGGGCTCTGCAGCAGACGAACCCTACGTGTCCCTCGTTGACCCAACATCGTCAGTTTCGATTGCAGTGGCACGGCATCATCGAGATTGGACCGTGGATAAATGGAAGCCCGTCGCCTGGTCGTATCAGTCACGTTTCCTGTTACAACAGGTCGATTTCTTTGACCGGATACTCTGTCATCGATGAGAATGGCTGCTGAAGATATGCGCCGCGCCAAGTCGGTGTCACTACTGTGCTACGCAGGACATTCATTTGGGCTTCCATGCGACCTGTGGTAGTAACTGACTTCATTATGACAGCTGCGGATTACGTGAATATTACTACGGACCACCTGCATCCTTCCATGCTTGATGTCTTCCCTGGCGCCGATGAGATCTTCCAGCAAGATAACTGTCGGTGCCACAAGCCCATAATCGTGATACAGTGGTTTTTGGGCCTTGTCACTTATTCAAGTTGTCGTCTTGGGCACCAAATTCGCCTGATCTGAACCCGATGGAACACATCTGGCACGCTACTGGGCGTAATCTCTGCTCACAAACCACTAGCCCGTAATATACAGGAAACTGCGTGACCTGTACGTAGACATAGTGTGCGTGTGTGTGTGTGTGTGTGTGTGTGTGTGTGTGTGTGTGTGCGAGCGCGAGCGCGCACGTGCGTGCTTGCGTGTGCCTCGCCAAAGACGTAATACCCCTTTCATTTCGAGAATGGTATCAAGGTACAGAAAAAGATTTTCAGCGAATGCTAGCACGCAGAATGTTACGGGGTTTTGTGCTACAGTTAATATTCTTAATTCTTGTATCAACCGCAATACTGAAGTAAGAATGGATTTCCCTAACGGGGCGATATACTTTTTTAACGATATTCAATAGCTCATGAAAAGACGAGTATGACGATATAACGCTAGTTAATAATGACGTTGAAACTCAACGGAAAAATATCCGTTATGGTGATTGGAACTGCGTCAGGGTCTCACTTGGCGGTGTTTACACCACAACAGCACATTCCGGCCGCCTCGCCATTCCATTTTAACACGTTACCCGGAGATTTTTGCGAAAAGTTTCAACACCTACATTAACGGTTGTTATCCCACTGTATTCGTGTTTTTAGTATTAGTAGAACGCCGTTAAAATGTGTATTGTCATTTGAAGACAGTAAATGATAGAAAGAACAGATACCATTAATGACCGTGCAGCTTCTCTAGAATAAATGATAATTAACTGAAACCCTCAGCTGCCGACAGGTGGTGTTGATATACCTCAATGGGGACAGCTGAAAATGTGTGCGCCGACCGGGACTGGAACCCAGGATGGCAGACGCTCTATCTACCCTTTTTTTTTATTTCTTTTGCATTTTGTTCGTTGTTGATCATTGTGTTTGGTCGTTGCGGACGTCACATGACATCCATTCGTTTGTTGATCCTTCCACTCAGTTTTTTTTATTACAGAGGCCAACCGGCTCTCTGACCGAACACGCAGAGCTACGGTGCCGCCAAGCCACCGAGGACACAGATGAATAGCGCGACTGCAGGGACTTATCCCTTGCACGCTTTCCGTGAGACCCACATTCCCAACTGTCCACAATCTACATTCGTAATGTTCCTAATAGATATTTGCCCATCCACTCATTACTCGCGCCAACTAAGGTGACGATTCCCGTAAGAGTTCGGGCAAACTCTACGTATTCGCACAGACGAAGGTCAATGGCCAGGTAGCCTTTAACGGTATATGAAGATAGTAAATGTTCTCGAAAGAACAGATACCATTGATGACCGTGCAGCTTCTCTAGAATAAATGATAATTAACTGAAACCCTCAGCTGCCGACAGGTGTTGTTGATATACCGCGATGGGGACAGCTGAAAATGTGTGCCCCGACAGGGACTGGAACCCAGGCTCTCCTGCTTACATGGCAGACGCTCTATACATGTGAGCCACCGAGGACACAGGTGAATAGTGCGACTGCAGGGACTTATCCCTGTGTGAGGCATAAGTTTCTCACCGTCAGAAATTGCACCACTTTACTGGGTGTTATAAATTTCTCCATGCTGTCTCTTTGAGTGACGTCAAGTGTATGGTTTATGGAACTCTGTCAATCCGCAGGCACATTAAGAAGACCGATTGTTGCTATTTGACAGGAGCTCCGAGCCAACAAAATGTTTACATTCTCCCTCTCTTTCAGTTCACATGCATCTATAACAAATGTTACAACACTGCATTGCACAACCAGCCATCATCACTCATTCACACATACAAATTCACAACTGACGCCCCGTAGAGGACGAAGGAAGGCAACGCCAAATCACTTTCAAAGACAGCATTACAGGTGTCCCGTATTGCTTACCACGTTGATTGCCAGATTATGGAACTGACAAAGTTATGTACTGTTGCAAATAAGTATATGAGGAGAATCTGTGGGTCAGAACAGCGATTGAAAATAGGCGTCTGCGGTAGCGTTCTCGCTTCCCACGCCCGGGTTCCCGGGTTCGATTCCCGGCGGGGTCAGGGATTTTCTCTGCCTCGTAATGACTGGGTGTTGTGTGATGTCCTTAGGTTAGTTAGCTTTAAGTAGTTCTAAGTTCTAGTGGACTGATGACCATAGATGTTAAGTCCAATAGTGCTCAGAGCCATTTGAACCAAAATAGGCGTGAAAAATATTTTCAGTCGGGATGACTGAGAAACAGCAACCAAAGCCTACAACAATGATTGCAAACCGGCTGTTGTGTGTCTGATTCGTTCCTGTGACTGAAGTGCAAACAGATGTAAAACTACGTTCACCTCCAGGATTTCCTGTCGCCCTAAATAATCCAGTAGATTTCGAGAATACAGCCAGTTGTCGGTAATTTCTTCTTGAAATATTTTGCCTGTGTACCTTCTTGTTATGTTCTGAGTGTTTATTGCTGCAGTTAAGAAGCTGAATTTATATATTCGCAGTCACAGAGATATTAAATTTAATGATAGTAATGCACAGGAAAATGGTGTTTGAGGTACAGAGGCCACCGAATACGTGACACTTGTGGCAAATAAAAAATGATAATCGTGAAGCATTGGTCTCGCATGAATGATATTTTATTCACCTAATTTCCCATTTTAAATGATCATACTCAGAGGGTCATTACCAACGGAGATATTATCTTGGCTAACGGTTTCATTATCGTGTACAGCCTCTTCTACCTACAATGCAGTACCGAAATCGTGCATGCACAAATTATGTAGATGTCAGTCATCAGCTTGGTAGATACAGTTTTATCTGAAATCTCGTACGGTGTTGATGCGCTGCAGTTTGGCTTTTGTAGGTCAATTTGAGGTTGTTTCCTGGCTTGATACTCCAGATCTGTCCTATATCACATTGATGGTCTCGACTTCCACTACACCACTGTGATACATTGTAAACAGTTATCGTTTACAGGCTGTGTATAATGACGTAAGCTGCCCAGGAGGTATTACATTCATTGATCTCTTTATTGCCCGACTAGCATCAGGCGCATGTCCATTATCAGCGGCATTTACATTACAGAAGACGAAATATCTTTCAAAATACATGTATCTCTAGCGTTCAGTGTTTCGTATTACTAAACGTGACTGTTACTTTTACATATTAACAGTGGAAATGGAAAACGTTCTAAGTGCTAAATCTGACATCTGTCAGGAGAATGGAAAAACAATGTATCTCGGTTTACACATAACTGATTTGTATCCCAAAAATTGAGAAGGTATTTTGATGCCACAGAATTGTGCTTTTTACCGCATTGCATAAACAATAATGAGGTAAATTAGAAAATCAATACGAACGTTCTAAGTGCATACCAGAAAACTGATTGATTCGAAGAGAAATTGAGAAAATTTTTACAAGTACATTGTTGCAAAGAGGAAATCAGCAACCAGCCACTGTTAATAGTGCTATTTATTTACACAAATAGCGTCGTTACCGGTTTCGAACCAACAGGTTCATCTTCAGACGGCTGTTCACGTTTATATTACATTTATTGTTGCTTACATTTTTTGTTGTCTGTTTCTTTTCCGACAACTAACGTGAGCAATAACAACTGTAATATAAACGTCTAAAGATGAACCTGTCGGTTTCAAACCGTTACCGACGCTATTTGTATAAATAAATAGCACTATTTACAGTGGCTGGTTGCTCTTTTCTTCCCTGCAAGAATCAGCTTGTATTTTGTACACATTCACAGTCTGAAAAATGTCAGTTTTCGACAAAATATCGGGAAGGAAGTTTTAGTCCGAGGTGCCATAAATACTGATGTCTGAAGCGCTCCGTTTATTAGTGAAAATAAAAGTACAGAAATACAGCATTTGGTTTTTAACTAGTAGAACTGTGGACAACAAAAGGCACTTCCCATCTTTTTTAAATTTTTGAACTCGAGTGGGAAGCACAGCTTTGCACAGAGTCCTTGCCCCATCTACTAACGCATGTTTGAAATACCTTCTCCATGGTTGGCACCTGGATCAAGTCTAGGGACGTGCAACAGATTAGAGAGAATACAAGAACACTGAAAACCCGTTTTCTTTAAATCGCAATTAGATAGTTTTCCACTTCCACTCTTCACATAATTTAACTTGCCTTATATACTGGTTTCTTAGCACATTATAGAGACTTTTGCCGAAAACATTCAAATAATTAAATGAGCATTTTAATCAGCATATTAATTTTGGATATCATGTACTCTTACTAACCAATGGCGATGTGCTTAGAATCCAAAGATACTGATGACTTTTTTTATTTCGTAGATTATATATCCGTTTCTAAATTGCATTACATGTGCTAACGAAACATCGAAAGAAAGGAATGTATTTCAGCACCAAAGGTTTATGAGAATATTGGTGAAGTTGCTATTTTAGATTAGTTTTATATTTTTTAAGTTGGTCAGTTGGTTCAAAATAATGTCATGAGGTTTCGTCAAATATGTGAAAATTTGTATTTCTTCCAAAACATTCAGCAGGCTATCTTTTTCGGCGGTGTGTAGGACTGACCGGTATTGTGTTATGTCACTGGCTGTATGATCTTGTTCTTTCAAGTGCGAGTTAAGTGAAGGTAGGTTTATGCCAATGAGATTAAATGTCCTTTGATACGCGTTTTGAAATTTCTTCCTATCTGTCCTTTGCATATTTTCTCATAGCTATCGTATTTTAAGTTATTACCGCCTAGTTCGGCAATAAATAAATTAATGTAATCTCTATCGGGCTGTTGGGCAGCAGCTGTGAGCCAGACCCAGATGAAAGCCATGTGTCGGTTTAGCGACCGCTGGTCCGGTACACTGACCAGCCTGAATGTGGTTTTAGGCAAATGCTGGGCTGGTGCTCAATCTGTACCTTCGAAAATACGATACACAAACAATTGCAATACGACAATACACACTAAAAACGTTTGAGGATTATTCCGTTGGTACCTGGAGGAACAGACATATTGAAGACAGATAGGTATCGATGTTCCGCAATTATATTTATAGTTCGTTACGGACCAGATTTCGCCTTTCCAGGCCATCTTCAAATAACTTAGTCTCAGTATTCATGTCCACAATAATATTTATTTTATAATCTGAGTATTTCAGTTTTTAACACAAGAACAAAGTTACGCGATTGACAGACAGATGGCGCTCACGACGTCCCTCGCTAAAGTTTGCTGATGGCTGCGGCGAAAGGAAAGGCATACGGACACAAAGTTAAAACAAAATAAAATAAATTTGGTAAATCATAAAGCGACGGACCCGTACGTCGAGAGAAACACTAGGAAAGAGAGATACTGTTCCATGCAGCTTCCACCAAGTCGAGGAGTGCTACCGAATATGCATTCTGTACATGATGTTGCCATCGAGAATGAGGGTAACTACGTCAGCAATGATACAAAGCAGACACATCACGTCCTGCGTGTTGAAAAGTTCTTCGGAAAGACTGTCCGACTTCTGACAGTACAATCACGCTGAAATTCTGTCATTTATATTCAACAGATTTTTGGATAGCCTCCGGGCATTTCTACAATGTTTATCATCCCAGTAAGGTGACAGAAACAAAACAAAAACCGCTCTGTAATCAGATGACCCGCTATGGTTACGGACCTAGTGTGTTCACGCTCACTAGATAGATACCACTCCGTCAACAGCATGTCGCTTTGAGTCATTGCATTTACTTCTCTCTTAAGACAATTCTTTACTTTTTTTCGTTTCGTAAAATGTTTATTTTACGCTAATATAACAGACGCTGTGTTTCCGATGTAATGCTTCATTGATATGAGTTTTTAACCGTAGAATTAAGGTGAACCAATGGCCCCCAGATTTATCGAAGCTGAATTTGCAATTACGATAACAAACCTGTTCACCAGCCGTATTTCCTTAGCTTTCTCGATGGATGGGTTGTAGACAATAGGATATAAAATGCCTACATCTATTGTACAGCAATCTGTCAGAAAATATTGGACGATATACAACAGAAATGTTACAAAAGGCAACTAGATTCGGCTCCATGCTCAAAATGGTGCTTCTTTATCGTTCTTGACGTTTTCCTGCTGCTGCACGTTCCGTAATCTGGTACTCGTGGGCGAATGCGCTTCAAGAGACGAGGTAAACTTAATATAATCCACAGGCACTCGTACTACGTGTACCAAGTGTTCACGAATCATCTAATCTGTGTTTTCTTGTTATTTTCATGTTGTATTTCTAATGCGGAGACGGAAAAATCGTTAAGAATTCGCCAAAATAGGCGTAGAAAACCGGCGAAGAAAGCACATTCAGGCTGTCCAGTATTCAGAACAACGGTTGGTAATATAGTGCACAGTTTCAGTCCCGGGTGTGAGAGTATAATCACCCACTGACGTCGAGATCATTATGGACGAGATGTCTTCAGTCAACGCAGTACACGACTATATCATTCCCTGTATTTCTCGTGAAATTACTCAGTGAGAAGCGGATTGTACTTGTTCAGTCGGCACAGTGGTACTGGCGCACAAAGAAAAAAACTTATGTCAGAGATAGCACGCGTATTTATAAGCTTGTGGCGTATTTATAAGCTTGTGGATCTCGTAGTCCCTGGAACGACCTCTCAGATTACGTGGTTACCAAGCGCGTGATACAACGATTTCTGACGAAGACAATGCCCAACCTGAAAAGCGCAAACAAAATGAACTCGTCGTGGGTGCGGCGCGTACAAAATGGGATAGGTCAGCGTGAACTCAGGTACGTTACGCGCTGTGAGTCAGCCAGCAGACATGATTCACGCTGTCCTTGGCACTTTCTAAGCTGTCTTGACCCGGAAACGGGCAGTTGCCACTGCGAGGATTCGTCTCCGTACTGGGCAGCATCGACCGATTCTGGCAGAGGAGATATGCTGCGGTGCCTTGGGGATGATGTACGACAGCTATAGCCAATCACGGCGTGTCTGTGTACCTAACAACCACAAACAGCGTTTGAAAGCTTCGCTGAGCGGTACTACACATTTATTCGCTTTCATTGATTACAGTACACGTCTGACAACGTTCATTAAGCAACTAGAAACTGGCAGCGATGGTATCTTTTAGGATCAGTCGAAAAATTCATGTCACACGTCCGTCGCAACGACAGTCAGCAGTGTTTTGCGCCCGTGACGGTTGCCTGCCCTGCAACGAATAGCGCTTGTACATATATACATTTTTTAAAGGACGCGCCATGTATGGAAGTAAAACTCGCGCAAGTGAGTCACCACAAAATGTAGTTTCATCAGTTTTCATATCTGCAAGATATCGAGGAAATTTAACATAGCAAATAATACCTCATACGATATTTTGCAGCTGTTTCTACAGGGTGCCCAGGAGGAAGCAGACACAAATTTCCCTGCTTTAAATAAGTTTCGACATATAGCTGTTTCACTGTAACGGCTTTCGTCATTTCCGTCACTCACTGCAGACATCACTTGCACGGAGACGCCTACACCACTTGTGCAAAGGGAAAGATCGGTAAGTCTCACTCTTCTGACGCGTCTGAGCTAGCTAGAATGTTAGCGTGTTTCGTATCCTGTGTTGTGACGCCGAAACTATTGACACTTAGAGTATGGCGTCGTCAATGTACGACTGTCTCAATGAAAAACCGAAGGGATCGTTCGAAAATACGAACGATGATTTCCTGAAAAAGGATACCTACAGTATAATGTCGTGAACTGTCTACATTGCGTGGACGTTGTCGCCACGCGGAGTGGCCGCGCGGTTAGAGGCGTCATGGCTTGCGTGGCCCCTCCAGCCGGAGGTTCGAGCCCTCCCTCGGGCATGGGTGTGTGTTGTTCTTAGCATAAGTTAGTTTCAGTTAGTTTACATAGTGTGTAAGTCTAGGGACCGATGACCTCAGCAGCTTGGTCCCTTAGGAATTCACACACACATTTTGGATGTTGTCCTCTTCCCAGTCTTGTCGCTGTATCGAAGCGACAGGGTCAACAAGATGTCATCAATTTTTCTTCTTTAACGCAAGAAGCACCATATATGTCCTACAACGACATGATTATTACAACAGATGCACCAAATAGCTGCTTATGATAACTAACCTTTATCCAAAACAGACTGTTTCGGTATTCATTGCCATTGTCAAGTGCCAGCGGTTACGGTTTTGGTGAGAACGTGTATAAATGTCAACGTTATTTGTATTAAATTGACTAAATTGTACTCTCGTCTACGTTTTGCAAAGAACACTCTATAAGAATTGGAAATCTATATACACACGAGAAAATACCCACAAGAAATATTAAACGGGTATAGAGAATTTCGACACAAGCACTACCTCAAAAAATTTATTGAACTTTTAGAACACGACAATGGATAAATCGGAAGATGCAACAACCAAAGACAATTTTAAAAAATTTTAGTTAATAAAACAATATCGCTGTTCATCTGCGTAATCTTTGTAAACATACAGCGTCGCCAGCCGCGGTGGCTGAGCGGTTCTAGGAGCTTCAGTCCGGAACCGCGCGCCTGCTACGGTCGCAGGTTCGACTCCTGCCTCGGGTATGGATGTGTGTGATGTCCTTAGGTTTGTTAGGTTTAAGTAGTTCTAAGTTCTACGGGACTGATGACCTCAGATGGTAAGTCCCATAGTACTTAGAGCCATTTGAACGATACAGCGTCGTAAGAGTTGAACAGTCAAACTAAAACTACTGACACACCGTAATTGGCATCTTATTTTCGATATTTTTAGATCATTTACTATCTTATTAAAACAGACAGTTGTAAGACAGTTCACTAACGACGTAATACGGACGTCACATCAATCTAGACGTGAGTACAATTTAGTCATTGTAATATAAATGACACTTTTATACCCGTTCTCTCCAAAATCGTATTCGCAGGTACTTGGCAATGGCGATAGATGCGAAACAGTTTGGAATAAAGATTAGTTATTATACACAGTCACTTGGTACATCTACTCTGTTAATCATATCGTTATCAGAGATGTCAATCAGTTGGAGAATATTTTTGAGCAAGAGGAGAATTACAAACCAGTACGTTTTGGACAATTTCTTTATAACTGTATAGTCCACCTAAACAAGTATTGAACATTATACAGCGGCAGGACATGTATCCCGACACTACTAATATACGGAGCACTTTGAAGACAACGGTAATTACTGGAGAATGTGTAACCTCTAATGACGAACGGGTTGTACAAACTGTTTACTGATGAATCAACGTTTATCCACGACAGCATTGACAGCAGAGATCACTCGCTGTTCTAATAGCTTCAAGTCTCTGTTTATAGGAAACCATTGTGCGCACAGAACATAAACATGTTTTCTGGTCTCAATGGTTTCCTACAAACAAATACTTGAAGCTGTTAATATAGCAAGTGGTCTCTGATGCTGATGCCGTAGCTGATCAACGAGGTTCTTCGTTCAGAACGAAGCATTCTACAACCTAACGAATGTCAAAAAAAAAAAAAAAAAAAAGGTTCAAATGGCTCTGAGCACTATGGGACTTAACTTCTCAGGTCATCAGTCCCCTAGAACTTAGAACTACTTAAACCTAACTAACCTAAGGACATCACACACCTCCATGCCCCACGCAGGATTCGAACCTGCGACCGTAGCGGTCGCGCGGTTCCAGACTGTAGCGCCTAGAACCGATTGGCCACCCCAACCGGCTTAACGTATGTCCATTTCGTTCCGAATCGTTCTCTATAATGGAATGTAACATGACACATGCGTGTAGAGAAAAATTCATCTTAAGTGCCAACTGAAAATCTGTGTCAAGTCCAAGGTTCGAACATAGATTTCCTGCTTAAAGCGAGAACTCTGCTTTACGATTTTTAAAAATTGTTCCTACGCATACATTGAGCCAGATCAATATTTTTTTTAAGATAACGTGTTTCATAGGTCACAACACACTAACGTGCGAGTGTATGCGTGATATAGCCTTGAAACAATATATTAAGCTGGTTGAATGGCTGCTTATAACAAAAATACGAATTTTAAAAAATGGCAAGGAGACTTCCCACGAAAATCAGGATTTTGTATCGGTGAAGACATATGCCAACATATACAGAATGCCCGAAAACCTTATGGTCAAAATTATACAGACGAACCAATGTTCAGAAATTTATATTTCAGGCGACACGATATATAAATACACAGTGCGAGTAGGACACCTGTTTATAAGCTACTTATGGTTTTGAATCGACTTTGGGGGCAGTAACCTGCAAAAACAATACACAATCGTCTGTGATGTATCCACGGCATTTTTTTCCAATCGAATTGCAAAGAAAGAGTGTCACCTGATTGTCCCATTGTACAACAGACAACAAGGATATTTGAGACAGTGCAACAAAATTTTAAGCGTCTTTGTTGTACATGGAATGAGACTAGCGTGCGTCACTTTGAACAGCTGCTATGAGCTTAAGCTGCTGCCCAAATATCCCTTACGGCAAAATACTCAGTTTTGGGCCACTTACATTTACATAAGGGAACAACCTTTAGTAGCGACATACTTAAAATCGAGACCCATGTCCGTGGCAGGACGCTAATACACGAATTGCGCTCTACGATGGTTTTCCGCTATCCTGAGTCCATGGAGATTGCCTGCCATTAGGCTATCCATCGACGCCTCCACGCCCTATACCATTCCTCAATATTATTCGCTGTTGCTTCCTGTATGCTGAACACTTACACAAAGCTTATCCCATCACAGGAGTAGCGTCACTGAAAAGATCTACTGAAAACCTCTGCTGAAAATCCAGGTTCTAATTCAAACCCTGACGCAAATTTTTACTTGTTACGTAAGATGCTTATTAACGTGCTTACTGCGATAAGTACTCGTTGTGACATAAATCTCTGACTTCGTGCTTCATCTACACTCTGAGCGAGACAAAAGAAAAAAACCGTCGTACGACGAAGGAGTTATCTGAATGGGACGGAAATCGGTAGATGTGATGTACTTGTACGGACAACAAATGATTACAATTTCAGATACACTGGATGATTTATTCATGAGAAAAAGCTTCACAAATTGAGCATTGGTCCATCTCTGGCCCTTATGCAGGCAGTTATTCGGCTTGACATTGATTAACACAGTCGTTGGAGGTCCTCGTGAGGGATATCGTGCTAAAGTCTGTCCAATTGGTCCATTAGATCGTCAAAATCCCGAGCTGGTTGGAGGGTCCTACCCACGATGCTCCAAACGTTCTCAGCTGTGGGAGATCTGGCGAAATTGCTGGCCTAGGTATGGTCTACCAAACATGAAGACAAGCAGACACGTGTGCGAGTGGGCTGAAACGTAAGTGCTGGATGGCTTGCCATGAAGGGCAACAAAATTGAGTGTAAAATGTCGTCGATGTGGCGCTGTGCTGTAAGGATGCCGCAGATGACAACCAAAGGGGTCTCGCTATGAAAAGAAATGCCACCCGAGACCATCACTCCTGGATGTCACGCCGTATGGCGGGCGACAGGCAGGTTGGTGTCCCGCCCCTGTCCGGGACGACTCCAAATAATTCCTTCGTGGCGCGCAGTCTTTCTTAGACTGTGTTTCTGTTGAAGACATTATCTGGACGGTCGATCAGGTTGGTCAGATTCTTGGAACAATATTTTAATGGGTTATAAAATGAAATAGCGACTTTTATTTTATAGGATGAAAGGTAAATTACACGCCGTGTTTTTGCAATAATTCAGAGAGTTCGTGGCATTTCTACTGCGAAAGTGGCAAGATTCCCTACTCTCTTACATTCTGAGTGCTGTTCGCTTTTCGGGAAGTCGGAATGATTTGAAAGAGTTTTCTAGTTGGCCGGCCGAAGTGGCCGTGCGGTTAAAGGCGCTGCAGTCTGGAACCGCAAGACCGCTACGGTCGCAGGTTCGAATCCTGCCTCGGGCATGGATGTTTGTGATGTCCTTAGGTTAGTTAGGTTTAACTAGTTCTAAGTTCTAGGGGACTAATGACCTCCGCAGTTGAGTCCCATAGTGCTCAGAGCCATTTGAACCATTTTTTAGTTTTCTAGTTTAAAGAGTGATTTCGTTGTTCGTGACAGCTTTCAATTTCTATAGGGAGTCCTAAACTCCACCAAGAATCAATAAGAGGGTACAGTCGTGCCTTACGTGCAGGCCCACTCAGATTTCAAAATCTGTCTGGTGCGTAACGTGTAAAAACACACAGCCTCTCCACAACGCGAATATAATCATAAATTTAGATAACGATAGGTACGTGCTGAAATTCACTGGCAATCGTTTCCTCTCCGAGCATCATTCGTGTCTCGCACGTGACAAATAACGCTGCCTCTAATTATCCTACGTCACACACTATATGGTGGTTTGAGTTTTTAAGACATTGATCGAAAATTTAAAAAAAAACAATATTATGTGGCTAATCGTCTGACGCTGTGCACCAACGGTTTCGTGTTTCTCAACCTGAACTTTGATTTCAGAAGTACGTTTTCCCTACAGCCCACGTGTAACCAGAAACGCAATACGTTAATGTATTCAGAAATTATAAACTGTTCATGTAACTTTTAAAATTGAACCAAATACCACGTAGTAATTATGGATCTTTGCCTACCGTACCGCTGAAAAAATATTTCACGCTGCTCATTCCATTCCTTGCTGTGTTCACATATAGCAGCTCGGAATACTTCTTTAACACGTTGTTGCACATTTTACATTGGGTCCCCTTCCAGTTTCTTTAAGCTACGTAGCTGTCTGTGGAATTTTGGTGAACGTGTGTGTGTGTGTGTGTGTGTGTGTGTGTGTCTACCTCAAGTTTTGACAATTTGTTTTCGTACTCAGTGGTCAGAAGAGGCACCCAAACGTTTCGTGGTTTCTCGTGCGCCGCCGCAGAGCAGAACTTATCAGCCGAGACACGTCGGTGGCCATGACTTGAATGGGAGTGGAGGCTTGCTTCGGAATGAGTCAAGACGCAATACAATAGCGACCACGAGTGGTAACACGCGTGACTCACAACGATATCGCATTACTTCGTGTTAAGACCTGGCGCGCAAAAGGTTTTCGTGCGGTTTTGGTCCTTGAAGGTAGTAAAATTTGGCGTCGCGTGGCTGTCTTTGCGAAGAACGGGACATTCTAGTGTCACAAATTTTCAAGCGGTAATGGCAGCAGGCTTGTATGTATCACATTTGCTTAACTGACCAGATCAACAGTAAACATAGATCTACATTTAGCTTCATCATCAACGTCTTACGGCTATTTAAAGCAAAAATATTTTAACGTATGTCGGATAATCATGTTCAAATTTGTAATCAATGGATGAAAGAAGCCACACGTAACTTTATACCTATTTTACTTGTTGTACAACATTCCTATTGAGAGTGTAGGCCTATTAACAAGTTCGCAGAAACGAACTGATATAGAAGAGATAATCTGAATTGTCCTGGAAGTGAGCATGGTGTGACAAAAGTACTAAAATAAGCAAAATATGCAACAAAGATTATAATTATGTTCAACTCCTATAATGACGCGCCTTATATAATTTGCTTGCAAGTGACAAGTTATACATCTTTTTCTCTATTTTCGTTGCCCTTGGATATGCACTTAATAACTTACCTTTACAAATGTCAAAGATGTGTGGTCATCCACATCCGGTAGTTCTCGGGCAATCAGACCTTTTCTGTTGGCTAATAAAAGCTGATATTCAAAAGAATTCCGTCTTATCTTTTCGTAAACGTACTCCGACGTCGCAGTTTTTGGAGACCACCACGAGTATTGCTAATACTGAGAAAAATATTTCGACAAATATGACGCAGCGCTGAATATCACAGTGAAAGGACCTATTTCTCGACGTGAATGGCTGGCTATGTTGGGGCTGAACAGGAAAGCAGATACTTTAATATTTGAGGGTATTTGCAGCCATACCAACCACAATAATGTCTTCGAAAAGGTTATAGAAACTACCGTCCCCTCTGCTACCCATACGTAAAAAAAAAGACACAGGTGATCACA
Organism: Schistocerca piceifrons; assembly: GCF_021461385.2. Taxonomy (NCBI): domain Eukaryota; kingdom Metazoa; phylum Arthropoda; class Insecta; order Orthoptera; family Acrididae; genus Schistocerca; species Schistocerca piceifrons. Next base: position 864,713,966 of record NC_060149.1, on the reverse strand, counting down.
AACAAACTTTATTAACATTCTGTATCTTTACATTTGCAGCCCTCTGCCGCTAGACGGCGTGTAACATGGCACTGTGTAACGTAACTGTGTCGGTGTGTGAGAAACAGTGTCCACACATGCAGCACCCTCCCCTTCAGCATGACAATCTCCGCCTACACACGAGTGCTGCGACATCTGCTACAATCCAGCGCCTTGGATTCTTTGTCGTCGATCACGCTCCATATGGTCGCGACTTGACCCCATCCAATTTTCATCTGTTTGCAAAACTTAAAGAACGTCTTCCAGGACTTCACTTTGATAGTTGTAGCTCCGTCGACAGAGTGAAACGTGCTACAGTGACGGATTGAGAAATGTGTTCGTCACCAGGGTGACTATGTTGAGAAATAACGTTTGTTTTATTTGAAACATTTGCTTTATTTAAAAAGCTTAACGAGTTTTCACGTAAAAATTGTGAGGCATTGCATTTCAGGACGCCTTCATAATATTCTCTAGAAACATGAAACCACTTCCAGACACGCTACAGAAAATCTAAGGACAGCGTGAAATTGTATTAGAGATACGAATTCAATAAAAATATTACCGTATTCATACAACAAGCATTAAAAGCGTAATTAACATTTATGTGTAACATTTTTCATAACAACAGTAACAAAAGTTACAGACATGCTAAATATGCGTGTGACACACTATTGGATAGGTCTCGAAGTCAGCTGGAAAATGATCATATTTATCTTAAAATTGAACAGACTCACGAAGTGTTATAAATAATGTATGTAAAAATTACTAATATAGTGGTAAAACAAAGCATTATCCACAGATAAACGATAGATTAGCATCAGCATGAATGATTTGTCCTATCGTCCAAATTTTCTTTGTTTGTTTAATAACAACTTTTAATAGTTAATATTTTAAGATGCATTACTGAATAGAGTAGTATAGAAGCAGCAAGCTGAATTAAGTTACATGTTTGGTTAACGCTTGTCGGTCCGTTTTTAAATGTATAAAATATAAATTCCAGTTGATTATTCTGGAATGTTTAGTGTGTAATGCAGTAATATTTGTCTGCAAATTCCTTTCTTATCTCCTTTATTTATAAGCAGCGATTAAAAGCTCTCCGTACAAAGGTCACACCAACTCCTTGCCTACGTGTCTGTGCCTATACACGCGCATCGGAATCGCGCTGGGTTGCATTTACGCGAAGCACCGCCCTCAGACGGAAGCACTTTGATCGACCCTCACAATAACCTGCTCATTGATTTATGAACTTTTGTAAACTATTCAGGCCATATGAATAATCAGTCAGGCCATATGAATAATAGATGCTTCTATACGGACGTAAAACAACACCGCAAAAACGAATCCCTAATTTTGCAGACGAAACGTATATATATTTGAGGTTTAAATTATTGGGTGTGGGTTCCGCCTTTTATGCAAAAACACTGTGTTTTCTTGTTACCCAAACATGTTTCGGCACCTCTGTGCCATCATCAGTGGGATCCGTTTATTGAAAACGTTTATTGGCCCCGGAAGAGGCGATGACGCCATTTATAAATGGGGAAAGATACCAAACCCAAACTGCGACTGCGGTGCTGAAAAACAAACAATCCATCACATAGTGGAAGAAGACCTACTTCGAGCTTACAAGGGAACCTTCATCGACTTCCTAGCTGCAACAGAGGGGGTTCTCGATTACATTCAGTGTCTGGATGCCAGATTGTAATTAAATTGTATATAAAGTGTGTAAGAACAGCGAAGTATGCCATATGATAAATAAGTATTCTTCAGTTATTTCATGTGGCATCTCTATGGGCATGACAACGTATCTACTGGTATCACAGGGCTCAATTGCGCGTAAATCTCTACGTATCAACTTCTAACGCGCTGCTGGGAAGAAGGAACAATACCGAGAGAACCCTAAAATATTACAAAATGGCATCATGAAGTATGGCTGCAAAACCACTTGCCAACGGATGCTTAAAAAGGCTCTAGGCGCTGGAGGCACTAATATGTCGTGAGACACTGCGTGGGTTCCGATCCAGAGTTTCCACAAACGATATAGTTACTCTTCAACAAAAAGTGCTGTGAATATCATAAGACCTTGAGTGTGGCCTTCGTAGTATTAAAACAAAGCTTTTGAAACAGATGAGAACTTTACAACGTCCCACAGGAATTCGGTGTCCATGTACGTTATTAGGGCTTTTCATTACGATATTCACCGTTCTGACATTTTTTATGAAGAAGCAACTTCAGTCGAGGACCTACACAGAGTTTCATGTTGGCTTCCATGATCTTCGAAATATTTTTCTCAGCATTGTTCTCTAAAGACTCTGACATTGAGGTATATTTATTTAAAGTAAAGAAGGGTCTTCTTTGGGTATCAACTTTTTATAGTCAACGACAAAAGCTATAGATCTGATTGACCTAGAACTACTGTATGCAGATGAGTATATACACGCTGCAAATTCCGCGGAAGAGGTTTAGAAGCTTATCACGATATTTGCGTACGCCAGCTAAGTATTCTCGATAAGCTAGTCAACGCCAAAAGTATGGTTGCTATTGTTCATGGTGCATATCGACCTTCCACTACAGTTATTGAGGGAGCTTCTCTCAAAGTATTTGCTGATTTGTTTTACCTTGGAACCATCACAACATACACTTTCTTCAACAAGAAGAGAGATATGAGCATCGACGGAGTTTCTACAACCGTTAGACAGATCTTTTCCGGAGTATGGCGAAATAGTATACTTGAAATTTCTGGCTTTGTTGTGGGTGTAAGAAAAATCAACTATTCTCGTCGAACAAGAGACGACTCAGTGGTTTCCGTGTGCGGTGTATCCTGTTGTGGATGTGCACGATGTAAGCGAATGCTTTTCTCCCTAGGACGCCGCGCTGCCAAAACGCCTACTTGTCAGCATCTATTTCGTTCAAATGTGTGGTGTATGCAGGGCTTAGCTAGAAATTAAAGTGAGAGAAGTGGGAGCTCCAGACAGTCAGTGTTTAGAAAAAATAGCATTTCTAGCGCGAATCCGGCGAGGCACGAGCCATTTGTGTCAGCACAGGTTCCAGGGAGTAGTTGACGCAGCGGAAAGAGTACAGAACGGTAATTCAAGGGTCGTGGGGTTCAGTCTCTATGTGGAAACTTATTTATTTTTGATTTTTACGTTACCTACACTGCAAATAAACGAAAAATGAACAAAATAACCCACTCGTATACACCGCAGCATGTTAAAACCTTTTCTGGAAAATTATTGCCAACGGTCTAGGTATGTCTACAAGAGAGTACTACCTCTCTTGGACTGATGATTCAAAAAACTTTGCATGAGTACACGGGGTAATATAGAAATTTCGTCATTTTTTCGTCAAAATTTGGGAAACCTAGATGAGCTTCATATAAAAAAATTTGACTGATGTGATAAGGCCCTACTTACAGGAGAACAAATTTCTTCTGTTAACTGGCTTGTAGGGAAGATAAAGACATCCAGAATTATACGAAGAGTTTTCTCAAGATGATGGAGGGATGCTAACATACTAAAAATGATTTTCCCCTAATGCACTCCGTTAGTGCACCCCTGGGATGTCTGTTTTTATGGCCAGGAAAAGAATCTGATCAAAAAGCTTCAAAACTGCTCATATCTCATCGAGAGAGAAAAATAAATCACATTCCGATAAGACTGCATCAAAAACATTCCATTGCACATCATTAGTTATCGTCGCCAGTATTTGCCGAAATGATGTGTTACGTGTGGTTTGCTGATAAACTGTGCGTGTGGGTGAACCTTTTATGAGTCTAAACCAAGTCTGTTTCCCTAGAGAAACTTTAAAATAAACCTGTAATTATGAAAATTCGTCGTTTATAGCTTGTGCAAGGTGCAGAGAAAATTACTGCTTCCCATGTTTTTACGATGAGTATCATCCCAGCACGAGAAAATCATCAACTGTAAACTAATAACAGTATCCAGTTTTATATACGAAGATATCTTGTACGCCCTATAATCCCTTCCAGGAAATACGAATATAATCCCTTCCCCATCCCAAATTTTCCGTTGCCTTTTCTATTCGTGCCTTTTATGAAAATATCAATAAAAACAATGTAGTACAGTGAGTAAAACCACTCACGGAGTAAACCTGAGGTCTGTTCCGACTGGCCGAATGGCACCCACGAAGGGTGATCAGTGATCTTGGGACGAGTGATCAGTATGTTGCAAGTCTCTCCAGCCGTTACTGCCAGTAGATGATTCCTGATGATTCCGCTGCCACTTTATTCCGGCAGCTCCTTATTTGGCCTTCCACGGGCTGAATGGAGCGTATAACGGACCTCCCTACGTCAGAAAAAAAACCTGAGGATCTGTCGGGAAACGAACCCGGGTCCTTCCGCAGCGATGCTAATCATTCGGCTACGAAGGCGGTATTAAATACAATAAACTGAAATAATAGTCAATATATTGTACATAAATGCAATATATTGTACATAAACACAATATACAGAACATTATATCGGTTTATTTGCATAGTAAGTAACGTATAAATTGAAAATTAAAAAAAAAAAAAAGATGTTTCCGCATAGGGACTCGACGCCACGACTCTCGGATTACCGTTGTGTACTCTTTCCACTGCCCCAACCCCTGCGTGAAAACTACGCTAACACAAGATGCTGATGCCTCCCCCGACCCACACCGAAACGCTACTTTCTCCAAACGCGGTCATTTGGAGATCCCACTTCCGTCACTTTCATTTCAAAAATGGTTCAAATGGCTCTGAGCGCTATGGGACTTAACATCTATGGTCATCAGTCCCCTAGAACTTAGAACTACTTAAACCTAACTAACCTAAGGACATCACACAACACCCAGTCATCACGAGGCAGAGAAAATCCCTGACCCCGCCGGGAATCGAACCCGGGAACCCGGGCACTTTCATTTCAGGCCATTCCCTGCATATACTATAAATCTGAACGAAACAAGTGGTGACGGGTAGGTGTGGCTCCTTGTCATTAATACTGAGAGAGAGACGACTCAGCTGGCTCGTCTAAACTCGCAGAGCACGTTAGTTTCGCGACCAGTGTGTGGGCGAGTACTGTCCTGTTGAAACAACACATCACCTTCCTATTGCAACAATGGCAAAGCAACATTCTGCACGTACTGAGCGCTGATTAGCGTCCCCTCCAGAGTTGTGGCTTACCTGTGGGGTGGGGCCACTGTGTATTAAACGAATGCACTCCACAAGACAGCGCTCACCAGGTCCACGTCACACGCGCCAACGACCGTCACTTGCGTGCAGCGAGAATTTGCTTTCATCACTGAAGACCACGTCGCGCCATTCCATCTTCCGAGTGATCCTCTGACGCCACCAATCGAGCCGTGCACGTCGGCGCTGTGGCGTGATTGGAAGACTTTGTTTCCACAGGTGCATTAATTTTTCTTCTGGCAGTGCAACTAAGACAAGTCACTTCAGCACTTGTATATAAAGACCCTGTAGGTTGGTTGGTTTAAAAGAGAGGGAGAAGGCACCAAACTGCGAGGTCATCGGTCCCTTATTCCCAGTAAAATAATTACGCAATGGAAATAAGTAAAGAAAGGAGACGTACAGCACAATAAGAAGAGAAAGGAAGAACCAGAAGAACGACAGAAGGACAACCAACACTACTATGGACAATAACAGGAAAAGAAAACCATAGAGAGAAGCAAGAAACAGGTAGAAGGGGTAAAAACAAGAGAGCAGATGACCGTGGCTGGCCGACCAGGAGAATAAAAAGGAAAAGCCAGCCGCTCTGCAACACATTACAACATCCACCCTAAAAGCGTTAGAGAGGAGAACACAAAGGGACAAAGGACATGCGCTGAAAGTTATACAGAATGATAAAATCCACCGTCGCGTATAAAACGTAAAATTAAATTAGCCGATGAGGCGTTGTCAGGTAAAATTAATGGCAACGAGTCCGGTAGCTGAAGAGTCCGTCGCAGGGCAGCCAAAGAAGGATAGCTCACCAAAATATGAGCCACTGTCAGCCGGCACCGCACCGACACTGAGGTGGGTCATCACGGCGCAGGAGGTAGCCGTGTGTCACCCAAGCGTGGCCAATGCGGAGCCTGCAGAGAACCACAGAGTCCCTGCGAGAGGACCGCATGGAGAACTGCCACACATTCGTAGTCTCTTTAATGTCACGCAGTTTGTTGTGCGTGCTGAGGTTATGCCATTTCGTCTCCCAAAGCCACAAAACCTTGCGGGGTAGTACTGAACGCATGTCAGTTGCAGAGAAGCCGATCTCCATATGCGGTTTCCGCGTAGCCTGTTTACCCAGACTGTCGACAAGCTCGTTGCCTGAGATTCCGACGTGACCTGGGGTCCAGACAAACATTCCTGAACGACCGGACCGTTCCATGGCATAGATGGACTCCTGGATAGCACTGGTCGAGAGCTTGTAGGCTGCTCAAGGAGTCAGTACACACAATCTTGTGTGTATCTACTGATAAATTGTAAGATCTGTTTCTTGACGAGTGTGAATTGCACTCTGTCAGTATCAGCGGACAATTTTCTGATCGACATGTCTGCGAAAACTATTGATACAAGTTCCACACAAAGCCCGAAGAGGATTCCGTCGCTCCCGGAAGCCTTGCAGATTTAGGTGGTGTAATCTGGTTTCTGCACTAGGAGCATTTATGTCTACACCATTCACGGATGCAGTGGTATTAAAATGATACAGTGGCAATATCTGAACAGCTCCGCTTTGTGAAGAAACATTTTAATAATAAGTGTGGTACTCGAATTTGCCTTCTGGTGCTGAAGATTTCAATTAATGTATCAGTAACACATTCTGTATCTCTACTACTTTTCGTTCAACTAATGCCATTATCACACAGAAAAAAAAAGAAATCGTATGTTTTATCCCGATAGAACTCTGAGATTATAATCTTCCACAGCCAAGCCCTGGATCTGGGAGGCGGGAGGGGGGGGGGGGGGGCGGGCTTGGGTGAAATCGGGGTATCTCATAATCTCATATTGTTGAAGAAAAAAAAACGTTGTTTCTCGAAGCGCCTACCATCCAGAGCACGTTGGTCTATCGATTATTTGTATCATTTTGAAGCGCATCGCTGTTGGTTTTTGAACATTTTTGAACACTTTCTAAGCTGATTTCTGAACGAATTATAAGTTTATTTTTGAATACGTGCATAGTGGACGTGATGTCTCTGCCAGGGGAATCTAGAAATAAAAATCGTACCCGCAGACAAAAGAGGACGCCGCTATACGAGCCGAGCCGAGCAAACCCGAACGGATGAATGCCAATTGCTGTTTGTTTATGTGGTTGATTAGGTATGCAAATGATCAACGTTGTCATAATTATTAGCGGAATCCGTGGATTCAGACTACCTGAGTGGAAATAAATGACTAACAGGAACAAGAAGTAAGAAAGACTACATATTAATCTTCTCAGTGTATTCAAGAAAATGAAATTTTGACAGAAAATTTTTGCCAAATCGCTAAACTACCAGTTGTACAGTTCATCAATATGTAATAACGTCTATCCGGAGAATAAACGCGGGGTTACTAAACTTGTGAGTCTGGCAAGGTTAGTGAAGTTAATCGGAGAATAAGTTTTGACAATGCCAGGAACAGTTACAGAATTAGTGATGACAAGATTGTTTGCTAGAATGAGGAATGAGAAGAAATGGTAGAATATGACGATCCCAAATTCATATAAAAATTTCGTACTATTTCTTTTCGATCTCATGCTTGAGAAACTGGAGCATGTAAATGAAATGTTAAATTGTTTCCTAACATAAAGCTTTTCACCGTAGTACCTAATAAGCATTTGATATTGGTACTGCGTGAATTAAATTCTTTCGTGTTATTTATGTAAATGGGGTAGATAAAAATGCCCACTTGCGCCAAAACAGTCTCGCTTCTTTGGCGTGTATTACAATTGCTGCAATATTAGAAAGGCCTATTTCGTTTTATCTAGCTGACAGTGACAAAATAGACGTAAGCAAATCGAGAAACCACACCAGTCTTGGGTACTACTGCCGCGCGGGATTAGCCGAGCGGTCTAGGTCGCTGCCGTCATGGACTGTGCGGCAGATCCTCGGGCATGGGTGTGTGTGTTTGTCCTTAGGATAATTTAGGTTAAGTAGTGGGTAAGCTTAGGGACTGATGACCTTCGCAGTTAAGTCCCATAAGATTTCACACACATTTGAACATTTTTTGGGTACTATTCGAATTAACATCTGTTTCAGTATTAGACAATGGCTTTCAATTTTTCATGTAGCAAACCGTTTGACGAAGTTTTATGAGGTAATAGATTCTTTTGCAGAAAGGAAAGCACATCGTGTAAAGCTGTAGTAAGATTAGAGAGAAAAAAATGCTCGGACCTAAGAATTAAAGAAATGTGTACTGCCTTGCTTGTCTCTTGCCTTTACTGGTTTTATGTTTCCTGTATTTTATTTTATGTCACACAAAAGAGAAAAGTTATTCGCCAATGGGCATGGAAGAGCGCAAATTTTTTGAAGAGTTCTTATTCTCCGCCAAATAATCACATCCAGTATTAATTGTGAGATTATTTAAGGGGGGTAGAATGTCAATTCGGATAACTGAGAGCAGGATAGGCACCACAGGGCATTTTAATTTCCACTGTCCTGAATATAGGTTTGATGGCTTCCACTACAAAATATACACGTTTGAATTCCACAGAGCGAAATGCAGCAACGTGCGATAGCAGAATGCGGTGTGAAGAACCGTGACACTGCACTTTGGTACACTTAAGACCAAATAACATGTCTTACATTTCCTCGAACATATATCTTTTATTTATCACACTCTTCATAGAGATGTGCGTTAAAAAATGAACATTTTTTGAAAAATCGATTTTTTTTTAATTTTTGACTTTGTCTCAATTGCTCGACGGGGGGAGGGGGGGCGCACTATCAAGTTTTTGCCCCGGTACGGAAATATCGTAGATCCGGGGCTGTCCACAGCAGATGCACATTGTGCACATTGGTGGCTTTTCATAGCTTACGCTTCTCACCTGCTTGGCCCTAGTTGTGTCGTTGTCTGTTTGCTAATAATGGTAGTGTTGGTGAGGAAGCTTGGGGCTTTATCTGTTCCTCTGCATGAATATTGTTGTTGAGCTTGATCAAGAACTGAACAGAAATGAACCACAGTCCCACAGGTGTTCCGAGGTTCCATTTTTTAATGTTTAAGCCACATCACAACCTGTTCACACAGTGAACCGAACGAGCTTAGATGCAAGCGGTCCTGTCACCCATTAATGTAACGAATACTGAGTTAGTTTGCCCTGTACCTGCGATAATTTAATCTGCGGAACAATTTTGTTAACTCGCAGCCTGGTGCGGCAGTGCCACAATCCTATTAAAAGCAATATCATCATAGTAATAACTGAATGACAAGCTCAAATGGCTCTGAGCACTATGGGACTTAACATCTGAGGTCATCAGTCCCATAAATGACAAGCTATTGTGGCGGTAATCAAACTACTTAGAGAATGGTTGGGTAGAGATTCTCTGTCCATCGACTGGAGTGAACTTGCTTTTAACAGATGTGTCAATTGCAGAATAACCATAATTTATACAAAGAATAAAAAGACATAACATTTCCTCAAGTTTTGCAAGCACAAAAGGCCTGAAATGCTCCAAACGTTAGCTAAATTTTTTTTCGGTTAAGTTCTGAAACGTTTTCATGCGAATGGAAGCTTTTTTTTTAGCTATCATAACCTTTCTGTAAGTTATTAACAGCTGGACCCATCACAGGTTTATTTTAAGTTTTCGTTTCCGATTTATGTTGCTCTTTTCTCGCGTAATTGTTGATCTGTTGCAACCATGTGAAGAACAAGCACACATATCATTAACACAAGGAGAAAATAAAATGTATGGTGTGTCCACATCACGAAATATAAAAAACGCGATATTTGTACTTAAAATGAATAAGAACATTTTAAGAAGCAAAGGAAGTGAAGACATTAGCTGCCAGTTGGAACTGATTTATACCAATGGGGCAAGTTGAAAATTTGTGCCGACTGGGATTCGACTTGCCCCAGTGATAAAATCAATGCCCACTGGCAGCTAATGTCTTTGAGTCCTTTGTGTCTCGTTTCATAGTGGCTGCAGAATACAGAACATTTTAAATTAAGCCAAACAGTCGAAGTTGTTAGTATCAACTGAAACAAGCAAATATCTGAAAGCAGTAACTAATTTTGCAATTCCATACTGAGTTTCAGATTAAACTCCAATTATTATGTGAACTAGATTCACTACTTCTACATTACTTGTTTCTGCGGCCACAAGCAGCCTTTCGCTATCGTGCACACATTACACTCTTCACTTCACAGAGAGTGTCTCTACTAACAACAACTGAATCTGTTTGTGGTGTGGTAGAAGACTTAGGAACGTTTAATGGATCTGTAAACTAGGTGACAGGTTACAGAAAATTGGTTGTTTCGGTTTATATTCGTAAATGTCACTGTTAAACGTAACGCAAAATGTTCACATTCCTATTTAAACGTAGCTCGAATGGCTTTTATTTACAAATCTCTTTTTCTCTTAGACTGTACATAGTTGGCCACATGACAGCAACAAGAATGCTTTACTTAACTAATAACATGATAACATTATTAGGAGAAACTTGCACAACCCTTGCGCAACGATGTCTGATGAATGAACTTCTAGCAGCAGTGTCTAGCTTTCCTTCCCTCTTTCTCTCACGCAAGACGAAAATAAATTCAAAAGGGAGACGGCAAACACGGAGTATAAAAAAATAATAATAATTTGAACGTCGGAGGCCAGCTCACTCCTTAAAATTCCTTACTTGTCCACGAAGTTTTACTCCAATATTTAAATAGTGATTTCCTTTTGGACGGAACTAGACTAAGTGAACATTCCTGAGGGGGCTGCGACGGGGGAGTACGCAGGGTGAGTCATGGGAATCGGCAGTAACGATTATTGGGGAGCGCACCCTCGCCCTGCCACGTATTGGCACGCTGGGGGTTGTTTTCTGCGAACGCGACGCACCTCTCTCAGCCAACAGTTCGCCAACGGATACTGCACTTATTCCCTTCGGAGGTTTGCTCGTATTATTTTTCGGCCACCAATAAAATCAATAGCAATTTCTATGAAGTTATACTGTATCCAGTGCAGAGCTACTTGGATATTCATCTCATAATATTGATGAAGTAAATAGCCAGAAAATTACGGAATGTGTTTATAACATGAAATCGGCAGAAATATGCCAGTGACTTACATTTCGCACAACGGCAATGCGCAAGGCTAATGAATTATTATTTAACGGTTAATTACGTCACTTGAAAAACATCAATAAAAATGCATCATCGTTGAGCGCCCATGTACTTTCTACGGGAGCCTGGTAATTTCAATTTTTTCCATATGTGAATTATTACACTCATGTCCTGTTCTGCTAAATCCTGCCGTCTTAATAATATGCGGACGTATTTTGGATGATACATCTGCAGACCTTCCCAGTGTTTTTCCATGAATAACACAAAGAAACATTGTGTTAATGTCATAAAGAATAATCCTAATATTAATCTTCGTTCAAGAGGATTAGCAGTTTAGTTACTGTGCCCTCTTTTAAGGATAGACCATTACACAGTTGAACGATGTGCTCTGGAGACATTGCACAACAAATCAATACGTGTCGAATCATTTTTTTCTTTTCTCTTTTCCCATTACGAGACGTGTACCATCAACTAAACCTCTGAATAATTTACGTTTTATATCACACGGCTTTTGGGATATTATGGCAGGCAATAACTTCGTTCGCTATCGACATGGCCTACGGATGGGGCTGCTTGTGGCCAGAATAAAGGAACCGCAGATACATATACGTCAACTGGTTTAGGGAAACAGGATAGTCACTGAGTCCTACTGAGTTTAATGAACGAGTGTAGACCACGTTATACAGTAAAATGCGAAAAATGACAACAAACAACAAGTGATTTGGATATTTTGTGATATTTTATGCGGGAATGGCATAAAAACATAATTGTATAGTGCATCATACAACAGATTTTAAAATGTGCCACCGTTCACAGAACAGAATGCTTGGCATCAATCATCTGGACGTTCCTTTATTCATGTATGGGCATCAGCATCCCTCCTGCGAAGACATTACGTACAATACAGCATGCGACACAAGTGAGTATGGACTATGGAAATTCAGCATGGATGCCCAATGCAAGCTAAATCCTCAGATTCTGGACATTTCGAAGTCGTTGCAGTTGGTGTTCCAGGTGGTAGCCCAAGGAAATACTGTAATACAGCCAAGGAATTGTCGTGAGACCATAGTTGTGCGTGGCCGCGCTTTGTCCTGTTGGACAAGTGCTCCTGTTAAGTCCAGACGAAAGAGATCGCAGGACGTCCTGAATGTAGAATTGTGCCCTCCCTGACAAAGACACAGACGACACTGTTTAAGCCACTGAACACGCATTCGTGAGCGATGTTAGTAAAACCTACATTGACTCCTGGGTTGAGTTTCTGTTTGTTACGTAAGTCACTTGTGAAATCCATTCAAAACATGTTCACCAACAGTGAGGATCGTTCATCGTACTACAGCAGACTCAAAATTGAGGTGACCATTACAAAGTCTCTAGAAACGCACAGGGCTGTCATCAGATCCCAAACAGAGTTTGGATTCGTTAAAGACAACATAAATTTAGTCCACTGGAGTGTTTCACGACGTCACTGCAGATGGAGGCGACAGCTGCAAAGAATACCCGAAGAGATTCGTTGGAACTCATCTCCTCTCAATCAGTGTCACAATACATCCCTCGCAAACCAGTTTCATCAGATGAACTATATTGTTTTGCGGCAGAAAGACATGACACATGGGTCAACAACTACTCACATGTCCAAACGTGGCTTAGATGCACGCCAACTGCTACAGTCGTATATGTGCACACACCACTTTCAAAGTGACGTCTTTGAAAACCACGTACCCGCATTTACGAGGGTAAAAAACATGAAGAAGGTACTTCACTGCAATGTCACATGCAACGAAAAGCAGCGAAATTCACAGATAGCGTTACTTTCGCATTAACGTCATATTAAAGGTACTTCGATGGACAAGGGAAGCCTTGGAGATAAAGCTAGGCTCCAATATGTACATTGGCGAATAAAATACCCTAATGAAAAAAACCTTATTATTAAGTTTTACATTTATATCACTGTCTCTATTTTGCTACTGCTGTAGAATATTAATCCCGAGTCGAACCTTCTGCATCTCTTCTCTCTATATTCGTTCACAAAGGGCGATTGATGCATCTGGGCTTTATCTTTCATGTCAGACATACAGGTCAGAGCTAGGCGTTCTCTTCAAACGGAAAAAAAACTGAAGTACAATTAATGTAATGATCGAAATTAATACTCAAACTGTGATAGTTCATTTGCTTCTAACTACGGCAACGAAGACAGTACACGTAAGTAAATAATACTGTAGCAATTCATTCATAGTCTGCGCTACCCCTCCCATTTCAAGCAATTCAGAACACAGTTTCCTGGAGTATCATCAGCTATCATACATTCTGAGCTCAACTTGTGTAACTGGTGAGATGTCTCTTCTTTACTTGCCAGTGTGACCACTACCACTGTCAGTCAATCATGATAAATGCTCATAGACAAGATATCCCGTACGCAACACTGCTTCCCAAAAACCAACCGAGTTGCATATCGCCGTAGTAGAGCAGCTGTTCCACATCACTTTCTCCTCGACACTCCACGGCAAGTTCGGTTTACACGACGCGCCAGAATATATGATCCCGTTTTCACAGCAGAATTCGCATTCTTTCTATATAGGATACATGTCACTACCGTATCCCACACAGATAGCTGAATCTGAGGAGATTTCCCTTCAGGGATCACATCGATGTATTGCAACTTTTTCAAACATCGGTTAAACCGCCGTTCATTTAACGTATTACGGGCTGCCTCGGCCTCAAGGAAGATTTCAGAACTGTCTCCATATCTCAAAAATAGTTTAGGGCTATGGATGCTTTCAATGTAAATGACGGTAAAGTCATAAAGAAAGATCAGCTTTCCGTTACTCAATTGACGTTGTCTCACAGTAAAGAACTCAAGTTGTCTCAATGAATTTCCAGTTCTAATACGTATTCTTCAGAAAGCAAAGTAGGAGCAAGTACGAAGATGTTGGTACGATGCCTAACACCACACGCGAAAGTGGACCTGTATGAATTCGAAGTAAACCACGGAGCAACTCCCCGATTCGGGGAACAGCGGTACCCTCAGCATCCTGCGACGAGCGAGCTGGTTACGGGCGTACACAGGGCTTCCCGATGAGTTACTGCAGGCTCGTTTGAAAGAATGCGCCCTCGCATCTTCATGCGTTTATCCTGACTAAACAGCACAGCCACTCCGCTCGAAAGTTATAAACTCTTATATAAACAATCCAGCTGTTCTTCCTCTGGCGAAAGAATTGTAACCGAAAGCTTGCGGGCTTAAAATCCGCTAACCACATTGTGGAACCCTGCGTATATCAGTAGTGCTCTCTTCGAGTTCGTTTAATATTTTACCCAAACGGAACAAATATTTCTGAAGAAGTTATGCAAATAGTTTTATTACCCGAATAGGTGTTTCCCTCTTATTACACTACTTTTTCTTGTGCCTTTGTCCCGCATCTGCGTAGGGTCGGCATGATCATTAACGGATGTGGTATGGCTAGTTAAAGGGCGGCCTGATGGCCTTCCTGTGGCCACGCCGTTACCCACAAGGACGGAATGTGTGTACCCCCAACTGACTGCGTGCAGTATTATTCGTGTGAAAGTTTTTCAGAGGTTTGCGCATCGTGTAACTGAGGCGATATTCATCAAGTCGGATGTGAGAAACCGCCCAAAAACCACATCCAGGCTGGCCGGCACAGCGACCCACGCCGTCAATCCGCCGGCCGTATTCCATCTGGGACCGACGCATATACCCAAGCCGGAAGCGGCGCTGTAACACGCATGACAATGCGGGTGAGTTCTTCCTCTCATTATACTTGCCTCGACAATTGTTTGTTTACAATAAATCGATATTTTACATATAATACAGGACGGAGAATATGAAACTTGCTCGGAAAATATGTACAATAAGACTGACGCGAGACAGTCCTTCGTTAATGAACATCACAGGAGACGCTGGAAATTGCCGCCGTTGACGTCGATGCATCGCTATGCTCGACTTAAAAAACTATGAGACACGTGTAGATGCTCTGTCTCAGGAGTAGCAGCAACAGTGTTTTCGATATTTTGATGAAGCTCTTCCAGTGTGTGAAAGTTGTTTGAGTACAACTGACCTTTCAATTTGCCGCTCAGGTTAAAAGCACAGGGGGAGAGGTGGCACTGCTTCTGCCGATTGTTCTCTCTTGAGCGAACACCTCAGGCATTCCTGACAAGATCATCAAGACGGTATGTGTTGTTGCTCTGTCTAGCTGAAAATATTCGTACAGTCGTTCTTCTTCTGTGAGTTGATCCATATACGGATTAAACAGTTTCTGGACATACCGGTTACAATTAACAGTTTGGTGGAAGAATCGAGTTACGATGCGGACACCAGACACTGTGCTCCAAACACAAATCTTCAGAGTACTGATGGGGATTTGCTGATGCATAATCGCGCATGGTCTGTGAGTTCACATACCCTAACAGACCGAAGAGGCCTCATCTGAAGAAATGAAAACTTAGAATCCGAAAGTTCTGATTCCACCTAAGTCAGCAACCGATTGGTGCATCGAAATCACAGTTTCCAGCATTTTTTGTGATGAGCAGTTATCCTGTTCATTAACAAGGCTGCTCAATTCCGCGTCAGCCTTGTAAATATTTTCCGGATCAGTATTATTTTCCCAATCCTGTATATACGTATCTTAAGTCTACTGACTATCCGATGCCGTTCTCCACAATTTTTATCTAGTGGTAATCTTTTCATCTCGGCATTCTCATTCAGTCTATTTTAATTATTTTAATCTATGCTGATTGCTCTAATTTACCCTCTTGTGCTCTGTACCAGGCCAAATTAATTGTTCCTAGATGCCTTAGCAGAAACTACACTAAACTATTCCTACTTCTGCTAAGGGACTTCCATACACTTCTTCCTTAGTCTATTCACGCGACTACCTCATCATTTTTATTATTATTTTCTTTTGAGCATTTAATGTTGAGACGTTACTGTCAATGTGAGTCATTTCATTTTTTGTTTTAATGTATGTAAGGTGATTAATTATATCAAACATAAATAAACTGAAGTCTCCCACAGTAGCCCATCAGAGTAGTGGCAACGCCCGACTTCTGTGAAACGTCGGGAACCGGTGTATCCACTTCGGCACGGCCGCTGAAACAGCTGCGACGAAAGTGTACTTCTATCAGAAACGCGGGAACTGTCTTGTACAGGCAATACGGGATACAGTCCATAAATAATCCCATTCTATTATGCTAAATTCTCGTTCAAATATATTTTAAAAAATACATCGCATCCTCTTTTACATTTAATTATGTTCATTAATCCCGTTTTAATTCAAAACTCAGCAGAACTGACACGTGCAACAGTTATACGGGATTAATTTCGAGACATTTACAGAACTATGCATGCAATACATACGTAAATAGCTGCGTTCTCTTCGATGTGTGTTTTGCGCTACGGTATTTATTCGCAAATATTTGCTGCTGTACGAATGAGATATCAAACAAAAAATGTCGTTCGTAATTATTTTATTATTATATTTTGTGTACTGCGTACACTGGAGCATGCGATGCACAACAAAAAGCATTTCAGAGTTTTGTTTTAGCGTTATTTGTGCCTATATTATTTTCATTCTCTCCGACAGTCAGACCAAGTATTACACATTTTGCTGCCAGACCATCATAAATTTTCTGCAATTTTTTCTGTAGGGCACATAACTTGTTATTTCAACTTCTTTCATATCTTCTTTTCTTGCCATAATCTTCGGTTAACTGCGACTTTCGGCGAATGCCGTAACCTGTCTGGTTGGTACTATTCTGCTAATATTCTCATAGAATTTTAGTCGGTTTTGTTCATATCTGCACAAATATTGATATACTTTCCAGTTTAGTTATTTGCTCTTAGTCTGCACGTTCCTTCTTTTCTGTAATTTAAACATAAAATTTTCCTGTTTACTTTTCGCTCTCTTCTCTCTCTCTCTCTCTCTCTCTCTCTCTCTCTCTCTCTCTCTCTTATTTCTTCCATGTCTCTCTGTTTAAAATGAAAACGCACTGGTTTGATGACTGTGTTATAGTGTCTCAGTTTAGTGTATTCTGAGATGGATTTTTTGTTGCAATGAAGTCTGAAGTCATTTTCACATAAACTGAGCCATTTCTTTCCATAAGCTCAGTCTCACATTTCAGTGTTTGCTTCTCTTTATTGTTCTTAGCCCCTGTTCTTACCATTAAATCGATAATTAACCTTGGACTTACCATAATGTACCCAGTCTACTTGTCCATTCATTTATTGAGGATGTTCTGTGTGCTTGTTCCTACAGCCGTCTTAGCTATAACTCCGTAAGCTTTATATTACTTTTCTATGGCCTTAAGTTCCATGTACTTCTATTAGCGTACAATTCAGGTGTGGGGAGGAAGGAAGGAAAGATGGAAGGATGGAATGTAATAGGCGAAGAAGTCCATTACAATTTCATTGAGCTATTAACAATAAATCACTGGAAACTGTAACAACCGAAAAATACCTAGGAGTAGCTGTCCGGAGTGCCCTCAAGTGGAATGACCAAATAAAACTAATTGTGGGAAAAGCAGGTACCAGGCTGCGATTCATTTGAAGAATTTTAAGGAAATTAAATTCACGCACGAAAGAAGTAGTTCAAAAACACTTCTAATTAGTGTTTACCGCCTCCATAGACAAATGGTAGCACCCTGCCTTTGTGAGCAATGCGGTGAAGATGGAGTTGTTTACGTCCTCGCCGCGGCGCGCGCTTTCGAGGTGTTTACGTGCTCCAGCAGCCTTTGTGCGAGTGAGTGTCAAAAAATGGTTCAAATGGCTCTGAGCACTATGGGACTTAACTTCTGAGGTCATCAGTCTCCTAGAACTTAGAACAACTTAAACCTAACTAACCTAAGGACATCACACACATCCATACCCGAGGTAGGATTCGAACCCGCGACCGTAGCGGTCGCGCGGTTCCTCCTTTCGCCCGGCATAGTGCAGCAAATCGACGTAGCATGAGTTCAACAAGCCGTTGGCAGCACCCTGCAGAAATATTGAGCCATGCTGCTTCTACATCCGTACATAATTGCTAAAGTGTTGCCGGTGTGGAATTTTGTGCACGGACTGACTTCTCGATTATGTCCCTTAATGTTCGACGGGATTCGTGCCGGGCGATCTGGGCGGTGAAATCTTGCGCTCGAACTGTCCAAAATGTGCGAGCGAATAGCTGTGACCCGGTGATATTGTGCATTGTCATCCAGAACACTTCCATTGTTGTTCAGGAACATGAAGTCCATGAATGGCTCCAAATAGTCTCTAAGTAGCCGTCCACAACCAAAGACGCAAGCAATTCCATTTAGACCCTGCCAACACCATTCAGGAGCCACCACCAGCTTGCACAGTACCTTGTTGACAATTTGGATCCAACGCTTCGTGGGGTCTGCGCCACACTTGGACCCTTCCATCAGCTCTTACCAACTGAAATCGGGACTCACCTGACCAGGCCACGATTTTCCAGTAATCTAGGGTTCAACCGATATGATCACGAACCCAGGAGAGGCGCTGCAGGCGATGTCATACTGTTCGCAGAGGCATTCGCGTCGGTCGTCTACTGCCATAGTCCATTAACGCCAAAGTTCGCCGCACTGTCATAACAGATACGTTCGCTGTACGTCCCACATTGATTTCTGCGGTTATTTCACGCATTGTTGCTTGTCTGTTAGCACTGACAACTACACGCAAACATCGTTGCTCTCGGTCGTTAAGCGAACGCCGTCGGGCACTGCGTTGTCCGTGGTGAGATGTAATGCCTGAAATTTGGTAATCTTGGCACACTCTTGACACTGATGACCTCGGAGTACTCAATTTCCTAACGATTTCCGAAGTGGAATGTCCCCTAGTTCTTGCTCCAACTACCATTCTGCATTCAGAATCTGTTAATTCCGGTTGTGCGCCCATAATCACCTCGGAAACCTTTTGACATGACTCACCTGAGTGCAAATGACAGCTTCGCCAATGCACAGCCCTTTTATACCTTGTGAACGCGATGCTACCCCCTTCTGTATATCTGCGTGATGCTATCCTTGACTTTCGTCACCTCAGTGCACGAGTGTATGCCTCCCTACAAGTCAACCAACCAAGTGATAACGTTTGCCAGTGTTCCTGGATGCAATACGTGTTCGCATCTCTCGCCATATGATGGCATATGATGGTACGTCCAGACTTTAGTCGGAATCAATCTGCTCTCATCCGAGAAGCGCAACCGACCCGACTCCTCGTTGGTCCAGTCCCTATGCGCTTGTGCTTGGCACCACCGCAAAAGGTGCCGCCAATGTGCGGGCACCAACGGAACACAACGTACTTGTCGTCGGGCAAAGAGATTATCCACATGCTGTCGCCGTGTCACATTCGACCGTGAGATTGCGTGCCTGCAGTCCTGTTAAATGTGGTTGAAATTGCATCCGCTGTTTGACGTGAGCCCCTTCTTGGCTGTTGCTGAATGTAGCGGTCATCTGCAATGAAGAAGTCCATCACAGTGCACCGTAACTGCTCAGTGATTGACACACACTTATTTTTCTCCTTCCTTCAACTGCTACTTGTTGCTGGCAGACCCATTTGGCGCTATAGTCAAGCTGATCTCACGCCATGTGACATCCAGCTTTCTGTGCAGGACTGGGAAGCCTCTGGCAACGTGCCCCCGCAGTCTCATTCATTTTCACCGACTTGTTAGTATATTATGTTACTTTATCTATCTCGTCCTTGAGGTTTGGTTCAAATGGTTCAAATGGCTCTGAGCAGAGTGAAAAAGTATGTAAGTGAAATAACCTGAGCGCAATCCCTGTCACGTTTAGATTCTCTCATTTCTGTGGAAGTTGGTCGCGAGGTACCGGTTTCCTGTTGCGCAATTTCCGAATCATTCTTGGTACACACCAGAATTAAGACCGTCTCAGTAGAGGGCCACAAAACCGTGTAGACTTGTGGTTTTAACAGCAAAAAAGAGGAAACGAAGCCGCTTGGTATTCCGAAGATGCCTCAGTCTGAGATGTATGCTCTGCACTCGTAGGGGAACATTGGTGTTATCACATCGTTTAGAAGACACGTCTTAGATTTCCCCATAGTTCCAGTATCTAAAACCTTTGTGACATGCGGTTTCTGCGAAGAAGATACACTGAAGAAGTTGCTGTGTCAATGTAAAGAGACGGTACTACATGAAATCGTAAAATTTAACACGTTCTCTCTCCCAATCTCCCATAAAACACTTAATTTAAGTGCACTAGGGCAACAGGCCTTGCGAACAAAACGAAAGTGTCCGTTTTTGCTAAAGTTAAATGGTTCGAATTCGAAAAAAGTCAGTCTAACACATCAGCGCAGTCACCCCTAGACAGTTAACAGAGATCGTTGTAGGAAACAAAGCAATCGCTGTTTGTTTATTTTACTCGTTCGACGTCTTCGTCTTGTGTGAGACAGGCCAGACGGATCAGTCTCAGTTGGACAAGGAAGCAAGAGCAACTTCCTGGCAGATTAAAACTGTGTGTCAGTCCAGACTCGAACTCGGGACTTTAACCTTTCGCAGGCGCTCTGCCGACTTCCTTTTTTCTCATTTTGGTCGATACTGTTCTCGGTATTTAGTCTGGGCGGACGTCAAATCGCTGAGCCACCGCGTCGGCGCGGAGTGAGCTACCCGAGCACGACTCACGGCCTATCCTCACAGTTTCATATTAGCGCACACTCCGCTGCACAGTGAGTATTTCATTCTGAAAGCAAGAGGAATTCCGAGGCATTTCTACGTCTCGCCGACAGCAGGACAATTCGAGAGAAATTAAGTATCTCAATTGAGCGCTAAGGAAAGAGAATTAGGACGCCTAAAGGGAAGAAAGTCCGCCTCCGCAGTTGAGTGGTCGGCGTGGCTGACTGCAGTACGGAGAACTTGGCCTTCATTCTCGGTACTACCGTCGATTGTTCCTCGGTGGTAGCACTGGAACGGGGTCCTCCATGTCTGAGCAGCGGCTCCGACGTCTGCAAAGCCGCCAACGGCCGGGAGACCGCTGTGCTGATCCCAGTCGCCTCCGCTCCGCTTCCACATGCCGTCATTGGCTGGGGATGACCACCTTATTATCAGTTGGTCCCGATTAGTGCGTCTTTCCGCCAGAAGAGTGGAGCTTTCCCTTGTTTTGTTTTGTTTTTTTTTTTCATTCGAAAGGAAAAACATTACTCCGGAAAAACTACACAAAAAATCAGACTGGTTTCTCTCGAAAAAGGTATGTTCTCTTAGGTTAAACATTGTACCGCCTTGTTAGGTGGGAACATGTAACGTCTATCGCTGAAGACATATTTATTACATTCTTGCTGTACACAGAGCTTTCCATTCTTGAAAGAAGTGTAAAACGTTTAAAACCTATGGAATGAAAACCTAGAATTTGTAAACACTGAAAGTTTCCTACAGTCACTACGAAGCAAATGAAGGAGAAACATTGGCATCTCCCAGTCGGTTCAATTTTTATGGCGCGAAGACGATAAAATATGCTAAACATACGTTCAACATAAAAACAAGTGCGCTGTGGAGAAAGACAACAATTTATGACGGTCTCCCACAACATTCCTGTGCTGTGACTATACAAACGAATGACTATACAAACGAATAATGAGGATTTCCGTTATAGGAAAAAATCTAAAAAAGGAAAATAATGTAAATGCAGTAAAAGTGAAAGACGTCGAGCGAATAAAACTCATATTCCGGAACAGCCGAGTTCCAATTCCTATTGAGCATTCAGTGATTTCAGTATGTCTCTCCTCAGAGAGGCCACTGTTCTACGTCTAGCAAAGGCAAAAAAATAGCCTAATCAAATGCAATAGTAATCAGTAAGAATAAAAAATTCTTTGTAAGTCAGTGATTTATATTTTACTTTCGTCTTATGTCTATATTTTAACATGTATATAATGTTAACCATTTCATGTGTTAATCACTGATCCTTCTGAAGACGACGTTTTTAAAGACGTCCAAACATACGTCAAGGATTTTTCAATAAACCTTATACTTACAGTGAAATGAACACCCTTAGCTGCTTACAGGCGTTGACATACGTCAACGGGGACAGATGAAAATGTGTGCCCCGACCGGGACTCGAACGTGGGATCTCCTGCTTACATGGCAGACGCTCTATCTATCTGAGCCACCGAAGACACAGAGGATAGCGCGACTGCAGGGATTTATCTACGAATGTAGTGCGGGACAATACGTTGAGAATGTGGGTTTCGCGGGAGGCGTGCCAGAGATAAATCCCTGCAGTCGCGCTATCCTCTGTGTCCTCGGTGGCTCAGATGGATACAGCGTCTGCCATGTAAGCAGGAGATCCCGGGTTCGAGTTCCGGTCGGCGCACACATTTTCATCTGTCCCCGTTGGCGTATGTCAACGCCTGTAAGCAGCTAAGGGTGTTCATTTCATTGTAATTTCATTCTAACGAGCTGCTTGGTCACCGATGGTATCTGTTCTTTCGGACATGTCCGAAAGAACAGATACCATCTTACTAAAAAACCTTGTACTACTGTAACTGATTACGCTGTTTTTTCACCTTTTCCTACACGAAGAGTACATTAGCGCTGCTGCCTCGAGCCATTTTCGAGATTTTGAAGACCACTGTTCTTTTTTCCACGAGGATGCTGTGAACTGCTTCCGCATTTCTTGTAAGAAAGGATAGTAACTTGCCATCGACAAGTCATTGTAAGCCCACGCTGAAAACTAATAAAATAAATTCAAACTGTCATAATTCAGACATCACTTGATTCAGAAACATGAGAAGTTGAATGAATCCTATGACGCAAAACAGGCGTTCACAGCCAGTGCTTACTTTAGAGGTGAAATGTGGTTTTGCAACTTGGGTCGTGAGCTTCAAGGTAATTTCCACCAAATGTTTAGTTTCTTACGGCGGAAGACATGTGGGGATATGTGTGTTACAATAATCTGAGACGAATAACTCCGTAAAATGGTTATTTCCAACATTTCGCGGCTAGAAACAAAAGCCAACCAGTTCCTTTGTTCTACACGGCTGTAAAGAGGGGAAGCTATATGTTTTCAAGGCTCACCATTTCAAACCAAAGTGGGAGCTAAACAGGTAATTCGTTCTTGGCATTTCTAGTAGTGAAGTGTACGAAACATGCAATCAGAACAAATATTGTGCGAAGGCTGCAATTAATATTGGACTTTTTTTACATTCCGTCGTGAAACAGCAGATAAAAAATGTAGTTCTTCGTTACGATCTTTAAAAAAAATCTCTTGCCACTTTGGTTTATACCGTTATTTTGCGAAACTGCTCAACTGCTGAAATCCGTTACAGCTTCGCGTAGGTTTCCAAAGTAAATCATATTTCAGAATATCTGCGTACAATGTCGGCGTTATAGATATTTTGCACTTCTCCAGAATACGTGTGTAAAATATAGTAAAAATTCTCTCTGTGTGAGAGAATCTGAATCGCAATTTTCAAGCGCACCACGCCCACTCCCCTGAGCAGCCAGCAAGAACGGAACACTTAAACGCTCCGCCAAAGTGCCAGAAAACTAGTCAGGCGGCAAGTCCTGCCTGCCGTCTCGTGTAATGCGGTTTTAAACATGAGCTACGTCACTTCAGTGCATTAGCGCCACGCTAGATTTCAGCGGGCAACATACGGCTCGTAATCGCTGCGAGTTACTATCTTGTGTTTCATCTCTGCACCTGAGATTACACTATCCAGAGTATCGCGGGCGGCAGCAGGTTTTTGTGTAACGACACTTTCTTCGCTGTTAATTTAGCAAGAAACGTTTTGATGAAATTACTGTGCAGTTTAAAAGCCTCCTCTTATTTTATTCGTGGTTACTCTTCCGTGAATATCAGCATATTACAGCAAAACTTGAAGATTCTCCGCAAAGACGCGCATTACTGCGCAGTTCTCACGGGCAACTAAGAACAAATTAACTATCCTTAGCAAAAAGGGACTGTCTCTAGTACAGGAAGTTACTAAGGCGTGGACATTGCACCACCTAGAGTTCCACTTCGAATACTCAGGGAGAGGTGAAAGTGTGTAGCAAAAATTACTGTTTTTCCTCGTTTCGTAACCGGAGACCATAAACGAAAATAAAGCTCCGTTACACCACCTTATGCTGCAAACTTCGATGTTCCTTCACCTATCCAGTGGATGTATTAGTACTACAGTCCGATTAAAATTACTTGATAGCTGACGTCTGTCACTTGCCGCTACATTGTTGCCACATCCGCAGGTCACTTCGCAACTGTTGTTAATGTGTAATGTTGGAAGTGGTCGCTGCGAGGTATCTCGTAAACGCGTGATGTTTTGCTGACAGCTGATTTTAAGTGACCGGAGGCTGAACTGCAGCAGTGGTCAGCACACTGGACTCGCACTCGGGAGGACGACGGTGCACACAGTTTCCGGCCATCCTCATTTAGGTTTTCCGAGATTTCCCTAAATCGCTTCGGGCACATGCCGGGATGGTTCCTGAAAGGACACGGCCGATTTACTTCCCTACACTTCCCTAATTCGAGCTTGTGCTCCGTCTCTAATGGCCACGTTGTCGACAGGACGCTAAACACTAATCTCCCCCTCCTTCTGAACTGCAGCAGACGACGCGTTTTGTAGCCCTGAATTAAAACTCCTGTCATAACCTAACCACAACCTTGTGATGTGCAACATATCCGAGAAAACAGTGGTTAGCAATATCCAGAAGAACTAAAATCACAATCGCTTTCTTCACGGAGATTAAAGATAATCTCTACCAACAAACCCAGGAGAGAAAAAATTGAGTTTCAGCGGTAAAAGCAACCCTTAATTTCTCGCTGTCATTGGTTACCTTAAACATTCCCATACTGGCTACTCCTCGCTGGCACTTGTCTGCAGATTATAGGCGACAAAGGAAGATTCCAGACGAAAAAATAATGATAGGAAGAACAATAAGAACAAATAAAAAAGTGAATACGATGATGAAAATTGTTGTGGATTGGCAACAGGGCCAACCCACTAATGTAAGAGGAAGCCGAAAGGCACGCGTTTTAGCTCACGCAGGCTGGCGTGAGGTCTGGAACAGGACAAGGAAGTTAGACTAGAAAAAAAGGATGTAGCTGGTGGAATACTTAACTTTAATCCATTAATGTTGAACGTAGCTCTTGTCTGTACATTCTTTACAATAGCAATAGCAACTGAACATGGCGCCTTGCTAGGTCGTAGCAAATGACGTAGCTGAAGGCTTTGCTAACTATCGTCTCGGCAAATGAGAGCGTATTTTTTCAGTGAACCATCGCTAGCAAAGTCGGCTGTACAACTGGGGCGAGTGCTAGGAAGTCTCTCTAGACCTGCCGTGTGGCGGCACTCGGTCTGCAATCACTGATAGTGGCGACACGCGGTCCGACGTATACTAACGGACCGCGGCCAATTTAAAGGCTACCACCTAGCAAGTGTGGTGTCTGGCGGTGACACCACAAAAATGACGTGGAAAAGAATCAGAAATGAAAAACATTACATTAAACCAATTAACTGACTAAAAATTATAATCAAACTCTTTATATTACATTTAGAAATAAAAAAATCGCTACAATTGACGAGATTCGCACCTACGACCTTCTGCACGTGAGGTTTACACGCTAACCTGAGTTAAAAAGTTATATTCAACACTGTGGTAACTCAGTCGCAACAGTGAATTGCAGCCTTCAAAAATTCAGCTTTACACACCGTCGTGCAAAACTTATCTAATGTAAGTCGATCTCTGTGATTATCATAACTGTATATGTGACGCTGAATTGCGTCTTGTGTGGAAGACTCCAGTAATGTTTGGTTAGTGCTGTGCATGAAACGTTTGTATTTCATTAGATACGAAATAAAATTGCTAGACGCATGATTCGATATCCAGACACGTCAAGAAAGAATGCCAGACAAGGAACTAAAAGTGAAATGACCAATTGTTGTGGCAGTTTGACAACAGCGAACGGTTCGGGCGTGACATTGAGCGCTCTGATTGGAGGAAACCAGTTCCAACGCGTGAAGTGTCAAATATCAAGTAATACTAATCAGACTATAGTGAAACTAAACTCGTGTCTTAAAAGTTCACTGTGCGTCATCACAAAATAAATAAAATATGAGAGAGACAAAGCAACTTCATTCTCCTTAAGAGTACATTTCATTGGCTACAATTCACATTTGGTAAAATTTGTAAAAATGATGGCTTATTCTGGAATGGATCGAATCAATGAAATCGCGTACCTATGGATGGCCATTGCAATGTAATATAGAGAGCTGAACTCTGCGATTGTGATACTTGCTTACCCGCCTGCAGATCAATATGATAGCAAGAAATCTTATCCACTATGATAATGCTTTGCTGAAAAATGGTGAGCTGATGTTCAATTTATTCAAATGTTTCTAACGCTGAGGACTAGTAATGACAGTGTTCGCGGGAATTCTTTCAATGACAATCTCAAAGAAAGTCAGTTCGTATGCGTGCGCCCGTCGGTTGTATGGAATCGAGACATGGAGGCAGAAAGAAGCTATATTGTTTCGGCGTGCTCACAACCACAAAGTGAATGAAATTTTCCGATTTTTAGACGTATATCTGACGTGCCGAATTCACAGGGCCTCCCTCATACGTTCCTGGTTCAGCGAACATTCAGGCACGCTGTCGCACCTATACTGGTGCTCTACATCACTCGATCTTAATACCTCAGATAAATTATGAGAGTATTCGGAAGAATGGTGAAATTTAGCAGTCAGCATCCCCGTAATTTGGTAGCTTGAGTGTCTTCAGGTGGCTGTTGCACACTTGAATAAACTTGTGGCCTCCTTCCCTCTACAAACGGAAACCATTATCAACAATAAAGGCGGTGTTACACGGTATTAACCATGGTGTCTCCTAGGAGTGACATATTTTTGTCCGATGTGCTTATTTATACTTTCCTCCACTATTCTACGATACCACTCTTCATGCACTCCGTTAGACTGGCTATAGAGGATATAAGTACTAATTTTTAATTTATGTAATAATTTGAAGGTCAGGCAATTTGCAAAACTTTCTAGAAGCATCTTGTTGGTGTGTTATGTCCGCGGCTAGAGGGCGCAGTTTCTTTCCTTCGAAAGCTAGTTGCGATCACTTTTCTTAAATAATATCTAAGCAGTGTTGAAACGGTATGTATAGCGGCGCGCAACCCAATATCCAGATGTATTCGAGGAATGACACTGTATTTAGTGGCGTACATGAGCAGCCATTTAGAACATAGTCAACAGTTTTATACCCACACTAGCGTACCAAACAAAGCTTTGCAATTGCTAAGTATGTATGGAAATTGTATGTACGTTCTGCTCTCCTTCTCCCCCCTCTCTATGTGCATCTCCTCCTCCTCCTCCTCTTCCCCCTCAAAGCATCTCCTCCTCCTCCTCCTCTTCCCCCTCAAACCTCTTTCTGTCATTCACAATCTCCCTCTTCTCTTTTCGGCTCCCCCTGCCTCCTCTCTCTGTCCATCTCTTCCTCCTCCTCCTCCTCTTCACCCCTCTTTCTGTCAGTTACCTCCTCCCTCCTCTCTTTTCGTCTCCCCCTGCCTCCTCTCTCTGTCTATCTCCTCCTCCTCTGCCTCCTCACCCATCTTTCTGTCATTCACCTCTTCCCTCCTCTCTTTTCGTCTCCCTCTGCCTCCTGTCTCTGTCCACTTCCCCCACTGCCTCTCTATGTCCATTTCTCCACCTCTCTGTCCATCTACTCTTTCGCCTCCTTCTGATCTTGAGCCTTGCTTATTGTTATTCCAAATTCAGATTTCATAGTATGTAGTATTGCAATCACAGGTCGATAACAATAAATACAGCTCTTCTGTTTTCTAACAAAAACAGTCACTGTTGTATTATTGTTTAAAAATAAAAAATGGCTCTGAGCACTATGGGACTTAATATCTATGGTCATCAGTCCCCTAGAACTTAGAACTACTTAAACCTAACTAACCTAAGGACATCACACAACACCCAGTCATCACGAGGCAGAGAAAATCCCTGACCCCGCCGGGAATCGAACCCGGGAACCCGGGAGTGGGAAGCGAGAACGCTACCGCACGACCACGAGCTGCGGACTTAAAAATATACATAGCCTTTGTCCGTCTGAATCTTTATTATTAGGGTATTGTGTAAAAATTTAAAGTGAATCGGTCAAGAAAATTTCGATATTTTCGGCAAAAAAGTTAGCCCTTTATATATACACTGATGAGCCAAAACATTACGACCACCTGCTTATTAGCTGGTTTGACCTTCTTTGGAACGAAATAAATCAGTGATTGTGCGTATCAGAGATCCGACAGTTTGTTCGTAGGTTTGTGGTGATATGTGGCATTAGATGTCTGTGGACTGGTCATATAATTCGAGTAAATAGTGGGCCGCTGATTTGCGTACTTGGTGATGGCGCCGGCCGTTGTGGTCGGGCGGTTCTAGGCGCTTCAGTCTGGAATCGCGCGACCGCTACAGTCGCAGGTTCGAATCCTGCATCGGGCATGGATGTGTGTGATATCCATAGGTTAGTTAGGTTTAACTAGTTCTAAGTTCTAGGGGACTGATGACCTCAGATGTTGAGTCCCATAGTGCTCAGAGCCATTTGAACCTTTTTTTTTTTTTTTTTTTTTTTTTTTTTTTTTTTTTTTTTTTTTTTTTTTGTGATGGCGCCCGACAGCGACCCAGTTGGGCTCTATAGAACTTACATCAGGCGAATTTGGTCACCGAGACATCAACGTGGGTTCACTATAATTGTCCTAAAAAGTACTGTAGCACTGACCACTGTTCTGGCTCCCAGATACCGTCGGGGAAGACATGAAACATGAAGGCATGCAGGCGGTTTGCAGCTATCAGCGTGTCTTGGATTACTATCACAGGTCCCAAGCAAACGCAGAAGAATGTCTCCCATATCATAATACTGCTCCCACCAGCCTGCGTCCGTGGCAAACAAGCCGCCGTTCACCTCGATGACGGCGTTTATGGAGTAGCAAAAATGTGCTTCACCCGAAGAACCAACACGTTTCCATTGATCGATGGTCGAATCCTGACGGTCCCGTGCCCAATGCAATCGCAACTGACAATGCCGTTTTGTCAACATGTGAACATGTAGGGCTGGTCTGCTACGGCTCCATGTTCAACAGTGCACGATGAACAATGCGCTCTCAGACACTTGTGCGTACACCAGAATTGTGCTCTTTCGGCAGAAATGCCACTGATCATCATTTATCCTACTTTACAGATCAGACACGCCTCCGAACGCCACGTTCTGTGAAGAGTCGTGGACGACCAAGCAAAGCGCCTAGTGGTAGTTTCACTGTCCTACCTCTTTCCGTAGATGCTCACAACAGTAGCACGTGAACATTCGGCCAGTTTCGTCGTTTTCGAGATACTCGTTCACAGGCTATGCATAATGATACCCTCCCCTTTGTCAAAGTGGCTTATCTCAATGGATTTACTGATTTGCAGCCCTCCGCTAGGGTGATCCCCTTCCGTGTCTGCTCCGCTTACATACGTATGTTACCCCGTCACGTGCCCGCAACTCCACCTGGCAGCATCCAACGTCGCAGTGCGCGGTGGTCATAATGTTTTGGCTTGTCGGTGTACATTCCATATATATTATACCTGCCAAAAATATATAGCCTATGTCTGTCGGAAAGTTCATTACAGTATCGTGTAAAAATTTAAAGTAAATGGTAAATTACTTTCCTAGTTTTTTGGTAACAACGTTAGAGAACAACTTGATTTTATATATTAGTATAAATTATACTCTCTACATCAATGTAAGCTGCATTACGTGTGAAGGACTGTGTGTACCAATTCCGCGTCAAAGCACGATCCAGCAAACTGTGAAATTTATGTCACACTATTCATGTGTGTTAACGTTGCCTGATCATTGAAACGAAACTTGATGGTCATCAACACGGTGTCGATGATCTGATAGCGACACAGTATATCGTCTACTGCTGGGTCTGCAACAGCTTCGGAGTTCTTCGACGCATCTACCACTATACAGGGTGCTTTTGTCCACCGTGTACAAATTCTAGGGACTGATCGATGAGAGGATATGGAACAAAAAAGGTCTAATGAACTTATGTCCGTAAATGCATCGTTTCCATGCTCGAGACCATTTATTCAGTCATACATTGCTCAGAGACTTCGGTCTAAAACGCGCTGCACCATGCAGCCATAGTTGTGGTCTATGTTGAAATGGTTTCCATGTGCCTCAACGCTTACGTGTACGCGCCGTAGCATGTTCTGTCTCACACGTTCACATCGGCCAGGCCGCATCCGAACAGTGTCAAAGGCAGCATGAACACGCTGCTCCACATCAGGAATGAGCTCTGCATACACGATACTATTCAGATGGCCTCATAACCAGCAACCGCAAGGGTTGAGATCCGGTGAACAAGCAGGGCATGCAACTGGACCCCTTCTTCTGATCCATCGGCCAGGTAAGACACAATTGAGATGCGTTCGGATGATAAACTTTCGAATCATCAATGGCACTTCTTCCAGCAGCGGAGACAAAGTCACCCGCAAGAAACGCCGTTAGTTCCGGCCTGTTAGGCGACGTGGAAGGAAGACTGGTCCCAAAATACGGTCGCCAATTATCCCGGCCCACACATTCCGGCTGCACTCATGCTGATGATTTGCTGTCGCCATACCATTGGGGTTATGTGTACTATACCACAGACGACTGTTATGAAAGCTGAAGATACCACTCCGTATAAACGTGGCCTCATCTGTGAACAGGATGGATGACACAAATCCCGGAATCGCGGTTGCCTGGTGAAGAAACCAGTGACAAAACTACTCCCGATGTGAAAATTCTGTAGGTAGTAAGCTCTTGATAGTAATAGCTGCCATGGAGAGAATTTTCCACACTTTCGTCTGGCTTACCCTGTACTGGCGGGCCAACTGCCTTATACTGACAGGGCGGTCGCCTTCCACGGTGTTAAACATATTTTTCCTCCAAGTCTGGTGTCCGAACATTTCGGGTCCGTCCTTCATGATTTCCTAATCCCTGAAACGACCCTGTCTCAGACAAACGGCGAAAAACTGTTGCAAACATTGAACGCTGTGGTTGTTGTCGGAGGGGATAAGTATCCTGATACAAACTTGCTGCCCACCGCCCGTTGCAATTTTCCTTTCCGTAAGTAAACATCAAGTCTGAAAACTCTCGATTCGAATGGGGAACCACTGTCTACAACGCTGTATCACATCCACTACAAGGTGAGTCAGCAAAAGAAGTGAATCGGACGCAACATTACCAATTACTATGGCAGGAGAGCGCGCTAGGATATGATGTATGAGGAACAGTACCATACTCTAGGAGGAAAGCATGCACATTGTAACTGTGGCTGAATGGTACAGCGCGTATCAGACCGCAGTCTGTGTAACAAAGTATAACTGAATAAATGGTCTTTAAAATGGAAACCATGTATACGAAACATAAGTGCATTACACCTTTTTTGTTACGTATCCTCTCATCGATCAATCACTACAGTTTGTACACGATGGAAAACATCACCCTGTTGTTGCAATATTAGGTGTTGCCAGGTCATGAAAAACCACATTCAGTGTTAAAGCCCCATAACTTGGCTACATGGAGTCCTTTTGCGATAACGAGGCACAGACATTCGTTATTCAATCATTAACGCTGGCAGAAAACTGCACTCAACGTTTAATACAACCAGGGAGCTTTTTTAATCCGCACTGTTCAGCCACAACACTATGACTCTCCATCCATCGTGTAAATGAACACCGTTAGGCATGTAATTGAATAAGAGTCATATTGTCCCGGGGTCAGGGATTTTCTCTGCCTCGTGATGACTGGGTGTTGTGTGATGTCCTTAGGTTAGTTAGGTTTAAGTAGTTCTAAGTTCTAGGTCACTGATGACCATAGATGTTAAGTCCCATAGTGCTCAGAGCCATTTGAACCATTTGAATCATATCGTCCTTGTGGAGTCAATGTCACTGGCAGTTACGAAGTTCTGGCAACCAGTGCAATTATAACTGCGCCATTGCTAGCACTATTGTTGTTTGGATTTAGGACACACAACCCCGAGGTTATCAACGACCCTATAAAATTACGATGGGTGCTCAATAAGTAATGCAACACATTTATTTTTCGGCCAATTTCGGTTGAAAAGATACGGAATTTGCTGTAGGACATTGTGGAATATTCCCGGTTCAGCCCCTATAGTTTTATAAAGTTCCACTAGGTAGGTGGCGGTGCTATATGTAGCCTTCAAAATAACATCTTTAAAAGAGATGTCGTTGAGTTTCTTTTGACGGAAAACCAGAGTATCTCATATTTTCACAGAAGCTTGCAGAATGTCTATAGAGACTTGGCAGTGACAAGTGAGTCGTTGGGCTAGGCATCTGTCATCATCGCAACAAGTTCGCGCAAACCCGTCCCATCTACCGCGTGCCGGCCGGCCGCACACAGCTGTGACTCCTGCGATGCTGGAACGTGCGGACACTCTCATTCGAAGTGATCGACGGATCACAATCAAACACTTCGCTGCTCAACTGTACGTCTCTGTTCGTCATTGCTCGGTTGTCTGGCCTGGCTCCCACCCTTTTCACCTTTCTAATTCTTCTTATTCTTTTACATCTGTCGGTGATTTATTGTCTCGTCGCCGTCGTTCTGTTTCCGGCGATTTTTATCAAATTATCCACTTTTATGTTTTACTGTGGTAATGGAGGGTGACGAAACACCGGTCAGATGCACAGAATGTGTCTCCCACCGCGTAGCATGTCCCCAGGGGACAGCTGCCTTCTAGGCGGAGCAACTCACCCATTTTTACCCTCTTACCCTTCTATCACTAATACTTGGTTCTATGTATTGGTTTTTATTGATTCTTTTTTACAACTGGGTTCATCAGGATTTGTCTTCTATGCCCTTCCTGTCTGAGGACTGTTCCCAGCTTGATGCATATAGAATGAAGGGACTGATGACAGGGATGGACTGATGACCTAGTAGTTCGGTCCTTTTACCCCACCAACCCAATCCACTGTTGCTGATGATCCGTCCGTTGGAGGTTATCTGAGAGCAGCAGGCTATGTGCTGGCACCAGGTTTCGCACTTTTCCTTCCATTCATCCATGCCAATCGCAACACTACTCTGCTCTGTATACGCAATCATCACAGTCATCCGCACGACACTGAAACACGCTTGACACTTCATAACCGGTCCGAGAAAGGCAATGGCAAAGCACGCCCACTAGGATATTGCCTAGAACGGCGATGCAGGATTCCTGCATTTGCTCCCCTACGCTCATGCCGTGTACGGGACAACTTTGTCTTTGAGTATCTGCAACTGACGGTTAGATGTGTATGACTAACTTATCACTAATATAAAAAATGCGAAAGGGCCAGTTCCTACATACAGACAAAATAAAATTAAATAGGTAGAAGTAGATAACTGTTTGGTCACACAACATACGTGAACAAGCCACTCCGTGACACCTTAAAGTCTTCTACTACTTTAGAGATAAGTTCTGACAACTCATGAAATTTTAAAATACGCTCTACACTCACTCTATTACCTTAAATTGGGAGCAAGTCCTCATTTGAACCAAGGGTCGCTCTTCTGTCATCCTACAAAATACAAGCATTTAAAATATGTTTCACTAAAGAGAGTGCGTCACAACCATTACAAACTTGTGTGTTCTTGCGTTGGAGTAGGAAATGATGCGTTAAAGGAATGTAGTTAATACGCAAGCGTGTAAAAAAGAATTTAGTATCTTCTTCAAGGCTGCATGGAGGCAGAATGACGTGCCTTTGCTTAGTGCTATTATGGTTAATGGTGTCCTGGATTTTTTGAGCACTTTCGTCTGCTGAGTACAAATGCTGGATGCCCTATGCAGCACTTTAAAAAAATACAGATGAGAGGAGGTATTCTGTGCGCCGGTCACGCCTCAACTGTTCCAGTAGTGCATGGCATGCTGGATCAAATGTCGAATACTCTTTCGAAAAACGATTCCTAACGACACAATGACGGAAAGTGACTGCACAGCTCAGATTACCCCCTGCTTAAAGCCACCATCGTTTTCATTTAAAATCTCAAAATTGTTTAGTTTAAAAATATGATTTAATTTCTTTAAAATTTAGTAGCCAAGTAAGTAATTTAAGGCCCAGAAACATCAAGAAGTTCTTAAAAATATGATAGGTACCTGTTAAATACTGGCCAGGTACACTAAAAACACGGCGTGAGCTATTAAAATTGAAGCACACAGTTTTAAAACCAGTACTTTGTGCCAGTTTCTCCAGCCTCTTGAGCATCAGCTGCAGTCGATGGCACGTGCTTATAGTGCTGAAGGATGAGAATGGAGAAGAAAAATTGTTCACTCACAAAGAAAGAATATTCCACAGGCCGGATCGTGTGAATGACTGTTGAGACCTTGCACAATGTACATGGTGGTTATAATTCAAATTCCGTTACTTGAGCCAGTGTAGAAGGAAAAACATTTATAGAATTGGTACCCAACTTCATTAGAATGATATTCAGACGGTGCGCTGCAGGATTTGCATTGTTGGTAATGTTAGTGTCATCACTTGGCTGTAAGCGCCGTTACCAGTACGTCGATGTGGGGTTGAAACACATTCGTCAGTGTTCATTACAGTTGCAGACAGTCAGCATGGGTCTGGACAAGGTGAGCAGGGCTCGTGTCGAAACAACGGCAATAGCGCTGCTGCTCTTCGCGAATATCGATGCATTAAAGGAATACGGAGAGGTCCTCTTTCCGTACCGGGGTCGAAGAACATGATTCAGTAGTTCGAATTAACTGGCGATTTGGGAATTGGTTCTGGGACAGCTGACGGCCAATTGCGCCACAAATTGCTGAAGAAGTTAGTTTTGCCATGGCTGAGAACGCTGGATGCATGGTGCGATCTTCAAGCAGCTGTGTCACGACAGCTGAACATTCCACGGTCCACCGTTCGAAAAGTGCTGGTGCGGTTCCAGGCTGACGTGGATGCAGATGGTCCTCACATTGAGCAACGTTTGTAACCTGCACCGTAAACATGTTACGCAACTAACAATTATTACCCTCTCATGTGGAAATTAAAATATGTTTTTTTTTTCAATGGCATATTAGTTATTTCTCTTC
The DNA here is from genome assembly GCF_021461385.2 of Schistocerca piceifrons. NCBI lineage: Eukaryota > Metazoa > Arthropoda > Insecta > Orthoptera > Acrididae > Schistocerca > Schistocerca piceifrons. The sequence continues at coordinate 864,678,670 of NC_060149.1, read as the reverse complement.
CGCGCGTTCTTAAAAATGTTTCTACAAAGTCTGATTGTCCTACGATCACTCGTTTCTCATACGGCCCTCTCAAGAACGAAAGTTTAATTATAACCATCCTGCATATTTGTGATGTGTTTATGTTGTAATGGGTAAGTATGCAAATGAAACTAAGAGAAAGAGCGCAATATCTGTGTCAGTACATAACTTATTGCTCTTTACGAGAACCATATATTCTAGACTGAAAAATGAGTTTTGTATAATTTTCATTTACGTGGTAAAGAGACCTCTGATTTTACTGTTTGGTCAATCAGAAAAAGCTCGTGTTTTTCAAAATTTTATGGAAAAAATGTATCGTAATATCAATGATCAGGAACAAATTAGTCAATTCTGCCAACTGTCTGATAGAAGGAGCCGGCTGTATGACGCAAGTTTTGTGCCAAGAAATAATATGACGTATTCTCTTCGTTATTGCATTGTAATGCAGAAAAAAGACAAGCGTAGCGTTGCACGAACAAGGACGACAATTTGCAGTGCTAGAGAGTCACAGTTGCAATACAGGGGCTGTGGACTGCCATGCAACACAAAGCAATTAGGTTGAAAATAAGACTATCAGAAAGCTATCGAATGCTGTCAAAGACAACAAAGCCACTTTTTAGATACTTCAATTCAACAGAAGATATTACGCCTCATTTGCACTGAAGATGTGCAGTCTATACCTAATGTTAGATTTGCACTGAACTCTACCCGTATGTCGTCGTCCTGTTTTAGGGATGGGAGTTAACTTGGAGCCGGATTAGGCGAGGTAACTTTGACGGTCATTGGTGGCTGTGGCTGGTCGATTATTTTGAGCGACATCAGATAGATGCGGAATTCGAATGTGTTGTCTACACAATCCTAGAATTACGAAACGGAGGTCGTACCTGTTTTATAACCGTTTTTTCCTAATTATTACAGAATTGGTTGCATTTACAGGTGGAAGTTGTTGTATAATCAACAGTTTATTGAAACCGCTCACAGAACACGAAAACAGACTGAATGCAGAGTGACTGAATCCTGATCCAAAGCAGCCGCCAGGCGAGAGCCATCTACCGCGCAGCGTCTTTCTCGACTGCCTCTCGCTTTTATCCAGGTCCGCTCGGACCGCGCTGCTAGCGGACGCGAGAACTTTGGGTACTTATCCAGTGGCAGTGTGCTTCAGTCACATCGCCTCGCTCTCTTACAATATACAGTTTGGCGAGAAGAATAACACTCGAGTCGCGTATGTGACCCTGTCACGGTAGAACTAATGTGCGCTAACGAGTTTTCATACACACGGAGCGTGGCCGTGTAGCAAGTACTAAGCGCGTAGCGCAGGTGTGGTCATCTCGCGCTTGACCGAGTAACCTTAAACTACGCCAGGTGAGCAGGGATGACACACTTTCACTGCTTCCCGCCCTCTGGCGCCGGCCGGCGAGGGTTTCCGGCGCCGGATAAGGCGGATGGGTTGCAAAGGATTATGTAAGTGTGCCACCGCGCTCCGTCTACTCTAGAGCGAGGACGCCTTGCTGATCGCTGCAGCCACTGCAACTCCACACCTGCGCACTCCGCTCGCACTGATAAGATACTGCGCTAACTTCACAGATCCCTGCTGGCCCACCCGTTACCACGGACTGACCGAATGCAAAACTTAACAGTTAGTTTGCAGGTTAGTACGCTCACCGGGCATACAATTTATCGCCTCATATGTCGAAACTTGCGGTGATTTCAAGCGACCTCACATGGTCTGAGATGAGGTTACGTGGGTGGCAACGGCATTCGGAGCGTAGACAAATGTTCAGATTGTTCACCGAGATGGTACAACGTAATCACTGTCTAAGAAAAGTCATTATTACCGCTTTAAGCGCCTGAAAAACTCTTTATTTAACAACCAGTTACGTTGACAGCCCCCCATACCGACTTGGTTGTTAAATAAAGAATTTTATCAGTGTCTCAGGGCAGTAACCACGATATTTTTCAAGTACTTACGAGCTGTGGGCTCCACCTCCTGCAAAATGTATTGAAGCAATGTCTCGTTTTCCATGTAACATAGAACGTCACATGACATTACAAGCAGGCTAAAGGAGATGAATCACTTCGGCCGTATTATACATTATCCAGTGAACTAACTGACGAATTTCTCAGACATATTACAGTGCACTAACGTGTTTCACCAGCAGTGGCAAACATCTCGATCTACAACAGAGTTGCGTCAGAAACAATACTGTGTCTGAATGTGACTACAGGTATTGGCTCAGAAATTGTGGCATGAAATCAACTCTGGTCCTTCCCTATCCGTTTCTAAACCAATATTCTGGAGGTAATTCCGCCACATGGCTGTTTGGAGGGAGGTTGTAAGCGGAAGACTGCTCCTTAGTGCTGTCAATAAATGTATACGATTACAGCGGGCGAAGACGCTCCCGCTGTGGATTATCTCCATGAATGGGATCATGTTGTATGGTCAGACGAATCACTTTCATGCCAGTAGGTAAATAGAGCGCGATATAATCTTTCTAGTGCGCCTTAGGAAACCTTCGCGGAAGAAGAGACTGAACGGAAATTTAAATCATATGGAAATTGGTCTATTGTTTGAGGCGAAATGTATTGTGAATTAAAATGTTACATCGAAATGCTAGACAACCACAATTTGTCATTTACTTGTACCTTGATGATGACTGTAGCACTATCAGCTCTGACAACGAAGGTGAGAATATTTGTAAAGATACATAATTCTAAGAATTTTAAGGGACAATCATGAATGTTGACTGGCCTGGAAAAGAGCCGAGTGTTACGCCCTTATAGTCTCTGGAAGCGCCGAGAACACCGCGCCACAAATCAGGACTTGGACATGAAAGGGATGATGTACTGGGAACAGTTAAACATTGACGTTCTCTATATTGAGAACTTATTTAGTCACTGTACCGCGAATCATAGTCGTTATCATGGGTAGTGGAAGTGTGACTAATGTTTTGGCCACTGAACTCCTTTCCAAGCAACATAAATCACCGAATAACTCATGTCTTGAATAAGGGGCTTCATAACAAACACACATGTATTCCACAACTGCACAGTGTCATTCTGAAACAACGACGCTTTGGCCACTTAGCTTTCGCCATTAAAAAATTAAAAATTAATTAATACTGACATGAAGAACAAAAGCTAGTACACCAAGCGACTGATAAGCACAAGATACTTCTACTAGAGAGATGCTTTGTTCCCAAACGTTGTTGATACGTCCATACATAGTCATTTAGATTTTCCCTGGAAATGAATACGAGATGATGGGTAGATTTGAGAGACGAGATAGTGAAGGCAGCACAGAATCAAATATGCAAAAAGGCAAGGCCAGTAGAAGTCCGTGTATATCATAAGAAATTGAATGTAACTGACGGAAGGAGAATACATAAAAGTGCAGCAAAAGTAAATAAAGTCGTATAAAAACTGAGACTGACAGGAAGTATAAAACAACGAAACAGGAACGGCTAGACGAGGAATGCTCGGCTTTAGAACTATACTTGACTAAGGGGATGACAATGCTGCCGACTGGAAAATTAAAGAGGCCTTTGAAGAAAAAAAGAGGCACCTGTACGAATATTAAGAGCACAGGTGGCAATCACGTATTAGCCATAGAAGGGATGGCTGAAAGGTGGAAGAGATATAATAAAACCGACAAACTGCAGGGACGGATTCCTGACTGCAAATGGAGGAAAAAAGGTCCTCTGAACATATGTCAGGAAATGCATCGTTGCCACGGTAGATGACGATAGCGAATGAAAGTTCCTTTGACCACGTGCCGTGTATTCCTCGTGTGTTGCAAGCTAACATTCTTCCCGTAGAAGAAAATCCGCTGCTATAATCCTTGCACTCGTTGAGGATAGTAGCAAGTACTGTGATCATGTTGGCGGGCCACTTGCCTGGAGCTTCTACTAGGGTTCGTCTCAATATCCTGTAGACCTCGGTCCTCCAAATCTCGTGTACGGATAGTCCTCCATCTCCCAGAAGGTTCGTTTGTCTTAAAGGACCCATAGTCACACAAACGCCCAAAAGGGGCTTGAAATGTGGTGTGATGTGGTTGGTGTCTGTGAGGGTGCTTGTTTTGGTATAGCCGTGCTGCCTCTCGACCGTTTCCGTCTGCTTGACCATACACAAACACCATTACGGCATGTTCTCGATATGAATACCGCACCATTCTGCTGCTTACAGCACGCTGCGTCAATCACACAGCGTCAATCATTTGTCAGCGTCATCTATCATAGCAACGATGCACTGCCGGGCACCATGCTACACTCTGTCACTGCGCCAAAGTCCAGTGCTGACGGTTACGTGCCCATTTCAGTCGTAGTTGCCGATGACGTGGTGTTGATATTGGGTCGTCGTCTGTGGAGGCCCATAGTTGGGAGTACTTGGTGCGCTGTGTGTTCAGACACACTTCTACTCTGCTCTGCATTAAAGTCAGATGTTAGTTCTCCTACAATTCGCCGCCTGGCCTGTCTTCCTCAACGCTTGGCGAAACCAAGGTGAAACCACGTCCAGATGTGTTGGAGTGGGGAGGCAACCCCTCATTACAGATGTCGGCCGTCGTAGGCTGAGTAGACTGGTAAAACAGGACAGGCGGCGAATTGTAGGAGAACTAATATCTGACTTTAATGCAGGGCAGAGTAGAAGTGTGTCTGAACACACAGCGCACCAAATACTCTCAACTATGGGCCTCCACAGACGAAGACCCAATATCAACACCACGATATCGGTAACTACGACTGAAATGGGCACGTGACCGTCAGCACTGGACTTTGGTGTGGCGCAGTGACAGAGTGTAGCATGGTATGATGAATCCTGACACCTTCTTCATCATGCCCAAGGGAGGGCGCGGAACCGCCGTCTTCCAGGGGAACAGCTCCTTGCCACTTGTACGGCGGGACGGAGACAAGCTGGCGGCGGCTCCACTATGATCTGGAGAACATTCACGTACGCATCCATGGATCCAGTGAAGCTCGTGCAAGGCACCATGACGGCCAAGGAGTATCGCACACTGGTTGCAGACCACGTACACCCCTTCATGACGATCCTGTTGCCCGAAATCAGTGGTATTTTCCAGCAAGATAATGCGCTATGCCACAAGACTAAGAGTGTGGTGGAGTGGTTCGAGGAACACAGCAGCAAGTTCCAATTGATGCGCTGGTCCCCCAACTCGCCAGATCTGAACCCAATCGAACACATTTGGGATGTGATTGGACGTAGCGTCAGAGCTTATCGCCCCCTCCCCGGAATTTACGGGAATTAGGTGACTTGTGTGTGCAGATGCATAGCCAACTCCATCCAGCGACCTGCCAAGGGCTCATTGCTTCCATGCGTTTCCGCTGTTATCCGTTCCGAAGGTGGACATACCGGCTATTAGGTACGTGTTCATAATGTTCTGGCCGATCAGTGTATATGCCAAGCTATACTTTAATAACCAGGTTTTAAGACAAAACTTCTTTAAACATGGTAAATCTAAAAAAAAATAAAAAATTCCGAAAAGAAATCCGCGTAGTTGTGCCCCATACTCTCCTACTCCTAATATCTTTGTATTCTGTTCTACTTATTGAGTCAGTATATTTTGTGAATTACGTGTTTAGTAAATTCTGTCCGCATAAAGTTTCCCTGGAAATAAGAAAAAAATTCATAACTTTATACTGTCGCAGTGTGGATATGAAGTATGACAACATATATGCATGCAGCAGTAAATTACGCAGCACCTGGCAACAGGGGAAAATTGTTGCTGAAACGCACCGTACAGAAAATGTGATAGTGGTTTTTTTTTTTTTTTTTTTTTTTTTTTTTTGCACCTGTAAGGTTAAGGCAAATCTAGTAACCTCGTTTCAGCCCTCTACTCTCGATGTTGTGTCAGGATCTCGTCACAAATTTAGTAACTTTCGTAATGAACCCACTGCTGAGCGAACACGAATTTGGGAGCATGTGGTTGTTCGTTGGAGGGGAATGTTGATATAATTACGAGAAACTAAATAGAACAAGATTTGTATTATCAACAAATTAATTAATTTGTTGTGGAACGTGAATATAAATCTATCTCAGAAGTTTTTCTTTCAGTAAAATTATGTAAAAGTGGAGGTAAGCATGTTTTTAACAAGGTCTGTACGGGAACTTTTTTATAGCTACTTATAAGTCGCCATTATTCTTGCAAAATATTAAAAATACACCACATACCCCATACAACCCCCCCCCCCCCCCCACCTCTTACAGACTATCGTATGGGAGCACTTGCTCTCAATACTGTGTGCTGATGTTTTCAATTTAGCTGTAAAAGGCTATGCTGTAACTCAGCATCAATTTAAACTCTTCTCGTGTCATGTACTCCTCGATAGTTCCTTTCATAGTTGTATTGCTCCGTTATTTAACTTCTGCTGCTGTTCTCAGTTTGCACTGACATATTTCGTTTCTTGATTTTGTTAACATTTAGTCCCATCTTCTAGAATCGAAATATTTCAGTCGCTTTGCGTTTCTGCACTTTTTTTTCACCATGCTGTTTGACAAGTTTTTGACCTAAATCTACTTCATTATTCTTGAACTGTGACCTACATGGTTGAATAAATGCCTTACTAAAATCAGTAAAATGTGCATTTTTCATAATTTTGTGAGATTGCTTTAAAATTTCGCACAACATGCACCGAATTCCTATCCATTTCCACTTGGTATTTGTGTTTGTCACATCACATGGCTGTATACGAACGCTCGTAGCTTTTTCCCACGCCAGCCATTTCCCTGGCGTTTCTCTACGGAAACAATCCATGAAATGTGCTCTTTGTGAGTGAAATTCTTATTTCTCTTCCTTCAAAGGAAAAACAGTAACGTGGAATAAGATTTCTTGCGAAACTGAAATATTTGTGATCGATTTGGCAATTTCTCATTTCTTGAAAGTCTGCACGTATTGTCCTTGTATAATGAGCAACAGCATCCAGAGCTATTTCTTGTTGCGGGTCGCTCTGTCACATTTCCCTTCCCAGGAATGAACGGTACAGTATACATTAAACCGACTGTACTGTAATAGTTAAGTGGCTAATCACGTATAAAATCTGCGCATTTTTCCATTTCCCGCCGACATGAAACGGCATTCTACGAGACATAGCAACTCATCAGTCGTGCTGTCGCTGGAACGAATATACTTGTTTCAGTATAAATGAAGGGTGCTATTCGCTTCATTTTAAAAGCTCCGTAATGACAATTATGGCAGGTTTTCCACTGACAAGCAAATGAATCCTGGAATAATTCCCGAATCCTGCTTCAACTGAATTATTGAACAGCTCATACAAAATTTATTTCAATTTAGTTGGAGTGGAAGGTTGATCGAACTTCATTATACCTTATTTATGACAGGCGGTTGGCTTGATTTGTGGTCTTCCCAGAATACCCTCTATATGTCTCTTTCGAAAGTTATTGTTGTGATGAATGGAGCACGCAACAGTTAAGTATTTTGATATTTTCGTTAAAGAGCTCGCTCCGTCAGTAGTAGCAAACTATATTTTCCCGCTCAGCTTTACTAATCCACTGATGGAGAGAGCAGAGGTGGTTAGACATTAACGTTCCTTAGACATCGAAATCAGAAGGATTGAAGAACGACCTCAGAGAAGAAATATGGGGAGAAGACCCCACCTCTGCGGCATTCACCTGAAAGGGTCTAGGTGATCATAGAAATGTAATTCAGGAAATACACGAAGCCAAAAATTAGCGTAAGGAGGACTATGCGTGAAGCGTTCAACGGATTTCAAAGTAAAATTCTATTTACCGACTTGATAGAAAATTCTAAGAAGTTTTGGTCTTAAGTCAAATGAGAAAGCGGATCGAAGCTATTTGGCCGGCCCGAGTGGCCGAGCGGTTCTAGGTGCTACAGTCTGGAACCGTGCGACCACGACGGTCGCAGGTTCGAATCCTGCCTCGGGCATGGATGTGTGTAATGTTCTTAGGTTAGTTAGGTTTAAGTAGTTCTAAGTTCTAGGGGACTGATGACCTCAGATGTTAAGTTCCATAGTGCTCAGAGCCATTTTTGAAGCTATTTGTCCCGACACTCCGTGACTATAACGACAGTGAGACAGAGGAGGACACAGAAAAGACCGCAATACTAAACGCCTTTTTCCAAAACTTTTTCAGAGGTAGAACGAACTTTTGTTACCCTTTTAAATCGTCGCACGAACGACAAAATTACACATATTGAAATACGTGATCTTGGGGTAGAAAAGGAACTGAAATCGCTGAACAGAGGAAATGCCACTGGACCTGACACGATACCAGTTCGGTTCTGCACAGAGTATGCGAAAGAACTGGCTCCTCTTCTATCAGCAGCGCACTGTACATCTGTACAGAAGGGCAGCTTCCAAAAGATTGTAAAAAAAGCACAAGAAATTCCCGCTTTCAAGAAGGGTCGGCGACCAGACGCACAGAACTATAGGCCTATATCTCTGACGTCAGTCTGTTGTAGAACTTTGGGATATGTTTTGTGCTCGCGTATTATGACATTTTTGGAGGCCGAAATTCGCCTCTGTAATAATCAACGCAGGTTCCGAAAACCACTGTCGTGTGAAAACCAGCTCGCTCTGTTCGTCCACGAGACCCAGAAAGCAGCAGATACAGGCGCCCAGGTTGATGCAGTTCGATACAGATCCTCACTGCCGTCTAATGAACAAAATGCGAGCGTACGGAATATCGGACCAACTGCGTGATTGGATTGAAGATTTTCTAGCAAACAGGACACACCATGTTATTCTGCACGGAGAGAAATCTTTAGACATAAAAGTAACTCCGGGCGTACCCTTAGGGAGTGTTCACAGTACATATAAATGACCAAGTGGATAACGACAAAAGTGCCGCGATGCTTTTCGCGAATGATGCTGTTGTATATGGAGAGGTCACGATGGTATAAAATCGCAGCGAAAATTTCGGACTTTTCGATATACTATGTCTCCACAAGTTTGTTTGTGTGGCCATTTTCCGCATTAAGGATATACATATTTGTTTTTTAACTCCTAAACGCCTTTTCCTTTCTGCAATGTAATATTCATGTTCCAGACGCGTTTCAGCTTTTATATTAACGTGGATTTTTAGAAGACAGACGATTAACTAACAAATCCACTGAAGGCGTATTTAATATTAAGGTCATGCCTGGAACGCAAATATATATTACACTGCATCAAGAGAAAGGCGTTTTGCAATTGTGCGTCATCCTTTGGATGTGGTAGTTCCCGTGATGGACGCAGATGAGCGATTTTAGCTCTACAGTTCGAGGGTCTTGCATAGTGCTTGCCATGTTTGTGGTGTCTTGTCTGGTACTCCCGCTTCGGCACTCCGATACTGCGCAACTCCGGCTCTTGCTGACGTACTTGGGGCACACGACAAGGCTGTGCGCTTCCTGTCGTAGATTACGTTCGTGAACTTGCACCTGGTAAGCGAGCGGCGTCTGTTTGTCAATTACTCCCCGGTCGTTCACAAGAATTTCTCATTTATTCGGTGTTCGGGGGTGCACCATTCGCAAATGTGTAGTGGAGTAAGAAAAGCATGACTTATGTCTAGCGACCACTAAGGAAAAAAGTTCAGTTCCGTCGACTTGGAGATCGTTCCACGTCCGCAGCTCGTGGTCGTGCGGTAGCGTTCTCGCTTACCACGCCCGGGTTCCCGGGCTCTATTCCCGGCGGGGTCAGGGATTTTCTCTGCCTCGTGATGACTGAGTGTTGTGTGATGTCCTTAGGTTAGTTAGGTTTAAGTAGTTCTAAGTTCTAGGGGACTGATGACCATAGATGTTAAGTCCCATAGTGCTCAGAGCCATATCGTTCCAGACGAATAGATCTTCTGTACCTCAAGCACTAGTCAAATCGGCGTTATGCAGGGCACTGCACGGTGGTGATCTAACTTTTCCTCTGGCTGATGGCGGTTTTCCTTACCATAAATATCCAGTTATATGAATGCGTGGTATGGAAACCGCAGCTGTGATAAATTATATGTAAGTTGAAGGTTCAAAATGTTCAAATGTATGTGAAATCTTATGGAACTTAACTGCTAAGGTCATCAGTCCCTAAGCGTACACACTACTTAACCTAAATTATCCTAAGGACAAACACACACACACATGCCCGAGGGAGGACTCGAACGTCCGCCGGAACCAGCCGCACAGTCCATGACTGCAGCGCCTGAGACCGCTCGGCTAATCCCGCGCGGCTAAATTGAAGGTGAAGGTGGGAGAAAGGACAGTAAATGGAAGGGATTACGGATGTCAGCTGGATCGGAACATTATGCGAAATCAGCGGCGACGAGTGAAAATGTGTGCCGAACCGGAATTCGAACCCGGAATCTCCTGCTTACTAGGCAGATAAGTTACCATTGCGCCACCCTGACACAGTGTTTATCGCAACTGGACGGACTATTTCGGCACGCCTCTCGGGTGACCCACACTCCCATCGAGCGCCACCTATCCACATTCCCTGTCCGTGCGCTCCATGCTCGCTACCCAGAGATTCCTGCAGAAGGTCGGACGTATTTGTGCATCCGCAGTGAAAAATCTGTCCGCCCCTGGTAGCTGAGTGGTCAGCGCAACGGAATGTCAGACCTAACGGCCCGGGTTCGATTACCGGCTGGTTCGGAGATTTTCTCCGCTCAGGGACTGGGTGTTGTGTTGTCCTTATCATCATTTCATCGACACGAAAGTCGCCGAAGTTGCGTCAGCTCTAAAGACTTGCACCAGGCAAACTGTCTACCCGATGGAAGGCCCTAGCCACACGGCATTTCCATTTTTACTGAAGAAGGTAGATTCGTTGCCGATCGAGGTGAATCAATTATATGATGCATGGCTCCTGTTCTTTTGGACATGAGGCAACAACTCCGCCTTCTTCAGTGCGGATGCTTAAATACGTCCGACCTCCTGGGGAAATCTCTGAGTTGCGAGCATGGAGGACACGGACAGGTACTGTGGATAGGTGGTACTCGATGGGGCTGTGTGTCGCCGGAGAGGCGTGCCAAGATAGTCCGCGGCAGTTGTGTCCGGGTGGCGCCTAATAGTACCGAGCGAGGTGGCGCTGTAATAAGCACACTGGACTGGTATTCGGGAGGACGACGGTTCAAACCTGCGTCCGGCCATCCTAATTTAGGTTTTCCGTGATTTCTCTAAATCGCGTAAGGCAAATGCCGGGATGGTTCCATTGAAAGGGAATCGCCGACTTCCTTCCCCATCCTACCCTACCTGATGGGACCGATGACCTCGCTATTTGGTCCCCTCCCCCAAATCAACCAAACAACCCACTAACCAACTGCCTAGTAAGCCGGAGATCCAGGGTTCGGATCCCGATCTCGTCGCTGATTCCGCGTAATGTCACGCTACAGCTGACACGAGTAATCCCTTCCCTTTCCTTTCCTCCCCCCCCCCCACCCTCAATTTACGGGAAATATTCTGGCTGATTGTAAACGAAAACAGTTTTCAGGGAATACAATAACTATCGACCGTTCTTAACCACCACGAGTAACTTAGACGAATCCAGAAATCAGAAAACACCGCCGAAGTCGACGAGTGCTATCAGCGATTCGTTTGTACGTGTCCCGATTTACAAAAGCTGCAACATTTTATTTATTTATTTGCTGCCACCTTGTTACTAAGACAGGTCGTACTTTCACAATACGAAATTGTACATGTATTGAATACGATACTTATTTGTTAAGCCGGCCGAAGTGGCCGAGCGGTTCTAGGTGCTTCAGTCTGGAACCGCGCTACCGCTACGGTCGCAGGTTCGAATCCTGCCTCGGGCATGGATGTGTGTGATGTCCTTAGGTTAGTTACATTTAAGTAGTTCTAAGTTCTAGGGGACTGATGACCTCAGATGTTAAGTCCCATAGTGCTCAGAGCCATTTGCTATTTCTTATTTTTAATGAGGTTAATAATATTGCAGCTTTAAATACTTCTAAAGTTAAAAGTAATTAAGAAACGAAAATCTTAAAATTAGCGATTTATAAAGACAGAGAAGAGGTTATGACATATTAAGTCGTATTATAAATTCGGAAATTTTTTCTAAAATAAATAAAATTCTCGCATTTAAGATGGATAAATAAAAAGTAATAAACATTCGTGAAATTAACAAAATTTAGAAAATTAAATTACAAACCATAACAGCCGCAACAGCAGCAATTTGGCTACGGCAAAAAAGCACTGTTAACGTAGTTGGGTGCCGTTTCCGAGAGAGGACACAGAATAATAAAAATCGGCCAGAAATAAAAGCGTGAGACTCGATGGGCAGGCTGCGAGTGGAAAGTGCGGGCGGACTTTCTCGCGTCGGCCCCAAGGCCGTTGACTGGGCGCGCGGCTCCGTGGGAATACTCGTACAGCTGCACCGCCAGTACCTGTAGTGCCGCGGCCGCGCCCTCGCTGCCTCGCTCTGCACCACGGAAGCAGGCTGTTCACTTCTCGTTGGATTCCTAGTCTCCACTTAAATAAGCATTGTGTCTCGTGGACAGCACTATATCGGTTCTACGAGAGGCCATTCTCTACTCAACTTCCCGCCAACAGCGCGGTCATTATAGACGGAGCGCAGATTCTGACTGGACAAGGATGCATCAGACAATAGGTCAATGCCATGTTAAACAAAGCATTCGAGCACCTCACTGAAACTGTACAGGACAATGAAGTTTTTTTACATGCCGATGGCATATCAATAAACACTGGTGTGCAAAACTTAAGGACGAAAGTATCTTCCGCATGATGTGTCTCTGCCAAGTAACAAAGCTCGATGAAAGTTGGACTAAACTACGACCTAATACCCATCTAGCACCTGTGGGATGTGTCGGTGAGACGTCCACACGCTTCAATGACTATCCATCAGTTGTGAAGCGTGCTGCTGGAGGAATGGAACGCACCATACCAGCCTTCCAGCCTCGTGACTGGCTTGCAGAGCACGCATTGCCGTCATTAGTGATCACATGCCCTATTAAGAACCGCGTCCCGCCTTTTGTAACGCTCAGGCGATCATCATAAATCACGATGACTTGAGTGTAATTATTTTCTCGAAATAAAAGGGTTACTTCTATTCGTCTCATTGCGTATTTCTTTCAGTTACTTTCTGTACCACACTGTAGCAGTTCTTTAGGTGTATGTTCCCAGTGTCATCGAGCTACGTTACTTGGTAGTGACACATCATGCCACAGTTACTTTCGTTCTTAAGCTTTGCACAGCATTGTATACGTATTAATCAGCTGCTCATCACTTTTCGTCTTGTCTAAAAATTTACATCGAAACACATACTCCGCAGTCAACTGTACAGTGCTTGGCTGGTGGTACTTCACACAAGTATTGTCGATTTTCTGTCCAATTCCATTCGCGTATTGAGAGACGGAGAAAAGCACTGTCTATGTGCTCTGTACGCAACCTCATCTCTCACGATGGTGGCAGCACGGTGGTCGATTACAGCTTTTTCGAAAGAACTTCGTCGTCTTTCTCCCAGAATTGCCATTCCCGTTACTCTTCCGTGTGAGCTACGCGGATCTGCTACGGTCGTAGCAGAGCGCCTATGAATATCAAGTTTGATGTCTACAGCCAAGCGTATTTGATAAGGACTTCAAAGACTAGAACAATAATCTAGAATTTGTCGCGCTAGCGTCCTGCTTGCCATTTCCTATACAGATGCATTGGTGTCCGCGGAACCCTTCCAACAAATTTAGGTCTCCCACTCGCCTTCCCTATGCTGAATTTACGTGATCATCTCATTTCGTATCGGTTCTAAGTACTTATACGACGTGACGTGCTCGAGATATCGAACACTAAACTTGTAAGCTGTAACATCCACATTCTCTTTCTTTGTTGGAAAAAAAAATGGCTCTGAGCACTATGGGACTTAACATCTGTGGTCATCAGTCCCCTAGAACTTAGAACTACTTAAACCTAACTAACCTAAGGACATCACACACATCCATGCCCGAGGCAGGATTCGAACCTGCGACCGTAGCATCTTTGTTGGAGTTATTATCTTACACTGTTAGACATTTAAAGAGAGCCGACATTCATTACAAAAGATATAAATTGCCCGAATCTTTCTGTAATTTCTTACTACTGTCCAACGACGATACTTTCCTTTACAGAACAGTACGTCAGCGAACACTGTTATAGAGCCTGCTGGTCAGCTTCACAAATTGTTTATGTGTATGGAGAATATTACAATTCGTATTACACTTGCTTGTGACAGACTCGATGTTACTTTAGTTTCTGTGGAACATTCGCCGTCCAATGTACCGTACCCAGTTGTACTAGTCCAATACAGTAGTGAAAATCAGTATAAAGGCAGGGTTCCTACGAAAGTAGTAGTACAATGTCTGTAGCACATTGTATGGAATTTATTATTATAGTAGTAGATCCATAGAAAACATCAATAATCATGACGGAATTACACAGTTTTTTTTATAACATAAGTAACAAAATAAGGCGTTTTCATTTCCTGAATGGAAACTCGCCGTCACCTCAAAAATTCTCTTCGGCATTGGTTTTGTTAGGGTTTTTAGTTATTGCAGAGAATTGTCGCCCACTCTTCTCGCATCGCACTTTTCAGCTCACATACGGCCTCAAATTGCCTTTCATTGTGATAAACATGCCTCGCAAGTATTCCCCAAAGGTTTCCTGTGAGGTTTCCGGGCTATGTGCACGCTTTATCTTTTTGGTTGTAGAACAAACATGCACAACGCATTATCTTTTTGAAACATTAGACTTTCGTCCCCCCAGGTCATCATAAATTCTCATCAATTCTGTCTCAAGCATCTCAATGTACGCGTTAGAGTTTATTCGAGTGTTCATGCAAGCAATGAGTAATTTACATTTAGTGCAGAAGGCTGCCCAAATCCTAGCACTTCCACCACCAAAATTTCTCCTCATTTTTACCGGCTTCCCTGTTCTCAGATCACGCCTATAATGCTGAAATCCATCCGGCCCGTCTAAATTAGACTTCTACTCATCACTAAAGATCACTTTATTCCATTTATAAGTCCATGACATATGTTTTTCAGCAAACTCCACTCTAGCCTGTATACGTTTGGGTGTTAGAGCAGGTTTCTGCAATCGTCTCTTGAATGCAAGATGTTTACGGTGTAACAAAATTCGTCGTACACATCTAGCAGTTACTCACAACTGTAAGTCAGCAACAAGTTGAGAAGAATAATACACTCCTGGAAATTGAAATAAGAACACCGTGAATTCATTGTCCCAGGACGGGGAAACTTTAATGACACATTCCTGGGGTCAGATACATCACATGATCACACTGACAGAACCACAGGCACATAGACACAGGCAACAGAGCATGCACAATGTCGCCACTAGTACACTGTATATCCACCTTTCGCAGCAATGCAGGCTGCTATTCTCCCATGGACACGATCGTAGAGATGCTGGATGTAGTCCTGTGGAACGGCTTGCCATGCCATTTCCACCTGGTGCCTCAGTTGGACCAGCGTTCGTGCTGGACGTGCAGACCGCGTGAGACGACGCTTCATCCAGTCCCAAACATGCTCAATGGGGGACAGAACCGGAGATCTTGCTGGCCAGGGTAGTTGACTTACACCTTCTAGAGCACGTTGGGTGGCACGGGATACATGCGGACGTGCATTGTCCTGTTGGAACAGCAAGTTCCCTTGCCGGTCTAGGAATGGTAGAACGATGGGTTCGATGACGGTTTGGATGTACCGTGCACTATTCAGTGTCCCCTCGACGATCACCAGTGGTGTTCGGCCAGTGTAGGAGATCGCTCCCCACACCATGATGCCGGGTGTTGGCCCTGTGTGCCTCGGTCGTATGCAGTCCTGATTGTGGCGCTCACCTGCACGGCGCCAAACACGCATACGACCATCATTGGCACCAAGGCAGAAGCGGCTCTCATCGCTGAAGACGACACGTCTCCATTCGTCCCTCCATTCACGCCTGTCGCGACACCACTGGAGGCGGGCTGCACGATGTTGGGGCGTGAGCGGAAGACGGCCTAACGGTGTGCAGGACCGTAGCCCAGCTTCATGGAGACGGTTGCGAATGGTCCTCGCCGATACCCCAGGAGCAACAGTGTCCCTAATTTGCTGGGAAGTGGCGGTGCGGTCCCCTACGGCACTGCGTAGGATCCTACGGTCTTGGCGTGCATCCGTGCGTCGCTGCGGTCCGGTCCCAGGTCGACGGGCACGTGCACCTTCCGCCGACCACTGGCGACAACATCGATGTACTGTGGAGACCTCACGCCCCACGTGTTGAGCAATTCGGCGGTACGTCCACCCGGCCTCCCGCATGCCCACTATACGCCCTCGCTCAAAGTCCGTCAACTGCACATACGGTTCACGTCCACGCTGTCGCGGCATGCTACCAGTGTTAAAGACTGCGATGGAGCTCCGTATGCCACGGCAAACTGGCTGACACTGACGGCGGCGGTGCACAAATGCTGCGCAGCTAGCGCCATTCGACGGCCAACACCGCGCTTCCTGGTGTGTCCGCTGTGCCGTGCGTGTGATCATTGCTTGTACAGCCCTCTCGCAGTGTCCGGAGCAAGTATGGTGGGTCTGACACACCGGTGTCAATGTGTTCTTTTTTCCATTTCCAGGAGTGTAGTTTGTGGCCCTTGATTTACGCAAAAGGAACCGTATCCATGCCTAAATTTACTTTTTACGTAGCACATATTTTCCGTTCTTTCCAAATCCTACGGTCAGTCTAACGAAATTATTAGGCACTGTAGTTGAACGGTTCAGCTTCTAGGCGATTTGACGATTAGAGAATCCCATTTCCTTGTACGCCCCATGTGTGCTTTTTCATCTCATGGTAACTGTTTTCCGAGTGGCATTGTTACAATCGTAATTTATGTACACAACACGGACGGTCACTAATGGTGTATGTTCCCTATCTACAGTAAAGGCACATGCGCACACGCTAACGCCGCACAGGGCCAACTGCCTTTCTACAGAGCTCCACCTTCTACCTCCTGAATCTTTGATGTCTTGTTACCCACAGTACCACTGACATCAAATGCAATACCATTTAAGCTGGCCTCCGTGGCCGAGCGGTTCTAGGCGCTTCAGTCCGAAACCCCGCTGCTGCTACGGTCGCAGGTTCGAATCCTGCCTCGGGCATGGATGTGTGTGACGTCCTTGGTTAGTTAGGTTTAATTATTTCTAATTTTAGGGGACTGATGACCTCAGATGTTAAGTCTCATAGTGCTCAGAGCCATTTTTTGCGATTCCATTTAACCGCATTTGTCTGTAAACTGTATTCCATACTACTGCATACCTACTGTACAAAAATATTCCAGCCGACAATGTTTATTTTTCTACAAATATCCATGCCTCTGAGTTTCATTACTGATCTAACCAACCACATTTGTCAAAGAGACTCCGTATGATCGTATCTTTGTTAGTGGTCGACCATGTGATAAACCGTCTAGCACCTTTCGGAAATCTAGGAGGCTGGATCTACCTATTGACCTGTATCTGATATCTGCAAGATATCATCCGTGAATAAAGTAAGCCGAGTTTCAAACGACTCTTTGTTCCTGAATCCATGGTCACTCTTTGAGAGAAGCTTGCTTTCCTACAGGGACGTCATAGAGCTTAGAATGTGGCTAAAGATTCTGCAATAGGCAGACGTCAGCGATACTGACATCCCCATTTTTGTTAAATAAGAGGAGAGGACCACAGCCGATAGGGATACTACAATTTTCAACACTACAGTCAGATGTAATTTCATTATCAGTTTACAGGCAATCGGATCCGGCGATAAACTTCATTATCAGGCGCTCTAAATATATAGTGTCTGAATTTTCCCGAAAGACATCTGTTAGAAAGTCCCACGTGAAAATAACCGCTATCCGCATCAGATCTTGAAGTAAGCAACCACGCACGGTGAGATCGCAAACTTCTGTTAGTACCACGTGGCCGTCCGGGTCCCCGTCTTCTTGCTACCGAACATTCTTACAGCTGCCAGCAATCATGTATAGTGGCTACATTCGTGTCAAGTCTTTCTGCAATATCGCACAAGGTACTTTCAGCTTCAAGTAGCCCTATTACACGACCTCGTTCAAACTCAGTGAGGTGTCGATAATGGCTTCTTTGTCGCCTTTAAGGCATTCTTGACTAACATCAAATCAACACGTCCAATCTCAAAGATAACTAACGCTTACGACCGTTTCAGCGTGTATTTAAAACGACCGTTACAGCGTGTACTTAAAGCAACCCTGATTTGCATCCTCAGAGTGGCGCTCCTAGTGCCACTGTTATCCGTTTGGTGAAAAACTTGAATAGACGCCATATTTCAGATGTCGAAACACGTCTACCAACTTTCGTTTATGTCGCACAAATCCTTCTCGGTAGTGTGATTTTTTTCCGTCAGTGTATATGCGTGAACGTAGGCAGATGCTCGACATGGAAGAGCAAAACTACAGACACAATTAGGAAAGGCTGTTTGTCAAATCTTATGAGCCAATAACCTTCCTGAAAGCAGGTTAGAAATCTGGGTCGACACAGCACTCTCAGTAGGTGGCGCGCAGTTCTGTTATATCCTCCTCGTGGTGTCAGCGCTCATCAGTTGGTGTTGTTGACCGACGGCGGCCACTACGAGGCAGCATGTTCGAAAGAAAAAGGAGGATTACCGTTTAACGCACCGTCGAAATCATTAGAAAGGAACGCAAAATCGCATTAGGGAAGGCTGGGGAACGAAATGTCTTTTACAAGGGAACCATCCTGACATTTTCCTTGACCGAGTTAGGGCAATCACAGAAAACCTGAATGTAGAACGCGTGTCTAGTGCCTTGTCACTGCGCCTTCTCGCTCGGTGTTCTCGAAACGTCGCTGCGTTGTGAGCCAATTCGGCGGGCCACTTCCCGTTCTGACATGCTTTCTTCTCGTAAAGTAAAAATGCACGCACACTCTAAGCTTGGAGGCACGTTGACATAAGCCACATAGCCCCGTTCACGAGTGGAGACACTGAGCACTCAAATGATGAATGTTTACTTCTACTCCATTACCAAATCGACTATAAAGATCCCGGGTTCGATTCCCGGCGGGGTCAGGGATTTTCTCTGCCTCGTGATGACTGGGTGTTGTGTGATGTCCTTAGGTTAGTTAGGTTTAAGTAGTTCTAAGTTCTAGGGGACTGATGACCGCAGATGTTAAGTCCCATAGTGCTCAGAGCCATTTGAACCATTTTGACTATAAAGGCCAATTTCCTGAAGTCTAAAGGTTACTGAGAATGACGTTTCGGTTAAAAAGAATACTACGATGGTGGTTCCAAAGTTGTAAGAGCATTTTGTAATCGTTACCATGAGTTTCTGAACCAAAGATAAATCACATAAGGGAAATCAGGCTAGGATTCGCGTATATTTCCAACATAGTATTTAAAAAGACATGCAGGCTAGGCCTCTTGGGTTTATGAGTCTTTAAAATACAGGAGCCAGTGGCCTGGGATGAATCACAAATCCCCTCGCAGTGTCTGGTGGAATGAGGGCTAGTAACATCATGATGATCAGCCTATCTGCAGATGAGGACATTAAGCTCGACTGAAGCCTTGGCGTTTTTCGAGACTAGTAGCTTACGTGCGACACCGGCTTTCATAGGTTTTATGAACTTTCTTCTGTCTCGCTCTTACGAACAGCACGAGCGTAACAGTATAAGAAACAATTGCACTTGAAACTACACAAACTATTTGTGAAGGAAATGCGCCAGAGTCAGCGACAAAAGGAAACCTTTCCCAATAGGTGAAAAAAAAAACGCTTCGGATTCCCCCACAGAACAATTCCATGCGACTTCCCCTACATTTTACTAAGGAGAATAAGTCTATTTTTGTTTGAAATGGATAGAGACAAACAAAATCCGAACAAACCCAAAATTAGCCTAAGAAGAGCCATAAGTGAAGTGTTCAACGAATTCGAAAGTCAAATTCTATCTACAGATCTGACAAAATTCTAAGAAGGTTTCTACGCATTTTAAGTCAGTAACGGATAAAAGTCATCTGTCTGACACTCTGTGACCGTAACAGCTTCGATGATAGAGATAAGTTTGAAACACTAAACTTCTTTTTCCAAAACCGTTTCACTGAGGAAGATCGTACTGCGGTTCCTATCGCGCGAACGTCAAAATGGCAGATATCGAAATAAGTGACCACGGGATAGAAACTCATTTGAAGTGGCCACCGGAGTCGATGGGATAGCTATACGATTCTGTATAGTATAGCAAAAAGAACTTGCTCTCCTAACAATCGCTGTAGTAACGAGCAGATTGGAAAAGAGCGCGGGACATTCCCTTTTTTAAGACGGGTCGTCGAACAAACGCACACAAGTATTAGCCTGTATACTTGACGTCAGTATGTTGGACAGTGTTTGAATATGTTTAATGCTTGCCTTTAATGACGCTTGTAGAGACCGAAAATCTCCTGTGTAGAAATCAATATGAATCCCACAAACACCGATCGAGTGAAACCCAACTCGCTCTGTTCGTTCACGAGACCCAGAAAGGTGTAGATACCGGCACCCAGGTTGCTGCCGTGTTCTTTCACTTCCAGAAAGTGTTCCATATAGCTTCGCATTGCCGCATAGTAAACAAAGTACGAGCGTACGGAATATCTGACCAGCTGTGTGACTGGATCGAATAGTTCCTAAAAAAACAGAAACAGCATGTCAGTTTCAACGGAAGGAAATCTTACGACATAAAAGTTACTTTGTTCCTACCCAAAGGGGTGTTATAGGACAATTTTATTACTTTTCAAAACATGAAGCGAAATGCAGGAATACCTGCAGAGGCTCGACGCTTGGCAATTGACCCTCAACATAAAAAAATACAACATATTGCACATGAACGGGGTAGCCGCGTGCTCTGAGGCGCCTTGCCACGATTCGTGCGGTTCTCCCCGTCGGAGGTTCGAGTCCTCCCTCGGGCATGGTTGTGTGTGTTGTCCTTAGCGTAAGTTAGTTAAAGTTAGATTAACTAGTGTGTAAGCCTAGGGATCGATGACCTCAGCAGTTGAGCCCTATAGGAAATTACCACAAATTTACAGTTTCCAGGCAGAAAGACCCATTATTGTACTACTGCAGAAGCATCACTGGAACAGACGCATCTACAAAATACCTAGGAGTATCTGCACGAAGTTTAAGTGGAGTGACTACATCAAACTAATCACAGTTACGGTGGATGTCAGGCAGATTCTTTGGAATATTCTTGAGGAAATGTTGGCCATCTAGAAGGGAGGTAGCTTACAAAACTTTCGTTCATCAGTGTGGGATACGCGCCAGATAGGACTGACAGAAGGGACAACCAGCGGCGTTGCCGCCCTGGATGACTATCCCGCTGAGAAGAATAGGAGGCTCACGATACGAGTGGCCCACGCTTTGTGCGCAGGCCGATTCGAGGTAGAGCGCGCTGTAGCCAAAGCAACACGACGCTGTCCTGCCCCGCCACTTTCTTTTGTTGTGCGCAGCCAGATCGCAACTATTTTGTTCAGACTCAAGACACCTGCAGCAAAATATTTGTGAAGTGCTTGTCTCTGACACTCTAACATCGCGATGGAGGTGGAGAAAATAGAGCCGCATCATACAGCCATTTTCAAACCTTCTGATCTGCGTTCGTGCACTGCTTATTAGGGATAGCGGTTATGGCTAAAACAACCGGTTATCGGTTATATGGGTTTTTTCGAAGCACGTTTATCCTATCTCTTAAAACCGCTCGAAAGAACCAGTTCCTGAAACAGCCGATTTTCGGTTTTTTATTCCTATTATTTCCTGTAATAAACGTAGAAATCGAACAAAGATTGAGAACTTTTGTTTCCTTCAGTTTCAAGATACATAGAATCAAAACATTAAATTAAATAGGCAAATAAAAGAAAACAGTCCGTCCACCGTTCACCGCTTTTCTCGGTAAGTGATAAGTGCTTGTATACAACAAAAAAATGACCAGTGATTCTATTTTTTTGAAACTCTGCTCAAAAATCGTGTTGTGATCGAGGAACATACCACTATTCGTGCATTACGAATAGTCAGTGCTAAAGGGTGAAAACTGCGGTTGAAGAACTCTATTTCTGGTGTTAATTTGTCCATTTCCAAGCGCTTCAAGGCATATTATGTCGAGGCAACAGATCAACTACTTCCTGTTTTTATCGTGAACTATGGATAAATTCTAAAGTTGTACGATTTCTCCTCATCTGATGTCGCAAGTTTTTTGTGGCTCCTCGCGCTTTTAATGTTTTAAAGCAAATGGAGCATTGTACTTCTTTGATGTAGCACTTCGTAAAATACTTCTGTTCTGGGTATGGTACCTTTCTCTAGTACAAATGACGTCAGACGATGACAGCGAGAAAGTACCATATAGACCAGATGGGGCAAGTATGACACACAACATGTACACACGAACCATCTAATAGCCCACACCACAAGGTAAAAGTTACGGAATTGTCTCAGCAGTGCTGTACCACTTTTTATGCCACGAGTTTGTTGTTATTAGAGTAGCACTTATCCCATTTTCTATTATAATGCAATATTTCAAAGCAATGGATATTTTAAGAATAAAAATTACTTCTTTTTGAAAAAAGGTTTATTTAAAAGCAAAACATTTTTGCATTGCTGCTATGGATAGTTATATTTCGGTTCTTTTAATCGTTTATTAGTAAATAATAAAAACACATGTTATAACCGAGGCCAAACAAATACCGAAAAACACCGGTTATTCTGAACTAAAATACCGGTATTGGTTTTAACTGGTTCGTTTTTCTCCACCCCTACTGGTTATTCCGCGGAAAGCAAATATCCCAAATATTTCGTAACCAGTTTTTGAGAAATAACAGTACGCGAAACCTTAAGGGTTTCGCTGTATGATTCAAACCCTTGCCTTCATTATCTACCGAGCTGCTGAAGCAACATTAATGTGACACTTCTAATTCTTTGTACAAGAAAATATCTAGTATCTGAGTACGTGTGTGTGTGTGTGTGTGTGTGTGAGAGAGAGAGAGAGAGAGAGAGAGAGAGAGAGAGAGAGAGAGACTACCTGGGAGGGGAGGGAGATGGGAGGCGGAGGGGATCGGAAGCGCAACTCTTATTAATTCCACGGTGAATGGCAAATAGCTTTGAGCTTTCACATCAAATGCTTCCGGGTACACGTGCTACTAGTCAATATTCATTACGTGTTCCGCCTTTCTTCTTATTGATACCAGATTAGTAAGCCTATCTGTGTGGCGGAGCAGGTCGGTTTGTTAAGGTAACATATTTCAGGGGGATATGAGGGGATGGGCAGCTACCCCCTCTCCCCCTTCTGGTTAAACTATGCCGTCCACGGTAAAATGGCGCTATCCGGAACAGGTGCCGAGGCAACTGTGATGCACCACGGGCCATAGACAACAGGAGTGAATGACGGCCGCATATAGACGTGTAATAGTTGAGCAACTGAACCGAGGGGCTACCAGTAGTGTCTCCTCGACGACCAGTCAAAAACGCTGCTGCGAATGGGCCTCTGCAGCAGGCGCCTGGTTCGTGCACCAATGCAGACTGCTATTCGTCGGCGACGAAGGCTGGAATTTACACGCCAGTAACGGAACTGGAAGTTCACCGAGTGGTGACAGGCGCCTTTTCTGCTGAATCAGGTTTTATGCTCTATCGGACAGAGGGCTGTTGGCGTGTACGGCGGAAACGTCTGAAAGCAAAAGGTCCAGGCCAGAGAAGGAAGCCTTAAGTCTGGGGTATTCTTTCGTGGCATTCCCTGGGAGGTATTGTCATTCTGGAAGGCAAAATGGAACAACACAAGTATGAATTTATCCTTGGGAATCGTGTCCACCCCTACATGCAGTTTGTTTTTCCTCAGGATGGTGACACCTACCAGCAGGGCAATGCAACGTGTCACACAGCTCGAGGTGCACGTGAGTGGTTCGACGAGCACCAGGATGAGTTTACCGTACTCCTCTGGCCCCCAAACGTCCCGGATTTAAAACCCAATCGAGAATCTGTGGAATCGCCTGTTGGTGGCACGGATCCTCAACCGAGAAACCTAGCACTGGAACTGACATGGCTCCACATCCCTTTCGGTGCCTTCCCGAACCTCACTGCCTTTCTTGCTACACGTCCACGCTGCAAAATGTGGTTATTCAGGCTTTTGACTGGTGGTCACGTTAATGTGACTGGACAATGTATGAACTTTTTCACGCAGTCTCCGGATTTGAGTGATTTCATTTGCATACTTTTTCAGCCTTTTCCGTTATACATGAACCATGAATAGGTCGCCATCGTTCTTTAAAGACAAATAACGTATTTTACTCTGCTCTCAAAACCTCAAGGACGAGATAGATAAAGTAACATAAGATATTAACAAGTCTGTGAAAATG
The DNA here is from genome assembly GCF_021461385.2 of Schistocerca piceifrons. Lineage (NCBI taxonomy): Eukaryota > Metazoa > Arthropoda > Insecta > Orthoptera > Acrididae > Schistocerca > Schistocerca piceifrons. The sequence continues at coordinate 864,654,348 of NC_060149.1, read as the reverse complement.
AATGAGCCTGCACAGAAAGCTGGATGTCACATGGTGTCACATCAGCGTGACTGTAGCGCCAAATGAGTCTGGCCAGCAACACGTAGCGGTTGAAGGAAGCAGAAAAGAAACTGTGTGTCAATCACCCAGCAGTTACAGTGCACCTTGGTGGAGTTCTTCGTTGCAGATGACCGCTACATTCAGCAACAGCCAAGAAGGTGCTCACGTCAAACAGCGCATGCAGTTTCAACCACATTTAACAGAACTGCAGGCACGCAATCTCACGGTAAAATGTGGCACGGCAACAGCATGTGGATGATCTCTTTGCCCGACGATAAGTATGTTGTGTTCCGTTGGTACCCGCACATTGGCGGCACCTTTTGCGGTGGTGCCAAGCACAAGCGCATAGGGACTGGACCAACGAGGAGTCGGGTCGGTTGCTCTTCTCGGATGAGAGCAGATTGATTCCGACTAAAGTCTGGCGAGAGATGCGAACACGTATTGCATCCAGGAACACTGGCAAACGTTATCATTTGGTTGGTTGACTTGTGGGGAGGCATACACTCGTGCACTGAGGTGACGAAAGTCAAGGATAGCATTACGCAGATATACAGAAGGGGGTAGCATCGCGTTCACAAGGTATAAAAGGGCAGTGCATTGGCGGAGCTGTCATTTGCACTCAGGTGAGTCATGTGAAAAGGTTTCCGAGGTGATTATGGGCGCACAACCGGAATTAACAGATTCTGAATGCAGAATGGTCGTTGGAGCAAGAACTAGGGGACATTCCACTTCGGAAATCGTTAGGGAATTCAATATTCCGAGATCATCCGTGTCAAGAGTATACCGAGAATACCAAATTTCAGGCAATATGTCTCACCACGGGCAACGCAGTCGCAGACTGCCTTTACTTGACGACCGAGAGCAGCGGCGTTTGCGAATAGTTGTCAGTGCTAACAGACAAGCAACACTGCGTCAGCTGACCGCAGAAATCAATGTGGGACGTACGGCGAACTTATCCGTTAGGACAGTGCTGCGAACTTTGGCGTTAATGAAATATGGCAGCAGACGGTCGAGGCGAATGTCTTTGCTAAGAGCATGACATCGCCTGCAGCGTTTTTCCTGGGCTTGAGGCCATATAGGTTGGATCCTAGACGACTAGGAAGCATGGACTCGTCAGATGAGGCTCGATTTCAGTTGGTAAGAGCTGATGGTAGGGTTCGAGTCATGGACACAAGCTATCAACAAGACACTGTGCAAGCTGGTGGTGACTACACGATAGAGTGCGCTGTTTACATGGAATGGACTGGCTCCTCTGGTCCAACTGATCTGATCATTGACTGAAAATTGTTATGTTCGGCTACTTGGAGATCGTTTGCAGCCGATCATAGACTTCATGTTTGCAAACACTGATAGAACTTTTATGGTCGACAATGCGCCATTTCATCGGGCCACAGTTCGCGATTCGTTTGAAGAACATTCCAGACAATTCGTGCGAATGATCTGACCACCCAGGGTCCCATGGTACATTTTTGGGACACAATCGAGAGGTCACTTTGTGCACAAACTCCTGCACCGGCAACGCTTTCGCACTTATGGACGGCTGTAGATGCAGCATGGCTCAGTATTTCTGCACGGGACTTCCAATGACTTGTTCAGTCCATGCCATGTCGAGTTGCTACATTCTGCTGTGCAAAAGGAGGTTGGTTGACAAGATATTAGGAGGTATCCCTTGACTTTTATCATCTTAGTGTAATGTTGCACGGACGTACTGAACTCCAAATCTTTGAACACGGTGCGCTACCTCAACGTTATCGTGACACTGTAGTCTTTCCCTGTGTGCGTCTTTCCAGGGGTGCATTCGGCCCTGACGTCTTTTTTATGGATGACAATGCGCGATCGCATCGAACGGCACAGGTGGAGGAGCTCTTGGAATGAGAGGGCCATATTGATTGACGACACTACTGTACAGCATTATTCCAGAAGCTTGGGTTTCCTGTGGTAACATAATTCTTTTCGCGGCAGCAACGCTAAGTCTTCTTTATTATGTTATGGAATGTAATTTCCTTAAACGAATGGAAAATTAGAAAATGGTGCTGCCAGTTCCCACTGAGCACGTGCACCAATGACCATCCAGCAATCGTATGCTCGGCCTGCCACAAATAATTCCTCACCATCCTTGTGGGCAGCATGGGAGCACGTTGCAGACCAAGCACTGCTGTCCGCTGTGATCACACTTCCTGGTAGGAACCATGCCTCTCCTTTTGTAATGTCCTCCAAATATCGAAACAGCAATAAGAGTGACGACAGGCAATAAGAGTCCAGTCAGCAGCGATGATTTAACAATGGCAAACGATCGAATGTTTCCGCTCAGAACTGAATAGGCCGGAATGCGTCGACTGTTTGCATTCGGTTGCTCCCGCAGACTGAATGAATGAGTAAAGTGAACAGATACGTAAAGATACAACCGAAAGTGTCGACGTTTTCCATCAACCGAACTGAATCGATTGTTTTCATTCGGTTGTTCCTCACTACCTGATTCTAACACAATTTCTGATCGTGCTGAGATTCGGCTACTTTACATCTGTGACACTATTAGCGATGGAACAGTCATCTAGCTTTTGTGCGGAACTCACGTTCTCATGTATAAAAGTTGAACGGAGCTGCATTTACGATCAGAATACACCGAAACTTGTTTATTTTGTATACTTCAACTTCTTTTTGGAAGATAACGACTGTGCCTCAGGGCAAATCAGTTCAGTTATAAAGAATATTTTCAATCCATAAACTTTCTATTGCGTCCATATTGATTGACGACACCACTGTACAGCATTATTCCAGAAGCTTGGGTTTCCTGTGGTAACATAATTCTTTTCGCGGCAGCAACGCTAAGTCTTCTTTATTATGTTATGGAATGTAATTTCCTTAAACGAATGGAAAATTAGAAAATGGTGCTTACTTCTATACAATTCAGGTCAGCTTGTGTTACGATAACTATGATAAATGGATTGAGAAGTTGGAAGAACTGTCATCAGAGGTTTCAGGCTTTGAATCTGATGTAACCAACGTGAATTAAGGTGGTTCTTCCCAAATCATCCCATGCGAAAAGTCAGGATCATTCCTACTGATACGCCATATCCGTATCCCCAATCCTTGGCCATTACTTAGCTTTACAATATGAAGTAAACTTTCGTGACGAATATGTATTATTATTAAACTTTATTTTCGTATTTTATAATTTAACATTTAGATATCTCATAATTTCTCTTTTTAATATCTCTGGGTCTAAGTTTTGTGTCATAGGATCATTATCACAGTTTTATAGACGTCCACTCAAAAATTGTAAAGATATTTATATACGTGATTGCCGGCGTCTCCGGCGTATACCCATGATAAAATCTTCTCGTGTGATCAGCCGAGTGGTGGCGTCGTCTTGTCGCAACGTTTCAATGAGTTTCGTACCCATCACCTTCAGGCGACAACGCCACCATTCGGCTAATCACCCGAGAAGATTTTATCGTAAGATATTTATACGGTAAAAATAGTATTTGTCGTCTAGAGTATGGAAACGGAAGAAGTACAACGACCAAAACATTTTTGTCCATCTCACTGCCTGCATATCCATATGTCTACAATACTAAATCGGTTTCTGAAGGCCGTACGATAACACTGTGACAACACAGCTTGCAGCACGTGGCACTGAATGAACGTAACGTACCGTGCGGTACACAGCTAGGCAGAGAAAGTAGCGGCCCAGATGCGTAGAAACATAGCCACGAGATAAAACGCATTATAGTTACGTCTTTGGCATAATGCGGCTAAACATGATACTTTCGGCTCAGTTCTTGCATTGTCATCGCTACGACCACACCAAGATTATAATAGAATGTCGAAGGTAATAGTAAGTTTATAATCTAAGAAATAACGCAAATCAGAAACAGGACACACGTGCATATGATGTTTTGTTAATAGCAAGTTTCGCTGACGCAAAATGCAGAGGGATTGGTGTTACTGTAAGGAAAACTTTGAGAAGCGAGTTTTACCAATACCGAAAGCAATGTCCACTAATGCTAAACGTAAAATCTGTTTTACTGCGAGATATTCCACTCTATTTGTATGTGATGGTGTCTTAGAGTAACTATGACACAACACCTGCATAAAAAAGCAAACACTGTGGACGCAGTTGATTTATCACCTGAGAACATTCGCGGTAAATGATCCCATTTTAGCCAAGTGGTGCATAGAAAGCATCACCAGTTTACTATTAGAGTCGACATTAAATGACATTTATCGTCAAAACGGTGCCATGTACAGAGCAAAAAGGTTAGTTTCCGTTTACCGCCAGTAGCACCTGACGGCAACAGGCAAATACTTCTTGCTCCGTCGAATCTAACGGTACACTACACAGCTGCGAGTCTGACAGCTATTAAATTCAGACAGCCTGTCATATGTTACTCTTCTCAGCGAAGTAGTGCCAAATATTTTTTTCTAATAAATTTTCAAGGCAAGCAGATTTAAACCCACTAGCACAACTATCAGCAGCTTTAAACAACTCGCTGTCAATTTTGCACACTAGTGATTTTAGATAATCGTATTCCTCTATTCAATTTTTTAAAACTTAACAATTATTGTTTGCGTGCCGTATCAGTTCCACATTGTTTTTATACAGAAAAAAGAAAAACAATCGCTATTTTCCATACTCCGCGTGTTTCTGTTTGTAAAGACTGTAAATGAAAACACAAACAAATCTCAGCTGTGATTACACTGTCAACAATAATATACGATCTGCGCGTGGAAATTGCACTCATCGCGATAAAAAAGTGCGTTTCCATTGGACGTTTCGTTATGCAAAAACATGACAAACACTGCAAAAGCAGTACATGAAAACGCAATATGAACAACAGAAACTTTGCCGCTTACCACAAATGTTGAGCCAGCCTTCAACTCTGCAAGGATACACCAGTTTCGTTCTCCGTCCCATGATGAGTAGAATACTGTGCTTTTCTGAAAACAATACTTCGGCAGGACAGCTGTTCCCGTGAACGCCGAAGTAAAATTTGCCCAAAGAAATTCAGTCACATTCCAACTCGGAAAAACTTTGTATTTTAGTGTCACTCCACGGCAGGCGAGACACTGACAAGGGATAAACAGGGAAGCATTAAGGAAACATATATTTGTGATATAAGTGATGGCATTAGCGAGTTTCAGAGAGAGACAGTAAGAAATCACTTCGCCTACCGCGCGAGCCCCATTCGACAGCTCGCCGAATTTGAAACTGACAGCGGCAGCATTCCCCAGCAACCAGTAGCGCTACTTTCCAAAGAGGCTAGAGCGCAAGATGTACCTCACGCCACAGCGAACGCAGTAGATAAAACCTCTGTCTTTCTTCTTTCCCTCAGTCTTGGAGAGACTGATTTGAGTATATCATTGCAACGTATATTTATTCTCCATTCACAGTTAACACGCGTCCCTTTGAGTTCCCAGATATCATACATTTTAATATAACACTGAACAGCGTGAGCGAGTGACACAGAGTCCTCTTGCGGTGCGCTCACGAACTGACAGCGCAGCAGCCGCAGTCGCGGTTGCCGTCGAACTCTCAGTTGGTTATTGACGAAAATCGCGTCCAAGAAAAAAAAATCTACAGCATTGCAGTTGTGTATTAGAAAATCTATGTGGGTGACCTTACTCGAATTCATTTATAGTTTCTTCTGGCAACAGAAAGAACACTGTCTAAAGTAGCATTACAACTGTCATCAACCATCCTTCGGCGTATGTTCCTCGCAGACCTATCTGTCTTATGCTAGAATCATTCTAAGTTAGTCGATTAGAGATCCCCGGACAAGCGTGATGAAAGTAAACCATCTAGTCGAATTATTTAAAATGGGAAATAACGTGTATGGGCGCACTACTAAAGCTGTACCTAGCACTGAGCACAACGCTACGAGCGATATAATGCCCGCTGTAAATGACGAATATGTAATTATTGTTACATTAATGAATGTAAAAAAAACTTCAGGCTCCGTAACGTTTATTATGAGCTAGACAGTAACAATCTCTCAAAACATGGCCGGCCGGTGTGGCCGAGCGGTTCTAGGCGCTTCAGTCTGGAACCGCGCGACCGCTACGGTCGCAGGTTCGAATCCTGCCTCGGACATGGATGTATGTGATGTCCTTAGGTTAGTTAGGTTTAAATAGTTCTAAGTTCTAGGGGACTGATGACCTCAGATATTAAGTCCCACGCAGGTTCGAATCCTGCCTCGGACATGGATGTATGTGATGTCCTTAGGTTAGTTAGGTTTAAATAGTTCTAAGTTCTAGGGGACTGATGACCTCAGATATTAAGTCCCATAGTGCTCAGAGCCATTTGAACCATTTTTCTCAAAACATGAGAGGTACAGAGTGAGTTAAATAAAACTTTGCCGCTATTGTCGAACATATGTAGGTACTCATCGGTTCTCTTCAAAGAGTGATTTCTATTTTAACAAAGCACAGTATGAAATATGAAGCTTTCTGTACGTCAGATCGAACTTATAATAGATCTGGGTTACTATTAATTTATTTATTTACTGTTGATATGCATATCGGCTGTTCCACTGTTACCTTAAAAGTAAAGGAGATCGTAATTGTGTGTTTATTTGTGGTAGATACTGCTATACAAGTTTAGTTAATAACATTTAAGGGAAATAATATTTTCAGACTGAGTTCTTTAACATTTCTTATAACTAATTTTAAATGGGTAGAACCTAAACTATGTTCAAATTAAAGTCTCAGTTCTCTCTTTAGTTACCACTACTGCTTCTGTTCTAGGTTACACATGAGTTACGCTTCCCATTCGTACCTTAAAATACAGGACATTCCCCTTTTCTTGCTTGTATATCCCGCGCCCCACTATTTTTGTTGGGATTTTGCCATTTATTGTTGTGGCAAATGATGGATCGGCGCTTATCTCACTGTCATTGTTTAGCGCGTTCTAACAGCACTGAAGACGGAAGAAGTTTCCTTAGCCTGGAGTTGGCAGCTGATTCGGTGTATTGTTATTTGCGTGAACTAAGCTATCGTGCCTAAACGGAAATGCAGCCTTTCTTCAAATTTAAAGGAAAAACATCCTCTCCTCAAATAGACGAAGATTAGTTATGAAATTCACTGTAAAATCTGCAGCCTAAAAATACTTTATTAAAGAGTTTCTTGAAATAAAACCTTCGATATTCAGGATTACAGAGCTTTTACAGTAATTATAATAACGTAAGATATAATACTATTACCGTTGACGGTTCACTTGGTCCTTTGCAGTCGGTCCTATATAGTTACAGTTATGAGCTTTAATCTGTATCGAGATAGAATGGGTAAACAGTAAAAGCGTAATTTGTGAAATTCCAGAAAATAAAGAGGCTACATTGGCTGCAGATGAGGTAGCTTTGGCATACCATTCAGCGTGTCATAAAAGCTACAGTTCCACAGATTGGACAATAAAAAAAAACTCTACGATGTCAAGTTTTGTTGCAAACGAACCAAAGCTGAAGCCATTGTTGACAACGTTTTAACTGCTTGGTGCAAACAACTTCTTAAAGAAGATCTTGACCATGTAAACTTTGTAATTTTATCCACTGATACCAGTAATCAAAATCAACAAAGCTTCTTCCAGTGTCTGTTAAATACTTTATTCCAGAAAGTGGGGCTCATCAAGAAAATACTGGAATTCATTTCTATTTAAAATGAGAGTTCTGATGTAATATCTAAGAATGTGATACCGATTTTGCACGGTCACTCAATAGAATCAATGTTTATGTGTTTGTCTGCCAACAATACGAACAGTATGTTTGGTGGAGTAAACAGAATTGGCAAAGGAAATGTTTTTTCTGAAGTACAAGCAAGCGTTGGTAGTGGATTGCATGGCACTTAATTATCGTCCGCAACATTGTGTAATAAGCCGTTGGGAAGCTGCCAATTGGTGTAGAGAATATGATTTGCAAACATTTACGGGTACTGTCATATTTATACTGTAAGGGTGTAAACACTCATAGAGTTGTGTGATTTGGTAAATGTCAGCTGCCATAAACTGCTAGGTTATGGCAGAACAATGTGGCTGGCTTTGCTTCCTGACTTTGCAAGAATTTTAAATTTGTATCCTGCTCTAAAATCATTTTTCGTCTCTGACTCAAGGTGTCCTTTATCTTTGTAATCACTTTTCAACATTGAGGAATCTGAATTATGGTTGTGGTTTGCTCAAATCGATATTTTTGAAACAGGCATTCGAGAAATCTAAAAGCAGAATGCCTGCTTTGCAGAGACAATATCTGATTATGAATTACTCAGAAAAAAAGCTAAAAAAATAGGAAAAAAATTATTTTGTGAGTTTTAAGATCAAATCGATGTTGAAGTAGTTGTATGACAGTGGTCAAGCTGCTCACAGTAGGCTTTACTTCTATGTTAATTCATTTTGTAACGAAGCACTTAAATATGTCCGAAAGAACAGATACCATCTTAGTACATACGTAGTTAAGGCTCACCAGCCACTTGACCATCTTCTTCTTTTTCTGTGCGAATGCACAAACAGTGCCCGAACTCTTACGGGAATCGGCAATGCGCCGCGAGTAATGAGTATAATGGGCGGAGGCACTACCAACGTAGTGCGGGACAATACGTTGAGAATGTGGGCTTCGCGGGAGGCGTGCCAGAGATAAATCCCTGCAGTCGCGCTATCCTCTGTGTCCTCGGTGGCTCAGATGGATAGAGCATCTGTCATGTAAGCAGGAGATCCCGGTTTCGAGTCCCGATCGGGGTACACATTTTCATCTGTCCCCGTTGACGTATGTCAACGCCTGTAAGCAGCTAAGGGTGTTCATTTCATTGTAACTTAAATATTTGATTTCATGTGGAAGCAGTTTTCACATTATAATTCACTTTGCTGGAACAGTTTGAAAAAGGAGCTACAATGGAGTGAAACAGAATCAAGCATACCATTGATTCACACACTAATCAGCCAGAATATTATGACCACCGACGTACTGTCGATATAAACCCGTACAGGCGATAGCAGCATCACCTGGCGAAGAATGACTGCTAGTCAGACACACGCACGTTGCATGTGGTATCCGAGAGCGTGCTGTCCGTGTGCAGAATGGGGATGGACGCGATCTACAGGGTGTTACAAAAAGGTACGGCCAAACTTTCAGAAAACATTCCTCACACACAAATAAAGAAAAGATGTTATGTGGAGATGTGTCCGGAAACACTTAATTTCCATGTTAGAGCTCATTTTAGTTTCGTCCACCTACGCTCAATGGAGCACGTTATCATGATTTCATACGGGATACTCTACCTGTGCTGCAAGAACATGTGCCTTTACAAGTACGGCACAACATGTGGTTCATTCACGATGGAGCTCCTGCTCATTTCAGTCGAAGTGTTCGTACGCTTCTCAACAACAGATTCGGTGACCGATGGATTGGTAGAGGCGGACCAATTCCATGGCCTCCACGCTCTCCTGACTTCAACCCTCTTGACTTTCATTTATGGGGGCATTTGAAAGCTCTTGTCTACGCAACCCCGGTACCAAATGTAGGGACTCTTCGTGCTCGTATTGTGGACGGCTGTGATACAATACGCCATTCTCCAGGGCTGCATCAGCGCATCAGGGATTCCATGCGACGGAGGGTGGATGCATGTATCCTCGCTAACGGAGGACATTTTGAACATTTCCTGTAACAAAGTGTTTGAAGTCACGCTGGTACGTTCTGTTGCTGTGTGTTTCCATTCCATGATTAATGTGATTTGAAGAGAAGTAATAAAATGAGCTCTAACATGGAAAGTAAGCGTTTCCGAGCACATGTCCACATAACATATTTTCTTTCTTTGTGGTGAGGAATGTTTCCTGAAAGTTTGGCCGTACCTTTTTGTAACACCCTGTATATGAGCTTAACTGACGGCAGGTCTTTATTGCCCGGAGGCTAGGCACGAACGTTTCGGAAACTGCACAACTTGTCGCGTGTTCGAGGAATGCTGTGGTGAGTGTCGTCAACACGCGGCGAAACCATGGCGAGACCACGTCCAGACGTTGTGGGGTTGGGTGGCCACCCCTCATTACAGATGTCGGACGTCGTAGGCTGGAAGACTGGTACAGCAGGACAAGCGGTTAAGCGCAACTAACGTCAGACTTTAATGGTGGCTAGAGTACAATGTATCTGAACATAGCACCGAACACTCCTAACGTCGGACCTCCACAGCCGACGTCCATGCATGTGCCAATGTTAACACCACGATATCGGCAACTACGACTGGAATGGGCACACGACCATCGGCACAGGAAGATGGCGCAGAGGCAGAATGTTGCACGGTCTGATGAATCCCGATACCTTCTTAATCATGCCGATCGGAGGGCGCGAGTGCGTTGTCTTCCAGGGGGACAGCTCCTGGCCACCTGTGTACTGCGGGACGAGAGCTCCATTATGCCCTGGGAAACGTTCACGTGGGCATCCATGGGTCCAGTGGAGCTCCACGACTGCCAAGGAGTATCTACACTGGTAGCTGACCGCGTACATCCCTACATGACGATCAAATTTCTCGATAGCAGTGGTATTTTTCGACAAGATAATGCGCCATGTCAGAGGTCCGGGAGTGTGATGAACCACAGTTCGAGGAACACAGGGGCGAGTTCCAATTGATGTGCTGCCCCCCCCCCCCGCCCTCCCCCCCCCCCCAAACAAGATCGCACGGGAATTAGGTGTATTGTATTGTATTGTATTGTATTGTATGTTAACCGGGGACCTAGAAACGACGGAGAGGCTACGTCCCCGCCTCAGCCGCAGTGGTCCACAACCCCACGGCGACTACCGCAGTCCACTTCACCCCTCCGCCGCCCCACACCGAACCCAGGGTTATTGTGCGGTTCGGCCCCCGCTGGACCCCCCCAGGTAACGTCTCACACCAGGCGAGTGCAACCCCTATGTTTGCGTGGTAAAGTAATGGTGGTGTTCGCGTACGTGGAGAACTTGTTTGCGCAGCAATAGCCGACATAGTGTAACTGAGGCGGAATGAAGGGAACCAGCCCGCATTCGCCGAGGCAGATGGAAAACTGCCTAAAAACCACCCACAGACTGGCCGGTTCACCGGGCCTCGACACAAATCCGCCGGGCGGATTCGTGCCGGGGACCAGGCGCTCCTTCCCGCCCGGAAAGCCGTGGGTTAGACCGCACGGCCAACCGGGTGGGCGGGAATCAGGTGACTTGTGTGTACAGATGTGTTCCCAACTCCATCCAGCGACCTACCGAGGCCTCACTGCCACGACGCGTCGCCGCTGTCTTCCGTACCAAAGGTGGACATACCATCTATTAGGTAGGTGGTCATAATGCTCTGGCTGATCAGTGTAAAGTAAGCAGTGAAGAAATTAATAGTACAGAATTGTTTGATGAATATTGTATTGTCAAAACGATTATAGCTGAAAAATTTAATTACTGGAATGATTCCAAGGGAGAAGTGCATAACAGTTGTGTTGGAATGTTTAAAGTGTTAAAGGAAAAATGCATAAAAGTAAAAGTTATGCCTAAAATTGTAGAATTGAGAGAGAACGAATGCAAGAACTCAGAGCTTGTTTTAGAAAATGAAACTTCGTTGGACTTGTGATAAAATAAATGTTTTAGATAGTATGAATGCGAATGCATTGATTTTCAAGTGTCATCTAATCATTTCATTTGCAGATTTGTACGATAGATTGTCACGCAATTAGAAGTTATGTGCGCAAATTCCCTCTGGTGAAAATTACAAACAAAGCTCTAGTAATATGAAGGATTTCCACGTGCCCTGCACTTGAAGTGGAGTGCACATGAAGGTTTATAGCGCTTTCTCTTCAGGTGATACTTACCGTAGCTTGAACCCTCTCAAAAACCATCTAAAAAATTGTATAGCTTGAGTCAGCTAAGTCATACAACGTCTAACGTTGCACAATCGGTCCAAGACACAGTGGAGTTTTCGGTATATGACAGTGCACTAATAGGCGAGCACTTTTTTTTTCAATACGGTACATTTAATACTCAAACCTTTATTTACAGAACCGTGGAAGCACTTACAGTATTTTCTGTGGGGCGAAATACTATTATTATCAGCGTACGATGTGTGGTGAAAAGGTCAGTGCCTTGATAAAGCAAAAGTCGAAGTTAACAATGCAGCTTTTCGAAAAAAAGTCCCAAATCTCCTACACGTATGAACGAACTCTACCAGCTCAATGCAGTTCCAGCACTGTTAGGCTATGTTTACAAGAAAGTATCCAGCTTTGTATCACCTTATACTTAAAATGCAAGGGAATAAGTTCTAGGCCTGATCTGCATTCATATAAAAGATACTTTGGCTCTGTTATGACGGCACATGTTGTGCAACAAAGTAAGTCGGGTGTCCACCACATCTGATGAACAGGTTTGCTAATATTGCTTTTTGTAGTAGTAACTAGCTGAGTGCCCAGCGTTTCCCAGTTGTGTGTGTACTCCAGTCTTCTGTTAGTCTATCTCCTCCTTGCGCCCCTCTCTGTGCATCTGCCCCTCCTCCCTGTCTCTGCCTACCCCCTTCCCTCTCTATTCGTCCATCCTTCCTCTCTCTGTCCACGTTCTCCTCCCTCTCCTCCCTATCCCTGTCCATCTCATTCTCTCCCCTCTCTCAATCCATCTCCACCTCCTCTCTCTGTGTCCAGCTACTCCACCACCCACTCTCTGTCCACCTTGTCCTCTCTCCTCTCTCTGTCCCTCCTTCCCTCTCTCTCTGCCCTCGTCCTTCCCTCTCTCTCCGTCCATCCTTCCTCTCTCTGTCCACGTTCTCCTCCCTCTCCTCCCTGTCCCTGTCCATCGCATTCTCTCCCCTCTCTCAATCCATCTCCACCTCCTCTCTCTGTATCCAGCTCCTACACCACCCACTCTCTGTCCACCTTGTCCTCCCACCTCTCTCTGTCCCTCCTTTCCTCTCTCTCTGCCCTCCTCCTTCCCTCTCTCTCCGTCCATCCATCTTCTCTCTGTCCACGTTCTCCTCCCTCTCCTCCCTATCACTGTCCATCGCATTCTCTCCCCTCTCTCAATCCATCTCCACCTCCTCTCTCTGTGTCCAGCTCCTCCACCACCCACTCTCTGTCCACCTTGTCCTCCCTCCTCTCTCTGTCCCTCCTGCCCTCTCTCTCTGCCCTCGTCCTTCCCTCTCTCTCTGTCCATCCTTCCTCTCTCTGTCCACGTTCTCCTCCCTCTCCTCCCTATCCCTGTCCATCTCATTCTCTCCCCTCTCTCAATCCATCTCCACCTCCTCTCTCTGTGTCCAGCTCCTCCACCACCCACTCTCTGTCTACCTGCTCCACTCTCCTTTCTGTCCCTCCTCCCCCTCTCTCTTTCCATCTCCTCCTCCTCCTCCTCCTCCTATCTCTTTCCATTCCCACCTCCCCTCTGTCTCTGTCCGCCTACTCCTCCCCCTACCTGTGTCTATTTCCTCATTCTCCCTCTGCGTCTCTACATACCCTCCTTCTCCAACCCATCGCTGTCCATCACTCCCACCCAGTTAGGAAGTTAAGAGGTTGACAGTTTTATCCTTACAGCATTTATTTCCAGATAGTAAGCAACGTGTGTACAATGTTTGGTTGAAATCGATTCAGGGGTTTAGGAGAAGCTTATTACCCGCAGCTTCACCGGTGTACACACATCTAACATATTTAACATACTTCAAATATACACTACTGGCCATTAAAAGACGACATGCTACAGACGAGAAATTTAACCGACAGGCAGAAGATGCTGTGACATGCAAATGATTAGCTTTTCAGAGCATTCACACAAGGTTGGCGCCGGTGGCGACACCTACACTGTGCGACATGAGGAAAGTTTCCAACCGATTTCTCATACACAAACAGCAGTTGACCGGCGTTGCCTGGTGAAACGTTGTTGTGATGCCTCGTGTAAGGAGGAGAAATGTGTACCATCACGTTTCCGACTTCGATAAAGGTCGGATTATAGTATATTGCGATTGCGGTTTATCGTATCGCGACATTGCTGCTCGTGTTGGCCGAGATCCACTGACTGTTAGCAGGATATGGAATCGGTGGGTTAAGGAGGATAATACGGAACGCCGTGCTGGATCCCAACTGCCTCGTATCACTAGCAGTCGAGATGACAGGCATCTTATCCGCATGGCTGTAACGGATCGGGCAGCCACGTCTCGATCCCTGAGTCAACAGATGGGGATGTTTGCAAGACAACAACCATCTGCACGAACAGTTCGACGACGTTTGCAGCAGCATTGACTATAAGCTCCGAGACCATGGCTGCGGTTACCCTCGACGCTGCATCATATACAGGAGCGCTTGCGATGGTGTACTCAACGACGAACCTGGGTGCACGAATGGACAAACGTCATTTTTTCGGATGAATCCAGGTTCTGTTTACAGCATCATGATGGTCACATCCGTGTTTTTCGACATCGCGGTAAACGCACATTGGAAGCGTGTATTCGTCATCGCAATACTGGCGTATCACCCGGCGTGATGGTATGGGGTGCCATTGGTTACACGTCTCAGGCACCTCTTGTTCGCATTGACGGCACATTAAACAGTGGACGTTACATTTCAGATGTGTTACGACCCATGGCTGTACCCTTCATTCGATCCCTGCGAAACCCTACATTTCAGCAGGGTAATGCACGACCGCATGTTGCAGGTCCTGTACAGGCCTTTCTGGATACAGAAAATGTTAGACTGCTGCCCTGGCCAGCACATTCTCCAGATCTCTTACCAATTGAAAACGTCTGGTCAATGGTGGCTGAGCAACTGGCTCGTCACAATACACCAGTCACTACCCTTGGTGAACTGTGGTATCGTGTTGAAGTTGCATGGGCAACTGTACCTGTACACGCCATCCAAGCCCTGTTTGACTCAATTCCCAGGCGTATCAAGGCCGTTATTACGGCCAGAGGTGGTTGTTCTGGGTACTGATTTCTCAGGATCTATGCACCCAAATTGCGTGAAAATGTAATCACATGTCAGTTCTAGTAGAATATATTTGTCCAATGAATACCCGTTTATCATCTGCATTTCTTCTTGGTGTAGCAATTTTAATGGCCAGTGGTGTATTTGCACAGATATTTCAACGGTATCTCTAGCGAAGTTCGCCAACTGCAGAAACAGCGAAAATGTAGTAAGCGGCAAACGTTTTTTCTTTCATCGTTTTGTGTCGTGTGCCAGCGAGAAAAAGTTTCGTGAATATTTGAAATTATGTCTGAATCTCGTTGCAAGTCACTAAGTGCTTTCATTTTCAAATACTGGATGAATAAAGTCTGGGTATCTGCGGGTCGTGAGCTGCACTTCGTTTTCACCCCTTTGATAGGTAAGTCGTTCTTATCCCCACAACGCTTTATTCCAGCCAGTAAGTGATACATGTTCAATGTTCGGTTCAAACAGGTTCAGTGGTTACGGAGGAGATGTGTAACATATATACATACATTTTTTATAATACACTGACAGAAAAAAATCGCAACACCAAAAGATAATTAATGTAGAGTAACGAAATTTTTGGAATACATTTGTTTAGGTGACATATTTAAGTGACTAACATTGCAAGATCACAGGTGCAAGATGAGCCACTGCAAATGCGAAATGGTGGTACGTTAATAACTGGTGTAACTGCCAGAATGTTGAATGCAAGCATGCAATTTTGCATGCATTGTTTTGTACAGGTACCGGATGTCAGTTTGTGGGATCGAGTTCTATGCCTGTTGCTCTTGGTCTGACAGTACAGGGACGATCAATGTTGTTTCTGGATGACGCTGGAGTTGTCGTTCAGTGATGTCCCATATGTGCTCGATTGGAGACAGGCCAACGCAACATGTCGACACCCTGCAGAGCATGTTGGCTTACAACAATAATATGTGGGCGAGCGTTATCCTGTTGGAAAACACCCTTGGAATGCTGTTCACGATTGTCAGCACAACAGATGGAATCACATGATTGACGAACAGGTTTGCAGTCAGGGCGCGTGGGATAACCACGAGAGTGCCCCTACTGTCAGTCGAAATCGCACGTAAGTGATCCATCTGGTGCTCAAACTGCTGTTGCAGATGCAGAAGATGCGCCAGAGCCATATGCCGAACACGATGGTCATCTGCCTCGGTAGCGCCACGTGGCCGTCGGAGCCCGGTCTTCTTATGACTGGACATTCTCGTGACCACAATCGCCAGAAACCACTTACAGCAGCCGGAGTGGCCGAGCGGTTCTAGGCGCTACAGTCTGTAACCGCGCGACCGCTACGGTCGCAGGTTCGAATCCTGCCTCGGGCATGGATGTGTGTGATGTCCTTAGGTTGGTTAGGTTTACGTAGTTCTAAGTTCTAGGGGACTGATGACCTCAGAAGTTAAGTCCCATAGTGCTCAGGGCCATTTGAACCATGTTTTGAGCCACTTACAGCAGCTACGTTCCTGTCAAGTCTTTCCGCAATATCGCAGAAGGAACATCCAGATTCTCGTAGCCCTGTTACACGATCTCGATCGAACGCGGTGAGGTGTTGATAATGGTGTCTTTGTCGCCTTGAAGACATTCTTGACTGACATCAACGTCCAGTCTCAAAGATAACTAACGCTAACGACAGTTAATATGTGCATTTAAGGCAAACCTAATTTGCATCTCCATACAGGCGCTAACACCATACTTATGCGACTGGCGCGAAGTTTGAATAGACGTCTTCTTTCGGATGTAGAAACACGCCTAACGACTTTCATTTACGTCGCTCAACTCCTCCTTGGCACTGCGATTTTTTCCCGTCAGTATATATGAACTGTTTCAGGTTGTTTGCATCAGCAGAGGTTTTTCCAAAGTTCATGATGCTTTCCAAGACATCAGCTCCTTCATTTTTATTTTATGTTAAACTGGTAGTTGAATTTAAGGATATTAATAGTGAAGGATGTCCCAGAACTGCAATCACACACCTAAAAATAATCGAGAAAGTGCGCTGTATGGTACTGAACGGTCTGCGATTGAGATTTTATGAATTACCATACCATGGAAGACGAAATATCGAATGTTTTGTGGGCACCAAGTCTAGGAACCAACAATTATTTTTTAAATACGACACATTTACTATCTGTGAGCTGCATCTTCTCCGGTATTATTCCTACACTGGATAGGTTTCAGAATAATAACATTGTTAACAGCCATCTTGTCAAAATAAATGACAAATAAATGATGGCTTACAGACAGTCTCGATTTACAAGTATACATTATTTCCTGAATTAAAACTTACGCGAACAAAAAATATTATTTGTATATTTTTATGCAGACACCGTCACCTTTGGAACTGCATGAGTTAAAGTGTTTTGAAAATGTATGCTATTACTGAACTATATCCACAACATTAAATCTCTGGACCTTTCAAATAAAATTGCTACATTACTTACATATTCTGCCATATATGCATTAACAACACGAGCGTCCAATTCATTTGTTACATACAGGCAACAAATCAACGATAATAAAATACAGATAAGCTACATATTCGTCGTCGTCGTTGTTGAGACCTTCAGTACGAAGACTTGTTTGATGCGGCTCTCTTCTTCCGTGCCTAACCACTGCGACGTACATCAGTTTGAAGCTTCTTACTGTATTCAACCCTTAGTCTCCCTTCACAGTTTTTCCCTATGCTTACCTCCCTTACAAGCTGACGATTCCTTGATGCCTCAGGATGTGTCCTATCACCTGGCCCTTCTTTTAGTTACCCATCTAATCTTCGGTATTTATAGTGCTGTTTTTTCTATTGCCAGTCCGCATTTTGTATCTTCTCTACTTTGGCCATCATCAGTTATTTTGCTGCCAAAAATAAACAGAACTCGTTTACTACTTTCAGTGCGTAATTTCCTAATGTAATTTTCTCTGTATCGGCTGATTTGATTTAACTACTGTACGCTCAGTTGCCCTTGTTTTACTTTTGTTGACGTTCATTTTCTTTCTAAGGCATTATCCATTCCGCTCAACTGTTCTCCCAAGTCCTTGGCCGTCTCTGACAGAATAATCGTGTCATCTACAAACCTCGGCGTTGTTATTTCGTCTCCCTGAACTTAAATTCCTTTTCCATAGTTCTCCTCAGTTTTCTTTACCGCCTGCTGAGTGTACCGAACGGATAACATCGGGGATGGGCTACATTCCTGTCTCGCTCTCTTCTCAATTACAACTTGCTTTTTATCTCCTTCGACCCTTACAACTGAAGCTTGGTTTCTATATGACGTGTAAATAAAATTTTGCTCCTTTTGTTTTATCCCTCCTGTCTTCAGAATTTCAAAGAGTGTAGTCCAGTCTACATTGTCAAAAGCTTTCTTTAAATTTATAGATGCTATAAAGATGGGTTCGTCTCTCTTCAACCCGCATTCTAAGATAAGTGTGTGTGTGTGTGTGTGTGTGTGTGTGAATTCCTAAGAGACCAAACTGCTGAGGCCATCGGACCGACTTACACACTACTTAAACTAACTTAAGTTAAGAACAACACAAACACCCATGCCCGAGGGAGGACTCGAACCTCCGGCGGGAGGGGCCGTGCAATCCGTGATATGGCGCCTCAAACCTCTTGGCCACTCCGCTCGGCTCTAAGATAAGTAATAGTGTCAATAGTGTCTTTCGTATTCCTACATATTTCCGAAACTCAACTTGATCTTCCCCGAGGTCGCTCTCTGCCAGGCTTTTAGCTCTTCTGTAAATAATTCGCATCAGTATGTTGCAGCCATGACATTAAACTGATGCTTCGATAGTCTTTACACTGCCAGTAACTCCCCCCCTTGTGAATTGTAGTTATTACATTCTTCTCGAAATCTGTAATTATTTCGCCTGTTTCATATCTCTCGTATACCACGTGGAATAGTTTTGTCATGACTGTCTCTCTCAGGATCTCAGTAATACCAAGGGGATATTGTCTACTCCACAGGCTTTGTTCCGTCTTAGGTCTTCTCGTACTCTGTCATATTCTTCTCCCAGTATCATATCTCCTACAGCATCTCAGTTTACCTTCTCCTATTTTTCTCCAATATCCTTTTTAAGTTCATTTCCCTTACGTTGCCCTTCTACACATTTCTTCCACCTTACAACCTTCCCTTCTTTATTTGGCATTAGGTTACCGTCTGATTTCTTGATATACACTCGCTGGCACAAAAAACGCAACACGTAATAAGTGATGCGTAATTATCTATTTAATCAAAGTGTAGCATTTTATCTATACTTTTAAATGAGGTATGTTACTTGTGTTGCTTCGTGAGCGTGGCAGTACTGTTTACCTGCTCTTGTAGACTTATTGCTGTGCTTTGTATTGTTTCCATTTCAAACATACGCATTTTTAGGATCTTCACGTGATTATCGTAATCATCTTTCTGAAGCAAACAAGCCAATAAGCCCTGAAGCTGCTTCAAAAGTCTAGAGAACTACACTTTCCACATTTTCCAGAACCGTATGGAGGTAAAGGGAAACTGGAGACTAGGAAAGGAAACCAGGATGAGACATGTTCACACAGGTCCAAGTCCTAGTGGTACTCTACCGAGCCTGTCAATATGAATCAAGTCGGTGGGAGGAAGGTCGAGCGGTCCCTGTGCCAGTCTCATTCTTTAGACATCTGTGTACCCTTTTGCCTGTTTCATTTGCTGAATTTTCACAGTTTCTCCTTTCATCAATTAAATTCAGTATCTCGTGTATCATGCAACGAATTCTCATGTCTTTTTGCCTGTTTCATCCTCAGCTGCCTTCACTATTTCATTTCCCAAAGCCACCCATTCGTCTTCTACTGCATTCATTTACCTTGTTTCAGTCACTATTTGCCTAACGCATCTTTTCAAACAGTCTGCAACCTCCGTTACAATTTATCCAGTCCCATCTCTTCAATTTTCTATATGTCGGAAATTTCTTTAGTTTTAATCTGCAGTTCAAAACCAATAAATTATCATCAGAGTGTACAGGCCGGCCGGAGTGGCCGTGCGGTTCTAAGCGCTACAGTCTGGAGCCGAGCGACCGCTACGGTTGTAGGTTCGAATCCTGCCTCGGGCATGGATGTGTGTGATGTCCTTAGGTTAGTTAGGTTTAAGTAGTTCTAAGTTCTAGGCGACTGATGACCTCAGAAGTTAAGTCGCATAGTGCTCAGAGCCAGAGTGTACATCTACCCCCGTCAACCTTTCGCAGTTTAAACTTTTGTTTCGAAATCTTTGTCTTGCCATGATACAATCTATTTAAAACCATTAGGTGCTGCAGGTCTCTTCCACGTATAAAACCTACTTTTATGATCCTTAAACCAAGCGTTAGTAATGATTCAAATATGCCCTATAAAGAATTTTACCAGGTTGCTCCCCCAGTCCATGTTCTCTTATCATTTAACATCTCTTAATTTTCCTACTATCGAATTCAAGTCTCCCACCACAATTAAATTTTCGTCTCCCTTAACTGCCTGAATCATTTACTTTATCTGTTGATGCATTTTTTTCGTTCTTTTCATCATTTGCAGAGCTAGTAGGTAAATAAACTTGTACTCATGTGGTGGGTGTTGCCTTTCTACCTATCTTGGCTACAATAAGGCGTTGACTATTACCCCTATTCGATTGATAACCCTGTACTCACTTGACCAGAAGTCCTCTTCTTCCTGCCACCGCCCTTCCTTCACTATTTCCCACAATATCTAATTTCAACCTATAATAAAATTCTCTCATCTACCTACTCAGTTAAGATATCTAACATTCCACATCCTGGCAAGTAGAATACCAGTTTAGTTTCTCCTGATGACATCCTCCTGAGTCATTCCTGACGAATAAATCTGAATTATTTTACCTCCGGGATATTTTAATTAAGAGGATCATCACTAAGTCATTCTATAGCTCTGCATGCCTACGGCTAATATAACGTCTGTAGTTTTCCCTTGCTTTCAACAGTTTGCAGTACCAGTACAAAAAGTTCTTGGGCTAACAGTATAAGGCCATATCACACAACAGTGCAGAATATTGCCTCTGGAATAACTGAAAGGGCTGCTGCATCCATTCAGGAACGATGAGTGTGTCTGGTCTCTCAACAGATACCCCTCCATTCTGTACCTGTATTGAAGGATTCAAGTCACGGCGCCTTTGCTAGGTTCATGGTCGGACATATACACTGTCTAATTAAAAGTATCTGGACACATATTATGGACATTAACGTGGGGTGTGTCCACATTTCGCCTTTATGACGGCTTGAACTCTACAGGGAACGCTTGCAGTGAAGTGTGTGGAGGAAAGGCAGCCCGTTGTTCCTGAGGAGCCGAAATCGGGGACGGTATTGATTTTGGACGCTGGAGTGTGGAGAGAAGACGGTGTTCATTCTCTAAACGCAAGCACTTTCTCGCTTAAAAAGACGACATTACTATTTCCCTGACCCCATGAACCATGGACCTTGCCGTTGGTGGGGAGGCTTGCGTGCCACAGCGATACAGATAGCCGTACCGTAGGTGCAACCACAACCGAGGGGTATCTATTGAGAGGCCAGACAAACGTGTGGTTCCTGAAGAAGGGCAGCAGCCTTTTCAGTAGTTGCAAGGGCAACAGTCTGGATGATTGACTGATCTGGCCTTGTAACAATAACCAAAACGGCCTTGCTGTGCTGGTACTGCGAACGGCTGAAAGCAAGGGGAAACTACAGCCGAAATTTTTCCCGAGGGCATGCAGCTTTACTGTATGATTACATGATGATGGCGTCCTCTTGGGTAAAATATTCCGGCGGTAAAATAGTCCCCCATTCGGATCTCCGGGCGGGGACTACTCAAGAGGATGTCGTTATCAGGAGAAAGAAAACTGGCGTTCTACGGGTCGGAGCGTGGAATGTCAGATCCCTTAATCGGGCAGGTAGGTTAGAAAATTTAAAAAGAGAAATGGATAGGTTGAAGTTAGATATAGTGGGAATTAGTGAAGTTCGGTGGCAGGAGGAACAAGACTTCTGGTCAGGTGACTACAGGGTTATAAAAACAAAATCAAATAGGGGTAATGCAGGAGTAGGTTTAATAATGAATAGGAAAATAGGAATGCGGGTAAGCTACTACAAACAGCATAGTGAACGCATTATTGAGGCCAAGATAGATACGAAGCCCACACCTACTACAGTAGTACAAGTTTATATGCCAACTAGCTCTGCAGATGACGAAGAAATTGAAGAAATGTATGATGAAATAAAAGAAATTATTCAGATTGTGAAGGGAGACGAAAATTTAATAGTCATGGGTGACTGGAATTCGAGTGTAGGAAAAGGGAGAGAAGGAAACATAGTAGGTGAATATGGATTGGGGGTAAGAAATGAAAGAGGAAGCCGCCTGGTAGAATTTTGCACAGAGCACAACATAATCATAACTAACACTTGGTTTAAGAATCATGAAAGAAGGTTGTATACATGGAAGAACCTTGGAGATACTAAAAGGTATCAGATTGATTATATAATGGTAAGACAGATATTTAGGAACCAGGTTTTAAATTGTAAGACATTTCCTGGGGCAGATGTGGACTCTGACCACAATCTATTGGTTATGACCTGTAGATTAAAACTGAAGAAACTGCAAAAAGGTGGGAATTTAAGGAGATGGGACCTGGATAAACTAAAAGAACCAGAGGTTGTACAGAGATTCAGGGAGAGCATAAGGGAGCAATTGACAGGAATGGGGGAAATAAATACAGTAGAAGAAGAATGGGTAGCTTTGAGGGATGAAGTAGTGAAGGCAGCAGAGGATCAAGTAGGTAAAAAGACGAGGGCTAGTAGAAATCCTTGGGTAACAGAAGAAATATTGAATTTAATTGATGAAAGGAGAAAATATAAAAATGCAGTAAGTGAAACAGGCAAAAAGGAATACAAACGTCTCAAAAATGAGATCGACAGGAAGTGCAAAATGGCTAAGCAGGGATGGCTAGAGGACAAATGTAAGGATGTAGAGGCCTATCTCACTAGGGGTAAGATAGATACCGCCTACAGGAAAATTAAAGAGACCTTTGGAGATAAGAGAACGACTTGTATGAATATCAAGAGCTCAGATGGAACCCCAGTTCTAAGCAAAGAAGGGAAAGCAGAAAGGTGGAAGGAGTATATAGAGGGTCTATACAAGGGCGATGTACTTGAGGACAATATTATGGAAATGGAAGAGGATGTAGATGAAGATGAAACGGGCGATATGATACTGTGTGAAGAGTTTGACAGAGCACTGAAAGACCTGAGTCGAAACAAGGCCCCCGGAGTAGACAATATTCCATTGGAACTACTGACGGCCTTGGGAGAGCCAGTCCTGACAAAACTCTACCATCTGGTGAGCAAGGTGTATGAAACAGGTGAAATACCCTCCGACTTTAAGAAGAATATAATAATTCCAATCCCAAAGAAAGCAGGTGTTGACAGATGTGAAAATTACCGAACTATCAGCTTAATAAGTCACAGCTGCAAAATACTAACACGAATTCTTTACAGACGAATGGAAAAGCTAGTAGAAGCCAACCTCGGGGAAGATCAGTTTGGATTCCGTAGAAACACTGGAACACGTGAGGCAATACTGACCTTACGACTTATCTTAGAAGAAAGATTAAGGAAAGGCAAACCTACGTTTCTAGCATTTGTAGACTTAGAGAAAGCTTTTGACAATGTTGAGTGGAATACTCTCTTTCAAATTCTAAAGGTGGCAGGGGTAAAATACAGGGAGCGAAAGGCTATTTACAATTTGTACAGAAACCAGATGGCAGTTATAAGAGTCGAGGGACATGAAAGGGAAGCAGTGGTTGGGAAGGGGGTAAGACAGGGTTGTAGCCTGTCCCCGATGTTGTTCAATCTGTATATTGAGCAAGCAGTAAAGGAAACAAAAGAAAAATTCGGAGTAGGTATTAAAATTCATGGAGAAGAAATAAAAACTCTGAGGTTCGCCGATGACATTGTAATTCTGTCAGAGACAGCAAAGGACTTGAAAGAGCAGTTGAATGGAATGGACAGTGTCTTGAAAGGAGGATATAAGATGAACATCAACAAAAGCAAAACAAGGATAATGGAATGTAGTCTAATTAAGTCGGGTGATGCTGAGGGAATTAGATTAGGAAATGAAGCACTTAAAGTAGTAAAGGAGTTTTGCTATTTGGGGAGCAAAATAACTGATGATGGTCGAAGTAGAGAGGATATAAAATGTAGGCTGGCAATGGCAAGGAAAGCGTTTCTGAAGAAGAGAAATTTGTTAACATCCAGTATTGATTTAAGTGTCAGGAAGTCATTTCTGAAAGTATTCGTATGGACTGTAGCCATGTATGGAAGTGAAACATGGACGATAAATAGTTTGGACAAGAAGAGAATAGAAGCTTTCGAAATGTGGTGCTACAGAAGAATGCTGAAGATTAGATGGGTAGATCACATAACTAATGAGGAAGTATTGAATAGGATTGGGGAGAAGAGAAGTTTGTGGCACAACTTGACCAGAAGAAGGGATCGGTTGGTAGGACATGTTCTGAGGCATCAAAGGATCACCAATTTAGTATTGGAGGGCAGCGTGGAGGGTAAAAATCGTAGGGGGAGACCAAGAGATGAATGCACTAAGCAGATTCAGAAGGATGTAGGTTGCAGTAGGTACTGGGAGATGAAAAAGCTTGCAGAGGATAGAGTAGCATGGAGAGCTGCATCAAACCAGTCTCAGGACTGAAGACCACAACAACAACATTACTATTTCGGCCTTTAACTGATAAGTTAAGACCATTCAGTTTCTCAAAAACATCGCCCAAACAGCACAATGTTGGAAGCCGTTTTTATCCAGAAACAGAGCCGCCAGTGTAGGACTGCTGTTGTATTGGAAAAGGCGAAGTTCATCCTTCAGCTCCATGACGCGACGAAGAATTTTACTACGAGACAACTAACGTATCTCCGTGTGCGATAGAGGTGAATAATGAGTAGAACCCATGTCCTGGCAAAGAATGGAAAATAGGCTATTGTTTAAAGCTCGTATTTTCACAAAATTTACTGTACTGACCGCATCGTACAGCACTTTATTGACTTCCGGTTGTACTAGTTTAGAGGCCAATGCCTCCGTGTGTTTCGTCCAGTGCGTAAATTTTACAGGAGAAAGAGCATACGCTTTTGCCACGAATCCCCATCTTAGTTCCAGTAAATGCTTCCGCTCCATCGGTACATATACCAACAAGATTTGCCCATGGCAAATTATCAACAAAAGATGAATTCACGAGAAAGAAAGTATCCTCCAGAGTTTTACAAAATACAAAGTCGTCGTGCACTTCATTTTCTACATCTACATCTACATCTACATCTACATCTACATGGATACTCTGCAAATTACATTCAAGTGCCTGGCAGAGGGTTCATCGAACCACCTTCACAATTCTCTATTATTCCAATCTCGCATAGCGCGTGGAAAGAATGAACACCTATATCTTTCTGTACGAGCTCTGATTTCCCTTATTTTATCGTGGTGATCGTTCCTCCCTATGTAGGTCGGTGTCAACAAAATATTTTCGCATTCGGAGGAGAAAGTTGGTGATTGAAATTTCTTCAGAATATTCCGTCGCAACGAAAAACGCCTTTCTTTTAACGATTTCCAGCCCAAATCCTGTATCATTTCTGTGACACTCTCTCCCATATTTCGCGATAATACAAAATGTGTTGCCTTTCTTTCAACTTTTTCGATATACTCCGTCAGTCCTATCTGGTAAGGATCCCACACCGCGCAGCAGTATTCTAAAAGAAGACGGACAAGCGTAGCGTAGGCAGTCTCCTTAGTAGGTCTGTTACATTTTCTAAGTGTCCTGCCAATAAAACGCAGCCTTTGGTTAGCCTTCAACACAACATTTTCTATGTGTTCCTTCCAATTTAAGTTGTTCGTAATTGTAATACCTAGGTATGTAGCTGAAATTACGGTTTTAGTTTAGACTGATTTATCGTGTAACCGTAGTTTAACGAATTCCTTTTAGCACTCATGTGGATGGCCTCACACTTTTCGTTATTTAGGGTCAATTGCCACTTTTCGCACCATTCAGATATCTTTTCTGAATCGTTTTGCAGTTTGTTTTGATCTTCTGATGACTTTACTAGTCGATAAACGACAGCGTCATCTGCAAACAACCGAAGACGGCTGCTCAGATTGTCTCTAAAATCGTTTATATAGATAAGGAACAGCAAAGGGCCTACAACACTACCTTGGGGAACGCCAGAAATCACTTTTGTTTTACTCGATGACTTTCCGTCAATTACTACGAACTGTGACCTCTCTGACAGGAAATCACAAATCCAGTCACACAACTGAGACGATATTCCGTAAGCACGCAATTTCACTACGAGCCACTTGTGTGGTACAGTGTCAAAAGCTTTCCGGAAATACAGTAATACGGAATCGATCTGAAATCCCTTGTCAATAGCACTCAACACTTTATGTGAATAAAGAGCTAGTTGTGTTTCACAGGAACGATGCTTTCTAAACCCATGTTCACTGGTGTCAATAGACCGTTTTCTTCGAGGTAATTCATAATGTTCGAACACAATATATGTTCTAAAATCCAGCTGCATGTCGACGTTAACGATGTGGGCCTGTAATTTAGTGGATTACTCATACTACCTTTCTTGAGTATTGGTGTGACCAGTGCAACTTTCCCGTCGGATCTTTCGGCGAGCGAATGGTTGTATATGATTGTTAAGTATGGAGCTACTGCATCAGCATACTCCGAAAGGAACCTAACTGGTATACAGTCTGGACCAGAAGACTTGCTTCTATTAAGTGATTTAAGTTGCTTCACTACTGCGAGCCGGCCGTAATGGCCGAGCGGTTCTAGGCGCTACAGTCTGGAACCGCGCGACCACTACGGTCGCAGGTTCGAATCCTGCCTTGGTCATGGATGTGTGTGATGTCCTTAGGTTAGTTAGGTTTAAGTAGTTCTAAGTTCCAGGGGACTGATGACCTCAGAAGTTAAGTCCCATAGTGCTTAGAGCCATTTTTGAACTACTCCGAAGATATTTACTTCTACGTTACTCATGTTGACAGCTGCTCTCGATTCGAGTTCTGGAATATTTACCTTGTCTTCTTTTGTGAAGGCATTTCGGAGAGCTGTGTTTAGTAGCTCTGCTTTGGTAGCACTGTCTTTGATAGTATCTCCATTGCTATCGCGCAGAGAAGGCATTGATGGTTTCTTGCCGCTAAAATACTTCACATACGACCGGAATCTCTTTGGATTTTCTGCCAAGTTTCGAGACAAAGTTTCGTTGTGGAAACTGTTATAGGCATCTGGCATTGAAGTCCGCGCTAAATTTCGAGCTTCTGTTCTAACCAAGGAGGATCAGCTCCGTCGTTTGTTAATTTATTTGGTATAAATCTCTCAATTGCTGCCGATACTATTTCTTTGAATTTAAGCCACATCTGGTCTACACTTATATTGTTAATTTGAAATGAGTGGAGATGGCCTCTTAGGAAGGCTTCAAGTGAATTTTTATCTGCTTTTTGGAATGGGTATATTTTTCGCTTATTTTTCGAGGATTTGGGGATTGCAATGTTCAATCTCGCTACGACAACTCTTTGTTCACTAATTCCTAAATCGGTTTTTATACTCGTTATTAACTCAGGATTATTTGTTGCTAAGAGGTCAAGTGTGTTTTCACAACCGTTTACTACTCGCGTGGGCTCATGAACTAACTGCTCGAAATTATTTTCAGAGAATGCGTTTAGTACAATTTCGGATGATATTTGATGCGTACCTC
Organism: Schistocerca piceifrons; assembly: GCF_021461385.2. Lineage (NCBI taxonomy): Eukaryota > Metazoa > Arthropoda > Insecta > Orthoptera > Acrididae > Schistocerca > Schistocerca piceifrons. The sequence goes on along the minus strand of NC_060149.1, from coordinate 864,626,678 downwards.
CGGAATTAAACATGTATTTTCGCCAGCATGTTGAGGGTAAATTAAAGTCACCACCAGCTATTATCGTATGAGTAGGGTATGTGTTTGAAATCAAACTCAAGTTTTCTTTGAACCTTTCAGCAACTGTATCATCTGACTTGTGAGGTCGGTAAAAGGATCCAATTATTATTTTATTTCGGTTGCCAACATTGACCTCTGTCCATACTAACTCACAGGAAGTTTCTACTTCAATTTAGCGACAAGATAAACTACTTCTGACAGCAACAAACACGCCACCGCCAACCGTGTTTAGCCTATCCTTTCGGAACACCGTTAGGTTCTTCGCAGAAATTTCGGCTGATCTTATATCCGGCCTTAGCCAGCTTTCAGTGCCTATAACGATTTGAGCATCAGTGCTTTCTATTAGCGCTTGGAGCTGGTACTTTCCCAACACAGCTACGACAATTCACAACGGTTATACCAGTGGTTCCTGTATCTACGTTCTTCCTGTGTTCAGCCTGCACCCTTTGTGACTGAAGCCCTTCTTGTGTTTTCCCGAGACCCTCTAACCTAAAAAACCGCCCAGTCCACGCTACATAGCCCCTGCTACCCGTGTAACCGCCTCCTGCGTATAGTGGACACCTGACCTATTCAGCGGAACCAGAAACCCAACCACCCTTTGGCGCAAGTCGAGGAATCTGCAGCCTACACGGTCGCAGAACCGTCTGAGCTTCTGATTCTGACCCTCCACTCGGCTCTGTACCAGAGGTCCGCAATCGGTCCTGTCGACTATGCGGCAAATGGTCAGCTCTGCTTTCATCTTGCAAGCAAGACTTTACCACTTCTGTTAGCCGCTCGAAACCAGAGAGAATCCCTTCTGATCCAAAGTGACACACATCATTGGTAACGACATGAGCAACCACCTGCAGTTGGCTGCACCACGTGCTCTTCATGGCATCCGGGAGGACTCTTTCCACATCTGGAACGTCTCCACCTGGTATGCACACGGAGTTCACGTTGGTTTTCTCACCCTTCTTGTCAGCCAAGTCCATAAGGGGCCCCATAACGCGCCTAACATTGGAGCTCCCAACTACCAATAATCCCACCCTCTGCGACTGCCCGGATCTTGCAGGCTGAGTGGTTTCCTCTGTAACAGGACAGGCTACAGCATCTGGTTCAGCGACAATGTCAGCCACAGACAGCGCCTGGAACCTGTTTGTCAGACAAACTGGGGAGGCCTTACGTGCGGCCGCCTGGGAAGTCTTTCGCCGCCTGTTTCGCCCCGGGGCGACCTCCCAGGGAATGAAGTGCGAGAGGCGCTGGAATGGATCAACCAATATGGGACTGCTGTGGGTAGCCGTTTGAATCTGACGAAGTCTGGTGCTACGATCGTTGGTATAGTCTGTCTGTAAACTCAAGAGCGAGCAGCGCTTTTGGTGGGGGAAGTGGCCTTTCCCGGAAGAACTCTGCCACTGGCCTACAGGGCCACCCAAAATCAGTTGCCCGTTACCTGTCTAGCGGTGTAGCTCGGCGTGCAGTGATATACGTCGTTTCTGTTCGTGGGATCTTGGTTGCCAGTGTCAGTCAGTTGACTTTGTGTACTGACTGATATACTTCAGTATCCGGAAGTGATGGATAATCTTCCTGCATTGCAAAAAATGTGCAGAATACGAAGAAGCGGAAGTATTTGCGAAGTAACGAGCGTTAGATCGTCTCTAACGTTATTACGGCGTGTGTTAAGGAGGCAACACAAAAAGAGCTGTTGGCTAATATTACCAGTCCCAATCAAAGGCTGTAGTTCATGCAAACATCAGCCTCCCCCAATAGGATGCATAAGGAAGGAACGCGAAAACAAGGCGCATGGTTTATTGGAATCGCCGCGAAGGAAAACTAATAATTTAGGGGTGGGAGCCCATCGTTATAGCCCAGTTTCACAAAATCGGTCATTCGACAAACGATGGAGGACTTTTACATAAACCAAAAAGTAGTACCCACGTTACGGAAATTACTTACTGCAGTGAAACAAAAAATACATTTTCCTTCAAAGAAAGATGTTTTACACAAGACAATGCGTGAAATGGATGCAAATACTTTTCAGACATGTTTACGAAGACAGTGACAAAAAAAGCAGTGCGAATCGAACTAATACAACAGACGAAATTATAAATTTCCGGTTACTTTTTAAACACTCTTCGTGTTGCAAGAATTGTTAGGTTTCAATGCAGCCCTTCAAAGAAAACTTTTACCTTTTAGTAAAAACACAAAGTAAGAACAAGCCTTAAATTCTACAGATTGATTGCACTATACCTGGTTCGTCTTATGAACAGAGGAACATAGAACCGAATGCCTATTCATGTGAATGTATGTTTGTAGTAGAATCCTGACTTCCGTTAATATTATTATATGTTAATATTATTTACTGTATAGTGTTTTGTTTCGAAGAAGCTATCGTCTTTTGTTTTCCTTATACTCTTAACGCATTTGTCTAAAAATAAACGCAGCAGGGACGTATCTGTACACGGCGTCGCCACAGATTTAAAGCGGGCGCCGCGGCAGGGCCGGTACTACGTTGTGAAACAGCCTGTAGAAGCGCCCTGTGACGTAGCAAGGTAGGCAGAGTGGGGACTCGCTCGCTCGCTCTTCAGTTTACCGACAGACTATAGACGTGTTTCAGCAGGGAGTGTGGCAACATTGCCATTACTAGACAAGCTCAAATGTTTGGGTATCACCTGAACACGTGATATACAGTGAACGGCCTCACTTAACTACACTACTGGCCATTAAAATTGCTACACCAAGAAGAAATGCAGATGATAAACGGGTATTCATTGGACAAATATATTATACTAGAACTCAATTGTGATTACATTTTCACACAATTTGGGTGCATAGATCCTGAGAAATCAGTACCCAGAACAACCACCTCTGGCCGTGGTAACGGGCTTGATACACCTGGGCATTGAGTCAAACAGAGTTTGGATGGCGTGTACAGGTACAGCTGCCCATGCAGCTTCAACACGATACCACAGTTCATCAAGAGTAGTGACTGGCGTATTGTGACGAGCCAGTTCCTCGGCCACCATTGACCAGACCTTTTCATATGGTGAGAGATCTGGAGAATGTGCTGGCCACGGCAGCAGTCGAACATTTTCTGTATCCAGAAAGGCCCGTACAGGAGGACCTGCAACATGCGGTAGTGCATTATCCTGCTGAAATGTAGGGTTTCACAGGGATCGAATGAAGGGTAGAGCCACGGGTCGTAACACATCTGAAATGTAACACAAAGGTACATTTAACACTTATATACCACTGCTTGAAGATGGATGGTTCATACTGTGATACACTTCTAAATGAAGTACTTTGCCTGTTACTGATGTCGAAGGTGGCGTGAGGCGGTGCTGCGTAGTAACATTGCGCAGGTACGGGTCTTGATGTATATAGCTCTGTTTTCCTCTTGGTGGCGACGATAAAATTACAAATTTCTGAGCTATTAATTTATTGCAGTACTGCGCCAATCATATAGAACACGTCCGAGGCCAAAAACCCAGTCTTGCAGGTAAATTCGGGGCCTCTCGTGCTTGACCAACGTAATGCGTGTTCACCCCTTGCAGGGCAGCTACCGACTATATTAGCCACTTCCGCGCCAATTCTCACTCGCGCGCCCCACCACCTTTTCCATTCCACCACAGAACGGAGTTCCATTCTACCTATGATCCCTACACCTTTTCAATTTACACTTCTGCTTACAAAAAACCTAAGGATGAACCATCTACAATTGCATGACAGCATATACAGACAAAATTGACATAATTCATTACAGTTGTACTTGAAATATTACATAATTATTTACAAAATATGTTTTAATACATTTATTCCACCTACGTCAAAGAGGTTATTTTAAATAGATAAACTACACTTAACAAAAGCTTACTCTCATTATAGTATTTTCTTAATTTTTCAAAATTATTATGGAACAAAAAAAATTTAAAATATACAGATTAATGGCAGTATTATATTCACAATAGGATTACAAAGGCAAGTTCCGGGATGGCTGCTTCGAATGGTCGTGGCTGAGTTCCTTCCTCATCCTTTCGTAATCCGAGCTTGTGTCCCTTCTGACTATGGTGTAGAACCACCGGAAAATGTATGGGATATAGTTAAGTAGATGAAATTGTGTTTTGCGTAAGGTGAAACCATCAAACCTATTTCAGTGTTTTAAGCAAACAGGGGCGTGGTTAGAGATGTTACAAGAAATAAAACTTCAAGATAAATACCTTATTATTACTATTATTAATTTTGTTGACAATTTAGTCTTATGCTTATCTATAATTAACGACGAGTTGTACCCACACTCTTTAGCTATGTTTAGTTATTGTCTCGAAATGCGTTGCATGGATCGATATATTTGATGAAAGTGGGGGTCTGAAAGTAATTATCGTCAATATATCAGGTACTTAGTTTCATAAGTTTTGTGATAACGGTACACGTTACGTGGATTAACCAACAATCACACAAATTCAGTTTAGGGTATTAACGTATATACAAAAAGAGTTGTGATTCATGTAGTTTCCTTTGACTTCAGAAAGTCTTATGAGAATATACATAGGTGCACGATCATCACTGTTTCGGAACAGCTTCCGTGTCCACGAAGTCATTAAGTCTAGTATAGATGTGTTTATAGAAAAAATTATTGCAGAATAACAATCAGTACTAGAATGTTAGAGCACTTTTGAATCAGAATTGGTCTTAGAAAAGGAAATGCTTTACTTCCTATAACTTTTAATTGCTTTTAGAAAAATAGGCAGAGAACACGAAACATTAATTCCAGATGGAATGAGAGTGACTAATAACATAATAAATCAGCTTGCATGTGGGCGATATTGTTCTACTAAGCGGTAGCAAAGACGAGCTGCAGCTCATGATACATTCTCACAGAAATAATGCAAGAAAAGCAGGACTACAAATTAGTTAGAAAATTGGGCACACGATCGTGAGCAAGCCACCCAGTAATGGTACTCCATTCACAGATGATGAATTCATTTTAAAAGAGTAGACATTGTTATATATCTGGGAAGCATCTTTAGTGAAAAGAACAGAATGGAAACTGAGGTTAAGGCAAGCCAAATAGAGCATATTTTGGCGTACAAAAAGTGATGTCCAGTAGGGCCGTTTCAAGAAGTTTTAAAATCAGGCTATACCAGACTGTAATCCTGCCGGTGTCTCTATATACACTACTGGCCATTACAATTGCTACACCACGAAGATGACGTGCTACAGACGCGAAATTTAACCGACAGGAAGAAGATACTGTGATATACAAATGATTAGCGTTTCAGAGCATTCACACAAGGCTGGCGCCGGTGGCGACACCTACAACGTGCTGACATGAGGAAAGTTTCCGACCGATTTCTCATACACAAACAGCAGTTGACCGGCGTTGCCTGGTGAAACGTTGCTGTGATGCCTCGTGTAAGGAGGAGAAATGCGTACCATTACGTTTCCGACTTTGATAAAGGTTGGATTGTAGCCTATCGCGATTACGGTTTATCGTATCGCGACATTGCTGCTCGCGTTGGTCGAGATCCAATGACTGTTAGCAGAATATGGAATCTGTGGGTTCAGGAGGGTAATACGGAACACCGTGCTGGATCCCAACGGCCTCGTATCACTAGCAGTCGAGATGACGGGCATCTTATCCGCATGTCTGTAACGGATCGTGCAGCCACGTCTCGATCCCTGAGTCAACAGATGGGGACGTTTGCAAGACAAAAACCATCTGCACGAACAGTTCGACGACGTTTGCAGCAGCATGGGCTATCAGCTCGGAGGCCATGGCTACGGTTACCCTTGACGCTGCATCACAGACAGCATGATGGTCGCATCCGTGTTTGGCGTCATCGCGGTGAACGCACATTGGAAGCGTGTATTCGTCAACGCCATACTGGCGTATCACCCGGCGTGATGGTATGGGGTGCCACTGGTTACACGTCTCGGTCACCTCTTGTTCGCATTGACGGCACATTGAACAGTGGGCGTTACATTTCAGATGTGTTACGACCCGTGGCTGTACCCTTCATTCGATCCATGCGAAACCCTACATTTCAGCAGGATAATGCCCGATCGCATGTTGCAGGTCCTTTACGGGCCTTTCTGGATACAGAAAATGTTCGACTGCTGCCCTGGCCAGCACATTCTCCAGATCTCTTACCAATTGAAAACGTCTGGTCAATGGTTGCCGAACAACTGGGTCGTCACATTACGCCAGTCACTACTCTTGAGGAACTGTGGTATTGTGTTGAAGCTGCATGGGCAGCTGTAGCTGTACACGCCATCCAAACTCTGTTTGACTCAATGCCCAGGTGTATCAAGGCCGTTATTACGGCCAGAGGTGGTTGTTCTGGGTACTGATTTCTCAGGATCTATGTACCCAAACTGCGTGAAAATGTAATCACTTGTCAGTTCTAGTATAATATATTTGTCCAATGAATACCCGTTTATCATCTGCAATTCTCCTTGGTGTAGCAATTTTAATGGCCAGTAGTGTAGATGCCTGAAACAGTCACATACAGAAAATCGGATAAAGAAAAGCTACTTGTCTTGGAGGGAAAGATATTAAGGAAATTAGTTGGTCACAAAAGGGACCCCAGTCACAGGATTGAAGGATTTTAAAATATCAGGAACTGGCAGAGTTATAATCGAAAGCTCATATTGGCCGAAGGACGAAGGAAAGGAGATTGATGTGGGCAGGAAATCTTGTTAGGATGGAAGAGGAAAGGATACCGCGAGTAGCGTTCTCGGGACCCGTGGATCGCAGAAGGGCCCTAGAAAGGCCGCGGACAGCACGGAGGGATACGGAGGCGATGGGCCGAAGACTGGAGAATGGGTGACCAAAGTCTGGATCAGAAATTATCGGCGGAGGAATTCAGAGAACGTTTATGATCCCCAAGGACAAAACGACTCTTGAGAAGAAGAAATAGGAATCATTTTAAGGTCGTAATTCCGTTTGCATATTTTTTGTAACAAGTGATCCTTACTCCATATAGAGAAATAACCAACTGCGCCGATAAAACTCGCCTCACATTCTGTAACCGTAGTTTACAAACTATTTTCCCCGAGGATTTTACGTCTGACGATGGCCTCGCAACAAATAGTCTATCTCGTCCTAATCGAATGTTTAAATTCTATTAGTAAATATATCAGCGTTGGCGTGAAGTGCCGGCCGAAGTGGCCGTGCGGTAAAAGGCGCTGCAGTCTGGAACCGCAAGACCGCTACGGTCGCAGGTTCGAATCCTGCCTCGGGCATGGATGTTTGTGATGTCCTTAAGTTAGTTAGGTTTAACTAGTTCTAAGTTCTAGGGGACTAATGACCTCAGCAGTTGAATCCCATAGTGCTCAGAGCCATTTGGCGTGAAGTGTTGATGACAATATGACGCAGTTTTAGCTGTTTGCTGTACCCGTCCCCAGAGCACAAATTCTGCCTACTGAAATGGTGGTAACTTCCAAATAACATTCGTAGTATATTCGGTGAGCAACAGGGACGGCAGCTGGGGATCTGGAGGTTCTGGCGCTCTGTCGCGGCTGGCTGATCCCACAGTTGCTGGTCGCTGAGTGCTTGAGAAAGTGCACCACAGATGTTAGAGTGCTGCGCTCAAATTTGGAACGTGAGGGGCTGACAAGTATTCAGAAGCTTCCGTGATATTTTTCCGATCACTTTTGGACATGTGTCATGTCTCCTAGATGATGTTGACCCAAAGGAAGACAATCTGCGTATAAAAGTGACTATCTCAGGATGAACTCCTTACAAAACTCATCGACGACGATGCTCACCTCATGATGGATTTGTCCCATAGCTTTCCACGGGAAACATATTGTTGCTCCACTAGTTCCTTCACTTTTTCTCATTTCAGTGAAGTTAACAGTATGGATTCATTGAATGCAGCAATGGTGGCAGTAACCAACAGTTTTGTGCGGGTATAATTGCGGAGACGGAAGTCTGTGGCGCCGCTGCAGCTTCGTTAGCGTACATGTACCTGTCACTTACTTCCTGAAACTCATATGCAGAAATGTGGCTTTGTACCTCATTTTAGGCGTATGACGGGTAAGCCCTCGCCGGAATATTCAGTGGTACCTGGTCGGCTGGCCTTGCGTATACAAGTACTTCTACATCTACGTCATCACTTTGCAATTAATAAGCGTTAGGCAGACTGTTCACAGACTATTTCTCGACCGTGTCGCTCTCGAATAGCACGTAGTTAACACGAGCACACAAATCTTTCCGTGACAGCTCTGAATTCCCTTATTGTATTACAATAGCATTTTCTCCTTACGTAGCTGGGAGGCAACAAAATACACTACTGGCCATTAAAGTTGCTACACCACGAAGATGACGTGCTACAGACGCGAAATTTAACCGACAGGAAGAAGATGCTGTGATATGCAAATGATTAGCTTTTCAGAGCATTCACACAAGGCTGGCGCCGGTGGCGACACTTACAACGTGCTGACATGAGGAAAGTTTCCAACTGATTTCTCATACACGAACAGCAGTTGACCGGCGTTGGCTGGTGAAACGTTGTTGTGATGCTTCGTGTAAGGAGGAGAAATGCGTACCATTACGTTTCCGACTTTGATAAAGGTCGGATTGTAGCCTATCGCGATTGCGGTTTATCGTATCGCGACATTGCTGCTCGCGTTGGTCGAGATCCAATGACTGTTAGCAGAATATGGAATCTGTGGGTTCAGGAGGGTAATACGGAACGCCGTGCTGGATCCCAACGGCCTCATATCAGTAGCAGTCGAGATGACAGGCATCTTATCCACATGGCTGTAACGGATCGTGCAGCCACGTCTCGATCCCTGAATTAACAGATGGGGGCGTTTGCAAGACAACAACCATCTGCACGAACAGTTCGACGACGTTTGGAGCAGCATGGTCTATCAGCTCGGAGACCGTGGCTGCGGTTACCCTTGACGCTGCATCACAGACAGAAGCGCCTGCGACGGTGTACTCAACGACGTACATGGGTGCACGAATGGCAAAACGTCATTTTTTCGGATGAATCCAGGTTCTGTTTACAGCATCATGATGGTCGCATCCGTGTTTGGCGACATGGCGGTGAACGCACATTGGAAGCGTGTATTCGTCATCGCCATACTGTCCTCCTTCAATCTAATCTATCAAGGACCCCGTAAGAGGTCTGTAAATTGGGCATTTTGCTCGCTCATACTCGCGCGTGCACGAGCGTGAATGCCGGAGCGGGCAGGCTGTGTTCGAACGAGGTACCGTGGGGAGGGCAAAGGCCATCCGATCTGGCCCTGTCGCCGCTGTAAGTGCCTATAGGTTGTTGCTGCTTCTGACACACTCCCACCAGATGATGAAACTATAGTCACATCAGTTTAATTATGCAGAAGACGTATATTCCTGCCAAGGAGCGTCGAATCGCGACGTAATTATGATCCGAAAGAGAAAATAGGTTGATTTAAACAACGAAAATTTGCAAACGCTTTAAAATTTCACAGGAAAATTAAATAACTATCAACTTTTGTAATGACAGTCGCTCTCGAAATGAAGACTCACGCTGTTGTCTTTTATAACAGAATTTGGTTTCTGTGCGGCTGATCCCGGCGGAGGTTCGAGTCCTCCCTCGGGCGTGGGTGTGTGTCTTTGTCCTTAAGATACTTTAGGTTAAGCAGTGTGTAAGCTTAGGGACTGATGACCTTAGCAGTTAAGTCCCATAAGATTTTACACACACACACACAGTATCTGGTTTATTAAGTTAAAATTACGCATATGCGTGTCACCTCCGCAGAAATTAAGAATCTAACAGGAACAAAATTGTCTCCTAATCATTCTCTGTTAGCTTTGTAATTGCAGTGAATTGTCAGGATATCATCTACCCGTTCCATGTCAAGGCTTCTTTATCTGTCCGAGACAAGATTCTCTCCCAGCTGAACTATCTTTCGCTAGCCGCATTTCAGGCTGGAGCACAATATATTCTTCTCACTAAATCAGATAACTTAGGAATAGACCACGGTTACGCTTCCACCTCTCAAATGGATCGTCAACGTCACCACTATCAGTCAGCTTCATCGGTTGATTGAGTATGATGTGGTTCACAGTGTGTCACGCCAAAAACAGAGACTGCATTGTTTTGGCTGTTGAGTATTGTGTACGATTTCTTGCACAACGGTAAGGAGAGGTGAGCGACAGAGTGGTGCGGCAACTGTCCTCGTAGGAAAGCTGGACAGGAGCAGAAAGGATCAGCGAACGCTTTAATTCAATAAATAGATTTACTTAAGTTGTACTTCTCCAAGACCCATTAGAAATAACGCAGCAAGAAATGGAGTCCAGTTCTCAACGTCAACAGGGAATAGGCTCTATGAAGTAAAGCATGAACGATGGTGTTGGTGCCGCGACTAGGCAGCGTTTGCCTAGCGTCACATAGCGAGATGGCTCCAACTGTGAGTGGGTTTTGTGGCTGCCGCTGGCCATCATACACTGAAAAGCCAAAGAAACTGGTACACCTGCCTAACATCGTGTAGGACCCCCGCGAGCACGCAGAGGTGCCGCAACACAACTTGGCATAGACTCAACTAATGTCTGAAGTAGTGCTGGAGGGAACTGACACCATGAATCCTTCAGGGCTGTCCATAAATCCATAAGAGTTCGAGGGGGTGGATACCTCTTCTGAACAGTACGTTGCAAGGCTTCCCAGATATGCTCAATAATATTCATGTCTGGGCAGTTTGGTGGCCAGTGGAAGTGTTTAAACTCAAAAGAGTGTTCCTGGAGCCACTGTGTAACAATTCTGAACGTGTGGGATGTGGAATTTACTGCTGGAATTGCCCAAATCCGTCGGAACCACAATGGACATGAATAGATGCAGGTGATCAGACAGGATGCTTACGTATGTGTCGACTGTCAGAGTCGTATCTAGACGTATCAAGGGTCCGATGTCATTCCAACTGCACACTTCCCACACCATTACAGCGCCTCCACCACCTTGAACAGTTCCCCACTGACATGCATGGTCCATGGATTCATGAGGTTGTCTCTATACCCTTACACGTCCATCCGCTCGATAAAGCTATACGTCACGCAGTCATCAAGGGTACACGAGTGGGCCTTCGGCTCCGAAAGCCCATATCGATGATGTTTCGTTGAATGGTTCGCTCGCTCATACTTGTTGACGGCCCAGCATTGAAATCTGCAGCAATCTGCGGAAGGGTTGCACTTCTGTCATGTTGAACGATTCTCGTCAGTCTTCGTTCGTCCCGGGTAGAAGAATCTTTCTCCGGCCGCAGCGATGTCGGAGATTTGATGTTTTACCCCATTGCCTATTATTCATGCTACATTCGTGAAATAGTCGTACGCGAAAATCCCTACTACATCGCTACCTCGGAGAAGCTGTGTCCCGTCGCTGGTGTGTCGATTATAACCCGACGTTCAAACTCACGTAAATCTTGATAACCTGTCATTGTAGCAGCAGTAACTGATCTAATAACTGCGCCAGACATTTGTTATCTTTTACAGGGTAGTCCACTGATAGTGACCGGGCCAAATATATCACGAAATAAGCATCAAACGAAAAAACTACAAAGAACGAAACTCGTCTAGCTTGAAGGGGGAAACCAGATGGCGCTATGGTTGGCCCCCCCCCAGATGGCGCTGCCATAAGTCAAACGGATATCAACTGCGTTTTTTAAAAGTAGGAACCCCCATTTTTTATTACATATTCGTGTAGTACGTAAAGAAATATGAATGTTTTAGTTGGACCACGTTTTTCGCTTTGTGATAGATGGCGCTGTAATAGTCACAAACGTACAAGTGCGTGGTATCACGTAACATTCCGCCAGTGCGGACGATATACATTACCCGTGTTAAAATGGACCGTTTACCAATTGCGGAAAAGGTCGATATCGTGTTGATGTATGGCTATTGTGATCAAAATGCCCAACGGGCGTGTGCTATGTATGCTGCTCGGTATCCTGGACAACATCATCCAAGTGTTCGGACCGTTCGCCGTATAGTTGCGTTGTTTAAGGAAACAGGAAGTGTTCAGCCACATGTGAAACGTCAAGCACGACCTGCAACAAATGATGATGCCCAAGTAGGTGTTTTAGCTGCTGTCGCGGCTAATCCGCACATCAGTAGCAAACAAATTGCGCGAGAATCGGGAATCTCAAAAATGTCGGTGTTGAGAATGCTACATCGACGCCGATTGCACCCGTACCATGTTTCTATGCACCAGGAACTGCATGGCGACGACTTTGAACGTCGTGTACAGTTCTGCCACTGGGCACAAGAGAAATTACGGGACGATGACAGATTTTTTGCACGCGTTCTATTTAGCGACGAAGCGTCATTCACCAACAGCGGTAACGTAAAGCGGCGTAATACGCACTATTGGGCAACGGAAAGTCCACGACCGCTGCGACAAGTGGAACATCAGCGACCATCATTTTGAGCATTTATTGCATTAATGTGGTATTTACAGGTAATCACGCTGTAACAGCATGCGTTCTCAGAAATGATAAGTTCACAAAGGTACATGTATCACATTGGAACAACCGAAATAAAATGTTCAAACGTACCTATGTTCTGTATTTTAATTTAAAAAACCTACCTGTTACCAACTGTTCGTCTAAAATTGTGAGCCATACGTTTGTGATTATTACAGCGCCATCTATGACAAAGCGAAAAAAGTGATTCAACTAAAACATTCATATTTATTTACGTACTACACGAATATGTAATAAAAAATGGGGGTTCCTATTTAAAAAAACGCAGTTGATATCCGTTTGACCTATGGCAACGGCAGCCGGAGTGGCCGAGCGGTTCTAGGCGCTTCAGTCTGGAACCGAGCGACCGCTGCGGTCGCAGGTTCGAATCCTGCCTCGGGCATGGACGTGTGTGATGTCCTTAGGTTAGTTAGGTTTAAGTAGTTCTAGGTTCTAGGGGACTGATGACCTCAGATGTTAAGTCCCATAGTGCTCAGAACCATTTGAACCAGTTTTTGAAAATCTCTCCGAAACACTGTAGCGCCCAGCGTCTTCCACGCACAGGATACTTTCTTTCGCACCAAGTTCCGCTTTCGCACCTATCTTCATTTCATGTTCACGTGCCACGATGCTGCAGTGGGCGACTGAATGGATGTAACTAGAGTAGACGGTCGGGCCACGCTCAAAGAGCATGCGACGCTGGAACGAGCGTGAAGGAAGTCGGGTGCAGTTGCTCCCCACGTCCAAAGAGGCTTTATTGACATCTGCCGGACTTTCGATGAACTACATGCAACGAGCAATTCGAGCGAGCTTAAATGCTACATGCAGACCTTTACATCAGAGGTCTGCTAATTGGGGATTTGCTGGCTCGTACTCGTTCCAGCCTGCCGCCCTCGGCAATAGCGTGCGCCAGTATGAAAGCTAGGTACGGACAGATGACGGTCAAAGACGCGTCGCGGGAAAGGTAGGGTAGAGGCCGCCGGGTCTGGCGTGCTCGCCGCTTTGCTTCTGTGAATGTTATAGTAGCTCTGTGAGTCTGTGGCTGCTGTTACTACGCCCAACTGATGGAAATAGCCTAGTTATCCTGTAAGACGTATTTTCCAGCATAGTAGCATTTAATCGCGTCATCATTATGGCCCAGGATAGAAAACAAAGATTACTTTCGACAAAAGAATTTGGAAACAGTTAAAAATTTTCAAGGCAAAGCTAAGGAACTACCAAAATTTGTAATGATGGTCGGTCTCAGAGTGAAAAACTGTATAGCTGTTTTTCATAACATCATCTGCTTAATTAGTTCAAATTTATGTATGTGAATGTTTCACCTTAATAATCAGAAATCTAAAATAAAACAAGATAAAATTGTGTCCTAAGTATTCTTTGTTATCTTTGTAACTGCAATGAATTGTTAGAATGTGTGGTGTGCATACTGTAAGACCTTCGGTACACACACCATCAGATTATTTGACTTGTCGCTCTAATGAAGTATGCGAGTGTCAGAAATATGTCTCGTAGTCTTATCGTGGCGTGTTTATCTTCTGCCGTTAGGTCAGACGATAGAAATGCCACTTGCACGCTTAGAGTAGCAGATTGACGGTGACCAACTTTAAACAGAACTTGATTAATTTTCACACACATTTATTAAAATAATAACAAGCATAGACATTACTTAACTTGATTCTGGATGCTGTTTACAATTGACAATCTGAAGTTCCTTTGGTCTTGGTACGTTAATCTTATTCTCACATATCTCTGATACTTGACAAAGTGTCTGTACATTTATCTTCGTGGCGCTGTACAGGAATATGATAATCTTCTTAGGTGCAGACTGAAACTTGACTGTAGACTGGTACAGAGTAATGCAGACTGGTACAGACTGGTGCAGAAAAATGCAGACTAATGCAGACTGACTAATCGGAGGCCTGTACACTCGTTATAATACCTCACGTGTCCAGGTATCACTGCGCGAGTGTGATCCGCGAGGAGAAAAGGTTCTACGTTAGCAGCAATCTCATTGGCTGTGTTACATATTAGTACGCGGATCGGCGGAAGCAGAATTTGGTCCGTCTCTAAGGCAGCGCCACCTCGTAGTGCGGAGATGGACGAGCGCTGCGCCTGCGCTGATGTGCTTAGCGGGGCGTGCTCTAGTGGGAAAGTTGTGTACGCGCTGACTACGCGGAACTATGTACACAACAGAATGTCATCGACTCCTTTCGCATCAAGTCTGCTTTGTCTGCCCGAGATAAGATTCCCTGCAGCATCGAAATTACTTTCACTGGGTGCATTTGAGTCTGATACACAGAACACTCTTCTCGCTAAAAGACTGCTGTTACGTTTCCACTTCTCAAGCAGATCATCGTCATCACCACCATCCATTTGCGTTTAATACATGTCAATCTCATCGGTGGATAGAGAACTGGGTGACCCACACACCAGCCACTCCGAAAACATGGACTTCATTTTCTTGACTGGCGAGGGTTGCTGGCATTCTCTAGGCCCTAAATAAATGTGTCGGAAATACAAAAAAAAAAAAAAAAAAAAAAACAGAACAGAAGGAGTAGGATATTATCTTACAGCTGCGTCAATGAAATAACTGGACCATGCAAATTTATAATAGCTAGAGTATACAGGGTGACAATTATTGAACTATACGAAAAAGAATCGTAAATTAGTTACAAACTACGGTGTACACCCACTTTATTAAACACGTAAACGTCACTACAGATTTTCGGGTTTAGGTTATGACGTGTTCGATATGCCTGCCATCATTGGCGAAGATGTGGCGCAGACAAATAGCAAAATTCTGCATGACCTGCAGAATATCGATGCTGTCGATGACCTCCTGAATGACTGTTTCCAGCTCAGGAATGGTTTTGGGGTTATTGCTGGACACCTTGTCTTAGCTATAGCCCCACAAGAAGGAGACGCATGTGTTCAGATCCGGAGAATATGGCGGCCAATCGAGGTCCATGCCAGTGGCCTCTGGGCACCCCAGAGCCAGAATGCGGTCCCCAAAGTGGTCCTCCAGGACATCAAACACTCTCCTGCTTCGATGGAGTCGAGCTCCGTCTTGCATGAACCACATATTGTCGAAATCAGGGTCATTTAGGATAATGGGGATGAAATCATCTTCCAAAGTCTTCACGTAGCGTTCGGTAGTCACCGCGTCTTCGAGGAATATTTCACCGATTATTCCGTGACTAGACATTGCACATCACACAGTCATCCGTTGAGGGTGAAGAGATTTCTCGACTGCGAAATGTGGATTCTCAGTCCCCCAAATGCACCAGTTTTGGTTATCGGCGAACCCATACAAATGAAACAACAATGCGAATACTAATTCCCATCATGCCCCGCGGCGAACCGTGCGGTTTGAACGTCCTAACGCAAATCTACAGAAGTTATGACAATTTTATTTCGTATAGTTGAATAATTGTCGCCCTGTATTTGAGGATTATATCAGCATATGCCCCGTGTTCCGGTGTATCGACAAGCGCTGGCACGAAGATGAAGAACGCAGGAGAAGAGAAGGCTGTGAGACGGCGCTGACAAGGACCGCACCACGACAGGAGCGCCCTCTATCCGAAGTGGATGCAAGCGCCGCTCCT
Organism: Schistocerca piceifrons; assembly: GCF_021461385.2. Taxonomy (NCBI): domain Eukaryota; kingdom Metazoa; phylum Arthropoda; class Insecta; order Orthoptera; family Acrididae; genus Schistocerca; species Schistocerca piceifrons. The sequence continues at coordinate 864,610,593 of NC_060149.1, read as the reverse complement.
GTCAGCACAGTACCAGACCAGGATTCGCAGACCAGTACAGTACTGGCACAGAATAGTAGACCGGCACTACGATAGCAGTGACGTGAGATCCATATCCATTAACTGTATGCACATTGTCTTTAGCTAAGAGCATTACTTGTTTCCAAGTCGCCCATCGCTTGCTACACGTTCCTGTAAATCCCCAAGTTAGGTGTTGTCTATCTTCCTTGTTGTAATAAAAACTATTGATGTGATTTGCTTGAATTGTTGTATAGCATTCCGAGAACGCAGCATCCTTTAGGCACTCTATACGAGACGAGTAGGCAGGATCCCACACCCAGAACGAAGGAAGTAATAGTGTCTCTGATAAATTTTATAAGAGCGTGCGAAGTGTCCTTGATTCCAAATAAGAAAGACTATATTGTCATAGGAAGAGATATGACTGCTAAAAGCCGGCCGTTGTGGCCGAGCGGTTCTGGGCGCTTCAGTCTGGAACCGCTCGACCGCTACGGTCGCAGGTTCGAATCCTGCCTCGGGCATGGATGTGTGTGATGTCCTTAGGTTAGTTAGGTTTAAGTAGTTCTACGTTCTAGGGGACTGATGACCTCAGATGTTAAGTCCCACAGTGCTCCGAGCCATTTGAACCATTTGACTGCTAAAACAGGAATAAATGGGGACTCAGAAGTTTATGATAACGGATAAAAGTCGCGAGGCTCTGAGAACTTAAATTCACAGCGAATGTAAAATAACTTTTTCGAGCACAGGTAGATTCACAAATTTACCTGGGCGTCCGCGGTTGTAGATCAATAATAGATTATTTAACACCAAATGCAAAATTGTTCTATAAAAATCAGTTGTCGAAAGAAGGCGAGAATGAGGAAGTGGAAGAAATCAAATGGCTCTGAGCACTATGGGACTCAACTGCTGAGGTCATTAGTCCCCTAGAACTTAGAACTAGTTAAACCTAACTAACCTAAGGACATCGCGAACATCCATGCCCGAGGCAGGATTCGAACCTGCGACCGTAGCGGTCTTGCGGTTCCAGACTGCAGCGCCTTTAACCGAACGGCCACTTTGGCCGGCTAGAAGAAATCAACTGTGTCTTTCGGAAATGGATAAAACAGATTTTAAGGAACTTCTAGAGGCCTTTTAGAGTTTTAATTCCGAAGAGCTCCTAGAATGGACAGTCTAAATAAAGAACTTTTTAAATACCTACCACAAAGAGCTTTAGTATAGGCTTTACATTTTGTAAATCAATGCTGGCAACAAAGAAAATTACCAATGGACGGAAGAAAGCAATAGAAATACCTATTTTCAAAAGAGGATCGATAATAGACTGCTGAAATTAGAGGTAAATACGGCATACACAATATAAGT